>NC_139221.1:303669798-304344798 GCF_055691185.1 Crinia signifera | reverse complement strand
TCCCTCTAAAATCGTGACAGTTGGGAGGTATGTATTTAGATCAACATGTATTGGGTTCACCATTGAAGGTCGACATAACTTAGGTGAAACATTAGGTTGACATTGAAAAGGTCGACATGAGTTTTTCACCGTTTTTTGAGCCGACAGGCGGTATTTCATTCCCTACCATTCACTATGGCGTGGTGGGAGGAAAAAAAATTGTATTCTGAGCACAGCGAGCCATGCGAGGGGATGCCCGTGTCGACTTTGTCGACATTCAGAACAAAAAACGGTGAAAAACTCAGGTCGAGCTTTCGACTATCGGCCTTCCCATTGTCGACTTAATGATTGTGTCGACCTTCCAACCCTGTTGATCTTAGCCATGTTGACTTAATATGGGTCGTACCAATGACACACGCCCACTTGTTACCACTTTTATTCCATTGTTCTTATTTTTGCTTCTTTGTTTTAATGATGGATTTATGTCGATTCACCTTCATTCCTGTTGCTATGGTTATTCCTCAAAACATTGTTCTTCTAATTGTCAGATAAACACTTCGATTACGCCGTCTACAGCATTTTCGAATTAGACACGTGGATTAACTGCTATTACCGAGGGATTTCTCGGGATTATCTGCCACCTCAAACAAGATGCGAGACAGAATTTCATCTTTTCCATCTCCACCCAAAACCCGATACGGGTCTGTTTGTTTTAGACGACAGAAAATGGCATTGGCGGTAATCTTACATGAGACACATTAAAGCTTTCAGCCGCATGCTGGCCTTCGCTAGATAAAAGCCTCCTACAGTATCATAACATTCTGCCATTGTCACTGCTGTAAGTGCTGTATTATTGTTTCCAAACCTCCAGCACAGATTGTGGATGAACTGTACAATGCGCCTATTACGCGGCCTGTTAGATGTGTTTTATATAAAACCCTTAGGAAGCAAGGACACACATCTGTGCCGGCTCGAGAGCAAGTTTATACAATGCATGTCTGCCAGGATTCAGGTCAGGGTTGCCTATCTTCCCGGAATGGCCAGGAGGCTCCGCCCCTCCTCGAAGACCAGCGAATTGCGGTATTTGTCGGACTGAGGTGGGGCCAAAGTGCTGCTGACAGTCTCCTCACTGGGGTTCTCCTGGAGTGGAGACTTTAAAAGTAGACAACCCCGATTCGGGTCCCATCCGCTGGTGACCAGTATACCATACAGAGTCTATGTTCAGGTGACTATCTATGGGCAGGGGCACCGACAGGTCAACCCCTGTTGAAATTGAGGGGGCGTAGCTACCGGGCAACAGGAAGGAGAGAGATGACAGGCTGCTGCTGCAGCGTGTGCTCAGCTGGGGAGGGAGGCTGTCCTGTGCTCTCTCTCTTCACTCCTGGCTCCCTGCAAACAGGGCCTCGGGCCCCTCCAGCAGACCCAGGCCCGATGCATGCCAGCATCTCAAATAATTAAATCCATACAGGGGCAGGTACATATACTTCCATCACCCTGCCTCACTAATCCTCCCATCTTTAAGCCTAACCCTAATACCCACCACCGCCAGGGGCGGATTTAGAGAGGAGGGCGCCCCTAGGCACAACAATAATGTTTACTAAGTAGGACAGTTTATAGGGGCAGTATCTGCATGTCCTATCCATTTACACTCTATTTAAGATGGAATATAGTACAGTACAGTGGATATTTTGCAGTTATTGGTACATTTTGGGCTGACAGTACTATCACAGGCATCCAAGTGCCGCCCCCAAACATGTGCCGCCCCTAGGCCGGTGCCTCACGTGCCTAATGGGAAATTCGGCTCTGACCACCGCCTGTAGCCTAGTGTCTAAACCTCACCCCCGCATCCCTGCAGCATAAACCTACCCCGGGAAGGTGGGCAATCCTCCTGCATTGCATTTGGCAATGCAGCCCTGGCAACCCCCCTTCGTTCTGCGTGAAATGCCATATTTTTTGCGGGTCTGCGGCGAGGGGCGGGGCTAAAATGATGCGAATTGCGTCATTTTGCGTCATTTTAGCCCCTCCCCCAATCCGCAGACCCGCGAATTGCGGTGGTGGCCTGCCTTGGGGGCGGGGCTTGATGACGTCCGCCTCCCCCCACCCCCTGCCATACAACCATCGGGTCCCGGAGAGGAGAAAGCAGATGTCGGCAACTATGGCATAGTGTGGTGCAGGGGTTCTCAAACTTGATCCTCAGATCCCCACACAGTTCACGTTTTCCAGGTCACCCTGCAGGTGTACAGGTGCATTCATTTCTCCTTGACACATTTTAAAAAGATCCACAGGTGGAGATAATTATTTCACATGTGATCCTGTGACGAGACTTGAGGACCAAGTTTGAGAACCTTTTTAGTGCACTTTCGTGGGTTGCTATAGTTGTCCTCCGTTGTCTGTACATGCAGCTCGATGGTTGATATTGCTAGCGAGAGCCATGCAACCACTTATTTAACCCAACCCTCCCTCCACCCCGCCGTGTCCCCTTTGCTAACAATATAGAAATAGGTACATCATCTGATGTGTACCCAGCTTTAGATTTGTATGAGATGGTCACCAAATCAACGATTTCTAATTATAAATAAATAAACCAAAATAGGCTTCCGCTAAGAAAGCCCGGGCAGATACAAGGCATACGGGCCTGTGAGTAAACCAGCCCTTTGTACAGTCTTATCAAAAGCCGCATTACTCCAGTGCAGGGCTAATTAAACTACCACCACGCCAGGCAATAAAAACCCGCAACCAGGTACAAAACAAAAGACCCGCATTCAGATAGAAGAAAATAAAGACAATAAAACTGCAGTTAAAGGTTTCAAAACAACATGAATATTTCTAGAGCTGTCTCTGCACCAGCGCTGGAGAAGCGCCTTCCCAGCTGATATTTGCAGATGTATCGTGTTGCCACTTGGTGGAGGGATGACCTCCTGCCCTTGAAGGTGCTGTTGCCCAGGGTGAGCTCTGCCATCCTGCTACATAAGCAGCTTCTACAGTCAGTACGTACACTCTGATCTCCACTGACTTTCATACTGGTGTTTTACTGCAAGTGGTAATAGGCACTAACAATATCTTCCGCTATGTAAGCAAAATCCAGGCTGCTTACCTTCATGTTGTTCTCCGCTCCCATATACTGGCTTAATGGAAAGCGCACTTAATACTGACATGGATTTTGTTGTATTACTAGTAAACGTACGTAGGTTATTTCTCTTTTCCTTTGTAATCGTAATTTTTTATTTTGACGGAATGATCTAAACTTGGGCAATTTTCAACGTATTTCCATCATTTTAAAAGTGAACTGATCATGTTTGTGGGATACGGTCACTCTGTCGACCCCATTTCGGTCAGCATGCATTGGGTCGACTACTGAAGGTCGACATTGCTTAGGTCGACACCTGAAATAGGTGGACATGGCTAAGGTCGACAGGGTGGGGAGGACAACACAAGCACTAGGTCGACAATGGCAAGGTCAAGAGTCAAAAGGTCAACATGAGTTTTTGACGTTTTTTTTGAGACGACATGTGCCGACAGACGGTATTTCATGCCCTGTCATCCACTAGGTGCTAGTGGGAGAATAAATAGTTTGCAGAGCGCATTATGAGTGCAGCGAGCTATGCGAGGGGACGCGGTAGACTTTGACGGTATCCGTGTCGACTGTGTCATCATTTGTGACAAATAAAAGTGACAAATTCATGTCGACATTTTGACTGTCGACTTTTCCGGTGTTGACCAAATGTTTGTGTCGATCTTCCAACCCTGTCGTCCTTATCCATGTCCACCTTCAGTGGTTGATCCAATGAATGATGCAATAGTCATTCAGTGTATGGTACTGAGCGAGGATCATTCAGTGTATGGCACTGAGCGAGGATCATTCAGTGTATGGTACTGAGCGAGGATCATTCAGTGTATGGTACTGAGCGAGGATCTGTCAGTGTATGGTACTGAGCGAGGATCATTCAGTGTATGGCACTGAGCGAGGATCATTCAGTGTATGGTACTGAGCGAGGATCATTCAGTGTATGGTACTGAGCGAGGATCTGTCAGTGTATGGTACTGAGCGAGGATCATTCAGTGTATGGCACTGAGCGAGGATCATTCAGTGTATGGTACTGAGCGAGGATCATTCAGTGTATGGCACTGAGCGAGGATCATTCAGTGTATGGTACTGAGCGAGGATCATTCAGTGTATGGTACTGAGCGAGGATCATTCAGTCTATGGTACTGAGCGAGGATCATTCAGTGTATGGCACTGAGCGAGGATCATTCAGTGTATGGTACTGAGCGAGGATCATTCAGTGTATGGCACTGAGCGAGGATCATTCAGTGTATGGTACTGAGCGAGGATCATTCAGTGTATGGTACGGAACGAGGATCATTCAGTGTATGGTACTGAGCGAGGATCTGTCAGTGTATGGTACTGAGCAAGGATCTGTCAGTGTATGGTACTGAACAAGGATCATTCAGTGTATGGTACTGAGCGAGGATCATTCAGTCTATGGTACTGAACAAGGATCATTGTGTGCGGTACTGAGCGAGGATCATTCAGTGTATGGCACTGAGCGAGGATCATTCAGTGTATGGTACTGAGCGATAATCATTCAGTGTATGGTACTGAGCGAGGATCATTCAGTGTATGGTACTGAGCGAGGATCATTCAGTGTATGGTACTGAGCGAGGATCATTCAGTGTATGGTACTGAGCGAGGATCACTCAGTGTATGGTACTGAGCGAGGATCATTCAGTGTATGGTACGGAGCGAGGATCATTCAGTGTATGGTACTGAGCGAGGATCATTCAGTGTATGGTACGGAGCGAGGATCATTTAGTGTATGGTACTGAGCGAGGATCTGTCATTCAGTGTGTGGTACTGAGCGAGGATCATTCAGTCTATGGTACTGAACAAGGATCATTGTATGCGGTACTGAGCGAGGATCATTCAGTGTATGGTACTGAGTGAGGATCATTCAGTGTGTGGTACTGAGCGGGTGTGTGGTGCTGGGCGAGGATCACTCAGTGTCTGGTACGGAGAGAGGATCATTCAGTGTGTGGTACTGAGCGAGGATCATTCAGTGTATGGCACTGAGCGAGGATCATTCAGTGTATGGTACTGAGCGAGGATCATTCAGTGTATGGTACTGAGCGAGGATAACTCAGTGTATGGTACTGAGCGAGGATCATTCAGTGTATGGTACTGAGCGAGGATCATTCAGTGTATGGTACTGAGCGAGGATCATTCAGTGTATGGTACGGAGCGAGGATCATTCAGTGTATGGTGCTGAGCGAGGATCATTCAGTATATGGTACTGAGCGAGGATCATTCAGTGTATGGCACTGAGCGAGGATCATTCAGTGTGTGGTACTGAGCGAGGATCATTCAGTGTATGGTACTGAGCGAGGATCATTCAGTGTATGGTACTGAGCGAGGATCATTCAGTGTATGGTACGGAGCGAGGATCATTCAGTGTATGGTACTGAGCGAGGATCATTCAGTGTATGGTGCTGGGCGAGGATCATTCAGTGTATGGTACGGAGCGAGGATCATTCAGTGTATGGCACTGAGCGAGGATCATTCAGTGTATGGTGCTGAGCGAGGATCATTCAGTGTATGGTACTGAGCGAGGATCATTCAGTGTATGGTACTGAGCGAGGATCTGTCAGTGTATGGTACTGAACAAGGATCATTCAGTGTATGGTACTGAGAGAGGATCATTCAGTCTATGGTACTGAGCGAGGATCATTGTGTGCGGTACTGAGCGAGGATCATTCAGTGAATGGTACTGAGCGAGGATCATTCAGTGTCTGGTACTGAGTGAGGATCATTCAGTGTCTGGTACTGAGTGAGGATCATTCAGTGTGTGGTACTGAGCGGGTGTGTGGTGCTGGGCGAGGATCACTCAGTGTCTGGTACGGAGAGAGGATCATTCAGTGTGTGGTACTGAGCGAGGATCATTCAGTGTATGGTACTGAGCGAGGATCATTCAGTGTATGGCACTGAGCGAGGATCATTCAGTGTGTGGTACTGAGCGAGGATCATTCAGTGTATGGTACTGAGCGAGGATCATTCAGTGTATGGTACTGAGCGAGGATCATTCAGTGTATGGCACTGAGCGAGGATCATTCAGTGTATGGTACTGAGCGAGGATCATTCAGTGTATGGTACTGAGCGAGGATCATTCAGTGTGTGGTACTGAGCGAGGATCATTCAGTGTATGGCACTGAGCGAGGATCATTCAGTGTGTGGTACTGAGCGAGGATCATTCAGTGTATGGTACTGAGCGAGGATCATTCAGTGTATGGTACTGAGCGAGGATCATTCAGTGTATGGTACGGAGCGAGGATCATTCAGTGTATGGTACTGAGCGAGGATCATTCAGTGTATGGTGCTGGGCGAGGATCATTCAGTGTATGGTACGGAGCGAGGATCATTCAGTGTATGGTACTGAGCGAGGATCTGTCAGTGTATGGTACTGAACAAGGATCATTCAGTGTATGGTACTGAGCGAGGATCATTCAGTCTATGGTACTGAGCGAGGATCATTGTGTGCGGTACTGAGCGAGGATCATTCAGTGTATGGAGCTGAGCAAGGATCATTCAGTGTGTGGTACTGAGCGAGGATAATTCAGTGTGTGGTACTGAGCGAGGATCATTCAGTGTGTGGTACTGAGCAAGGATCATTCAGTGTATGGTACTGAGCGAGTATCATTCAGTGTATGGTACTGAGCGAGGATCTGTCAGTGTATGGTACTGAACAAGGATCATTCAGTGTATGGTACTGAGCAAGGATCATTCAGTGTGTGGTACTGAGCGAGGATCATTCAGTGTGTGGTACGGAGCGAGGATCATTCAGTGTGTGGTGCTGAGGGAGGATCATTCAGTGTATGGTACTGAGCGAGGATCTGTCAGTGTATGGTACTGAACAAGGATCATTCAGTGTGTGGTACTGAACAAGGATCATTCAGTCTATGGTACTGAGCGAGGATCATTGTGTGCGGTACTGAGCGAGGATCATTCAGTGTATGGTACTGAGCGAGGATCACTCAGTGTATGGTACTGAGCGAGGATCATTCAGTGTATGGTACTGAGCGAGGAGTATTCAGTGTATGGTACTGAGCGAGGATCATTCAGTGTGTGGTGCTGAGCGAGGATCATTCAGTGTATGGTACTGAGCGAGGATCATTCAGTGTGTGGTACTGAGCGAGGATCATTCAGTGTATGGTACTGAGTGAGAATCATTCAGTGTATGGTACTGAGCGAGGATCACTCAGTGTATGGTACTGAGCGAGGATCACTCAGTGTATGGAGATCCTACTCTGATTCCACTGGACTTAGCTTGGCAGTGTGTATTAGTGGTTACTCATTTCTATTATTGCCTATAGAACTCCTCCCGCAGCAATAAACTCTTCTCCATCTGTACAACTTCACGAGGAAAAGGTGTGATTCTAATATATTTAATAGCTAAGGCAAATACACTTACAACACTTGGAGTGTTACATTTCAGGCCAGCAGGAACTTGCAGGAAAGGCCCATAAAGCCATCATGATTGACTGAATGTGGACAAGCAGAGACCTGGCTCCTCTACCTTTTGTGATGTCATGAGAACATATTTAGCAAATCCTCCTTTGAAGATCAGGATTAGATTTGCCCTTAGTCCCCAATTATTGCTGAAATATATAAATCATCAAATCATGTAAAACAAAACAAAAGCATTCACCCATTATATGAATATGCGCAAAATCCATTATTCCCGCAGTCCTGTAGCACTGTTGAACATTTTGTATTATTTCATGTACCTTAGATCACTTGCTGTATCCTGGGACATATCAATCTATTCGTTCTCTACTTTATCATTATTTTATAAAAAAAATTTTATGTCAAAATTCATACCCATAGCTGACGATCTTAGTAGATTTCTATTCATATAAGGGGGTTATTCAGACCTGCCCACACGGCTAACTAAATTGCAGAGTCCTGCAATCAGGTAATCACCACCCAACCACAGTGAAATTCCGCCCTGTGCAAGTCTGTGAATTGCTTACCAAGGCTTACCAAATTAGCCGTGCGGTCTGTGCGTAGCCCAGGAGTTAATCGGTGGTTGCGATAGAAACAGTCAGATCGTGGCCAAAGCGGACATCATACAAGTTCCCATAAAACATTTGGGCAGATCTGTGTTTTCTCTGACACTCCCAGAAAATGGAGAGATACAACCCCCAAACACCGGCTACCTTTCAATCAAGTTGCATACGGTCTAGTGGCAAACGCAGGATTTTTAGATGGGGGGTTTCCAAATGTAATCCAAAATCTCCCACTCTGCAGTGCATTGGCGTAAGAATGGGAGTCTGGGGGAGCAGTAAGAGCCCTGAAAATTGGTCTTTTATACACTGGATACTGTTGGGGCTGTTTCAAACATTTAAATAAGATAAGTGGTCTGGAAAAGGTTAAACATATCATAATAAATAAATACACAAACATAATAGAACCAGTACTTAACTTTCTTAGTTCACAATCTCCCACTACATTTTAAGGCTCCTGTCCCTTCCTCCTTTCAGCTGCTCTCTGGTCTAGTGCGATGTTTGAGGGATCAGATCCACACATACAGTAAATGTGGTAGAAGAAGCTGGTATACTAGATATGTGCAGAAGCTCTGCTCTGTCCCATACACACACTGCTGTGGTGGCAGCTTGATTGATATTATATACCAATGCTATTGTTGTCATAATTTAAGGCGCTTGCCAAAAGGAGGGGGGGGGCGTTCCGGGCAACTAGAAACCTCCCCTGCATTTGCCTTTGCGGTCCCCTCTGCATCTGGTAATCTGTGAAACATGAGCTGTTGGGGGTCCTTGAGGACCAAGTTTGGGAACCACCGGTCTCAATAGACCTTTCTCAAAATTTGGTTAACTTAAAGCATAACCGCCATGGTATCAGGTCCTCTAACATAATAACCCGACTCCTTGTTGTTCAGAAATAAACTTGGCCACTCAGCCTTAGTAGAACTCTAATCCTTGAATGTCAAAGTCCATTTGTCAACAACATATCTATCTTTAGTTACCTTCAAATAATTCATGAAGTTCCATTATAGATAACTATGTCATTATTCTTATCGACAACACTTGCAGTGGTTTAATTGTGTGTGGTCTATGCATTATAAAACAGTTTCATAAGCGTAGGTGGAGAACTGAATCCTGCAACAAAATGCCAAGAACTAAATAAAAATAATATATTCTGGGAAACAAACTATAGAACATTGGGCCTAATTCAGACTGGATCACAAAGCACATTTTTTCCCCTAATGGGCAAAACCATGCTGCACTGCAGGTGGGGTATCGTGTCCAGAGAGTGTTAGATATGGGTGGGTTATTGTTTCCGTGCAGGGTAAATACTGTCTGCCTTATTTTTACATTGTAATTTAGAATAGGGACAGGACACCGAGTTATGCTTCTGTTTAATGTCTTGAGAAAAAAAATATGAGATACAGTTATAATACGATTGAATATGGACAGCATTAATCCAAAGCACCTTAAGTGCTATTGGAGAAAATGTGCTATAAATGTATTATTACTATTTTATTTTGGTACTACAGGTTGAGTATCCCGTATCCGAGTATCCGTTATCCGAATTATTCCGAAAACCATACTTTCCAGAAAGTGAAAAAAAAATATTTTTTTTGCTAAAAACTCACTGGGGACATTTGTAACAGCACTACTGGTGACATGATATGTAACTGGCACTATATATGTGCAAGAAAATGATTGATTGGCATTCAAATTCAATATTTGAGATAGTACACAAATTTTGTTTCATGTTTTGAAACCTTGTTTTTTGAACAAATAAAATATATTTGTGTGTATTTTATGTGTTTATGCAGCATACATGCAAGATACTTCAAAATACATCATTGAAATATTAAAATATTCCGAAATACGGAATAATCCGTTATCCAAAATTATTCTGGTCCCGAGCATTTTGGATACGGGATACTCAACCTGTATGAGAAAACCAGGCCCCCTTCATTAAAAAGGCCCCTTAACTTGCCACTTAAACAATATGACCAAAGTACTCACTCACAGCCAGCCTACCTAGAAGGACGGCACTCAGCGGCACAGATATGAACTGCGCTGCGCTGTACTTAGAGTTGCCACCTTATTGTTCATCGATTCCTGAGAATCACCGTTATAATTGTAATGCGCGCGCGCTCCGGATAAGGGGCGTAGCTTATCTCAAAAGTGGGTGTGGTCTACCCCCAAAGTGGAATACATACATACATACGTATACATACATATGTTTACTTATACATACATATACATATGTATACACACATATACATATGTATACACACATATACATATGTATACACATACATACATATAGGCAGGGGGCAGGCTGGGGGTGGGCAGTGCTGGCGGGGGGGGTCAGCGCTGGCAGACCATGGGGGCAGCTGGCAGGGAGGCTCAAGTCCACTGTCAACTCACCAGTGGTTACAAGCAGGCGGACAGCGCGGTGTCCAGTCCAGGCAGCAGCGGAGAGTGGAGGGCGGAGGCAGGGCATGCTGGGAGTAGTGTGGCCAATCCCGGGATCGGCGGGATCCCGGGATTTGGCTTAAAAAAGTCTGGGATTTCAATCCCGGGATTGGAGTATCGAATCCCGGGATTTCAGGATTAGACTGCGCATGCGCAGTCTAATGCCGGGCAGCGTCTGAGCACTCGCTCAGACTAGAGATGAGCAAAACGGGTCACTAGCGAGAGCTGGGATCCAGCAGATCAGTCAGTGAAAAGATCCATATCTTTTAGGCTGATCAGCGGTTCACTTTGAAAGAAGGGGTAATTTGTTAATAACGACGCATAATTTGTCTTATTTATTACCATTATTTTTAACTTTTTAAAAAAACAAAACATTGAGCTGAACAAATAAGAACACACATAACCGAGTAAAACACTGATCGATGGCTGGGTGCAGAATCACCATCGATGGCAACCATCGATGGCGTCTGCACTGATGGCATCCCTTTCTTTTACTTGCAGTCACAGCATTGAACTCAGTCTCTGGAGTCAGTACATCTCAGCTGCCACAGGTGGCAGTGCTGAGATCAGGAAAATGCACTATAATTAAAAACGAAACTGAAAGTAAAAAAAACGACGGATCACCTTTTTTGGGATCGTCGGCTCACTCGTTCTTTCATGGGATCCGTTCAAAAGATTCACTTCGTTCGCGAACGACCCATCTCTAGCTCAGACGCTGCCCGGTTGTTCCCGTAGCCTGACCCCGGCGTTCGGCCTGCGTAGCGTGACAGTAGAGGTCACGCTGCGCAGGCCACATGTCACCAGTCACCGCCCGCCCGCCGGCCTGCCTCCGCCCGCCCGCTGACTTCTAAGGAGGTGCACTTGCCGGGAGGCACCGTGCACCTCCAAACCCACTCCCGGCCGCCCGCCCGCTCTCTAATGTAAGTAAATGTGCGGGTCGGCCAGTGTGGGTTTATTGAAAATAATGGCTTTTTTGGTACGGATACCAATCCCGGGATTAAGCATTTTTCGATCCTGGGATTGAAAAAATGCCCCGGGATTGGCATCCTTAGCTGGGAGGTCCACGTTTCCAGAGGCTAGCAGGAGCGCAGCATATCGATACAGCGGGAGGCGGGCTACAGGTTAAACTCGCGAGATGATGACATCATCATCTCACGAGTGCGTCTGTCAGGCTGCGGAGGCAGTCCTGGCAGGCGCTGCAGCTGTGTTAATGTGATAGCTGGGCACTGGGGATGCGGAGATGCGGCAAATAGGGCAGAATCCCGGAATCCGGAATCCCGGAATGCAGTCTGTCTGTGCATGCAGAATGCAGGGGCTGCAGCATTGGCAACCCCCATCTGGGAACAGGTGCCACTGCTCCCTGTTCTCAGCGATAGCTGGGTTAGAGTGACCCTATGTGGGGGCCTCGTTACCCCCCTCCCCCCCTTAATTCGGCTCCTGCTCCTACACCCATAAGATGGATTTTTTTAGGCGTTCACTTCAGGACACCTCCCCGTCACCATCCAGGAAGATCCACCCCTTTGCTGCTCGATTTCTGACTTGGCCGCAACAACACCTTTGTTTGTACACACAGGTTTTGGAATTGCATGTGGCTTGTGTGCAAACGTAGAATCAGGCTCTTTGTATTTTATCATTAGTAATTCTAAAGCATTAATCAATATTTTATACTGTACACAAGTATTTGAATCCTTTACTAGTGCAATGTTGGGTACACACTGAGCGATATATCGTCATCAATATGCACAATGCCAATATGCATATTGTCTAGAGTTTACACATATCATTAACAACCCTCCTCCCTCCGTCGTCTATACCTGCAGCTTAATATTGACTATGGGGGTTATTTAAACTTGATTGGATGGCTGAAAATTTGCAAAGCCCTGTGATCAGTAAACCAGCCAGAGTAGGATCCCGCCCTGTGCTAGCCTGCGAATTGATGTGTACGGCTTGTGATAATTACCCCGATAGGCGATTAGCATCCATATACAAGCTGCTTACTATCGAAATGATTTTTCCAGTGTGCGCAGTCTGTTACTCTGCAGCTGCGATAGAAACGGGTTGATCGTTGCCGGAGCTGACATCACAGACTTCCTTTCAAAACACCTGGACACGCCTGCGTTTTCCCTGACACTCCCAGAAAACGGCTGGATACCTCCCCAAACGCTGGCTTTTTGTCAGTCAACTCGCGTACAGCCAGACGCGCACTCTCGGCGGGAATAAAGGGATCCGAGTCCAACGCCTAGCCCCGCCACAGGAATGCACAAAGACACTCTAATTGTTGTGAATGGGACGTGTGTGCGTCTCACACACACGGGTGTCCCATTCACAGTAATAGGTGTGGCTAGGTAGGTGGGTGGCAGCGCAGCCACTATTAGCGGGGCCCCATCTGTATGTCGTTCACCCGGGAGTTTGGTGGGAATCATCAAGTGAATTGTCAAGTGTGTACCCTGCATAACTTAAAGGGGGAAATTTACTAAAATGGGAGTTCAAGTTCAGATGGGATGTTGCTATGGGTAACCAATCAGAGCCTACTTCTTATTTATTTATCCCCCTCTAGAAGAAAATAGACAGGATCTGATTGGTTGCCCATAGCAACAGCCCATGTGAAATACAACTCCCATCTTAGTAAATTACCCCTAGAGTGTTTTACTTTATAAGCCTATAAATAGTGTTTCCGGCAAAAATATCGAAAACTAATAAAGCAACTCAAAGGTATTTGTACAGCAACTAGTAAATCTACAGCATATGTCACATAACATATGCTGAATTCTTGTAAAAATTAGATCATTACAAAATCTAAGCAGCCAGTACAATTGTAAACCAATAAGGACAACTGGCAGTGTTACAGATTATGGGCATCGTAAAATGGGAAATACAAAAAAAAGAAAATAATGATAGAATTAGGTTTATTAACATATGGTTTCTTGGAAAATTACATCATTAAGAAAATAACAACAGTCAGCACCAATTCAGGACGGCGGGCACTTTGAGGGGGTTATTCTGGTTCGTACGTTATTAATGTACGCCGGCGGCTCTGTTTTTTTTTTTTAATCTGCGCATGTGTACCTTCCGCAATGTGCTGCGCAGGCGCGGCGACTTCACAACGCTCACGGACGGGTCTTTCCGTGCGAAAAAACCTGTCCACAAGAGTACGGTCATTGTGGGCGGCATAGGGGCGTGTTGAGGGGAGCGGCCGAAATAATGAGGGAAACTGGGCATAAACATGGGCGTACACGGGGGTGTGCACAAAAAATGTACGGTGCTACTACCACTCGATCGGCGAAAGCACCGTGCATTTCGGACACAAAACAGGCGGCCGCCAACTGCCATCTCAGACCACCTCTACAGATACCGCATGAGAGCGGACACCTGGGTGTGCTAATTAACGCTGATTACTGGTCAAACACATACACCTGAATGTAATAAGCAATGCTGCAGTCTATTAAGTCCAAACCTCCTGGAGGGCGGCAGTTCGCCCCTCACCCCCAGCATGGAGGGTTAGCGAACTGTGTAAAAAACTTGCGGCGCCGGCGTCCCTGCAGTGCCGGGGGGGGGGGGGGCGGTGGTGGTACCTGTGTAAAAAACTTGCGGCGCCGGCGTCCCTGCAGTGCTGGAGCGGGCAGGGGTGTCCGTGCCGTGGGGGAACCTGCGGCGCTGTCATTGTGTATAAAGCTGGCGGCGGCCGGCGGGGTCCCTGCAGTGAATAGAAAATAACTAGCGCTATGTGCGCGGCGGTACGGGAAGCGCTAGTTATTTTCTATTCACTGCAGGGACCCCGTCGGCCGCTGCCAGCTTTATACACAATGACAGCGCCGCAGGTACCCCCACGGCACGGACACCCCTGCCCGCTCCAGCACTGCAGGGACGCCGGCGCCGCAAGTTTTTTACACAGGTACCACCACCGCCCCCCCCCCGGCACCGGGGCGCCCCCACCCCGACTCGCCTGGGGCGCTCCGGTGCCTTGCACCGGCCCTGCTTTTCACTCTTATACAAACATAGTTTTTTTTAATTATGATAAAAATACATAAACCACATCTAACAGCTACAAGGATGTTTCAGCAATGTTTTAAGGCCATGGCCACTATTTAGTTAAAATGTATTTTTATTAGGCTGTTCATTAAGGTAGGCAATTGAGGTAATAGAAAACAATAATTGATGAACAATTAGAATAATTCATTTAATTGACTTAATCATAGTTGAAAGGCTAGATTAGCAGGGCCATATATGTGAAGGGTATGCCAGCGTGCACGGACGTACGCTCACTCTCACACTCAGTGACATACGCTGAGTTTTCCATTGAAAACAGGCGAGACCCGTCTGTGCAAGGTGGCGAACGCTCAGATAGCTGTAAGATGTCGGTGAGAAAACGGACGAGACCCGTCCGTATACGGTGGCGTACGCTCTGTTGTACGCCAGTTGTTGGTGTCTAAGAGGAGATCCATCCGTGTACGGTGGCGTACGCTCAAGTGTACGCCACTCCCCTTTGTCGGTGTTTGTGACCGTCTGTATGCAGAAGTTTTGTGGGTGGATTTTCGCTCAACATCAGCGTACGGGAAACATACGGTGATACGGAACGTTTGGCCGGCTGAACCAGAATAAGGTCCTTAATGTGGTAAATGTACAAAAGCTTCTCAAAATGAAAAGAGGTTAGGTTGCCCATAGCAACCAATCAGATTTTATCCATAGCAACCAACCAGATTCTGCCTATGGGCAACAAGCTTTAGTGAATTTACTCCATAAATGTATTTGTCTGGGCCCGGTGGTGTCAGAGTGGTGAGCTGGGGAAAATTCGTCCCCTTCCGATCGGTAATGAATTAGGCCCAACTCTCTTGGTACTTCCCACCCAGTGAATAGAACTGTCCGATTCTGCTCTGCATCTCTGAGTGCTAACAATCGAGACACAGCGGGAAAACATCGTCCAACTGCATGCGGCAGAAAATAATCTTATCATTGTTTCACGGTCATCCATTCTCCACAGGGCCTCCTGGTCCATAAGCCGGAGCCTGGGTTGCCTATTGGATGGATCAGCCCTGCAGATAAAACTGTGAATGTAAATAAATAGGGGTAAAGGCACCCATACAATAATTCGATTTGAGACGATTTCACCCGAGCCCGACGGATCGGGCTGAGAAGTTGGCCCATATTGGATGTGTTTCACATTCCCCTCTGTTCCGATGTGTGGTCCTGTCCGCATCGGAATTGAGCCGGAGGTCGGACCTGCTGCCCTCCCAACCGGCGGCGGGATACGGTCGTATTGTTGACAGCACTTAAGGTGGGCATACAGCAAGCCGATTTGAACCGATTTCGGCCGATTGCGATCAAACGGCCCGATAAATCGGACCAAATCGGTTCTTCATGACATGGGTCCGATGCCTGGTCCCGTGCGTATCGGACCCGGACCCAGGGGTCGGACCGGCGGGACATACGATGTCAAGATTAAGGAGCAGTGGGGGCGGGCGGCTGGGGAGGAAGCAGTGGGGCAGCAGCGCGTTACCAGATCAGTGCTGGGGCGGGCGGCGGTGATCATCAGTCTCACTCTCCACTGTCCGTGTCCAGCGCTGTAGCGGGTGGGCAGCCGCGGCTATTACATCTTTAAAATAACATGTCAAATGACTGCCCGGCTAATGATTGGCTGAGATAGAGCACTCTCAGCCAATCAGTGGCCTCCCTCCGCGGATATATGTGGACTGAGAGAGGAGAGCCCAAATCCCTCCCTTGTGATTGGGGCAGTCAGGGGTTAACAGCCTCAGCGGGGGACCCAGCTCCTGTACATGTGCAGGGAGCATGAGACCCCCGTCCCTGATTGGCCGGCGGTGTGAGCGGGAGAGAGAGGAAGGAGGAGGTGAGCGCCGGGGAGGAGAGAAATGATGGTGGCCGAATAGTGGAGCGGGATCACGGAGCACCAGAGGCGGCCCTTGAAGCAAGTAGAGCCAGGGAGGAGAAGCCTGACGCGGTGGAGCCGGAGGTTGAAGCGGCGCGCCGGGAGTGACAGCCGGGCGCCTGTGATAGCTGGCAGAGGAGACAGGACGCAAAGGAGCCAGGGAGCCTCGCAGTAGCACCAAGGGAAGTGGGAGCAGTCACACGGGGGAATAGAGGTCAGTGACGGGGCAGAGAGTCGCGCTCCCGTCCAGCAGGAGCACCCAAGCCGGGAGAGGGAGCCTGGCAGCAGGAGGCAGAGGGCCAGTGGTCCCGTGAGGCGGCAGCAGAGTGGCAGCAACCAAGAGGAGCAGTGGGACCCAACGGTGAGTCCCTTTCAACCCCCTTTGACCCTTCCGGGAGGCCATTCTATTCTCCCTGTCTGGACAGGGGAGATCCACCCAATATGGACAGTGCAGCCAAGGCTTGACCAATTAGGAGACATTCCAGCACCTAAGAGAAAACGGGAGAGGAAGGCAGCAGGGGACAGACTGAGTTTATTTAACCCCTTTGTTACCCACTGGCTCTATGTAGCTGAGAGGACTGGGGAAATCCCTAGTTGAACTTATTAATAAACAGCATACTGCTGATACTGCGCTGATGATTTTGAAAAAACTTGCCGGATGCAGATTGGCTGAATTCAGCCAATCAGCGTCCGGCAAGTCTTTTCAAAATCTGGGGGGGGGCGGGCGACCAAATGACTGCCGCCCCGGGCACCGAAAGACCTAGTTTCGGCCCTGCCCACTGCTCCCTCCCCAGCCGCCCGCCCCCACTGCTCCTCACCGCCCTGCAGCTCCCTGTTATTTTTTTTACATGTAAAAAATGGTACATCAAGTCCTAATCGTATGTGAGCCTCCCGGGGAGCTGCCGGGCAGCTCGGAGGAGAATTGGGTCCGACTTGTCCTTAGGACAAGTCGGCTCTATGTATAAGGGCCATTAGGTCGACAGTCTATAGGTTGACATCGTTGGGTCAACAGGTGGGAAGGTCGACAGGTATCTAGGTCGACATGGGTGAAGGTCGACAGGTGTCAAGGTCGACAGGGAACAATGTCGACATGGGTTTATGTTGACACATCATTATGACAACATGGGTTAGGTCGACAGGTCGGAAGGTCAACATGTTTTTTTTTTTACTGTTTTTTGAGCCAACATCGGCACGACAGGCGGTATTTCATGCCCTACCATCCACTAGGGCGTGGTGGGAGAATAAAATAGTGCGGTTGACTTCCAACTGTGTCCATGTCGACTGTGACATTCGGGTCAAAGAACAGTAAAAAAAATGTCGACCTTTCAACCTGTCGACCTAACCCATGTCAACCTAGACACATGTCGAACCTTCCCACCTGTTGACCCAACGGTGTGAAAGGACCGCATAAGATGTATCACATGGAGGGTCCCGGGCGGTGGCGAGCGCAGCGAGCCACCGAGCCCGAAGTGTGGCGAGCGCAGCGAGCCCTGCGAGGGGACGCGTAATACTTGTGAAGTAATGCGCGTCCCCTCGTGGGGCTCGCTGCGCTCGCCGTGCTTCGGGCTCGGTGACTTGCTGCGCTCGCCACACTATATAAATAGTATACCTTAATATAATATAATATACCTTAATTAGTGGTATGTGATGCGACGCAATGGGCGCCGTGATAATACACAAGTACAGGAAGGGACAAGTAAGTCTACAGCTGGCAGCAGTCATGGGGGCACCTCAGTGGGCACATATTGGCAGTGGTGCCCCTCCACTGTAAGGATTCCTGCATGGGAAAGCAGCAGTCAGAAGCCAGTGGCTCCAACGCTTCTGTGTTCAGAATGACACTACATACAGTACTGCTCTGTGTAATCTATGTGTGGTCACAGTGATAATATCTGTCAGAGCTTCCTCTGCTGATTGCTGCATGTTCCATATCAACTTCCACCCATCCATGGCACAGACATAACCGCCTGCACTCAGACCAGCAAACTTATTATACCAGCAGTGGGCAGGGTATACCAGCAGTGCCACCACACACTGATTATACCAGCAGTGGGCAGTATATACCAGCAGTGCCCATACACCCTGATTATACCAGCAGTGGGCAGGGTATACCAGCAGTGCCCCCACACACTGATTATACCAGCAGTGGGCAGTATTTACCAACATTGCCCCCACACACTGATTATGCCAGCAGTGGTCAGGATATACCAGCAGTGCCCCCACACACTGATTATACCAGCTGTGGGCAGGGTATACCAGCAATGCCCCCACACACTGATTATACCAGCAGTGGCCAGGATTATACCAGCAGTGCCACCACACACTGATTATACCAGCAGTGGGCAGTATATACCAGCAGTGCCCATACACCCTGATTATACCGAGTGGCCAGAATTATACCAGCAGTGCCCCCACACACTGATTATACCAGCAGTGGTCAGGATATACCAGCAGTGCCCCCACACACTGATTATACCAGCTGTGGGCAGGGTATACCAGCAGTGCCCCCACACACTGATTATACTAGCCGTGGGCAGTATATACTAGCCGTGCCCCCACACACTGATTATACCAGCTGTGGGAACGATATACCAGCAGTGCCCCCACAAACTGATTATACGAGCTGTGGGCAGGATATACCAGCAGTGCCACCACGCACTGATTATACCAGCAGTGGTCAGTTTATACTAGCAGTGCCCCCACACACTAATTATACCAGCAGTGGGCAGGATATACCAGCAGTGCCCCCACACACTGATTATACCAGCTGTGGGCAGGATATACCAGCAGTGCCCCCACACACTGATTATACCAGCTGTGGGCAGAATATACCAGCAGTGCCCCCACACACTGTTTATACCAGCTGTGGGCAGGATATACCAGCAGTGCCCCTACACACTGATTATACCAGCAGTGCCCCCACATACTGATTATACCAGCATTGGCCAGATATTGTATACCAGCAGTGCCCCCTCACACTGATTATACCAGCTTTGGGCGGTATATAACAGCAGTGCCCCCACACACTGATTACACCAGCAGTGGGCAGGATTATACCAGCAGTGCCCCCACATACTGATTATACCAGCAGTGGACAGGATATACCAGCAGTGCCCCCACAGACTGATTATACCAGCTGTGGGCGGTATATACAAGCAGTGCCCCCACACACTGATTATACCAGCAGTGGGCAGGATATACCAGCAGTGCCACCATGCACAGATTATACCAACAGTGCCCCCACACACTGATTATACCAGCAGTGGGCAGGATATACCAGCAGTGCCACCATGCACTGATTATACCAGCAGTGGGCAGGATATACCAGCAGTGCCACCAAGCACTGATTATACCAGCAGTGGGCAGAATATACCAGCAGTGCCCCCACACTTGATTATACCAGCAGTGGGCAGGATATACCAGCAGTGCCACCATGCACTGATTATACCAGCAGTGGAAGGGTATATCAGTAGTGCCTTCACACACTTATTATACCAGCTGTGGGCGGTATATACCAGCAGTGCCCCCACACACTGATTATACCAGCAGTGGGCAGGATATACCAGCTGTGCCCCCACACACTGACTGATTATACCAGATGTTCCCAACCACTGTCCTCTAGGCACATTAACAAGTTTTAAGGATATCCATACTTGAGAACAGGTGACATTATTAGTACCTCAGCTATTTTGAGTTAATCATCTGTGCTCAAAGCATGGCTATCACTAACACGTGCGCTCATAGTGCCTTGAGGACAGGTTGGGACATGGTGGATTATAGCAACAGTTTTTAGCTTTTAAATGATGACTACCTGAACCCATTGGCCAAACCCACAAATGCCTGCAAGTTGCAAGCGATTACATTTTACCATCTTAGGAATGGACATCGGATGAACATCGGAAGCCCTCCATCAAATGTTGGCTGGGCCTCTGCCATCGGTTTTCTTGCTGCGATGGTAAGTAACCACTGCAGCAAAAGAATTTGATGGAAAAACAATTTGCTTTGCACATGTGCAATAAAACCCCAACAGTTTGCACATGTGCTAAAACTCTGCACCATGACCAACCGCGGATGGGACCGGGGGTAGGACCCAGTGCAAGCATCGGACGTCATAACATGATTATCATTTGATGGTGACAAACATTGAATAAAACCACTAGCATTGCATAAAGATAACATTGATGGTTTTGAATAATCACGATGCGATGTCCATCCGTTATAGCGGTCACTGTAATGCTGTCCTTATTGACACTTCAATAGTCACTGCTAGTTTTATTGGAACATGATATACAATGTTTTGTACTGTGTCTCTGGTGCATTTTATTACTGTGTTTGCACTGTTTCCATGTAAATACTATGCAGGGTGCTGCAGAACCCTTGTAGGGGGGGGGGGGGTAACAATATTGGGTACTTGTTTACTAGCACGGCGCCCATCGCATACCATGCCATAAGGTATGCGATGCGATGCGATATTCGGGAAAATGACCCGGAATGTACAATTAAATATTGCATGCCAGCAAATGGCATGCAATGCGATGCGATTTTTAACTGTACAACCCTGATGGGTGCTTACAATGTTAAATGCACCCCCATTGTCCACGCCACCCCCACTATCAACGCCAACCCGAAGCGTGGCGAGCGCAGCGAGCCCGCGAGGGGCGGCAGTACACGTCCTCCGACCTTTTCATAACCCCACTATCCACGTCGGCGTGGAGTTGAACTTAGATAGTGTGGTGAGCGCAGCGAGCCCCGCGAGGGGACGCGGATTACTTAACATGTAGGTCGGAGGACGCGGGCTCTCCACGCTTCGGGTTGGCGTTGATATTGGGGGTGGCGTTGACAATGGGGTGCATTTAACATTGTAAGCATCCATATGGGTGCTTGTAAAATTAAAAATCGAATTGCATTGCATCGCATCCCGCTATATTGTATGCGATGCGATGCGATTGTATAAAATGCAGTAAGATCAAAATCGTGGGCGCCGTGCTAGGAAACAAGTACCCAATATTGATAATGATCAGTCTTGCCACCACCCGTCCAGGATTACTCTGTACAGTCCGTTAATTAAGACCAGAGGGGGTTATTCTGATTCACTCGGAAAGGCGCAATCACTCTCTAATTGACAAAACCAGGTGCACTGCAGGTGGGGCTGATGTAACATGTGCAAGGAGAGTAAAATTTGGGTGTGGGGTGTACATCGAACTGATATCTATGTTGCAGTATAAAAATAAAGCAGCCAGTATTTACACTGCACAGAAACAATAAAACACACAAATCTAAAGGCCCCCTTACATTTGTCCGACTTGTCATAACGACAAGTCGGACCCGATTGTCCCAGCAGCTCCCCGGGAGGGATCACATGCGATGGCACTTCATGTGCCAAGTTTTGCATGTGATAAATCGCATACGATTTATCACATGCCACTCCCGGGGAGCTGCAGGGACAATGGGAGATGGGGACAGCAGCAGGAATATGCCCGCAAACAGAGAGTGGGCAGGGGGGGGGGGGGTCGGGGTGCAGGGAGCCGGGCAGGAAGCCGCTGGGCAGGGAGCAGGGGGGGGGGGGCGGCGGCGCAGAGTACCAGGGAGCCGGGCAGGAGAACACGATGCAGCAGCAGCACTTCCAAAAAAAATCTGATTGGCTGAGAGAGGTCTCAGCCAATGAATGGCTTCCTATGCGTTTGTATGGCCCTTTTTTTTTTAAGTGCTGCTGCTGCAGCGTCTTCTCCTGCCCGGCTCCCTGGTACTCTGCGCCGGCGCCCCCCCTGCTCCTGCTGATGCTGCCCGGCTCCCTGCGCCTGACTCTGGTAGGTCCCCTGTTGTGGGGGAGCACGGCTCCGGGCAGCACATAAGATTTAGCAGATCTTATGTGCAGCCCGTCCGACCTCCCATCTCCGATCCGATGCGCACGGGGCCGCGCATCGGGTCGGAGGGGATGTCACCATATGCGATTTGGGACGATTTCACGGCCCGATTCATCCGAATCGGGCAAAATCGTGCCCAAATCGCATAATGTAAGGGGGCCTTAACTCTCTCTGCACATGTTACATCAGCCCTACCTGCAGTGCACATGGTTTTGTCCATTAGAGAGTGATTGTGCCTTTGCGAGTGAATCAGAATAACCCCCAGAGTCCGAAGGGGTAGCGTTCCCAGACTATACAATGTCTGGGCTATTCCCGAACATTGTATAGTCCGGGTATGCCACCCTTCCAGATCCGGAGTCCGGTCTTAATCATCAGACAGTCCGCAGTAATCCTGGTTGGATGGTAACCCTAATAATAATACCGGTTCTGGATTTTATATTGCCTATAGCCTGATTTTTGGATATGCAGTACATAAGGTAATGAGTGAGGGGGCAACCACTCCCACCCCTGCCCTGTACTCTATTCCTTTTGCATCTGCCATCATGGGACAATAAGCAGGCCAGGCTGGTGCAGGGCAGCAGAAAGCAGTAACATATGGCTGCAGAACACAAATGCTTCATCTTTATGCAAGACATGTGTGCAGTAGCTATACAATAATGTGCTTGTGTGGTAGGCTCCGGGTCCCCCCTGCAGGGGGTGTGCATGGTCTGGCCCGAGCACAGAGTCCTGCACCAGGGGCAATGCCTGGCACTGCTGCTGGAGGTGGCATACTGCGCTGCACATAGCTGCTGAGTGACCCAGCTGTGCATGGCACACATGGAGGGGCACCGGGAGGCTGGCAGCACAGCGGAGGAGATGGGGAAGTGGAGCTGCAGCGGTGAGTCATGAGAAGGAGGAGGAGGAGAAGGAGGAGGAAGGAGCCATAGACACTGCACAGGGCACACTCTGCACCGGGCACACTGAGCAGGTAACCCCCGGGGGAGGGGGCAGGCTGGCATCACATCTTCTGATCCCAGTGCGGGGATTACACACAGAGATTACTGGCTCCTGATTTCCCGCAGCCCAGATCTGGGGAGATTTACACCGTGGCTCAGCCCAGATTACTGGTGTGTAGTGTAGCAGTGTGTGCCATCCTCCCATAGGAGCGCTGCCAGATGCACCGACCCTCTGCAGGAATCAGGTACCATGCCCACCTACCTCACCACCCCGGGGGGCAGAGGCTCAGCAGGGGTTATTGTGCATGTGCCACACTGCTGTGTGCAAATCGTGTGTGTGTGTGTGTGTGTGTGTGTGTGTGTGTGTGCAAATGTTCTGTCAGTGTCAGCATGCAGCATGTATCTTGTTTATGCATAACGTGTGTGTGTCCTGTCAGTAGCATTTACTGTATGTGTGTGTGTCTGTGTGTGTGTGTGTGTGTATTGTCTCCAAATGTCCTATCAGTAGCATGTATGTATGTATGTATGTATGTATGTATGCTGTCTGCAAATGTCCTATCAGTAGCATGTATGTATGTATGTATGTATGTATGTATGTATGTATGCTGTCTGCAAATGTCCTGTCAGTAAAATGTATGTGTGTGTGTGTATATAATGTCTGCAAATGTCCTATAAATAGCATGTATGTATGTATGTATGTATGTTTGTGTGTGTATTGTCTGCAAATGTCCTGTCAGTAGCATACATGTATGTATATATATATATGTATGTATGTATGTATGTATGTATGTATGTGTGTATGTTGTCTGCAAATGAAAATGTCATACCAGTAGCAGCATGGAGCGCATCTCGTTAACAGTGTGTTTATGTGTGTGTGTGTGTGTGTCTGTGTGGTGTGCTGTCTGCAAATGTATCAGTACCTACATTTCTCGTGTGTGTGTGTGTGTGTGTGTGTGTGTGTGCGCGTATGTGTGTGTGTCAGCTGCAGTGAACTAATATCCTGAAGGCAGCCATGTCATATAAATATTGTTATGGATTACATATACTGTATATATATATATATATATATATATATATACATACATTCATTCACACACACACTGCATGTGTTATGCAGATTTAGCAAATATAATCACATGCATCAATTTACACTTATGCATGTATTACACTATGGGCAGCTGATCTAATATACTATATTAATCATGTGTATTTAATTATCTATCTATCTATCTATCTATCTATCTATCTATCTATCTATCTATCTATCTATCTATCTATCTATCTATCCCTATCTACACACGGCCGCAGCATGTATCCCCCTGTACAGATATGTGATTGTAGCGTGCAGCATGCAGCAAGTCTTGCAGTACTACCACTTGGAGCGAGCCATCTTTTTTCCATGGTACAGCCTGTGAGAGACAGACATTAACCCTTTGAATTCAGCACATTGCCTCCCACTTGTCGTTACGTTGAAGTGTTTCTTCTTTTTTTTTTGGGTTCATTTTTCTTTCTTTCTCAGCAGGTAAATGGGAGGCTTAAGTACTGTAGCGCAGAGCACACACACAATATAGCACACGGTGTAGGAGTGATGCAGACACACTGTACCACAGCTGAGACTGATCATGCCTGGGTTCTAGTGCTTCATTAAATTAATATTTCTCATGGGCATACGAGCCTCGGTTCCATATCGCCTTGGCATTGAACATGTATTTTTCTCCCCGTGTTGCTGTCTCTTCAGAATTATTGATTGCAGGGTTGAGTTTCAGAATTCCATAGTCACTGAATACAAACAATAGCAGCCATTAAGTGACAGGAATACGCATAGAAAGTTTTTGCATCTCTGATCTTTTTATCTACGTTATAAAGCAAACTCAGCTATGACACTGTTTATGTGACATGTTTGCTTGTCTCGGCTGATTGGGGCAACATACAGTACACTGCAGAACGCTGTTGCTTTTATTGTCAGGCAGGGAACAAGAAAGACACATTTATCCTTTAAGGCAAAACCAGCCCCGGAGCTCAATATGACTTCATCAAAACCTTTACTGTTCAAAGAGACAGTAACTCATCGTGAAGCTTTAAGGCCCCTCTATTGATGCAATAGATCTGCCCTACATTGTTTCACAAAGTGGTGCACGCCCACAATCGCACGCACAAACACAAAATACGAAAACAATGAAAAAAAAAAAAGTTGAATGAAACAAAACCGCTACTGTCTCCTACACATTGGAGGCCGTTTATTGGTGTCTGAACCATTATACCTATCAATTCATTAGGAACTATTAACTTGACTACTGTGGGACTACTGTGGTACTTTTCAAGATGGCTGCTTCTACATATATAATATTGGCATTTGAATGATACTCATTAGGCATTGGTTTGCAAATAAAATCAGCCTGTCACACAAGGGGAAATTTACTAAGATAGGGGTTCTGTTTCACTATGGGCAACCAATTAGAATCGGTTTCCTATTTATACTACTTTCAGACCGCAAATGCCGTGTCGCACACAGATTGGGACACGGGTCCCATCCCCAGAGCAACACGGCATTGCGGTCTGAAAGTTCCGACACCGACACGTCATATTGCCGAGTCGGTGACGTCACATGGGGCGGAGCTGGGCGGCGGAGCATCATCGGGGGCTCGGGAGGAGGCAGTACTTGGAGCTGACAGTGCTGCCTCCTCCATACTGTGAACGGGACACGGGTCGCTCCACCCAGGCACCCGTTCAAACTGCACTTGACACGGGTCATAGCTGTGTTCAACCCTGGTCAATACCAGGGTTGAACACCCGTGTTGCTCGACCCGTGGTGGCCTTTTCAGACCGCACCTTGACCCGTGTTGGGGCCGCAAGAACATGGTAATAACCCGGGTCTAGAGTGCGGTCTGAAAGCGGTATTATTTAACACCTTCTAGAAGATAATAGAGAGTATCTGATTGGTTGCCCATAGCAACAGCCCTTGTGAAATGGAACTCCCTTCTTAGTAAATTTTCCCCACAGTGATGTCATCAATTTATCCAGAACCAGTGACATCACTGATATCTTTCTTGACTATTATTATTGATTATTATTACTATTAATGAGGCCTGACTAATATTATTGAGGCCTGACTACTTTTACTGATATATTCTATTTGATGGGCTTCTATATATTTCAGAGATTTTGGGCCTCATTTAAAGATGGACGACAAATTATTTGGCATAACCTACAGTGCATGTACACAATGCGCCCTTACACTTGTCTCTAAGGCGTTATGCCTAGAATGTGGAATAGGGTCTGGGGGCTACATTGAGGGCAGACATACAGTAACTGACGTACTTGGTAAGTGTAGCATTGATTCTATAGATGTGAACTAGTGCGACTTGAATGTAAATTTTTGAATCTCAGCACGTGTGTAGGGCCCATTACTTTTCCAAACTTGCGAAGAGGTTTCTAGGTTAATGACAATGGGTTTAGTCGTATTTCCTTTTAACCGCGTGAAGGGAAGTCACGACTGTATAGGTACTTTGAGCATTGTTATCTATTTTATGGCCTAGTTACAGTGATCTTCTTTTATTGCTGTGGGCGGTTTTCCCCTTTGACCTTTTAGCAAGGTTATGTGCCATTTCTTCAGTATGCTTCCATGTTGCAGCGTATAACACACCAGAAATATGCTAGAATTAACACAATAAGCGGTAGAACAATATACTTGCTCTAATATGCATCTCTCTTGTCTCTTCTTGTCTCTGCCACAGCTTGCTTTGGAGATTTACGTGAAATATCATTCACCAAGAGACATGTAATAACAGCGATATTTTAATTGATCCTCGTGAAAATCTGGGTTACAGGAACGTTCAGAGGAATCTTGTATTAGTCATCATGGACATTGTTGTGCGTTGCTAAAATGAACATGATGAAGACGGAAGCTACAGGAGAGCGCTCGAACCTGCGGAGCGCCTCACCCCACAGGAATGCTTACAGGACTGAGTTTCAGGCGCTCAAAAGCACATTCGACAAACCAAAAGCTGATGGAGAAAGCAAGGCGAAAGGGGAGAGTGAGGCGCCACAAACGCAACAGACAAGGGGGCGCCGGTATGGGTCGAACGTCAATAGGATCAAGAACCTGTTCATGCAGATGGGGATGGAGCCAACTGAAAATAATGGCGTCCAACCGAGGAAATCCAAAAGCATGGCATCATCTCCTCCAAGAAGGGCGAAGCCTAGAGAAGTCTTGGAAAAGAAAGAAGCAGCAGATGTAAAATTCAAGACTACAGTTTCGGAGAGGATTAGCCGCTTTGACACTTTGGACGGACCCTCTTACTCTAAGTTTACAGAAACCAGAAAGTTGTTTGAACATTCTGCGCGTGACTCTGGGCGCTATTCTTCGCAGAACGATAGACGGGGATCCAGTGAATATTTAGATGAAGGCCGTGGAAGTAAGTCTAATAGAGGGAGCAGTGACTCCCTGGACAGCCTTAGTTCGAGGACAGAAGCATTGTCTCCAACTGTGAGTCAGCTTAGTGCAGTGTTTGAAAATAGCGATGCGCCAAGTCCAAATACTCTGGAGAAAAACGAGAATCATGAAGGGTATTCTGTAACTGGCCACTACCCAATGAACATCCCGACTTCCCCCGTTGCAGATTTTGAAAACTATGGACATGCTCAAGACTCAAATTCTTGGTCTCCATCAGGGGAAACTGACACAGACCAATGTGTGGATGTCACACATCAAATAAATAGAGCTATACCACAAGAAGATGGCCACGTTTCCCCCAAGGAGGCAAAAAGAGAAAAGAGCGTCGGGTGTAGTACATCCAATGACAACATGTTGACCAAGAACGATCTCACGGATGGTGTTGACGATGGACCTCATGTCAGACACTTGGTGAACAGAGGAGATCACCCAACAGAAAACAATCATTTGCCCGAGGGTTCTGTGAATGCTTTTGATAGGACTAAACCAGGTGACTCACCCACCGCTTCCGAAAAAAATGAGAACTTTACAACTAACCGAACCTCTTCTGCTCCCACGTCTCTTGACGTTGGCACAAGTATGAGCAGTGACCTGAATAGTTTTTCTACTGCACAGTCATATGAAAACTCTGATTACAATGTTTACAGAGTGCGCTCACGGTTCAACTCAGAGTGGGAAGAGACAGAACCAGGGGACGATGAAGACAGCGATGAGAATAAGTCTTACGAACCGGACACAGAATTTTTTGAGGTGCCTGGATTGCCGGAAGAAGAAGAAGTACCTCCTCAAAGGAAAATCAAATTCAGTAAATCACCTATCAAAGTAAGTGTCAGTGTTTGTTTGATGGCACATTGATCATAAAATATCTTATTTCCCAAAAAGTTGATATCTAACTCTGGAATGTTTTTTTGTTAAACGGACCATAAAACCTGAAATTTAAATTGCCTTCTAAAACGGCCTGAGAACAAAAGTCGCCATCAGTCTGTGCAATTGTTAAACCTGTTTTTATCTTTATTCACCAAATAAATAATGACCCTAACTGGTGGTGTTTAGCAGATATGATGCAGCGTCAGGCCTCTGGTATACTGTCAATCTGTTGGCGTCAGCAGCTGTAGGGGTGAATTTATGAAGCTTGGAGAAGTGTTATCTATCCCCATAAAGAACGTTATGAGCAAGGTGATAATGGTTCAGCCAATCAGCTCTTACCTGTCAATTTACATATTGTAGCTGATTGGCTGAACCATTATCACCTTGCTCATAACATTCTTTATGGGGATAGATAACACTTCTCCAAGCTTCATAAATTCACCCCGTAGTGAGGTAAATTTTCTAAGATGGGAGTTCTATTTAAGATGGAATGTTGCCTAAATCAACCAACCTTCTACCTAGAAGGTAATAGGTAGAAACAAATTGGTTGCTATGGACAACATCCCATCTTCAGTAGAACTCCCATTTTAGTAAATTTACCTCAGAGCGTCCAACATGTGTAGTATAAAGTTCTGCCCATTTGCGTTGGGATCCGATTCAGGCTTCAAGTTCTATGAAGGCCATCCATGGAAGCCCCTGACATCACAAAATGGCTACCTTCCGTCCTATCAACAGTGTTAACATTATCACGTACAATACAAACTGTATTTTATGCTGTCATCTAGATTTGTTTGCATATCTAATTGTAACTATTACACAGTGTACTTTTATCATTTATAAGTTTATATTTCAGGATTGGGGGGTGAATTTATGAAGCTTGGAGAAGTGTTATCTATCCCCATAAAGAACGTTATGAGCAAGGTGATAATGGTTCAGCCAATCAGCTCTTACCTGTCAATTTACATATTGTAGCTGATTGGCTGAACCATTATCACCTTGCTCATAACGTTCTTTATGGGGATAGATAACACTTCTCCAAGCTTCATAAATTCACCCCTTAGTGTCCCTATCAGACATTCATTTACTAGTGGTGGTTTTATACTTCAGTTTAATGGTTTTCAAAGCCAAAAGTTAAAGACTAAACGTCCTCATTGAAATATCGCGCTATGAACCTTGTTAGCTAAATATATTATTCAGATTTAACCTGACATTCCGCATTCCAGTGGTTAACGGCGTAGAGCTGTTTTTACCATGTAAAACAAGAGTATGCTTCGTTATTGATTTTGTTAAACCAAGCGAGTAATTTTCTGCCCAACTCTAAGGGTCATGTTTATTAGCACTAATGTGCGGGCAATCCTTCCAAAACAGACACAAAATGTAGTACCCCCTAAATGTAAAAAGGTGGGGGGGCTATGGTCTGATGTTTTCAATTGGCTGTTGTTTGCAGAAGCAGTCTTCATAAATTTTTATATGGCAGATGTATTAAGCCCGGTGAAGATATAGGGGGGGATGTTCTAACATCCGCACCCCCTTACCGCCCCCTATTGCCGGCTACCGCATTCATAATCATCGCATATGCACTAACATATGCGATAATTATGGCAAAGGACAGCTCTTGCGTTAAGAGCTGTCCTTTGCGGTGAGAGTCAGCGGGTCCCATGGGGACCCGGCGGCTCTACCCTCCCTCCCTTACCCGGCGCTGCTGCTGCTGCGCCGGGCTCTCCTCCTCCCTGCAACCGGAAGAGGATCATAGTGCAGGGAGGAGGAGGTCACAGGTCTGGGCAGCACAACTCTGTGCTGCCCGGACACAGGTGAGGGGGGGTCGGTGCAGGGCGGCGGGGGTTCGGTGTGGGGCGGATGGGGGGGTCGCGTTAGAAGCCCATAGGCTTCTATGGGGCATCGCCAGATTTTTCTGGCGATGCACCCCACCGCGGTAACCCGGCAGGGGATGCTTAGAGCGTCCCAAAATGCGGTAAAAACCCCGATAACGGGGTTTTTACCGCATTTTTAGTTTAGAGAATCTCCCCCAGAGGGCGGTATTGAATCCAGGATTCCTACTGTTGGAACGTCCCGACAGTCGGAATTCCAGGCCGTTTACGCTCCGCTCGACAGATACTTGACAAGCCGAATTCCATGTTCTGGCTCTCGAGTGTCGAAAAGTGGGCGTGTCGGTTAAAACGGTCGTGAATTTGACAATCCATGGCTGTTTCCGACAAAACAGATCCAACTTGTTTTAAAGTCGGATTTGTTTTGTCGGAATCCGCCTTCAATGCTGTCGGAAATGGCAGCATTGAATAGGAGGGCGCAGTTATTTCCCCCCTGCGGAAATAGCGGCCAAGATTCATTGAATACCCACTGTAAAGTTGAGATAAAGTGGAAGGAGATAACACACCCGCCAATCAACTCCCAACTGTCATTTTTCAAACTCAGTTGATTGGCTGATGCGTTATCTCCTTCCATTTTACTGTATCTCAATTTTTTCTCAACTTTATCTCTTCAACAGGCTTAATACATCTGCCCCTATGGGTGCTGCTAAAATCCAAAACAGTACCAAGCTTTCTGGTACCTGGCCCAGATAGCTATCTCCATATTTAGAAGGCATGAGCCACTGAAACCTATGGGTTACATGTCCGTATATAACACCAGAGAGGGATACAAAAGATCCCTCTTTTTTTATAGCATCCACTTTCACGTGCTGGGTACCATACCTGGAATTAGAGGGATTGCATTAGCCATTTCTTTACATTTTACACACAAGCGACAATTGCTGACCATTAGGTGAACTACCCTCACTGACCACTAGAGGCCACTTGACTGACCAAATTACTCCTTTGTGTGCTAAAAGATGTCATAGCAGAAAGTGTAAGCAATTTTTGTGCGGACACTGATCGGTTTCAAACTTGCTGAATATGGAGAGGGAGCTGTGAAGACAGAGATTGGAGGTAGGAGCAGATAGGGACTGGGGGTGGAGAGTTTGTGGGCTAAAAACGGTCACAGCTCAAAGTACAAGTAAAAACTATCACAGATCAAAGTAATAGTACATTGCAGAAGCTGTCACTTTGACGGGCTTTTAGCTAGTATAGTATAACCTTCATACACACTGTTTCCCAGCAGCAAAGTGTCTCTGGAAATTCAATTTACATTTTGGCAACTACGCCTTGTCTCCCATTATCATTCACGCCAAGCAGCCTTAGGTGTGATTACAAGACATTATAAGAAGTGTAATTAGGAAGGTAACAGTGTAAGCTTTATATGGCTGTGCTTCCTGTTGTACTCTTATCTCTTCTCTGAGTGTCTAGGTCACCCACCTGCTGTGGTGCAACTAGACATCCCAACATGCCCTGCCACACTGTTAGCATTCCCTAATAGCAAAACTGGGGCAGTGCATGCTGGTATGTGTAGTTCCACAACAGCTGGAAAGCTGCATGCGGAGCCTGGCTTATCACTCATATGCACATCATGTTACTGGGGGGTGTGGCATATGGTCCCGACAGTCGGGATCCCGACAGTCATTAGCCCGATGTCGGGATCCCAACTGGCCGGACTCAGACAGCGGGGCAAGCGCAACAAAGCCCCTTGTGGGCTCGCCACGCTGCGGGCACGGTGGCTCACTACGCTCGCCACCTATTCTATTCTCCATCCATGGACCCTCACGAGGGAGAATAGCCACCGGCCGTCGGGACCCCGAGTGTTGGGGTTTTGACTGTCAGGATCCCGATGTCGGGGTAATGACTGTCAGGATCCTGACTGTCGGGAAACTGTCCGGCACCCGTTCCTGGGTATTACACAGGAAAATATGAGAAAGTGGCATGCCTTGTTTACAGGATAACCTCATTGTGCCTGCATGACATTTGGGGGTGACACACACTTAGTTATTATATGGTAATTCAGTTTCATGTACAGGTTCTAGCTTTGAATTCATTTGAGATAATCGGCAATGTGCACCAGGTTTGGGCTGTTTGTTTTTGTACCAGTGCGTTTGGATTGGTCACTCCTTGTGGAGTGTGTTATGACCTCCTGAACGGCTCTAGTGGTGATAGCTATCCTTTGCGATGACGGGATGTCCGGGTTTTGGACCCGAAGTCCTATCCGCGCATTCGTCCAGTGATGTGCGACGCCGGGGTTACTGGGAGGGATCTGGCCGATAGGCTTCTATGGGCAATGCCGATTTGAAAATTACGTTACCCACGGCATCAAAGTGGCAGACCAAAGGCAGTGAAAGACCAAGGTGACGGGACCAGTATTTTGTACTACTCTATATAATAAATTCAAGTACTGATAAAATAAATACATAAAAGCTAGTCACCACCAGACATTACAGCTATCGTAGTCTACGGATTACGGAAACCAATCTGCTTCTAACTGCCATGTCACAGGCTTTGTTTGAAAAATAACAGGTAGGATCTGATTGGTTGGGGTTTATCACTGTCCATTTGATCACTTTTCAAGGCTTAGTACATCTCGTCCTTAGTAATCAAGCTCAGGGAGTTCCAAGTTGTGTGGCCCTGGGCAGCGGCCATCCTTCGCCTCATAACTGACCTGCACGGTGCACTACATTCTTAGAGTGCAAATAAAAGTCACCCTGCAGCGGATGCATGTGCTCTATTGATCCTGGTTTTCTGCCAAATTCTATTTTCTACTCTTGCAAATGATTCTGGACTGGGTGTCTTGAAAGTCTACATCTAGAAATGTGTTTTATGACATATTAACACTTTCCTCACAAGCAACAAAAAATATCTATGTATGTGGAGGAAGCATTACCTAAAAATATATACCATAAATATTTATCTATACATTAATCGTGTGAGGCTGTCCACAATGTGTGCACAGCGGAAGTCTTTAGGTGTAGCATCGGTGTACCACTGAAACTTGCACCAAACCATGATCCCATCCTGTTACTTCCCAGGAATACCCACTACAACCCCCCCATGCCCTGCATACAGATTTATGTGGCCTCTTTGTGCCCAGACAGTCGGGACGGGTGTGCGGTTTAATTCGGAGGCATTTACTGTACAAAGAACAATGGTCAACTTCTCTCATATCGCCACTCGTGTCCACCTCTGAATTGAGCCCTTAATGTTTTAAAATCTGTATGTTTAAGGTGCCCATACACTTGTAAGATTTATCTTCAGATCTGGCTGGTTGGAACAAAAACATGGTTATGGATGAGTGACGGTTTGTCAGTTTTCCAGCATTTCCAAGCAAATGGTCAACTGTCATTTTCTCTCATCCATAACCATGTTTTTGTTCCAACCAGCCAGATCTGAAGATAAATCTGCGTGTGTATGGCCACCTTAAGAGTTGTATGTTAAGTGTGCATTTTGTTAATAGATGCGTCAAAGGCCCAACGGCCAGGACGGGGAATTGGGAATATTTGATCATCAAATCAGGGATTTTGTTAAAATAAAGAAATTCCCCAGCAAATTCTGCCAGCAATAGCGTGGGATATTGCACATGATGAACGCACTATAACCTGGGTTTTTGGGCAAGGGTCCAGTTGAAATAACCCGGGTTGAGCAGGTTGGCATTTTAGCCCGGTTAGCGACAGGGTTGAACACGGGTTACAGTGCAGTGTGAATAGATAAGCTGGGTCTGAAAGGGTTCTCAGTGGGGTCGCACCCGGTTGGACCCCTGTGTAAAATTCGAGTGAACGGGTCTGAATTGGGCCTTTTGTGTCTGGAACAAACCATATTGCTATTCAAGGGGAGGAAATCATTTTTTTCTGAGAAGGGTAAATACTGGCTGCCTTTGCATGTAGCCCACCAATTATAGGCTGCTTTATTTTGACAGTTCAATTTAGATTTCAGTTTGAACTCACCCAGATCTCTTGGCAGCTTTGCGCATCTAAATCCAGTGTGTTTGTGCGATAAGTAATGGGCATCCGCGGCTAGGTCAACAGTCAAAACGTCGACATGCGTTTTTCGCATATTTTTGAGCCGGCATGTGCCGACAGGCGGTATTTCATGCCCTACCATCCACTAGGGCGAATAGTGTGCCGAGCGTAGCGAGTCACCGTGCCGAAAGCATGGTGAGCCCCCAATGCAAGGGGGCACGGTACACTTTGACGGTGTCCATGTCGACCATGTTGACATTCAGGCCAAAAACTCAGTTCGACCTAGCCATTGTCAAGCTAATGCTTGTGTCAAACTTCCAACCTTGTCGACCTTAGCCACGTTGACCTATTTCATTGTGTCGTCCTAAGCCATGTCCACCTTCTGTGGTTGACCCAATGACTTAATATTGGTCGACCCTATACCCTGATACCCGTTCCCAGGGTATCACTCTCTACTGTGGTGCTTCTAGCACAGTGTGGTCTGTATTTCAGCACTGATATGCAGACCAGACCTGTGCTAGAAGCACCACAGAAGCAGAGCGGCTCCCCAGACAGGGGAGAGGAACTTCACAAGTTTTGAAAGATGCCGGTGCTAGAATGAACACGACCAACCATTATTTACATGTGCACAAAAACAATTCAACTACCCCCCCCCCCTCATCCGCCGCACCACCGAGTTTAAAATAAATATAGTTTTTTCTACCCACGCCTCATGTCCCCTTTCTCACCTTGCGAATAAAATGAACTTGCAGGGATCACGGTGCCCTGGGACTAAGCCTCCTTTTCGAAGACAGATGGGGCTTTGTTTATACTCATTAGATCCGGTGTTCACAGCACTAATTGGCCGGCTCTGCTCCGGTCACATGAAACGTCTTAATATTTACGGAAAAGTAGAAGAGAAAGGATTTAATCGGCGTGCGTTACATGGCGCACCGCGCGTCTCTAGGGTTAGGGGACGGCAGATGCTGGAATTGCTCTGTTTTCTGCTGCTTGGAATCAATATCCTTTTTACTGTAGCAGAAGCGCCACCGTGTCGTGTTTCAAGGAAGCTCATTTAACACCTACCGGATCGCTTGTTCAAGATGGGTTTCCAAGGGATGGTAGAATATGCAGAAACATGTGAGAGATGTTGGTACTATTCGGGCAGGACTGATGCGGTTGCCAAAGACGGCAGCTGCAATGGTGATTCACTTGTCACTGTGGGATAAATAAACCATTCATTTACTGTATGTTTATTGGGTCCTGATAACTGACATTGTATAAGTGATTTCCCTAATGTATATCCTACCCCAGGAATCCTGCTGACACAGATACCCCTCAGTTACACCCATGCTAGCAGGCAGAACACTGTGCCATGTGCTTTTGGGATATTAATTACAAAGTCTTACTATGACATTATTACATTTTATTTATAAGGCGCCACAAGTGGTTGGCAGCGCCATACATAGGGCACATATTAGAACAATACAGAGTACACACAACTAAACATAACAGTAACTGAAGAACTAAACCAGAGCACAGGTAACAATTTGCAGCACAGTTCTCAGTACACAGTACAGCTGGGATGTAGAAAAGCAGGGGAGTTGTACGCATGCTATCAGAGGCAGGTTGTCAGTGGTACAAGTGAATGAACACAGGTGAGAAGAGATGCAGGTGTAGATGGTAGGTGAGTAAGAGAGCTGTAATTGAAATGCAAGAAGAGGGCTGTGAGAACAGGAGGGATGAGGGCCCTGCTCCAAGGACCTTACAGTCTAGAGCATGGGTCCTCAAACTGCGGCCCTCCAGATGTTGTGAAACTACAAATCCCAGCATGCCTTGCCACAGTTTTACCACAGTTTTACTATAAGGGAGTTAAAACAAGGACCTTACAGTCTAGAGCATGGGTCCTCAAACTGCGGCCCTCCAGATGTTGTGAAACTACAAATCCTAGCATGCCTTGCCACAGTTTTACTATAAGGGAGTGTTAAAACTGTGGCAAGGCATGCTGGGATTTGTAGTTTCACAACATCTGGAGGGCCGCAGTTTGTGGACCCATGGTCTAGAGGAAGGGGGAGACTGACAGGCAACATAAACTGCAGGCAGGTAGGCCTGAAGGCAAGAAGTGAGCAGGATGGGGATAACCAGGAGATAAAGCGGTAGGTAGGGAGAGTGGCCTCGGTACTAGGTTATGGAGAGCCACCTTGGTACTAGGTTATGAAGAGCCACCTTGGTACTAGGTTATGGAGAGCCACCTTGGTACTAGGTTATGAAGAGCCACCTTGGTACTAGGTTATGGAGAGCCACCTTGGTACTAGGTTATGGAGAGCCACCTTGGTACTAGGTTATGGAGAGCCACCTTGGTACTAGGTTATGAAGAGCCACCTTGGTACTAGGTTATGGAGAGCCACCTTGGTACTAGGTTATGGAGAGCCACCTTGGTACTAGGTTATGGAGAGCCACCTTGGTACTAGGTTATGGAGAGCCACCTTGGTACTAGGTTATGGAGAGCCACCTTGGTACTAGGTTATGGAGAGCCACCTTGGTACTAGGTTATGGAGAGCCACCTTGGTACTAGGTTATGGAGAGCCACCTTGGTACTAGGTTATGCCGCTCATGAATGGTACCAGGTGAGGCAGACATATTGGGTGCATTACGTAGGATTACCCTGGGTGGAAAAGGTCACGCCTAGAATGGATTACAGAAATTGTGGTGTCGGCAGCATCCTAAAGCTTGTAGTATGAAACATATATGAAAGATATAGTAGGAATGTAGACAGTCAATAGGTAGACAACTTATGGTCGACATATATTAGGTTGACAAGTACCATCGACAACTTTGAAAAGGTCAACATGACAATGGTCAACACAATCATTGTTCTTTTTTAAGCAACATCTTAAATATTATTTAGGTAAGATCACTTTTGTATAAAGGGGCCTAGTGGCCTTCAAACGTTGGTAAATCCTGCCTGCTGAGTCTTTTTTGGTTTGAGTGCCGCCACCACCTCATCAAAGCGGTAGGTAGGGAGAGTGGCCTCGGTACTAGGTTATGGAGAGCCACCTTGGTACTAGGTTATGAAGAGCCACCTTGGTACTAGGTTATGGAGAGCCACCTTGGTACTAGGTTATGAAGAGCCACCTTGGTACTAGGTTATGGAGAGCCACCTTGGTACTAGGTTATGGAGAGCCACCTTGGTACTAGGTTATGGAGAGCCACCTTGGTACTAGGTTATGGAGAGCCACCTTGGTACTAGGTTATGGAGAGCCACCTTGGTACTAGGTTATGGAGAGCCACCTTGGTACTAGGTTATGGAGAGCCACCTTGGTACTAGGTTATGGAGAGCCACCTTGGTACTAGGTTATGAAGAGCCACCTTGGTACTAGGTTATGGAGAGCCACCTTGGTACTAGGTTATGGAGAGCCACCTTGGTACTAGGTTATGGAGAGCCACCTTGGTACTAGGTTATGGAGAGCCACCTTGGTACTAGGTTATGGAGAGCCACCTTGGTACTAGGTTATGGAGAGCCACCTTGGTACTAGGTTATGGAGAGCCACCTTGGTACTAGGTTATGGAGAGCCACCTTGGTACTAGGTTATGCCGCTCATGAATGGTACCAGGTGAGGCAGACATATTGGGTGCATTACGTAGGATTACCCTGGGTGGAAAAGGTCACGCCTAGAATGGATTACAGAAATTGTGGTGTCGGCAGCATCCTAAAGCTTGTAGTATGAAACATATATGAAAGATATAGTAGGAATGTAGACAGTCAATAGGTAGACAACTTATGGTCGACATATATTAGGTTGACAAGTACCATCGACAACTTTGAAAAGGTCAACATGACAATGGTCAACACAATCATTGTTCTTTTTTAAGCAACATCTTAAATATTATTTAGGTAAGATCACTTTTGTATAAAGGGGCCTAGTGGCCTTCAAACGTTGGTAAATCCTGCCTGCTGAGTCTTTTTTGGTTTGAGTGCCGCCACCACCTCATCTATCTATATATACATGCCCTCCAACATGACCCATTCCATTAGGTACAAAATGCTCTGTTGCTGGACTTCCCTGCCAGTGGCAGTTACAGATGTGAGCCTGCAGCACAGTCCAATATTCAAAAAGGGGAGCCACACCTACTGCCACCTCTAACATCACTGTCCTGGACTCACTGGCAGTTGATGTGACCCCCCCCCTCTTTGAATTTTGGACTGTGCTGGAGCCTCAGCTCTGTAACCGCCACTGGCAGGGAAGTCCAGAACCAGAGCATTTGTACCTAATGGAATGGGTCGTGTTGGAGGCTATGTATGTATATATATATATATATATATATACATATCCAGAGAGTAGTGATCGGCACTCGCCGAGTGGCGTATACTGGAGTATGCCTTGGTGCCTTGTCCTGTGTGTGGCACACAGTAGTTAGACGTCGGATTGGGGACAGGCACTCTTGGGACTTGACCAAAAGAAACAGGCAGACACAGAGGTCTTAAGGTGCTTAAGACCTCCGTGTCTGCCTGTTTCTTTTGGTCAAGTCCTAAGAGTGCCGGTCCCCAATCTGACGTCTATATATATATATATATATATATATATATATATATATATATTTTCCAGGTTATGTGACCACCATCAGTACAAATGTACCACGCCACCACGCTTTGGGTAAGGTGGCTTCCTCTGCTTCTGCTGCGCGCACCACAGATTACTATTCCCAAGAGATGTCCACATAGATAGTAAATAAAGCAAATGTTGGCAAGACAGGAAAATACAAAAAAAAACCATGTTGATCATGTGTGTGTCAACCATTTTCACATTGACCTTTTTTTACCTGTCGACCTTAAGCAATGCATACCATATGGTGTTGACCTATTGACTACCTAGACATTGTAGAGCTCTGTTGGCTATGTACCTAGAGATTGTAGAGTTCTATTGGCAATCTACCACTACATTGTAGAGCTATCACCCGGATAACGCATTGTATACCAGCAACAGGATAATTACAGGACGACCGATTGCTGCATTGTATACTGTTTATCAGATGATGGTGATGAGACTCTCTCTTGTATACTGGCCCTCAGATAATGGAGTTCTGCTTTGGCTTTTGATTAGATAATTCCAATATAGCAAGCAATGGATGATAGGTCTTATTATCATCTATATATTACTAGTTTTTGGCTCAGGCATTGATATATCTAATATCTGAGGGCTGGTACTATGCACTTATGTCAGATGTCATTTTTTATCAGCGCTTAGTTTTATTATATAGCTCCGGCTCTGCAGTGCATATTAGTACACAGATTACAGGGCTGGAGATGTATAATTGTCATTATGTGATAAAATCTTGCCTTTTATACTTGTTATGATTTGTGAGATAAGACTTAATTTATACAATGTACAGTAAATGCATACTGTAAATATCAGCAGGGGCTCTTCACTGTATACTTTATTTATGGCCCATATGATGTCATCCATCATTTTTGACTTGGCAGTTTTAACAGGCCAAGCTCATTGCTAGTAAATTGCTAAAATATCGCTTTCAGCTATCCTGTCACACACCCATTTGCAATTAACTTGCCACCGAATGATTTTTTTCAGTCTGTGCAAATGTGAGTAACTCTGACTCTTTCACAACTCTGCGATCCAGGCAGCCCAATCGAGGCCAGAGCTGGCGTCACAGACTCTCCCTTGAAACGCCTGGGCACGCCTTCTTTTTTGTTTGCAGAAAACCGCAGTTGTTTATTCCCAAATTCCTGTCTGTCAAATTGCGAGGGAGTTGCAATTGTGTTTTTTTTGCTATTTTTGTTGCTATTTGGGTTTGCGCTTGTACGCTACACTTGCAGTCATTCCATAATCGAATGGATTGCAAATTCACACAATAGTGATTAACGCTGAATAACCCCCTCTGTACTAATGAACTTATTATCATATTTTCAATGGACTTAAAGGTGCACCCCTCTTATTTAGAGTACCTGCATTGATTGCTGGTGTTTTGTATATGACTAACTAGCTGAGGTACCTCAGGTCAAAGGTCTGCACGGCGTACACCAACTTGTCATCGGGCAGAGGTCCTGGCCTCTCCAATAGGCTTACCAGACCATTTGCAACCCCGCTCTGAAGTTCTCCAAATCCATCCATTTTTATTCTGTATGGTTACATGTCAATTTTTTATATTGTACCTATACCTTCCCTGTAAGAATTTTTTTAGATTTTTGTCTGTATTTTTCATAAATACATTCTTTCCATATTATACAAAATGTTGACAAGCCATCCTTCCATTTTTCGAGGGGTATCACATATGGAAAATCAATGTGGAGGAACACTCTGTTCAACATATAAGAATATTTGAAAGATGCCTTTATGTGAACATACAAGCGACAGCATCTCTTGAGAGTGGTACACCAATTACCTAATCTCTGTGAAGTAGAAAAAGATACCTTTTATACATACATCTTGAATACCACATCTGTGAGTCGGGGTACAACATTTATCGATCACTGTCCACTTAGAGAATGGTTGTAAAAATTATTTAAAAGAAACCTTTATGCACAGGGCATTTATCCGCTTATATGTGTGTGAAGTATGCAAACATTATAGAGACCTCTTATATATACACCACACCATTTTGTTTTTAATAAAAACTTTATTACACGTGATTGTTTTTTCTTTTCACATCTTTGAAACACTGTATCCATTTTGGAGAAATATACGTCAAGAAAAAAACACTGGTCACCTAAAAAGAAACCTTTACATAAATATATTCATCTCATTTCTCATGATTACGGTACGCAACACTTGGATTTTGATAAGAATTCATGGACACTAAAGCTACCTTGATAGGTTTCATAGAAACACATTCTATGTGAGTTAGGGTACTCCACTTTTGGATTTCGGTGAAGGGGACACTTCATGGTGAACACCGAACACAAAGATACCTTCACGTATTTAGCACAAATTCACTTACCTGTGAGTGGGGTATGCCCATCCTATTCTTCATCGTCCACTATAAAAAAAACCTTTTTTTTTATTTAATTAAGAACTGACGACAATACTGCACATTGTTTCCTTTAAATATTTTTTTTCTTTACATGGTGGGATGGTATATCCTCTGCAGGAAAGGAGAGTACGGAAGAACGACACTTCAGGAGTATCTACTAGAAAAAAACTCATCACATATATATATAATTTTTTGTATTCGACGCCTATGATTATCTCTGTTTTTCGTTGTTTGTATCCAGTCTATGTAATAGGGAGAGTGGCAATGGCCTTTTGTTGTGGATGATAGGGGTACACACATGCTTAAGAAAAACGGTAAAAAACCCAAGGTCGACCTTTTGCCTGTTGACCTTCCCTATGTCGACCTAATGACCCTGTTGATCTAAAGCCATGTCGACCTTTGAGTGTGTTCAACATGACCTTTGACATGTTGAGTGTGTCAACCTTCAGTGGTCGACCTAATGCTTGTTGTGCTTTCTGTGGTTGACCTTGTATACCAGATAAACACTGGCTGCTTCTGTATTTATCCCACAAATGCACATGACAGGTAGGAGCTGATTGGCTGGCTGTTTATCACTCTCCATTTTATCACTTTTTGACGCTTGATACATCTGGCCCTCAGTGGATGTACACACCAGCTTATGGTCCAGCCGATAAAGGCCCTTATTCAGATCTGATCGCAGTACAAATTTGTTCGGAAAATGGGCAAAACCATGTGCACTGCAGGTGGGACAGATGTAACATGTGCAGAGAGAGTTAGATTTGGATGGGGTGTTTTGAAATTGAAATCTAAATTGCAGTGTAAAAATAATGCAGCCTGCACAGAAACAAAATAACACACACAAATTCTAACTCTCTTTGCACAGGTTACATCTGCCCCACCTGCAGTGCACATGATTTTGCCCATTTTCCGAACAAATTTGTACTGAGCTCAGATCTGAATAAGGCCAATAGTGTCGGCTGGACTAATGTGTCCTTAGCCTTACTCGCTCTTTTCAGTTTTGTTCCTGACTAAGAACCTGTCACTATTTGCCGAGTTATTAAATTGCCGAGTATGATGGACACATTTAGTTAAGTATCTCCTACATATTATACACCTCAGTAATGTGCAGCCTTTGATAAGTAAATGTCAGAAATGGCTTCAGTTGCTTTTAAGCCTTTTAGCAACCTTTTATTTAGAACATACATCCATTTCTCTTCTATTTCAATAATAACTTTGAGTCTCAACGTGAGGCCGGCGTTGGGATGTAATTGTTCAGCGGCCCCGGTTATTTTGAAGCACTTTTGGGAATTGCGCTGCACGAAGCCCAGGCTGCAGCACACGTGGAAGAGGAATGAATCTCTCAGATAAATCTGATTACTTTCCAGGAAACAATAAGGAGCGCGTTTGACAGCAGGGGCTTCCTTATGCGTCGCTTTCAGGCTGAGGTGTATTTTATGTTTTTCATAGAGGGAGATGTATGAAGCAGTGCAAAGAGTGGAGAGGTGAGCTAGTGGTGCAGTTGCCCATGGCAACCAATCAGCCGGCGCTACCTATGCACTTGATAATTGTTACCTTAAAAAGTGATGGGCAACTCTGCCAACGGCTCATTTCTCCGCTCTTGTCTCTGCTCAATCCAGATATTTAGCTTTTGAATGTTTGGCATTTTTGTTGTTTAACCAATTCCCGGGCATGGTCACGTTGTTTGCGGCCGGCGTTCAGAGGAGGGTCCTGGCCGTATTCAGAGCGGATCAGGGAAAGCGCAGGTGTGACAGGCGTTTTCAGGGAGGGCATCTGTCGTCCGCACTGGGCGGACCCCATCGGGGAAGATTTTTTTGGCTACATCCAAAGGTGGAGCGGGTGCGAATCTGGCGGTGGCTAATTCATCGCTGGGCTGCAGAATGTTGCAGCCCATAGATCAGGTCTAAATTCCGCCCATTGTTTACCTGTTGGCTGGAAAAATTAGTGTTGTGATGGTTGCGATGATGTCCCCAATTTTTATTTTAAAAAAGTATTAAAAAAACTGATGAATAAAAAAAATAAAAAAATGAAATAGTTTTGAATAAATTGGACATGGGAGAATATGTGATAGTGTCTTTATTAAAGCAGCAATCGTTAACAAGGCATTGGTTTTTACCTTTGAAATGATTTGCTGCTTTAAAAAGTCCTAGTTAGGCCGCAATCCCGCACCTCTGGGGCTCTGCCCTCCTGTACTCCACCTAATTTACTCATTATAACAAAAACAACTGACAATTTCTGAGCAGTTTTTAGAATTTTTTTTTTTTGCCAGCTAAGTGGTTAACGTAACATGGAACCAGCTGTGTTACAGTACATAAAATATATCAAGTAAAGTCAATGGGTGATCTGTAGGTTTTTTGCATTTTTAAAAATATTCAATGAAATCTTAAAATCTTTATTCAGACAATACAGACAGTCAGGGGCGGATTGGGGATTAAAACCAGCCCAGGAAATATCTTGAAGCAGCCCTAATGGGGGGGGGGGTCATATGATGTCATAATAATGGCACTGAGGGTTTAAAAACAGAGTTCAGCCAGATAAGAAAGAAAATGCAAATGCAAATGAAGTACAGAGACCAATAACAGTAACATAGGGGACATTGAGGTTCTTAGCACAATAATGTGAGCCCACCTACCACGTCAAGGTGACCTCATCAGGTGGGTGGAGGGGAGGGGATTTTTTATAAAAAAAATGTATTTGATTTTTTGTTTTTTTATTATTAGGAGGAGGATGGGGAGACTGTGCTGGGCTATTCTATGCTGTGCTTAGCTAAGATATACTAAGACCATGAGGGTTTAAAAGCAGAGCTCAGCCAGAAAGTAAAACAAATGCACATGAAGTACAGAGACCAATAACAGTAACATAAGGGACATTGAGGTTCTTAGCACATTAAGGTTCTTAGCACATTAATGTGAGCCCACCTACCACGTCAAGGTGACCTCATCAGGTGGGGGGGAGGGGCGGGTATTTTTTTATTTTTTATTTTTTTTTTTTTTAATTTTTTTTTTTTTTTTTTAATTTTTTTTATTTTTTTTTTATTTTTTTTTTATTTTTTTATTTTTTTTTTATTTTTTTTATTTTTTGGAGGAGGAGGAGGGGGAGACTGTGCTGGGCTATTCTGTGCTGTGCTTAGCTAAGCTATACTAAGACCATAGTCTTAGCATAGCATAGCTAAGCATAGCATAGAATAGCATAGCATAGATAGATTTAGCTAAGATTATGTTAAAACTATGCTAATCTATGCTGTGCTTAGCTATGCTATACTAAGACCATGGTCTTAGCATAACATAACTAAGCATAGCATAGATTAGCACAGTCTTAACATAATCTTAGCTAAGAATATCTCTGATATTCTATGCTGTGCTTAGCTAAGCTGTACTAAGAACATGTTCTTAGCATAGCATAGCTAAGCACAGCATAGAATATCATAGTAGTCTCACCAAGTTGGTTGGGGGAGGGAGGGGGGGGGGGTTAATCTGAGTCAGTTGTCACCCTACAGCATGCACGTCTCATCATTTTGGAGACCCTTGACCTGAGCGAGCGAGGTTTCTTCTGCTCGGCTGGGGAAGCAGGTGTGCATGCGGCAGCATCAGTTTTCATGTCTTCCAGCATGGGCAGGACCATGACTGATGGCTTTGGCAGGACCATGTCTGATGGCTTGGGCAGGACCTCATCTGATGGCTTGGGCAGGACCATGTATCCCTTCTTGGCAGTAAGCGGGAATCCCGCCTCCGGCTTGACCGGGACTGCCGGCTTGGCCCTGGCCTGGGTCACTGGCTTGATCATGGCTGGGGTTAGATCTGAAAATACAGAGGCCGGCCCATGTTTGGGTACCACAGGCCGAAACTGAGGCCGGTGTTGTTTTGCTGACAGTTCAGCAGGCATGACAACTGACTCTTCTGCTTTCAGCTCTCTAAGGTGTGACTTGTCTTCTCAAGAGGCTGCAGCAGAATGAGGACAGTAACTCTGGGCACTCATATTTATAGGCTCGCCATTGCAGAATTCTAAAATAGAATGTTGGCAGCCGCAGAATTCTAAAATAGAATGTTGGCTGCAGCAGAATTCTAAAATAGAATGTTGAAAACACAGTATTGATCCTTGCACTTACCGTATATACTTGAGTATAAGTCGACCCGAATATAAGCAGAGGCACCTAATTTTACGACAAAAAACTGGGAAAACTTATTGACTCAAGTGGGACCCTCACTCGAGTATAAGCCGAGGTGGGCTTTTTCAGCATAAAAACTTCTGAAAAAGTAGGATTATACTCGAGTATATATGGTACTTGTAACTATATTATCTTGCTGGGTGCCTCCAAATGTATGCAGTCACTCCTGCTACACTCATGTGTATCATGCATTTGTTATAGAAAGTAATGTCACATGAAGCCTGTTTCAATGCCTTTATTGGTGCTGTATTGAAGGGGATACGGTCGTATTGTCGACCACACTTAGGTCCACAGCCATTAGGTCGACACCGTTGGGTCAACAGGTGTCTAGGTCGACATAGGTGAAGGTAGACAGGTGGCAAGGTCAACAAGGGACAAGGTCGACATGGGTTTAGGTCGACATAACGTTAGGTTGACATGGGTTAGGTCGGAAGGTCGACATGTTTTTTTTACTGTTTTTTTTTTTGCGCTGACATGTGCCGACAGGCGGTATTTCATGCCCTACCATCCACTAGGGCGTGGTGGGAGAATAAAATAGTGTGCCCGAAGCATCGCGAGCAAAGTGAGCGATGCGAGGGGCTGCGGTTTACATCCAACTGTGTCCATGTCGACTGTGCCGACATTTGGGTAAAAAAACTGCAAAAAAAACCATGTCGACCTTTCCGACCTGTCGACCTAACCCATGTCGACCGAACGCTGTTTCGACCTAAACCCATGTCGACATTGTCCCATGTCGACCTTGCCACCTGTCGACCTTCACCTATGTCAACCTAGACACTTGTCGACCTTCCCAACTGTCGACCCAACGGTGTCGACCTAAGTGTGGTCGACAATACAATCCACACCCGATAAATCAAAGCAAGGGGTTCTATGCACCTAGATTGTACGGTATGCTTAATATTAAAAATGTGAGGAGATATTTGGAGGTAATTAAATTGGGAATTAACTGTAGTCTGGGATTTCCGGGTAGTTTCTTCTTTGTGGGGGAGAATTGCTATCAGCAAACCATGGGGATGATTCTGGTTCACTTGCAAAAGCTAAATCTCTCTCTAATGGACAAAACCATGTGCACTGCAGGTGGGGCAGATGTAACATGGGCAGAGAGAGTTAGATTTGGGTGCGTTATTTTGTTTCTGTGCAGGATAAATACTGGCTGCTTTATTTTTACACTGCAATATAGATGTCAGATTGAAGTACAAACCCAACCCAAATCTAATGTGCACATGAGATGTCAGACTCATTTTGCATTTGGAGAGTTAAAGATGCGCTCCATGACATTTCCCTAATTCCTATGGATATGAACAGTAGTGGTGGAATGGAGAGCGCAATTGATTAAGAGGGTGCTGCCCATTATAACATAAAAGGGGGTACACCGTCCCCCAATGGACAAACATATGATATAATGAATAGTGTGGCGCAACCTTCTTAAAAGATGTTCACACTGGTATTTGTGAAAAGACAACATTTATATGAACATAAAAATGCATGGAAAAAAAGCAGAAAAAGGTACTTGGTGAATACAAACGTACTGCGGTGGACTATGCCTGGTGGACAAGTCACCACCGCAGTCGGCTTAGGTAGGTGAAGTCACAGGCAGAGAAGTGCAAGCGCATCCAAGTAAAGTGCGTCCAGTAATAGTGTTCTAGTGCCAAGGTGCAGAATTTTCAGTAGTCCAGAGGCATAGATGTAGCAGCAACGCATTTCGGAGACCTCAATGTCTCTTTTTTCAAGCTGGGTTTGAAATGAAATGGTCCCTGTTCCCCTTTCGTACCGATTTCCTGTGTAGTGGACCAATCATGTTACCGCTATTTTTTGATGTCCGGAAGTGCCGTGCGGTCTACCTGGCACTTCCGGTTGCGTTCCACCTCACGATCGCGCATTCTGCTTCCGGTTTTGTTAATTTCGGCGATAATTTAATTTCTTCATTATTCTTCCTCTCCAACAATAACCAGTAAGGCACAGATGAGGGCAAACAATTTATCCGTATTTCTGGAGGTGTTTATGCGGAATGGCTGCTCCTCTAAATACCTTTCTGTGCCATACTTAGTATTCCAGAATTGTCCATCCCTGTTTCCCGGGAGCGCCACCCCAAATAACACTCCATATTCATCAGATGGGACAATATCTGGAATACATGTGAAGAGAAGAATATATAACAAATACAAATGAATTAAAATACAGTAAAAAAGTGTAATAATGATAAAAGCATCTACTGTACATCATGAGCTTTTTAAGGTAATCTTGTAAAAACCATTTGAGCTCAAAATCAGAGTTATGACCATTGGGAACAAGTGTGTTTTACATAAACATCCATTTCATTTCTTTCTGGGCCAGTTTGGTTTTTAGATCTCTATTCTTCCAAGTCAGGGGCGGATTGGGGATTAAAACCAGCCCGGGAAATATCTTGAAGCACCCCTAGTGGGGGGGGGGGGGTGTCTCCCCAAAATTTATATGCATGCCTCCCAACATCGGGCGTATTTAAAAAAGGGACCTATTGTGCACCTAAGGCGCACCCGTTTTTTGGGGGTGTGGCATAGCGGTATCGGGGTGTGATCTATTTCAGCAAGGTCACACCCCATTTTTGCCACTGTGGGGGCTTGGCTAGCGGCTCTCTGAGCTACTGGCTATGTGCCCAGCCCATCAGGCTGCAGAATAGATGCTGTGGAGAAGGTGGCAGAGAAAACAGGGTGAGAGGAGGAACGAAGGTGGCGGAGTAAGCAGGGTGGAAGGAGGGTCGAAGGTGACGGAGGAAGCAGGGTGGGAGGGGGGCTGCAGGGTGCAGAGGACTTTGTGGAGGAGATGGGAGCATAAACATACTAAGCTACCATCAAGTCCAGCAGTGGCAGGAAATGGACATCCCACAAAGGCCCGGCGGCGGCCGGGAAGGGACCAGGAGCACCCCACCTGAGCGCCTGGTGGTGGCAGGGAAGGGACCCTGGTGCACCCCACCTGGGCGCCCGGCAGCGTAAGGGTAGAGACACAGGTGCTCCCTGTTCTGGCACTCAGCAGCAGACGGAAGAGACATAGGCGCTTCCCCCGCTTGGGCGCAGGCCGCAGGGCATGCTGGGAGGGATCCGTGACGGATCCCTCACACAGCGCGGCGGTAAGAAGCCCATAGGCTTCTGCAGGGAATCGCCAGCTTTTGCTGGCGATTCCCTCCGCAGCGCTGCCACTGCGGAGGAGCAATAGAGCATACAGAAATGTGGTAAAAACCCCGGTAACGGGGTTTTTACCGCATTTCTGCGATAGAGAATTGCCCCCTAATTCCCATGAAGACAATCTCTGAATCAGCCCTGTATTAGAAACATAGAAACATAGAATTTGACGGCAGATAAGAACCATTTGGCCCATCTAGTCTGCCCCTTTTTTTACCCTTCAGGTAAACTCAACCCTTTTTAATCCTTATTTCTTTGTAAGGATATTCATATGCCTATCCCAAGCATGTTTAAATTGTTCTACTGTCTTAGCCTCTACCACCTCTGATGGGAGGCTATTCCACTTATCCACTACCCTTTCTGTGAAGTAATTCTTTCTAACATTTCCCCTGAACCTACCTCCCTCCAGTTTCAGTGCATGTCCTCGTGTTTTATTACTTGTTTTCCTTTGAAGAAAATTTCCCACCTGTACTATGTTAAAACCCTTGATATATTTGAAGATTTCTATCATGTCCCCCCTTTCCCTTCTCTGCTCCAAACTATACATGTTAAGATCTTTTAGTCTATCCAGGTAAGTTTTGTGATGTAGGCCATGAACCATTTTAGTTGCCCTTCTTTGTACACTCTCCAATGTATTTATATCCTTCTGAAGATATGGCCTCCAGAACTGGACACAGTATTCCAGATGAGGTCGTACCAATGACCTATAAAGTGGCATTATTACGTCTTTTTTTCTGCTACTGATTCCTCTCCCTATGCAACCAAGCATCTGACTAGCCTTCCTCATTGCTTTGTTACATTGCCTCCCTGCCTTTAAGTCACTTGAAATAGTGACACCTAGATCGCTTTCCTCCTCAGTAGTTTCCATTATAGTACCCTTGATACTATATTGAGCCTTTGGGTTTTTGAGTCCCAAGTGCATAATTTTGCATTTTTTAGCATTAAACTGTAGTTGCCATTGCAGCCAGAGTGCATGCATGGGACAGGGCTGGTAACATAACACTAGGAAACAGTGTATTGCCAGATGATGATTACACTGACAACACTGGTCTGCAATAAAAACAATGGCATCCTGTATGCTGCAATAACCCTGGGCATAAGAATTCAGATCAGTCTCCATGCAAGCTGGCCATGGGTGGGATGCACTGCCATTTGTTACCTCCAGAGCAGGACATGCTCTGTTATGCACAAACAGCTGCTGCTTAACTCTGCCACTGCTTAGATGCTGCCACAGGGTAGCTCTGTCCAGACCACATTACCTTGGTGGTCCTGATGTGCTCCATCTCTGCTCCCCTCTGTTGGCAGCGTCATGCACGGTGAGCAGCAGCAGCCTCTAATTTCCGGCTCAGCCTCAGTCCCTGCAAGGCTGCTGCTCTTTCTGCTTCCTGCGACTGCTGCAGACGGGAGACACTTCCTGGTGCGATCACATGGAAAGGTGACACGCAGTGCAGCCTTCCCCAGAGTGCCGCGGGAGCAGCTATGTGCGGCCGCGCATGCGCACCAGCCTCCCGCTGCCATTTTAAGTTTGGGCAAGCCGGGCTGCAGCCATCTTTGAAGTGGGAATACTGCTGCGGCCGCTAACCGCATAGATGGCGGTCCGCGGCCCAGCAAGGGAGGGTGAGCGGCCTCATATTAACTTAAATGAGCCGGCCCACCGGGAAAATACCCGGTTTCCCGGCAGGCCAATCCGCCCCTGCAGACAGTTATTAATAATACAAGGAAGTTCACCTAGTGGGATCTACTAAGGATGTGAGACACTGTAAGAGATATAGCTCTCCGACCGATAACACCATAATAAAATAATTCAGATGACGGGAATTGCTTTGCCGTAGATTGTTTATATTACAGCGAGATCTGTTAACATTTCCGATGAATATTGTATTTAAATAAAACAACTGAAAATGTCTTCCAGTTAGCACCAAGCTCTTTGCAAGTTTTTTGCACGGTACACTATTATGTCCTCACTCTATGCCCACTTGGATAGTAAAGTACGAAAAACCGCCTTTAAAAAGTGACTATCGACCTGTAGTGGTAGACCTAAGGCTTGTAGACTTAGGGCCAGATGGACTAAGCTTCAAAAGTTATAAAATGGAGAGTGATAAACAACCAGCCAATCAGCTCCTACCTTCCATGTCACAGACTGTGTTTGAAAAATGTCAGGTAGGAGCTGATTGGCTGGCTGTTGTTCACTTTCTATTTTATCTATTTTGAAGCTTATTGTATCTGGTCCCTAGTGACCACATCCCCTTGTATCCTCTGCTGCTCACAGCGACTTGGATACTTAATTCTTGGGGGACCAGCCTGATTCCAATAAGGGATAGACCCCACAATACAGTTGTACAATAGCTGGTCACATTTGGTAGCATGCACATCTGTCAGAGGATATAAGAATGATGAGGAGAGAGTTTCGGATGTCTTGCAAGTTCCCCAATGCTGGTTTTGTGCAGAACGTCACATTCTAGCAAACGCCTGCAATCATGATATTGTTTCCATGCTTTCCAACAAGAGATCAGCGTGATTGGCTGTTGCAAGGATCCATACAGAGCACACGTTTCAGGTTTTCCCAAGCATGAGATGCAGAATTGTCGTCAAGGTCAGTCACGTTGCTGTAAAGGTAAAACTGAATTAATTGAAAAGGTGGAGGTTTTACGTAATTAAATTGAAAATGGAGCAGGTAGTGTTGGAGTTGGATTATAATTACTTCTTATGTGACAAAAAGCAGTGACACGGAAGCACACAGTGAAATAATCACTATGATTTAATCAGGATGACAGCGAGCAGATCAGTAACCAGGGGTGCCGACAGGTAGGCCGAGCCCTGGTAAAATGGGGTGTAAGACCACCAGGTGAGGGCGGGCCATCCTGGAGGGGGTGTGGCCACGCCTCCATTAAAAAAATTATAAACGAAAGGGAGAGAGATGACAGGCTACCAGATGTCTCTCCCCCCAGCTGAGCAGCGTGGGCCTGTCATCTCTCTCTCCACTGCCCAGCTCCCTGCAATGGGGGAGGGGGACAGGGGCCCCTCCAGCATACCTGGGCCCATCACACAGTATGGGGGTAAATGTACTAAAGTGTGATTTTTAAGAAGTGAGAGATGTTATCCATCGCAAACCAAATAGATTTTAGTTTTTATTCTCTAGAAGGTGCTAGATAAATGATAAATAGAATTTGATTGGTTGCTATGGGCAACAACTGTTACATTTCTTAAAATAACACTTTAATAAATGTACCCTTAAATGTTCATTGCTCTATCACAATCCAATGGGCCATACACACATGGGGTGATTACAGCCCCACACAGACCGCTTAGCAGTATCACTCCGTGTGTACGGGCCCCGACCACCGTGATGTGTGGTCCCGCGCGTGGCTATTGCCTGACTAGATTTATACTGCATGTAGTAGAAATCTAGCCCTTGCCCGTGATCTCTCTATTGAGAACACTGACCGCGACAGATCGCTCGGCACACTACTCCTGCCCATAGCAACCAATCAGAATCTACTTATTTGTGAAACTGCAAGTCCCATCATGCCTTGCCACAGTTTTGCGATTAGGGAATGCTAAAACTATGGCAAGGCATGCTGGGATGTGTAGTTTCACAACAGCTGGAGGGCCACAGTTTGGACATGCTTATTCTAGAAGATAATAGATGGAATCTGATTGGTTGCCTATAGCAACATCCCACCGTGTCTATGCATGACTTTCCCGGTTCCTCTGTGGCACACTGCTCCTACTGCCACACTTACATTTTAATTATTTTAATATGAAAACCTTCGTCAGGCTTGGACCCAGCCTGAGATAATACTAGATATTTAAATTGTATCCAACAGTTTCTTGTTCTAACGTGAAGGCGTTAATGCTGGGAACAGTTCTCTGCTCTTTGATTATCAGTTTTCCGTTAATCCTCATTGACATTCACATACATTCAAGATGAAACCCGCCTCTCCTCGGCTTAGTCAGCAATAAATGTGATTTGCAGTCTTATGTAGAGTGGCTCCGAGACCTTTGAAGCCGCCTCTAAGGATGCCGGTGCACGCCGCAATTTTAAATGGCCTGTTAGTTAAGTTTTAGGACTAATTGGCTATAAATTATATGAGGTGCGGTCTCAGCCAATAGCAATGAACATCTGCATTGGATCATGTGATTGACACTGGCTGAGAATTATGGGCCCAATTCGGAACTTGCTCTCTAAGCTGCGTATATTCGCTGCATAGCGGGCAGGTTAACGCCATCCCGCCGAACACATGACCCACCCACCAGCCGGATCCCTTTGGTACGCTGCGAGCGGTTGTTTGGTACGCTTATGCCCGGTATTCTGTGAATTGTGACACCATCTGCCTGCCCCGATCAGGCAGAGGTACGCCTGCGTTCCGAGGAGTCTTCCCAGCGTTTCTATGGGGCACCCACTGTTTTTGTGGGCACTCCCATGGAACGCTGGGTGGCCACCGTAGACCACCCTCTGCCTGACAATCAGACAGCGAGCACCCCAGCAAATGAGAAATTCACCGAAGGCACTCTCTGTGGGGGTTTGGCCATGCACATGATTACCTGTGCGCATGCGCAAACCGCCCACCATCAGGGACGGGGCCCGAATTCAGACCTGTGCAAAGGGTAGAGATATACCTGGCCAAGGCTAGCTTGTCAAGCGGCTGGCCCACCCTTGGCATTGACTTTGCAGATATATCGGAACCAGGACAACGAGGCTGCCCCTAATTTTAACATATAGTGAACCTCAATTTTTTCCTGTTCCTGCTTCCTCCTTGGAATCGTATTGGGCCTTTGGCACACCATCGCTGGTGGGGTTACAATTGTGTGGAGGACTAGGTTGGTCCACATCTTTATCATTAATCTGGACATTGGCTTCCAATGCAATTTTTGGGTACGGGTCATAGAGTTGACAGTCAATAGGTCGACCACTATTGGTCGACATTCAAAAGTTCAACACATGAAAAAAGGTCGACATACATTAGGTCAATGTGGTCAAAAGGTAGACACAAACAATAGGTCGACATGAGTTTTTTCATTTTTGGGGGTGTTTTTGTTGACATAAGTTAACATGGACGCCATATCAGTGTACCGCTTGCCATGCTTCGGGCAAAGTGCCTCGATACTCTCGGAACACCTTTATATTCTCACGTGGTGTGGCAGGGGCAGCATACTTCCGCATGAAGGTCATGTGGAGGATCCGGTCCAGGTTTTAGAGCAGCAGATGCACGAAAACTGATGTGATCAGTGTTGGGCTGATTATCAGCACCTGTGCTTTCCTGTTATAAGTATTTCCAGGGCAGAAGATCAGGGCTCCTGATGGTGGAACCGCTGCCCAGGTGATTGGCTCGGGTTGTGGGCTACAGTAGGGACCACTGGAACATACTGACCACTGGAGCATGCTGCAACTCTCCTTGCCTATGCTGTGTGCCTGGTATGCTGTTTACCTTCTACTAAATAAAGCGCAAAACTTGGGACAGATGCACTAATCTTCAAAAGTAGTAACTGGAGAGTGATAAACAGCCAGCCAATCAGCTTCTGCCTGACATTTTTCAAACACAGTCTGTTACATGACAGGTAGGAGCTGATTGGCTGGCTGTTTATCACTCTCCATTTGATTACTTTTGAAGCCTAGTGCATCTGGCCCTTTATCTTATCCAGCATATGTGAGTCCTTGACACAGTGGATAGTTAAGTACTGTATGAAAAACTGCCTTTTTTTAAAAGAAAAAAAAACCCATAAAACACTCGTGTTGACCTATCCCATGTTGACTCTTGCTTGTGTTGACCTTTTCATGTGACCTTTTCATGTGTCATGTGCCAATAGGGGGATCGACCTATTGACTGTCGAACTAATTACTATCAACCGCATCCCGTCACTTTTGAATGGAAAAAATGTTAACATGCTTTTAATAGGGTTGAGTCTAATAGTAATCTTAATTATAATCAGAAACATTTTGTACACTTCTGGTCCATAGTGGATTATTGCAGTACATGTACAGCCACAATCCTTTTTAAATAGGATTTATCACCTATTTTCTCTAGATTGAGGACAAATTTCACTATAATAACCAGATCCCATGATTAGTTTTGGAAAATTTCAAAAACTCCTAAAAATAATGGATTTGTACGACTCCAGTCTACCAAGCCAGAGTCCTTCAGTGCACCTGTTTATTTATTTATTTACAATTTCTTATATAGCGCAGCAGATTCCGTGGCGCTTCACAATAGTAGACAGTGATCAAACAAACTGGGTAACAACAGACAGACTTGGAGGTTAGAGGGCCCTGCTGCAAGCTTACAATCTATAGGGATATAGGAGGGAAACACAAGGACAGGCACCAGTAATAGCATAGCTTGTAGGTCCAGAAGGGAAGCTATATAATACATAAGTGCCTCAGAGGGTTATGCATGTAGAACTTAAACATGATAGGCTTGCCTGAAGAGGTGCGTTTTCAGGGAACGCTTGAAAGTTTGGAGGCTAGCGGAGAGTCTTATTGTGCGTGGAAGGGCGTTCCATAGGATGGGAGCAGCCCGATGAAAGTCCTGTAATAGTGAATGGGAGCTGGTGATCCGTGCAGAAGAGAGACGCAGATCTTGTGCAGAGCGGAGTGGTCGAGATGGGAGATATTTTGTGATAAGTAGAGAGATATATGCTGGTGCAGTATGGCTAATAGCTTTATATGCGAGTAGAAGTGTTTTATAATGAATACAGTAAGATACAGGCAACCAATGGAGGGACTGGCAGAGCGGATCAGCAGACGATGAGCGTCTTGCAAAGAAGATCAGCCTGGCAGCAGTATTTAGAATGGGTTACAGTGGTGAGAGTCTGTTCTTGGGAAGACCAGTTAGGAGACTTGCAATAATCAATGCGGGATATAATGAGTGCATGGATAAAAGATTAGTGTCTTGTGTGAGATACGGTCGTATTTTGGATATGGTTTTTAGATGCATGTAACATGATTTGGAGACAGATTGAACGTGGGGAAGAAAGGACAGGTCAGAGTCGAGGATGACCCCTAAGCAATGAGCTTGTGGAGTAGGGTAGGTTGTCGAGTTGTCAACAGCGATGGAGAGATCAGAATGGTAACTGTTCTTAGTTGGCGGGAATATAAGTAATTCCATTTTGGGCCTAGGATTGGCTGATGGCGCTGCGGAACTGTAGAGCCCATCTAAGCTTATATTTGTACACTACCAAATTCAGGTCGTCTCCCAATATCGCACGGCTCATAAAGCTAACTGTGTAAACAGAAATGACCTTGAATATTCATTAGTCCCAGCATTAATTGCATCAGATTGCAGTCGGGGGAGAAAGAGAAGAGAACAGTTTTTATGTAACGATGATTCTACTCCTTTGTCTCTCACTGATAAAACCTAGAACGTCTTTTGTCTCCATATTTCAGAGAGCGAGGAGGCGACACAAATGCGTCTGTAGGAGAATATTCTTCGCCCCCTAACCAGGGAAAATGCTGAATAACCATTCTTCTTTTAATTGGGCCACTAAATGCCCTAACATCATAAAAACAAAAACATTATTCGATTTTGCAGTTTATTTGTATTGGGGGAGATCTAGCAAACATAAAGTTCCAACCAGTCAGCTTCTAACTGTCATTTTACTAGCATACACTGCAAAATGAGAGTTACGAGCTGGTTGGTTGGTATGGAAACTTCTCCACGTTATCTCCGCCCAAGGCTTGGCCCATCTCCCCCATAGTCTTTCCATCAAAGGCAGTTTCAAATTTCTCCTTTTATTTTAGAAATCCCTCACCCACGCCTTAAGTTTTTTGTTAGGTATTTAAAACGTTTTTATTTTTTAAATGAATAAACCCCTAGCAATCACGTTGTTACATGTTACACACAAGTTGTCACATGTTTTACAAGGATCATAGAAACATAGAATTTGACGGCAGATAAGAACCACTTGGCCCATCTAGTCTGCTCCTTTTTTAAACATGTTACCTCAAACCATACTTGATCCTTACTTCTTTGTAAGGATATTCATATGCCTATCCCAAGCATGTTTAAATCGTTCTACTGTATTTGCCTCTACCACCTCTGATGGGAGGCTATTCCACTTAACTACTACTCTTTCTGTGAAGTAATTCTTCCTCACATTTCCCCTGAATCTTCATCCCTTCAGCTTTCGGAAGGCTCTATCTCCTTGCATCCACGTTGTGTTGCATTATGTGTCTGACATTTAGCAGGGCAGAACCTTATAATGAGGAGCGAATGCGTTATAGACAGATGGTATAGTCCAGTGGTCAGGGAACTCGGACTTCATTACCCCACGCATTGCATGTTTTGCAGGTCTCCTCACAGAATCACAAGTGAAATAATTAACTCCACCTGCGAACCTTACCAAATGTGTCTGTGAGTAATTAGTACACCTGTGCACCTGCTGGGTTACCAGCAAAACATGCACTGTGTGGGGTAATGAGGACCGAGTTCCCTGACCACTGGTATAGTCTATCCAAGTCACTGTGAGGAGCACTGCAGAAGCTTATAAAGATGATGGAATGCCTTATAGACAGATGGTATAGTCTATCACAGTCACTGTGAGGAGCACTGTAGAACCTTATAAGATAATGGAATGCCTTATAGACAGATGATATAGTCTATTACAGTCAATGTGAGGAGCACTGCAGAAAATTATAAATAGGGAATACCATAGAGATAGTTGGTACCTTGTCTTACATTGTGACACTATGCGGAGCACTGCAATTTAATATGATGTGAAGAGGGATGCCATACACATGCAGAGAGTTCCTCCTCGTACAGTCACTATGTGGAGTGCTACTACACAAGGATGAGGGGTGTGCCATACACAGACAGAGGGCTCCTCCTCATACAGTCACTATGTGGAGTGCTGCTACACTATATAAGGAGGAGGAGGGGGATAAAATGCACAGGCAGAGGGCTCCTATGTGTACAGTCACTATATGGAGTGCTGCTACACTGTATAAGGAAGAGGAGTATGCCATACACAGGCAGAGGGCACCTCCTCCTACAGTCACTATGTGGAGTGCTGCTACACTATATACGGAGGAGGAGTATGCCATAAACAGGCAGAGGGCACCTCCTCCTACAGTCACTATGTGGAGTGCTGCTACACTATATACAGAGGAGGAGTATGCCATAAACAGGCAGAGGGCACCTCCTCCTACAGTCACTATGTGGAGTGCTGCTAAACTATATAAGGAGGAGTATGCCATACACAGGCAGAGGGCACCTCCTCCTACAGTCACTATGTGGAGTGGTGCTACACTATATATGGAGGAGGTGTATGCCATACACAAGCAGAGGACGCCTCCTCCTACAGTCACTATGTGGAGTGCTGCTACACTATATAAGGAGGAGTATGCCATACACAGGCAGAGGGCACCTCCTCCTACAGTCACTATGTGGAGTGCTGCTACACTATATAAGGAGGAGTGTGCCATACACAGGCAGAGGGCACCTCCTCCTACAGTCACTATGTGGAGTGCTGCTACACTCTGGGCAGTATTCAATGAGAAAAATTCTCAGTTTTTTTGGGCGAGTTTGTGCTTTTCTCGCGTTGGACGGAGACTTTTGCTCTCAAAAAGCGAGCAACCCTATTCAACGTGCACTTCTCGCTGTCTTTCTAAGTGATTTTCGCCATGTCTCTCCGTGTAGCAATTCTCCATCTTTTCATGGAGAAGTGGAATATGAACTTTTACAATAAAAGGTTTTTTGTTTTAATTTTGGTGTCAAAAAATCAGGAATTTTAATCTGTGAAAGGGCATGCTATTTTTATTCATGTGCTTATAGCACATGAATATATATTTAATTTAAAAAAAATATATATATATATATATTTTTTACACAGAGCAGCCAGCAGGGGGCCGGGAGCCGAGCCGCTCATTAGATATTCATATATTTACTGCACCCGATCATTACATATGCACGACCGGGTGCAGTGAATACCCGGCCCCCTGTTGGCTCTCCTGGGGGGGCAGCCTGTGCTGCCTGGCTCCAGGGGAGCCCACCTCCCCCCCACATACGTTCTGGGGCAGGCAGGGAGACTTCCATCTCCCTGCCTGCCGCCGTTCTCAGGCTCCCTGCAGCGTCACCTCATACGCTGGATTGGCTGAGACTCGCCGCGAGGGGCGGCGAGTCTCAGTCACATTGAATACTATCTAAAGTGCCGTGGCGGAAAATCTCCAAACATGGAGAATCTCCGCAAAAACACGGCGAGTGCATGGCGAGCGAAAAAAAACGCTCGCCATGCACGGAGAATATTTTCATTGAATACTGCCCTCTATAAGGAGGAGTATGCCATACACAGGCAGAGGGCACCTCCTCCTACAGTCACTATGTGGAGTGCTGCTACACTATATAAGGAGGAGGAGTGTGCCATACACAGGCAGAGGGCACCTCCTCCTACAGTCACTATGTGGAGTGCTGCTACACTATATAAGGAGGAGGAGTGTGCCATACACAGGCAGAGGACACCTCCTCCTACAGTTACTATGTGGAGTGCTGCTACACTATATAAGGAGTAGGAGTGTGCCATACACAGGCAGAGGACACCTCCTCCTACAGTTACAATGTGGAGTGCTGCTACACTATATAAGGAGTAGGAGTGTGCCATACACAGGCAGAGGGCACCTCCTCCTACAGTCACTATGTGGAGTGCTGCTACACTATATAAGGAGGAGGAGTGTGCCATACACAGGCAGAGGGCACCTCCTCTTACAGTCACTATGTGGAGTGCTTCTACACTATATAAGGAGGAGGAGTATGCCATACACAGGCAGAGGACACCTCCTCCTAGTCACTATGTGGAATGCTGCTACCCTATATATGGAGGATGGGGTATGCCATACACAGGCAGAGGACACCTCCTCCTACAGTCACTATGTGGAGTGCTGCTACACTATATAAGGAGGAGGAGTGTGCCATACACAGGCAGAGGACACCTCCTCCTACAGTTACTATGTGGAGTGCTGCTACACTATACAAGGTGATATCATATAGCGCATACAGGCTTTACACATCAATGTAACTTGATTACATCAGTATTTCTTTTAAACATTTTTGAAAAGATAATTTCTGCTCACATTTACTGTCTGTTTTATGTTATGGGGTTTCAGAGGTTACTTTGGCTTATTGTAATCTTATGATATAAAGCATTAATATATGAGGGCAGCTAAAACCCAGCACCCGTTACTTAGTCAATGAGTTATGGCTGATAATATAAGGAGCTAGGACATATTATACATATTGCTGATTATACCTATCAACTGTCACAACTTGATAATGTAACCTTTTACTGTAAATTATTATATAAAGATGGAATATTGTCAGCCTTAAAATAGAATATTATAGCTCATGCATTACAAGTCACCTTGGATTCCTGTGCCTGGCCTCCGACCTTTGGCTTTTAGGATCACAGAACTCCTTGGTGTATCTAAATATACAGCTGGGAAAGCATTATCCCATAAATTATTAAAATGAACTATTGATCCGGAAAATAAATAAAGAAAAGAAAATATATTCTAACATTATCCAATATTTGGAAGACTTGTAGGGATCAAATAGCAATCACGAAGTGGGTCCCGATTATTGGGTATATGTTTGAAGCGGTGATAAGGGAGGAGAAGTGATAAAGTGCCTGGTACTTTATCACCGGCCAATCAGCTCCTGACTGTTAAGTTACAGGCTGGGTTTAAAAGGGGACTGTCAGGAGCTGATTGGCCGGTGATAAAGTACCAGGCACTTTATCACTTCTCCTCCCTTATCACTGCTACATTCATCTACCCCTATTTACTGTAAAGCGTGTAAAGTTATATACAGGCCCCAGCGTGGATCAGCTAGAGTTTGTGGCGGCATCAGGAACTTTCTCTTTCGGAGTCACGCTGGAGCAGTAGGACATTTCTTCCTTCCTCTTTACGTGGGTTGAGTGGTAGGCAGAAAACTTGGCAGAAATTATAATGGTATATACAACTGAAAGGATTTGAGAAATGTTCTCAGCCAGAACTGCAGCCTACACAGAAAGACATTTACTTCTCTTTAAGATAGAAAGTAGGAAGAAAAAAATATATTTTGATGTTGCGTAAGGTTTTGGAAGTTTTGAGTTCAAATGTTTTTCTGTTGTTTGGTGCACCATGCCTAAAATATAGGAAATTGCATTTAAAACCCGACAATTGTAGAGGGAACAATAGTACAGCAGCAGTTCGTATTTGCAAAAAGTGCCAAAAGGGGTGGCCAAACCGGTCTTCGATATCTACTGTGCACCAGCTAGGGGACCTGGGAAATGTGGCAGATAGTAATGACTGCACCTGTGCACCAGCTAGTGGGTCTGGGCAATGTGACAGTAATACCCCTTTCACAGCAGCCATATTCCCGGGTTGGGAACAACCCTAGACTAGTGTTGGTGTGTAAGGTTCCCGAGCCAAAATCCCAGGAACATTTCCCCAGGATTTCAACCCTGCTAGGGAGCAGAGTTGTTCCCAAGTTCAACCCGGGGTCCTGGCCGGTGTGAAAGGGGTAGGGGTACTCACCCGGGTTGCTGGTCCTCGGTGCATGCGGTTAGGCTGGGGATCCACACAGGCGGCGGGCGCAGATGACAGGACAGGCGGTGGATGAAGATGACACAGCTCTCCGGCGCCCTCATTGCAGCCGGTGAGCAGCGTCATCTGCACCCCCGCTGTCTCACCTGTTATCTGCGCCTGCCGCCAGTGTGGATCCCCAGCCTGCACTGAGGACCGTCAACCCAGGATGAGTACTCTCCACCACCATTCCGCCGCAATCCCGCCTCTGCCACCATTCCGCAGCTAACCTGCCTCCTCACCTCCTTCCCATACCAGAAAATGCAGGGACTTTTCTGGTGTGAAAGGGGCCAACCCGGGAATGGCCCGGCATGATCCCTGGGCTGTATTCCTGGGTGTGTCCCTGCATTTTCTGGTGGAAAGGGGTATTAGTAATGACTGCACATGTGCACCAACCAGGGGGTCTGGAAAATATGACAGTTAGTAATGACTGCACCTGTGCACCAGCTATTGAGTCTGGAAAATGTGACAGTTAGTAATGACTGCACCTGTGCACCAGCTAGGGGTCTGGGAAATGTGACAGTAATGACTGCACATGTGCACCAGCCAGGGGGTCTGGAAAATGTGACAGTTAGTAATGACTGCACCTGTGCACCAGCTACGGAGTCTGGAAAATGTGACAGATAGTAATGACTGCACCTGTGCACCAGCTAGGGGGTCTGGGAAATGGGGTGTGGGTTGTTAGGTCTACACCAACTAGGTTGACAAACATTGGGTCGACACCACTAGGTCGACAGACAGCAAGGTCGACATGGGTCAAAGTCGACATGGGTCTATGTTGACAGGACATTAGGTCGACACAAGCATTAGTTCGACATGGGCAAGGTCAACTTGGACACATGGCATCCCCTCGCATCGCTCGCTTTGCTCGCAATGCTTCATTCACTATTTTATGCTCCCACAATGCCCTAGTGGATGGTAGGGCATGAAATACCGCCTGTCGGCACATGTCGGCTCAAAAAACAACCCCATGTCGACCTTTTGACTGTCAACCTAGCCCATGTCGACCTAATGCTTGTGTCGACCTAATGTAATGTCGACCTAGACCCATGTCGACCTAAACCCATGTCGACCTTGCTGCCTATCGACCTAGTGGTGTCGACACAATGCTTGTCGACCTAGTTGGTGTAGACCGAATGACCGTATCCCAGGAAATGAGTTAGTCATAATTGCATTTTAGTCAAAGTCAGCAGCTGTACATGGAGACCCCTCCTCAAAGACAACAACCACAAACAATAAATAAAACAGTCAGACACCGCAGCTATGCAGTGCAGGACATTTGCGCAGGGACATTAGATAACGCAATAGGCATCCACATTTATATTAACGGACATGTATGTAGGATATCTCTTCCTATACCCCTCTAGTAAACAGTCTGCGTTTCCCTTTAATATCACGTGTGACTCCATTGTGTGAGATCTGAGAAGAGTTGTCACCTAGTTATTACTTGTTCTATGCCTACTGAACAGCTAATAACGGCCTGTGCCGTGGGCTGGGTATGTTCAGTCTTATACCCCGACATTTGGTACACACAATATAGTCCACATGATATCAATTGGCACTTATTAATATTTGCTATTTTTAAACAGAACTCTGACCACATTTTCAGCAACAAAGGAACATCTGCACTGTTACAAGGAGCTAATACTCGGATTTACCTCTAGGATCTTTCAAAATCCCGACGGTCAAAATACCAACAGCTATTGACTGACAGTCAAGATCCCGACATGGTCAACATACCGACATTTAAAATCCCGGCGGTGGGGGGCAATGTAGGTCCTCAGATGTTAGAACATCCCACCTATTGTCTTTAATTCAGTTGTAGGTTAATCACACTGATCCCCAGTTAGGAGCTGATTGGCTGAAAGTTTATCCCTCCCTACCGTAGTTTAACTCTCTTCAAGGCTTAGTACATCTGACCCCTTATGTTTAGAGTTAGGGTGTGCAGCTCCCCCTCATACTCTATATTGTGTGCACAAATTTGCACTTGAAGGCTGAGCCTTCTTCTCTGTAGACTGGAACCCCTCTCACCTGTCCTTGGCTGTTTTATATTAGTATTGGTCCTTTAGTCCGCGTACTGAAATAGGGGATGCGGCATCTATTAGAATGAACTTAGGTCTACAGTCATTAGGTCGACCCCACTAGGTCTACTGGCAGGAAGGTCGACCTGACGTAAGGTCGACATGGGCCAAGGTCGACATGACTTAAGGTCGAATTTGCATAAAGGTCGACATGAGGAAGGTCGACTGGTCATAAGGTCGACATGGGTTTTTCACTGTTTTTTGAGCCGACATGTGCCGACAGGCGGTATTTCATGCCCTACCATCCACTAGGGCGTGGTGGGAGAATAAAATAGTGTGCCCGAAGCATCGCGAGCGAAGCGAGTGATGCGAGGGTCCGATTCTCATTGCCAACTGTGTCCATGTCGACTGTGTCGACATTCGGATCAAAAAACAGTGAAAAACCCATGTCGACCTTATGACCAGTCGACCTTCCTCATGTCGACCTTTATGCAAATTCGACCTTAAGTCATGTCGACCTTGACCCATGTCGACCTTAAGTCAGGTCGACCTTACTGCCAGTCGACCTAGTGGGGTCGACCTAATGACTGTAGACCTAAATGCAGTCTGACGAATGATCCCATTCCCTGAAATAGGCACTATGGAAGGGAAGTCCTATATAAGTGTATATAATATATAAATATTAGGAATGGGTTCTGGGAGTTGGCCCCCTGGGATGACGTGGCCTTTTATGAATGTAACACAATAGAACACTTCACTTGCTACCTCTAATATGTAACACCTTTGGCACCTATGTGGTTGCCTCTTACCAATGGAACACTTGTTATCTTTTACACTGTTCCTTCTCACTTATGTGATGACTGGGGATGGTTGGTCTCTGCTAGCTCGGGGGGGGGGGGGGGGGGGCATGTTCTCAACTTCAACATTAGAAATGTTAGGGATCCACCTGATAAGGTCACCTACTCATGGTAACCAATCAGATTCTACTACTGCCAGGGAAATCTATAGAAGACTCGGATGTGATGCTGGTCGTCCTGACGTATGGCCATTTTTAAAGATTCCAAATCGTTCTAATGTATGGCCAGCTTTAGAAAGTTCTGCACACGGCAGACGTAACGCTCCCAGCATCTGTTCCATTGCCGGATTTAATCCGTCATTGGGGAGGTCAACGGTTCCTTGCATTCAGATTTTCCAGCCTGGAACCCTGTATAAAAACATCAACGTTCCACATTGACAGCCGCCTTCCTATCACTGCGCCGCATCTAAAATTAGATTACTGTAAGACAACATATCTTCATCTGACATTTTGAACAAAATGTACCTTTTTGCGGCTGAAAGGCTTCTGAAAAGATGTCCAGCTTGTGCCACAAAAGGGTTTGTTTGTATCTATAGACCGAGACAATGTGTGCGGCACGCTATACAATCGCATTGTACCGTGTGAGGAGAGCACACTGGCTTTGTCCTCTGAGTGTGTGAAATTATTGTTTTGTTGTACCGTTAGCAATGTGCTGTAGAGCGTACGGCACGTGCAGGAGAGACGGTGGATAGAATTTGGGGGGTACAGATGAACGAAAGCAGAAACTGAATCACAGATTGTGGAACATCTTACAGTTATTATTAGATGCTAATTCCAATATACAGTTATGGTACTCTTTACCTAGATGGGCGCCCGTCGTGGTGATCGCGGGTACATTTATGTCTGGCCGCGACGCGACCGACGCGATGCCCGCGATTTCCCATTGAAACCCATGTTAAACATGGAAATCGCGTCGGTCGCGTCGCGGCTGGCCATAAATGAACCCGCGATGCCCGCGACGCGATGCTCCCGATTTGCCATAGGAATCAATGTTAAAAGGCCCGATGTACACGATTTTACTGTTGAATGCCTCAATGGACCCGATTTGGCCATAGGAATCAATGTTAAATGGGCCACAGAGCCCAAATAACCACAATTAACCCTTAAATGTCCCCCCAAATTTTTAACGCCACACCACGATCCACGCCAACCCGAAGCGTGGCGAGCGTAGCGAGCCCGCGAGGGGCGGCGGTACGCGTCCTCCGACCTTTTCATGCCCTACTATCCACTAGGGCGTGGAGTGAGAATAGAATAGTGTGGCGAGCGCAGCGAGCCACCAAGCCCGAAGCGTGGCGAGCGCAGCGAGCCCCGCGAGGGGCCGCCGATACCTTCACAGTTATACGCGTCCCCTCGCGGGCTTCACAGGTGTCCGTGGCGACGCGGACACCTGTGAAGCCCGCGAGGGGACGCGTTTACCTGTGAAGGTATCCGCGTCCCCTCGCGGGGCTCGCTGCGCTCGCCACGCTTCGGGCTCGGTGGCTCGCTGCGCTCGCCACACTATTCTATTCTCACTCCACGCCCTAGTGGATAGTAGGGCATGAAAAGGTCGGAGGACGCGTACCGCCGCCCCTCGCGGGCTCGCTGCGCTCGCCACGCTTCGGGTTGGCGTGGATCGTGGGGTGGCGTTAAAAATTTGGGGGGACATTTTAAGGGTTAATTGTGCCTATTTGGGCTCTGTGGCCCATTTAACATTGATTCCTATGGCCAAATCGCGGGCATTGAGGCATTTTACATGAAAATCGCGCTCAATCAGCGTTTTTAACATTGTTCCCTATGGGAAAATCGCGGTCATCGCGGGTAGCAGATTTTTATGTACCCGCGATTTACCCGCGATGCCCGCGATGACCGCGATTTTTACCCCCGACGCCCGCGATTTCAATCGCGGGTGCCCATCTAGGTAAAGAGTACCACAGTTATTAACAAATGTATTCCAAAGAACATTCCTGCAGAAGTTTGTCCCTCTCTGTCTTCCTGCTGTTTTGCAAATTAGGTTTTGATGGGGGGCTGTCCTGAGGGCTGATTAATCTCCAGACAACACAGCTCCTGCCAGTACATACGGTGTAACATACTGATTCTGCACTTGCTCAGAATAACCAGAATCATTGCTGCTTTCTAAATCTAGCAGAGACCATTTAGCAGATGGTAATGCAGCAGTATCAGCCAGCCTTGGCCTCTAAAAGCCCCGTATACTAAAATATATCTGAAAACATAGGTACCGCACTAGGAAAGGCGTGAGGGTGGTTACAGGTGACTGCTCCTTCTGGGGCAGATGTACTGTGTAATACCGGTCATACGCGGTACAATTATCTGGCCGATCTGTGGAATATCAGTGGATCGCCAGGATCAGTGCACAGAGTATTGCTGCGACTGACCATGGGACTTGTCCAGCATGTCCCCATCTCAGACATGCTGGGCAATTCTGTACATGCTGGACAAGCTTGGAGAGGGATAAAGAGGAGTGAAAATGTCTCCTCCCTCGCCCCCGATGGCACGCCACCGCTCCGATTATTGCCGGGTCACTGTGGGGGCTAATCACCGTAAGGGCTATTTCACAAGCTCCGGCTCCTGCCGGGCGGTTAAATGCCGTGCCGCACACAGTAGTTGTTAATGGACACGATCGTGTCCATTCACACGGGACGGCCACGGCCCGGCCGTCCGGTTGCAGCCGGATCCCACCACTGGAAGGGACGGCTGCCGCCCAATCCCCACCATTGAAAACTCCAGAGTGCGGCACGGCTTCTTGGCCGTGCGGGGTTTCGCCGCCCGGCAGGAGCCGGAGCCTGTGAAATAGCCCTATATGTGTGACCCGGCATTTGGATGTGAATGGGGTATAGATATCTGTTGGTGTGAGCAAAGAGCAGAATTCAATTAACTATGGTAAATTACCACCCCGCCACTGTCATCGATTCCCCTCGGTAACACGGGAGGAGATGTGTGATGAACACGCATCCCCTCGCATGCCTCCGCTGCATCGGACATTAAATGTTTTCTCCTGCATTCGCAAATAGAGTCAGTGAAAATGGATCTTTCTTTGTGTGCGGCTGGACAAAGACGGGGCGCGGGCGGCTGACTTCCTGTGATGTCAGCCGCCCACCCCTGCCAGTCACCGAAGCCACTTGCAAAGGGGAGCTGAACATGTGCATCATATACCATGCGCCTACACAGTCCCCAAAACATCGGGACAGGGCGGAACTTGCTATATAGCTAGTCAGTCAGAATCAACCCCCCCCCGAATCACCCCCCTTGTTTCACCTGCATGGAGACATGAGAAACATCCATGACCATGTCTATAATAATGATAGCACAGGGATCCCCTCTGTGTCCTCTGTGTTTCTCGCACAATAGTGTTTTTATTTTACTGCAAAACAAAGGAGATTTATTTGAATTGCCGGAAAAAAACATTGGGCAATTTTTTTTTTATTTTTTTTTGCTGTCAAATTTACAGCAAACAATTGAATTCCCCTCATTATGTCCGTCAGGGGTGTGGATTGACAGGTCTACATTGTCTTGGTAGACAGGTCAATATGTCGACAATAAAATGTCTACGTGCTAAAGGTTGACAGACAAAAGGTCGAGATGCACTTGGTCAACACATACAAAAGGGTCAACATACAATAGTAGGTCAACACAGGCAAAAGATGTACATGGCAATGATCTTGCATTAAAAAAGGTCAAACACGTATATTTAACTCTGGTACTTGTGTAGTTTCACTGCGCCATCATGGCGCCGTGCGTCTGTGTCCTTTTGCGGTGCTGAAAACTCCATGCCAACGTGGATAGTTCGTACCCCCACTATCCACATTGGCATGGAGTTGATTTTAGATAGCGCGGCGAGCATAGCGAGCCACCAAGTCCGCAGCATGGGAGAGCGCAGCGAGCCCTGCTGGTGCTGTGAAAGTACAAAAATACTTTAACTTTTGCTGTTGTTAATGTTAACACCTGTAGACTTTTCAACCGCTTCCCGTCTGTCAGTCTGACATTCCCAGCACGGGGTATGATGACACGTCTGTTGTGCTGACACAGCTCCGACTCTCTCTTCACATGGAACTTCCCTTAGCAAGTTTGTACATTGTATATACTTATGCATACAATGTCTATAATTATTTTGTTCAGCACTCGCCTGGCCTCTGTTAAATAAAAGGACGTGAATGGCACCTGTATTTCCACACATAAAATATATACGTTTATTCAGTAAGTTTCTGAAGAGCAGCGTGTGGTGTGTGTGTGTGTGTGTGGGCATTAGAGACCTGACTCTCTGGGCAAAATGTAATAGGGTGCGATTTTTTTGCAAGGGAAAAAAATCGCACCAAATAGCACCTTTAAAAATCGCATTTTTTGCTGCGAATTTGCATATGTAATGAGATGCGAATTCGCGGCAATATGGTGCGATTTCGGGCGATTTTTAGTCATGAAAATGTGCGCATTTTAAAACATGCGATTTTGTGGAAAAGAAAAAAACGGCGTGGGATCCCCCCTCCTGAGCATAACCAGCCCCGGGCTGAAAGAGCCGGTCCTGGTTTCATAAAATCACAGGAACAAACAAGTCGGGGTTCCCTGAATTTTATAAAACCAGCACCAGGCTCAAGAGCCGGTCCTGGTTCCCAAAATACGGGGGACAAAATGAGTAGGGGTCCCCCGTATTTCACGAACCAGCACCGGGCCCAATCAGCCAGCAGGGTAATGCCACAGCGGGGGGGAGACTTTTTATACAAGTCCCAAAGCATTTATCACCCTGACCGGTCAGCATGAGCAGGGGTTCTGGGGGAGTGGGGACTTACCTGCCCATGCCCATGCTGAAGGCCGGGGCTGTCCTCGATGCCCCTGGGTGGTGGGCATCGAGCTGATACTTGTGTAAAAAGATAGAGAAACTATTGTATACTGCTGTGGAACTATGAGTCCCAGCAAGCCTGCACCACATGCATCGAGGACAGCCCCGGGCTTCAGCGAATCGCACCCTATAAAATATGCGATTTTCGGAAAATGGCCGAAAACGGCAGTTTTTGCGGAGAAAAAAAAATCGCAAAAAAACCCTGCAACCTATTACATTTCACCCTCTGTGTCACACACAATGCCGTAATTCGGGCAAATGCTCAGTGTTTTCCCAACTGCGCATGTGGCTAAGTAACTAATAAGGCGCACTGCGCATGTGTTACAGGTCGTGCGAGCAAAGAGGCGCAGCAGCGACTGATGATCACAGGCACAGAAATGCATTAAATATGTGTTCCGGGGGACATTCCTGGGCAGGGATTGGCAGGCGGCTATTCAGAAGCACAGAGATGCCCTGTCTGGGAGTTGTGGGCATGTGACATAACTGGTTGCATAGGGAGACGCCTAATTGGAGGCCACACTGGCGGAGAATCTGCACTTAGCATGGTTGCTGTTGGATGTTTCGATGGTGCGTCTATTGGTAGCCTTAAAGTTTATCCAAATGGGATTGCTGTGTCTAACGGGGGTCAGAGTGGGTGTCCCAGTCGTTGCAGTTTCAGGCGCACGGTTCTACACCAGGGGAAGGGGCTGATATGAAATTTGAAGAAAATCACAGACTTGAAGCACAGCGCAACCTAGAATCATCCCAGTAGTCACATAACCCACTGCTATAGATAAAGGCTCTGACCGATTACACTGCACTGCATGGATTAGTGAGCACAGCGCCTTCATGTGTGGCAGCAGATCATGTGATGTCCTGCCCAAATGCCCATTAAAGGCCCGTACACATGGGGCGGCCGGTGCCCCGTGCTGAGTGATGTGCTTGAGCACAGCTAACTCAGGGGTGATAAAAACCAGACACTTTATCACTTCACCGAGCTTAATAAATCTGCCCCACAGCACCCATCGCTGGCACACATGCGATGCACCAACGATGTGCTGAGTGATCAGCAATGTGATTGGAATGGCAGTTGGTGTGGTTCCACTAGTTGAATTCACCTCTGCAGCCGCCGCTTCCAACTGTTTTGCACTTGTGAGCTATCGTCAGTTTCTTGAATCTTCTGCACTCATTCAGCTTCTAATTGATGTAGTGAAAAGGGATTGCAGAGTCTGGTTCTGTCAAATCTGCATTCAATGGTTCAAGGGTGAACTCTATTATTTTACCGTAACCAGACCCAGATCATGGCCATTCCTCCAAAGATGTCAGTTCAATGAATTTGGACAGATACATTGGGCATGCTATGTTGGGGGGGACATCTGTGTGTGCGTGGGCGCAGGTGGTAATGCCAGGTGCTCCTAACTCCCCCTCTCTGCTACGTCTAACCACCCACTCACTGCAGCGATACAAGTGGCAAACGATTGCACTGTACATGTGGAATGTTTGCCTATCGCACGTTCTGGTTTACGCCTATCCGCCGCTGTGGGAAGACCCCTATACTAACCATAAACTGGTTTGCATTTGCAGCGGTGAAAAATGCTTAGAAAATCAACTGTGTCCCATAATAACCTCCTAATGTTGTTTAATCATTCCTTTCACTGAAGTAAACATTTCCATTATTCATTTATAGCCTTAATTATAAGAGTAATTGGACTCTGGAACTGTGGCACATTTAGTATATCTGAATTAAAGAGCGCTATAGCTTTCTCATCTGCATTTGGTTTAAAGAAAGTAATCTAGAACAGCGTCTCTCTCCCGCCTTCTGTGCCTGGCAGTTTCCTGGCCAGACAGCTGCAGGGACTGCCATTTTCAGGTCTTCCATTTTCTTTGACTGACTAACCCATTGGCCAGTCAGATTGTGGGGCGGGACCTCAGGGTTGTCAGGGGTGGAGCTAGGCTCTGTGTCCCAGCACCTTGAAAAAATATAAATAAATAAAAACATCGGTTCTGCTGTGCCATCAATAGAGTGGAAACCATTTGGTTCTCCACCATCGATGACAACAGTGTTCGATATCAGCCATATACCATTGATGATCCCTTCATTTATCTTTGTATTATAATCTGTTGCCATACAAAAAAAAAAATGGATGAACACAAAAAAATAAATAAACTAGACACCAAAATATTTACTTTCCCTTGTCCGAATGTTATTTTACAAAAACAAAATCCCATGTCTTCTTAAATAAACCATGGTATAATATGTGTGTGGGTACTGCAATAACAGATGACTGATACTGATATTTGAATGTGACCAGCCCAGAATTTGCCAAAATAGACTCAGCACAGGGGTGAAAGGGGGGAATTCCCTTTCTTAGCACCTTGATTTACAGTATGTCAGTAAATTTGCCATGCAAAATGAAATCACATTGTTCAGACTGTATTGTTTGGTGGTATTGCTGTTGGGGCATACAGTGTATTATTAGATATCTTATCTTGAATATAAATGAATCCATTATAGCCACAAATACCGCTTTCACATTGCATTGCCGGGTTTAGTCCCGGGATCAACTAATCCTGGGTTGCCGATTACACACAGGGTGACCCGGGTTTAACCCTTCTTATAACCCGGGCCAAATTGCCGGGTTTGTCGACCCAGGTTATACGGTTGGGTGCTTTAACACCGCACCTTGAACCGGGTCGAACCGCCAACAATATGGCAATAATCTGGGTTTAAGGTGCTGTGTGAACGGTGTAAAAGAAAGATCACAAAGCACTAGTCCCTATTCTACACCTTTAACATGGAGCGTAGATTCCAGATTATTGCCAGGGCAAGCCAATGCTAACAGGTCTGGCTCAGTGTGAAATGGTCAACCTGTTTGTATACAGGGTAAAGGCTTAAAAAAGGATCTGATTGGCGGGCTCAGGAGCACTTAGAGATAACATCATCTTTAAGCATCCAGTGTGAATGGAGAGGACCTGACAGCATCCAGTGGTCTGTAAGGAGTAAGTACATCTGAAACGTGTTCAGCGTCCCACGTCGGACACAGGTTGAAGCCGAGTTTCAGTGGGAAAGTGGTATTTGTAGCAAGTATTCCACCATTGCAGTATATAGAATGGATTTTACTTGTTTATTCAATACTGAAAAATCTATTGTGTTTTGAATGTTACTTTTTATCTAGCTTGTTTTATATTATTGTACTTTGGGTCTAATTCAGCAGGGACCACTAGTTCGAAAAATAGCAGTTGCATGCGATCCCTGAGACAGAAAGAAAAACGGTCCCTTACATTCGCAGATCCATTCACAAAAGCTGAACCACCAAAAGTTTTTTCCATCTTAGTAAGTCTAGCGCTTCTAATAATCTGCTAAAGAACCAGTCTGGAATTGTTTTTTTTGCTGACGTCAGAGACTCACCCCAGATAATGCCATGTTTCCTCCTTTAAATGCTGTCTTCCTGTCCATCAAACTGTGTCTTCTATACAACTGCTATGCGTACCTATATTTATTTGCTAGCTGCTGCCGTGCATGTGCAATCAGATTGCAAATTCTTTAATTAGCAATACATGTTGAATTAGGTCCTTTACTTGAATTAATTAACAAATCTGTACATAAAGGGATCAGTTTTAATAGTCATGATGTTCTACTCCCTGCAAGTAAATCTCATTGTACCGTCGGATTCATGGATTTCTGTACAAAGACCCCATAGGGCTGCATACCAAAATCCACAAATCTGTGGTGAGAGCGGGCCACAAAGGGAGTGGGTTCCAATGCAGTTGCCAACATTTATTTGTACAGAGCAATCATCTGTATTTACATGTTCTGTATGATTCTTACTGTAGTGGCCTTTATTTACAGCTGGATAGACAGCCAGCCAATCAGCTCCTACCTGCCATGTTACAGGCTGGGTTTGCAAAATGTCAGGTAGGAGCCAATTGGTTGGTTGTTTATCACTCCACTTTATCACTTTTTGAAGCTTGATACATCTGGTCCTCTGTACGCTGCTGCTGGCAACTCGCCGGCCTTGCGTGCAGGGGGTGAGTTGATTGGAATAAACCCAAAGAGTTCTTTTAAAAAAAAAAAAAAAAACATTTAAGTTTGGTAAGCCACTAGACAAACTAAAATAGGATTTTCTACATGATCAGCTGTAATTGATGTTGACAGCTGTTTCGACCTGTGCTGTATTCCATTAATGCACCTTCAAATAAGTGCAGATTTGGTAAATCCGTTCTGAGTGGTTCCCTGTCGCTGTGTGCGGTTGATTTTGCTTATTTGACACAGTCTTTTGTCTATGCACAGAAATGCCCCTGAACGCTTTTCTTTCCATGGCTGTATTTTGAGATGCAGGGATATTTGCATGTCATTTTACATCTAGCGCACATGCTCAAAACGGCAACAGTCATTATGGGACACTTGTGCAGTGTGATACATTTTACGTGTTGAACATTGCACATATGGGCTTAGTTCCAGGGCAGCCGGGAGGGGGGGGGGGGGGGGGGAACGGGTACTAATTACCCGGGCTTGGTGGAGGGGCCCGGCAGGGGCCCTGGTCCGACCCCTCCCTTCGTCCCTCCTGGGACATGCTGCAGGTGTGTGCTGCTGCTGAGTTTAGAGTTTTTAGAGTTTTCTGTCTCCCCCTCTAAACATTTGGGGGGCGTGGCCTTGCACAGGAGGTGGCCACACCTCCCACACTTAGACCACTCCCCTAAAATTTTACATTCCTCTCGGCTGCCCTGCTTAGGTCCAGCTGTGCATAAAGCCCCTACAGTATGAAATATAAAGAACATGCCGCATGGATGATTACTGTAAAATAAAAGGCAGCCGTGAAAATCTATTGCCGCTTGCTCCAGTCTTTATATTCCCAAATCTAAAATGACTGTCCTGACGCTTCCTGTACATACAGGGAGGCTTGTCTTACATCCTGGTGTCCTGGCTGGATGTTCTCCTGCTCGCTGCGACCACATCAGGATTGATTTTAGTCTTGTCTGCTGCTCTGTAAAGGTCACTGATGAGATGCAGAAGAAGCGGGATGGGTAATGCATGGCTATTTCCTTATACACAACAAGGGGAGGTCTGCAGCCGCTGACACACCGCATTTTGAAAACTACCCATGTAGAGCGATTGTAGTGCAGAAGGGAAGGGGCGGGCAAGTTTTGGCCTAGTACAGTAATGGCGTATTCATGTAATTTACTGTATTCGTATAATTGTGACCCAGTTCTACCCAGACACCAATCAGGGGACGTATATCTCATGGGTTTTGGGCAGCTGGCGCAGATGCATAAGATGAGGAGGAGGAGGAGGAAGTCTTCCAGCAGGACTGTCTGGCAGTTTCTGATTGGCTGTTGACCTTCAAAAGATGTTTTCACATTATATTGTTATTAGTGAGTTTAGGGGAGTTTCAAAGAGTTGTACTTCCTGCAGGAGTCCCCTTCTGCAGCTCAGTTGGTTCTGGTGTCCTGGTAGTGATGCAGGCACTCTTACGTCCTGTTCTGTTCAAGAGTTGGGCCATGGGCAAGCTTCCCCTCACAAGAGGCCAAGTTGTCGTTTCTCTGCTCAAAGCCTGAAAGGCAGTTACTATTTTCCCAATAGTACCCAAAGCACCAACCACAGCTTCGGCTGTCCCTCCCTATGGTACCAGCCAGGGGAAAGCCCTTCTATGCTCCTTCTCACCTTTATTTATTTTTCCGTTTTGGAACTCTTGTCTTAATCATAGCTTCAGTATGGTCTAGCTATTTTTCTACCTTAACTGTGTCCGCCAAGACCCAAATTCAAACCACCAGGGCCATTTAGACATCCTGCCAGATCAGGTGATACTGAAAGGATGCAAAATGTGGACAGAATGACTACGCCCCTTCCCAAAAAAAAATGAGATTACTATATGTGCCCACCCTCTCTCAGTGCCGCGGTATACCACATTGGGCGAGATTCAGCAAGCTTAAAATGCCGTAAAAACCCAGTTTTCGGGGTTTTTACCGCATTTTCATATGCAGCAAAGCCCCATTGCTGGGGCTTTGCTGCGGGGGGTTACGCCAGTTCCTATTTGGCGTAACCCCATGGAAGCCTATGGGCTTCCCTTTGCGTCTCCCGCCGCCCCGCGTGCCCCCCACCGATCTGCGCCGCACCCCCTTCACCTGTGTCCGGGCAGCCTCCTGCTGTGCTGCCCGGACCAGTGATTTCCTCCTGCCTGCACCACTTCTGAGTGCAGGGAGGAGGAACCGGAGCCCTTACAACTGTGTAAGGGTCCCGGCAGGGAGGGGGGGACCCGTTGCACATCGCCGCCCATCGCTTTTGCGTTAATAATCGCATATGTTACTGCATATGCGATTTTTAACTATGCGAATGCCGGCGATGTGCACTGGGGATTATTGGTGAATCTTGCCCATTGTGGGGTAGAGATATCTAAGCTTGGATAGAAATAAAATGTAGAGAGATAAAATAGCAGCCAATTGGTTCCCAATTGTCACACTACAGGCAGTATTTGGAAATGACAGTTGGGAGCTAATTGGTGGGTATTTTAGAGTCTATTTATTAAACCATAGATAAAGTGGATGGAGACAAAGTGCCCACCGAACAGCTCTAACTGTAATTTTTCATACTGTTGTATTAAGCCTTCCTTAAAAATAGATAAATGTGAGGGTAAATATTGATAACATCCAGCCAATCGGCTCCAAACTATCATGTTATAGGCTGTTTGAAAATGATAGTTATGAGCTGATTCGCTGGACATTTATCACTCTATCGCCATCGCATTTATGTCTTTCTAAGACTTGGGGGATTATTCTGGTTCACTCCTTCTGGCAAATTCCTTCTTAGATGGACAAAACCATGTGCACTGCAGGTGGGCAGATGTAAAATGTGCAGAGAGAATTAGATTGGGTGAGATATTTTGTTTCTGTGCAGGGAAAATACTGACTGCTTTATTTTTACACTGCAATATTTTGAAGTAAAACTCCACCCAAATCTAACTCTCTCTGCACATTTTACATCTTCCCCCCTGCAGTGCACATGTCCATCTAAGAAGTAATTTGCCAGAAGGAGTGAACCAGAATAACCCCCTTAATACATCTTCCCCAAAGTCTGTAACATGACAGTTAGGAGATGATTGGCTGTACGTTTATCTCCGTCCACTAACCCCCTGTATACTGTGACATGATCACTGGTATAGTGATGGAAGGCAGGGATATTTCCCCCAGGTTTCTGACATATGTGTTTTTAAACCCCAGGAGATTTTCTGGTCCTGTTGTGAGCCATTGGGCCAGCGGCGTAACTATAGCACCGCAGCCCCCGCCACCGCGGGGGGGGGGGCGCTGTGCATGTGGGGGCGCCGGGGACTGCGGTGCTATAGTTACACCCCCCATCCCCCGCAGACTTACCTATCTCGCTGGTCCCGGCGGCTCCGTTCTTCTGCTGAGGACCACCACAAAATGGCCGCCCCCATATAGCACACAGTTCTCTGAAACTGTCTGCTGTATGGGGGCGGCCATTTTGTGGTGGTCCTCAGCAGAAGAAGAACGGAGCCGCCGGGACCAGCACGATAGGTAAGGCTGCAGGGGATTGGGGGGGGTTTGCATGGGCGGCGGGGGATTGGGGGTGCGGGGCGGCGGGGGGGGGCGCCCAAAACTTAGTTACGCCACTGCATTGGGCTCTTTTTAAGAACCAGTATAGGGTCATGGGGTTAGATGGTTGAAGAGAGGTAGGTTCCACCATCCATTAGGCCATTAGTTCAGGTCTTTGGGCTGATGGCCTCACAGAAGGCTAATCAGTGCCTCCAGATGTGGTGGTTTTGTGAAAAGGCTGCTAGATTAGGAGTTAGGGGTTTCTGCCTGGCGAAAGGAGACACTATACAGTCCTCTATGTGGGAGACAACCTATAGGAACTACAAACTCTGACTGGAATGCTTCTGCTATTGTTTTATAGCGAGTTAGGAGATTATTGTATGTTTAGCTAAATCCAGGCGGCAAGGATTTATTTTAATGTTTTGTTTCTGTTTTGTTTGATTCACTAATAAAACTGGTTGAGGCCAGTTGCATCATTTATTGGACTGGTTTGTGACCTCTTAGCTGCACCTTATTTTATTTATTTATTAACAGTTTCTTATATAGCGCACACATATTCTGCAGCGCTTTACAGAGAATGCTTGAACATTCACATATACACGCAGACACAGACATTCTAGGGTTAATTTGTTGGGAGCTAAATAGCCTACCAGTATATTTTTGGATTGTGGGAGGAAACCAGAGTACCCGGAGGAAACCCACGCAAGTACGGGGAGAATATACAAACTCCACACAGTTAGGGCCATGGTGGGAATCAAACTTATGACCTCAGTCCTGTGAGGCAGCAATGCTAACCATTACACCATCCGTACTGCCCTTACCCATACCTCCCAACTTTCAAGCAGGAAGAGGGACAAAATGTTGGGGGTGTGGCCTTGCAATAGGGGGTATGGCCTATACTCACGGCATGAATAGAATCAATGCGCACAGCCTCTATTCACAGGTGACAGTGGGGACTCCCAATCGCCCCTCCTCTGCGCGGGACCCTGCCGGCCTCGGGCGGGATGCATGAACGTCCCCAAAAACCGGGACGTTCCCGCGGTAACCGGGACAGTTGGGAGGTATGCCTTACCATGTACCAGGAGATTGTACCTGTTCCCCATGACCCTCTTACAATACATTTAGAATAGTGCCAGAAGACCCCACCTTCCCTTATTCAGTTCAATCTCAGTACAGCAGTAACTCAGTGCTAGATTTGTCCTGAGGTGCTATTGTGACTTTGGGGCAGATTTATTAAGCTTGGAGAAGAGATAAACTGGAGATAAAGCGGAGAAAAGGTAAAAGGAGATAAAGCACCAGCCAATCAGCTCCCAACTGTCTTTTTCAAACACAGCTGATTGGCTGGTGCTTTACCTCCTTTTACCTTTTCTCCACTTTATCTCCAGTTTATCTCTTCTCCAAGCTTAATAAATCTGCCCCTTTATCTCCTAGATTACCTCTCGTGCCTGGATATGTTATTTTAGGCAATTCTGCAGCATACAATATTTTGGATCATTTATTGGTTCCCGGAGCTTGAAACCCAGATCACCCTCTGATTAATCAGTTGGCCCGAAATTAGATTCTACTCTGTTGTACGGAACAGTAATTGTAATCATTTGCTCTCTATCTTGTTGCCTTGAGCTTCAATATCGCGTCGTATAAACAAACCAATACGGTATGATTTAGAAGTGGAACTACAGTATACGCAGCTTATTCATTGAGGTTTAACCAAAAAAGTGACTTTGAAACAGGATAGTAGCAGCTAAGCCAGGCGGAAGCCACCGTCATAGCTTCAGTGCACATCAAACAAGTAGCGTAAGTGGCTGATGATTATAACACGCCAATAACTTAATTACAATATGGTTTATATTAAGAGGGTTCTGTCATCAGCAACAATCACAGCTACTCCAACGTTTATATTGGCAGAGAATGTTTGTCTTTCCAGCCAGGAAATACAATTGTAATGAGCACATACGCCTCTTGTTTCATACACAATGCTCCAATTATCATGACTCTCTTAATTATTAATGAGGTGGCTGAAGGAAACGGGAATCAAGGTTTCTATAAATATACCTTGCGGGAAGGAACTGGTACAGGAATGTGGTAATAGAGTACACGTTTAATAGAGGAATGCATGTAGCAATCAGTCATAGACTGTACCTGTGTGTTCTAACAGTAGTTAAAATAGTTACAGAAAAATAGTCCATAGAAAAACAGTAGAAAAAGCAGTGAAACGCGTTAGCTGATTTGCCCGACCTTGGATCGGACTACCCACTCTAGCACTCCAGCCCGAACCGGTCCTGGACCTTATCCACTGGACTGTGGACACCCCAATCGAGCCATCTTGGTTACCTCTGGCACACCTCCACACTGCGATGGCAGCTTTACAGGGGGGGGGGGGAAGCCACCCTATCAGCCACTGCATGCCAGTAGAGAGGACATTGGGGACCACACAAGACCAAGGAAAATCATTTGGGTTAGAGCCCCCCCTCCCCCCCGCCCCAGGACACTATAGGTATGGGTACTTGCCTACTCAGAGCTGGTCTTTGTCCACATTATTAGGTGACTATATCATCCCTATTCAGGCACTTTGCCATTTTATTCACATTTTATCGGTCATTTTAATTTTTTTATTAAATGTTTAACCGCTTTCAATTGAGAAAGAGCAGAGAATTGGCAATGATGATCCAATTTGAATGGTGTATAATTCTGGTTTCTTAATGGGGTAAGGGAGATTGCTAGACTCTTCAGGGAGATGGGGAGATTGCTCTTGTTTCCGGGAGTCCGGGAGATTGCTACTGTTTCATGGAATTGAGAGATTGCTCTTGTTTCAGGGAGTTTGCCCTTGTTTCAGGGAGTTCGGGAGATTGCTCTTGTTTCAGGGAGTCGGGGAGATTGCTCTTGTTTCAGGGTGTCGGGGAGATTGCTACTGTTTCAGGGAGTCGGGGAGATTGCTCTTGTTTCAGGGAGTCGGGGAGATTGCTACTGTTTCAGGGAGTCGGGGAGATTGCTCTTGTTTCAAGGAGTCGGGGAGATTGCTACTGCTTGAGGGAGACTCCTTGCCATTCAGGGAGGCAATATGGTTTACATACGACAACGACAAAAACACCATGACCTGAGAAGAGCATTTAGGGGTGGGATGGTGTCAGAATATTAAATTTTCAAGATGAGGGAGGTTACTCTTCTCTGTTGTCTGCTGTGAAAATTTGCATTGTATGCACTCACCCAAGTCAGTGCCTGCGTATGTCTGCTTATAAACCAGTTGTCAGTAACCAGTTGCCCACATCTGCGATCAGAGACCATGGATACAGCAGCTGCCTGGACTATGTCTCATGCAGTCCAGTTACTGGTTTCTAGCTTTCCTGATTTGACGTTTTGGATTTGAAACTTTTTTTGTTTTCGTCTTTTCCTTGTTACTTTGTTCCCAGCTAATTATCCTGTTTACTTTCCTTCTATGTGTCCCTATTACTGTGAGCAGCTACAGCAGTAATCATAGTACTGTGTGTCAGCTGAGACAAGCACATGCTGGAGCTTAGAGGTTATTTAATGGCATGGTACAGTGTTCACAAACAGGCAGCAAACCACAGCGTGCAATCACTTACTCGCTTTATTTTTCCAAATGGAGCTAAAAGTTTACAGGCGGCTGCAGGTTACAGCTCATTTCTGCTGCTCTGCTATTAGGATTTAAGGCCCGTACACACTGGGCGATTTTGAGCTGAAAACAGCTCAGTTTCCGCGTTTGAGCTGCTTTCAGCTCAAAAGCCGCCCAGAGTGTAGCGGTGATGCACAGTCCAATATCATCGCTGGCGGCCGCCGCTCATTTGCTGGTATTACCAGCAGATAAGCGACAGGGTGGACGGTTTTCCGTAGTGCCCTGCTATAGAAAGTCATCTACACCCGGGAAAATCGCTAAAAGGGGCGAAAAACGCTCAGTGTTAATGGATCTTTATTCTTTATACAGCATAGAGGTAAAGAATATCTTTAGGAAAGTTTCCTAAGCCCCATACTGTAGGTGACATTGTTCACAAGATATTAAAATCGCCAAGGCACACCATCAGACCCCCGCAGGGAAAATAACATTGGCCCTCACAGGAAAAAAAACAACAAACTCATACTGCTTTCACATTGCAGAAATGGGTAATGACACGGTATTCTTAAATGGGACTTTAAAACGGGTCTGAGCCTTGAGACCTTTCACATTGCAGGTGAAAACCGTTTTAAAAATCATTTAATACCATTCAAACATTCAACCCGTTTAACCCCCAAGGGACATGTTTCAAGCCATTGAAATAGAGCTGTTCAAACTGCCCAAAAAACGGCTTTAAAACGTGTAGGACTCTGCTTTTTAACCATGTTGAAATACCGGTTAACTTTAACCGGTAAATCAACTCTGGCACTTTCACATTGCAGCCTTAAACGTTTTAAAATGGAAAAAAAACGGCAATATACCGTTTTAAAAGTGCGATGTGAAAGGGGTATCATTGGCCCCCATATGAAACAAAAACAATCACAATGGTCCTCACAGGTAACAAAAATAAAATACATTGTTCCTCACATGAACACAAGAGTGAATAACAGTTGAACTGGTGGTGGTGGTGGTGGTGGTGGTGGTTGTAAACTAGTGTGGACATCTCTAGATCTGGGGGAACACTTGAGAACATCTCAATGCACACTGGTGTGCCACGGCACAGTGGTTGAAAATCGCTGTAAACTCAATATCGTTAAGGATGTGTGCATCTTGTGCACCATTAACGACACCTTGCATTGCGTAGCAGAAACCAGTTTTTTCTTCTGTGGAGCAAGATTATTGATATGAGATACAGTCATTGAGATAATGCAGGATTTGGGCACAAAGGGAAGGGCGGATAGTGACATATATATCACATGGCAGTGATTTATCATAGTAATGTGTGAGCATGCCAGGTTTCTGTCTTGGCCCCCACCGGCTGACAGCCCCCCCTCACCACCACCACCACCATGCAAAGAACCCTTTTTTTTTTTTTTTTAAGATCAGATCATAGTGTAATTGTCTGTACACAACACAAGTAACCTACTGCAATATTCACAAACCATTAGGCATTGTATGATGCCGGCCGCCCAGAGATTTCACTAAATTAATTTCCTAACCTAAGTGTTTGTTCAAATTAACCAGAGAATTCCTGTGGTCATGTGATTTGTTTTCTTGCGCACACTGTCAGTTCGGCGAGTTAGGTCATAATCTCCGTCTTGCTGCGCCGAGATCTTCATCCTTACACTAATATAATAAGGGGTATAAATAGAAGCAATTTACATACGGACGTCTTGAAGTCATTCTTACGTGTGATCTGTTTTCCCGGTGAATTATTTATTAATACGGCGCTTTACTGCTTTTTGTGAAAGCTCTTTAAGTATTCATATTGTAACTGCGCAGCTATACGTTGTCCCTAAGGGAACGGGAAACTGAACCTTATTGTTTGCCTTTTGTTTGGGTTCCAGCTGTTGTTCTCAGCATGGTCTCTGGTGCAGGACTGGGGAACGGTCTCCCTGGTGCCTGATCAATACAGACAAGTATGGGCTAAAACTAGAGAGAGCAGGTACTTAGGGCTTTATTCTAGTTCACTCTTTCTGACAAAATCCTTCTTAGATGGACAAACCATGTGCACTGCAGGTGGGGCAGATGTAACATGTGCAGAGAGAATTAGATTTGGGTGGGGTTTCTCTTCAAAGTGAGATCTATATTGCAGTGTAAAAATAAAGCAGTCAGTATTTACCCTGCACAGAAACAAAATAACTCACCCAAATCTAATTCTCTCTGCACATTTTACATCTGCCCCCCTGCAGTGCACATGGTTTTGTCTACCTAAGAAGGATTTTGTCAGAAAGAGTGAACTAGAATAAGGCCCTTAATGAGGAATATGTCATTTATTAATGTTAATTCCACCAAAAGAAACAAGACTTTGGGCGGAGGGGGTGCAATTTATCTATGATTGGAGATAAAGGGGGTGATTCTGGTTGACTAATTTAGCAGTGTAACAGTGTAACCTGCGCGAATGCTCGCCATGGTCCACACATCTCCCGCCACTTTGAGAATGGATGTTTTGCACAAACGTCCATCCGGGGGTAGCATACGGGGCCCAAATAATTTAATGGTCGCTGACCGTCTTAGCTGCTGTAGACTTGCGGCATCCGGTCCAGAGAACGTAGTGGGCGGGTTGACGTCATGTGATGTCAGCCAATGCCCATCTGTGTTTCGCATGGGGATGCCCAGCGGTTTCCTGGGTGCACCCACCGTTTTTGTGGGTACTCCCAGAAAATGCATTTGCATAAACACCCCCCCCCCCCTCCCCCAATATGCAGATTTTGAAGGTGCCGGAACAGCAGCCCTGCATATGCGAATATGCTCTTGCGCAGAGGCTAAACATGAGTTAATTAATACACTTCGGGGATCGAGCAAATTAAAATGACCCTCTAAGTACCAACCAGTAAGCGCCCAACTGTCATTTTTTTTTAGCTTTTAATATTCTTTATTTCGTTTACAATTTAAACAAATTCACATACAAAAGAAAAAACCAACAAACATAATAGATGCCATTATTGCATAGTAACAATATTACATACAGTACATTAATTCACAATCCTATGTGCATTCACCTAGCTCGCTCCTTATACACCGTCAATTCCTACGCTGATTATGAAACCCTTCGGAAAACGTGTTCTTATAAACGTTCACCCTGTATATCTTTAGATACTCCCGTTGGCGAGAGTGCCGGAGTGCTCGCTGTTCCTATGGTTCCTTTAGGGAGGAGGGGGGGGGGGAGGGAGTTTCCCCTTCTTTGCAAATTTATCGTATCTATTGCTCTTAGTTTTTGTGTCAGTGAAAAAATTATTATTTTGGGACATTCTTACATAGTAGCTACATTTATCTCTTAGTAATTTCTAGTTTGTTTGTGCTCTTAAAGTGCTTGTGCATACATAGAGAAGGAGGAAGAAAAAAAAATACATACATATACATATCTATATATATACACTCTTTCCCCCTTCCCTCCCCCTTCCTTTCTAAATTTATCTTCGACTAGCCACCCGCTGCTCTATGGCCTTATAGCAGTGAACGGTTATTAATTTATGTAGCGTTTGTATCGTGCTTATATAGTGGATATATTTATCTTTTGATCATTTCTAATATATTTGTGCCCTTTACAATACTTGTGTATATATCAGTATTAGTGCCTTATAGCTATATTTATAGCTATTGATAGTGTGCCATATAAAGTGTCAACTAATAATTGGAGCAAGAGAAAAAACTGCCCAACTGTCATTTTTAATTAGGTTTCTATTTCTCCACTATCTCTCTCCAAGCTTTGCTAAATCTACCCCTTTATGACCAGATGTACTAAGCTTGAAAAGTGAAAAAAAAGGAGAGTGATAAAGTGCCAGTCAATCAGCTCTCAACTGTCATGTGACAGGCTGTGTTTGGAATAATGATAGTTAGGGGCCTGATTGGTAGGTGGTTTATTACTCTCCATTTTAAGACTTAGTACATTTCGCCCTTTGATGTAAGATGTAGGAAAACCTTCTACAGAAGGGGAACCAGATGCTAGCTATCAATTTATAGCATTATCTCACTGCGGGCCAGATGTATCAAGCTTCAAAAGGTGATAAAGTTGAGAGTGATAAAAAAAACAGCCAATCAGCTCCTATCTGTCATTTTTCAAACTGTAACATGACAGTTGGGAACTGATTGGCTGGCTGTTTATCACTCTCCATTTTTTACTTTTTTGAAGCTTGATACATTTGATCTATTACTGTGGGTAACTTCCCCACTTGTTTGACAAATGTCCCATTTAGTTTTGGGATGAAAATTCTAACACCCCTTTCACATCGCACATATAACCCGGGTTATTTTTAAGTTGACCCTAATGCTGGGTCGAGGTGTACCATAGTGAATAACCTGTGTCAAGCAACCTGGCAATTCCATTTGGATAAAAGAAGGGTTAAACCCGGATTGGCCTGTTTGTACTCAGCTAGTTCAGTGTGTAAAGGTGTGACCCAGGGTCAAACCCAGGTTTGCGATGTAAAAGTGGCATAAATCAGTGTTTCCATGAAACCTGGAATGTTAGGATGCAATATCCCAAAGTGGCTGCGGAGATTTCTACAGGTCATGTGCAGGGGCCACCCGTCTACCGTGTAGAGTGACGTGGTGGGGGTCAGTAGTCTCATTCACATGAGAGGCCTGCTTAATACATGCCATAAAACTGTTCCAGGATGCCTACACTGCTACCTGTTTGCAGAATGCACCCCTGGCTGGGTAGCTGTATGAAACTCAAGCTCTATCGCCAGAGTGCATGCAACAGTGAGTACAGATGCACCTGCTATCTATCTATACGCCAAGAGCACTGGTTAAGTATTTGGACTGTTCATAGTTTGAGTTATCTGCTAATGCGTGCCCATATAACTATGAGATGTCAATAATCCGGTTACATGTGGCTATTACACCCAAATCAGAGTTTTCAGAAGGAGAGTATCCTCAGGGTGAGGAATACAGAGAGCATAGTCATACACAGAACTTTGAAAGGAAAGCACAAGGAATGACATAGTAAACCAGTAAGCACGTAAGCTGCAGAACCTGTAGTTGATTATAACAACACAGTTGTATGTAATTGATGGTAGAGTAACTGTATTGTATTATATGTAGTAGGTGTGCAGTAGCCTGGAGGTAGACACACTGCACAATGTCACAGAAGACTGGCTGGCAGTTTAGTTAGTATTTGCAGGTCATTATGAAGACCCAGAGAGCCATGTTTTCAGTAAGCGCTTGCAGAGCGTGGGAGATTAGACCGTCTGATCTGTTTATTAGCAGAAACCAGTATAACTGGAAGCTCTTTTCTCTGGCAGTGAATGGAACAGTTATGAGTATAATGATGTCAGGCATGCAGACCTGGACAGTTATCCGTCCTATCCCATAACACAGTGTGAACTGTGCCGGAGCTTTCTCAGCGATCCTAGCGGAGCGTGACTTAAGTGAGCTTGACCGATAATTAATAATATTGTTTTCTTTCTAACCTAGTGTCGCTTGCTCAGATATACTGTATTTATTGCTGAGGAATGTCACAGTCTGGGGCTTCTATAGAACACCTGTAATATTGAAATACCACTTGGCGCATCTTCAGACGGTTGCACCACCGAATGTGGCCTCCTCTGTGTGCGGTATTACTCAACACTCCCTTAAGATGCAAGATCTCAGTTTGCCACCCCCCCTGGTATCTTCCAGTGTTTTTTTTTGATGGGGCCAGTTGGGGTGAATATGATTTTGCATGAACAGATTTCACGATTGCTAAGTAGATCCCTTAATTGGCCGCATTATGCTTAGAGATAATCCCCAGGTATAAAGAAGTGCACAGCGCTTAATAACCTCTGATTTCCTGTAATGGCAAGGATAGAATGTCATTTTCTGTGCGCTCTGTTAAAAGTAACAGTCTGATTCTTACAGTAGGTGTCATACAGTAGTTAGCGCCACCTCTGTGCTTGTGCTAGAACAGGGGTGTCAAACTCAAATTCATCGGGGGCCGCATCAGCAGTTTGGTCACCCTCAAAGGGCCGGTTGTATCTGTAGGTCCCCCTGTATAATTATAATGCCATGACACCACAGGCTGCTCCCCCTGTATAATATAAAATGAATGCCATGACACCACAGGCTGCTCCCCCTGTATAATAATAATGCCATGACACCACAGACTGCTCCCCCTGTATAATATAAAATGAATGCCATGACACCACAGGCTGCTCCCCCTGTATAATAATAATAATGCCATGACACCACAGACTGCTCCCCCTGTATAATAAAATAATAGTAATGCCATGACACATAAATGATTATACAGGAGGAGCAGCCTGTGGTGTCATGGCATTATTATTATTATACACGGGGACACCTCAGGAAACAGCAGATATATATTTTTTCGGTACTTGTTTCCTAGAACGGCCACAATCGTGAGTGATCGTGGCTCTTAATTAAGGGACACGATCCTCACGATGTGGCCGATTTTTTACAATTTTTTGACTTTGATTGACAGAAATCGGGTCAATCGGTCGGTCGCGACCAATTAAAATCGGCCGCGATGCGACCGACCGATTGACCCGATTTTTCCATAGACTTCAATGTTAAAAAATCTTTTAACATTGAAATCGGTTGGTCTTGTGCCATTATAATGGCACAAGATGAGATGGACTTGATTAAGTCCATCTCACATAGGGAAAAATGATAAAAAAGGTGAAATGGGCCAATATGACCCATTTCACATTTTTTATGTGCCCGCCATGACCCCACGATAGACGTGAACCCGAAGCGTGGCGAGCGCAGCGAGCCCGCGAGGGGCGGCGGTGCGCGTCCTCCGACCTTTTCATTCCCCTACTATCCACTAGGGCGTGGAGTGAGAATATAATAGTGTGGCGAGCGCAGCGAGCCACCGAGCCCGAAGCGTGGCGAGCGCAGCGAGCCCCGCGAGGGGACGCGTATACCTGTGAAGTGAGACGCGTCCCCTCGCGGGGCTCGCTGCGCTCGCCACGCTTCGGGCTCGGTGGCTCGCTGCGCTCGCCACACTATTATATTCTCACTCCACGCCCTAGTGGATAGTAGGGGAATGAAAAGGTCGGAGGACGCGCACCGCCGCCCCTCGCGGGCTCGCTGCGCTCGCCACGCTTCGGGTTCACGTCTATCGTGGGGTCTAGCACACTTATTAACATTTGGGGGGGCAATTTAAACAAATCTGGTGTAAAAAAAAAAAAAATCGGGTGAAAAATCGGCAGATCGGATCGGTCGCATCGTATGCGACCAAATCGCATGCGATGCGACCGATCCGATTTTTTATCTTACGACCACAACGATCTAAATCGTTGTGGCCGTTCTAGGAAACAAGTACCATTTTTTCTTATTGTGAGTGTGATCCTCATCCTCACTTACTGTTTCTCCGTCTGTCCTGCAGCTGCTGCGGCTTCCAGCTTTTCTACACTGCTTGCTGCGGCCACACTGTCCCCGACTCCCGGTCCAGCTTCCCTGCCTGCTCCTACTTCTCTACAGACGCATGGGCGGGCGGCGTCATCGTCATGACGTCCCCACCCAGTGTCTGTCACTGCCGGGCATCAGAGAGAACAGGCAGCCGGGCCCTCCTCCACGTAGCCGTGGAGGCCGGCGGCCATGTTTCTGTAGCCGCATACATATGTGCCTACAGGAACATGGCCACCGACAGTGAAGGAACAGGTAAGGCGGCTGCGGTGGGGTGGGTGAGAGGAGGTGGCCTAGGCAGGAGCTGGGACACACTGCCCTGCGTGCTATCTCCTCGCGTGGGCCATATGACGAGGTCTGGCGGGCCGGATTTGGCCCGCGGGCCTTGTGTTTGACACCCGTGTGATAGAATATTAAAGCCCCAGCAAGTTTGGACAGTTAAAAGGCGCCCACTGCTGGCTTCTGTGATCCGCTGCTGGGTCTGAAGACACAGCAGCGGATCAATTGCATTGATGTCCAGCAAAATGATGCAGCCAGGGTGCAGGTGACGCTGCATATAAGGACACAGCCACGGACCACAGAAAGCCCACAGCACGGGGCTGGCACTCTGTTCTGTCAAGGTGTGGATCATTGTGTCTAGGTTGACACTCAAGAGGTCAACCACCATTGGTTGACAGTCAAAAGGTCGTCAGGAAAAAAGATCGACATGCGTTAGGTCAAAAAGACGACACAAGCAAAAGGGTGACGCGAGAAAAGGTCAACATGAGTGTTTCACTTTTTTTTATCTATGTCTGCATAGCTCGACATGGACACAATATAAGTGCATGGCGCGGTGCGCTTCGGGAACCGTTCCTTACTGCGCTCGGCACGCTATTTTTTATTCTCCCCTTTATGCCCTCTGGGATGGCAAAGTATGAACAAGTCGGTAAAAACAAAATCATGAAAAACTTCTGTCGACTTCTTGCTTATGTCGACCTGACCATGTCGATCTAATGCACATCAACCTTTTTTCATGTTGAAATGTTGACTGTCGACCTAATGTTCACCTTCCGTATTATCAAATGTTCCGCAATCTGCTTCTGTCCCCAGACAGCCTCGCCAATGTGCTTCAAGTAGAAATGTTGGGGTTGATGGGATGATGATGCCCACAGCAACCAGTCAGGTTATACTTATTTATTTAGCACCTTCTTGAAGATAATAGTTAGAATCTAATAGAATCTGTGGCATATAGCCACAGTTCACTAGTGCCTCGTGCCTCCTTCACTGGTGCCTCGTGCCTCCTTCACTAGTGTCTCATGCCTCCTTCACTAGTGTCTCATGCCTCCTTCACTAGTGCCTCATGCCTCCTTCACCAGTGCCTCCTACCTACTGAACTGTATGCACACAATTATTGGACCAGCCTCATCCAATAGCTGCTGATGACGGAGAGAACTATTTATTTCATTACAGATATTTATATAGCGCTCACATATTACTCAGCAATTTACTGATCATTTTATGTCATTCCTATCAGCTCCTGATCTGGGGGACCTTACAATAAGCTGCGCTGGTCGGTCTGTGGAACCTCTTGGGTTACCGGCCGCCGATGTCACAGGAGCGGTTGGCACATGACTTCAGGAGGATCCGGTTTCCAACATCAGCCCCTATATACACACTGGGGGTTATTGTAAATCCACCAAACCCTGTCCCCTCCCCCCTCGCAGCGCGGGGTCACCCGCACAGGCTGCGAATGGATGTTTAGCACCTGCGCATGTGCAGACGCGCAACATTGGTCCTCTGTGCGAATGCACGGAGGACCGAAGGAACTTGAATAACCCCCACTGTCGGGAATCAAATCCATGGCCCCAGTGCTGTGAAGCAGCATTACTAACCACTGTGCCAGTGTGCTGCTCAAAGCAATCCGGACCCTGTAGAGTAGTTGATGGCAATCACCTCCCAGCGCACAGTTCATTGAGTTCCGTCACTGGTCTGTGAGCTAAGCCGGGCTTCATTCGCTTCACCGGTTCCGTAGTTAATTTTTACCAAATGTTTCAGTTTGTGCGGATTGCACAGTTACATGTAGAATAGCTGATTACTAATCACCTGCTGGCTGGCGATCCGTCACTGATTGCGGTATACTGTATTCGCCTCTGTATTGCGGTACAGTGCAATCAGCCTGTACAGATAGCAGCACCATGATGATGTCCTACTTAGCATTCGGGGCACGCGCTGCGTTACTCAGAAGAGCTTACGCATTGTGCGGGCACAGCGGCCTGGGAGACCGACTTCAGTCAACTCTGGGAAATGTTAAATGAATATATTGGATTTTTTTTTTTGTCTCTATCCCATATGCCACAAATGAGCTGTAAGAAATGTCTCTGTATTTCTTCACCCTTCTGTTTTCTTCAAATGACTTATTTGCTGCTGACATTTGCATTGTGACTTGGGGCTGTGATGTAAAATATGATTGAAGGTTTCCAGGGATAAAGCCGTCATCATTAGGATTCCCAATCCCTGCAGGAGACTCTTCAGGACGCGGTGGAGGCTGAGGGAGGCGCGAGGCGGTTCTGAGGATGCGGTTTGCACTGTTAATACTTCAGACCCAAACGTCACAGTCTGCAAACGCAACTCATCAACTGGGTGGCAATGGGGTGGTGACATATAGGGTGAGTCAGAGCTACTGAGTGTGCACCATAATCCCTAGAAATCCCCAGTGAGGATGCATTGGGCGGTTCTCAGCCCAGCAATTTTCCCCATCATCACTGTCCATACACGCTGGGCACAATCACCCAGTGTGTATGGACCTTTACACAGGTGGACAGTATCAGCGATGACTTGGAAAAGTGATGGGTGTTCCTGGTGGTGACAGGTCGGTGGCTTAGCGCATCTTATGGCCGGTTATGGAAGTGACACAGACATTTCAGTGAAAGTGGTTGCATACATGGAAGCTCAACCACATACACAGGAAACCGTACATGGACGGAGAAACCACATTTTCCATATGGCTGTTGCATATATCAGTGGTGCGGCTGAATGGTTAACGACCAATAGGAGAACGAATCATTAGCAATACATTGCGTACACATTAGATGATATGCACGGTCATTTTGTTAACGATATCATTATTTTGCATATCGTTAAGCTTCACTGTCTCTGCAAGTACGTTCTAGTTACAGTGTGGGTTTATTGGTACAGGTTGAGTATCCCGTATCCGAGTATCCGTTATCCGAATTATTCCGAAAACCAGACATTCCAGAAAGTGAAAAAAAAAATATTTTTTTGCTAAAAACTCACTGGGGACATTTGTAACAGCACTACTGAGGACATGATATGTAACTGGCACTATATATGTGCAAGAAAATGATTGCTTGGCATTCAAATTCAATATCTGAGATAGTACACAAATTTTGTTTCATGTTTTGAAACCTTGTTTTTTGAACAAATAAAATATATTTGTGTGTATTTTATGTGGTAATAAAATATAGTTGTGTGTATTTTATGTGTTTATACAGCATACATGCAAGATACTTCAAAATACATCATTGAAATATTAAAATATTCCGAAATACGGAATAATCTGTTATCCAAAATTCTCCTGGTCCCGAGCATTTTGGATACGGGATACTCAACCTGTATAGAGTTTTACATGTGATAGCTGTCGCTTCAGGGCTGCTGTAAACCAATTAGTATAAGACAAACCTGTTTACTGCTGTTAATCTGTACAGTTGCAGATGACTGCTAATTCTCTGATTGGTGATCAACTCTGAATCAGACCCTTGGATCACTGGTTCTCAAACATGGTCCTCAGGACACAGGTCATGTTTTCCAGGTCACCCGGCAGGAGCACTGTAAATCACCAACTGTCACACTTTAAATATTCCACAGGTGACCTTGAAAACATGAACTTTGGGATCCACGAGGACCGAGTATGGGAACCTGTGACAGATCGTAGCTGGGTAAGAATTTTCAGTGGAGACCATGGACCTAATTCAGATCCGTTCGGTTCTCCATGCATTTGTACAGAGGACCGAAATCTGTAGCCTTGCGAGTCAATCAGAATAAGGTCCAATGGGCAGCTGAGCTAGAATGTTGTAAAACAAAGAATTCTATGTGACAGCAATGAGCCCCTTTAACAGTAAATTAAATAACCCAAAGAAACGTTAATGAATGACATAAGTTACCTGTACAGCGCTGCATAAATTGTTGGCGATTCCAAATACTGTCAATGATAATAAAAATTAACAATAATGTAAAAAAACAAACAAGAACCAAACGTACATTTTTAATGACGCAAATACAAAAACAGTGTTTTGCACCACAAACAATATATCAACGAAACCAATAAAACGACAAAGACACAGCAATAATAACAGCGGGAATATGTCGTTTCCGGAATGGAATCAGCTGCAGCTGCATTATCGCCCCGTATCTGTTCGGAACAGGACTTAGAACAGGACAACGCCGTAATCTACAAAAAACCTCTAAGAAGCCGAGTAAACAAACATTGTGCAAAGGAGGAACTGTGACAATCTGCCCCAGAACCGTAGCACACCTGCTTATGAGCCATAACCGCTCAGCCAAACAGTGCTGTGCCCTACACACAGCGCGCCGCCGCACCACGGCTGTAAAAGGCTAAAAATATCTGTATGCACTCAAGTATTTTCTTGTGCAACGACCTTTATAATGTGATTAAATCAAGTCCTCGCGTGCAACCGTGTAATTAAAACACCTACTACTGTATGTGTCCTTAAACTGTCCCTGATAGTCAAAAGCTCCTTTGTTTCAGCTTTATTTTTATACACAACCCCTCGGTACGGCGGAGGGGGGGTACATTTCTAATGCTAAAGTGTGGGGAAATGATCTTCTTTCCCGCAGCTGCCTGATGAGCAGATATACAGAAGCCACCAGGGAATGAATGGGGGGTTGATGTATGGGGGACAGGCTGTGTTGCGCAGCATCGTAGCGCCATATGGTATGGCATGAAAGGGACATTTTTATTGCACAATTGATTACACAAATGTTTAAATATGCATTAGTGCCATCAGCAGACATTGAGCGGGAGAGGCCGTGACTCTCAGAGCTGGTTTGTCCATAAGTAGCCGAGAACAATCACCGCAGCTCCAGCCAATGAGTCCTGTGCACAATGTATCAGTGCAAAAAAAGGGGGGGATTGTGGTGGACAGCGTCAGGCTGGCAGAAGCTGAAATCTGCATTGCAGATTGCAGGCAGCAGCCTGGTTATTCAGTGGTAGGAGTGGTGAATGGGAAAGCCGGCCTGTGTTTGCAGTCATTGTATAGAAGAGGTTCCAGTGTGCTGCAGGTCCTGGGGGAGAGATTTGTCATTTCACTCCAACAGTCCCAGTCAGAGAGTAACAGAAGGACAATGATTAACTCGTCCGCAGTGAATTACTTGTGGCGACTTTTCTAAGTGGTCATTGTCCTGCCCCAACAACCCTCCCTCACACCCTTCACCACCTGTATTACTCTTCATTAGAATAGACAAACAGGGTCAATAAATGAATAACCTAAACAAATACTGACATTCCGAATGCAACATAAAATAAATGGTTTATTTTACTGGAACATTATCTATGTTTTTGGCGCATATGTTTTTCTGAAATTTGCGGACAATATATATGACAGGGAATATACAGTATATATTAATTTTAAAGTGTGGCTGCAGACTACACTCTGTGGGCCTGATATGAGTCTTTCAAGTTCTCTATTGTAACAAAATGATTCTATTCTACAGGTTGAGTATCCCGTATCCAAAATGCTCGGGACCAGGAGAATTTTGGATAACGGATTATTCCGTATTTCGGAATATTTTAATATTTCAATGATGTATTTTGAAGTATCTTGCATTTATGCTGTATAAACACATAATATACACACAAATATATTTGATTACCACATAAAATACACACAAACATATTTTAATTGTTCAAAAAACAAGGTTTCAAAACGTGAAACAAAATGTGTGTACTATCTCAGCACTGAATTTGAATGCAAAGCAATCATTGTCTTGCACATATATAGTGCCAGTTACATATCATGTCCCCAGTGATGCTTTTACATATGTCCCCAGTGAGTTTTTAGCAAAAAAAAAAATTTTTTTCACTTTCTGGAATGTCCGTATTTCGGAATAATTCGGATAACGGATATTCGGATACGGGATACTCGACCTGTATTAATTTCCTTCAGATTTGTGCCCGATTGGCTATCCCTTTTGCACAGTTATGTGTGGCCCTAAAGATCAGTTCATTAGAAACCAGAGACTTCATTGTAGTAGAAAGTGTCATAAGGATACAGCCAATCAGTTCATTAGTAACCAGTGACATCATTGTTGTGGGAAGTGCCATAAGGATACAGCCAATCAATTCTTTAGTAACCGGTGACATCATTGTTGTGGGAAGTGCCATAAAGATACAGCCAATCAGTTCTTTAGTAACCAGTGACATCATTGTTGTGGGAAGTGCCATAAGGATACAGCCAATCAGTTCTTTAGTAACCAGTGACATCATTGTTGTGGGAAGTGCCATAAGGATACAGCCAATCAGTTCTTTAGTAACTGGTGACATCACTCTGTCAGCAACATGTTTCTAAAACATGCTATCTGTAAATAAGATCTTTCAATGATTGGCATGGTTTATGGGGTCTCAGACTTGCGAGGACAGGGTGGGCAGCTGACGTCAGCTGTGCGCCCCCTGCACCAACGCACACGTTGGCAGACCGATTGAATCAGAATAACCCCCATGGTGTAGAAATGACAGCAGGCTATTGCTACCCACACCACACTTGTACGTCAGACACCTTCTGGCAGGGGTGCCCATTAATAACAAGTACCCAATGGCATTGGTCACTTTGAATATAGGTGAAGCAGAGGTATATATGTAGAAAATCTTTCCAATGAATCCGATGTCTAAAAAACAAAATTGCTTTGTGCTTTTCAGGCATTAAACGCTGACAGACAGAGCTTGGAATAACATTTAGTCTATGGTTACATGTTATCCATGTATAAATCTGCTCCTGGGCCACACACACACTACGGGGAATCTTGTTCTTCTCCGTTAAATATTTCATTAGTCTGGTAATATGTAACACACACTATTAGCTGCGTCTTCCTTTTTCAGCGATTTATGACGGTTCTGTATTCTGTGCTTTCAGATTAATATCTCCCCCATTTCTGCTGGGCACACAAATGCCAGTTCTTGTGCAAACACCTACTAATGCCTTTACCCATTACAGACACCTACAGCCTGACGGTAGTACAAGATGCCTGTGGGAGCTTTATTAAAGCTGGATCCAATTCAGTACAATGTCTGGCTGTGCAGATGAGTATGGGTCACTGAAGGTCGACAGGCCATAGGTCGAAAATGGGAAGGTCGACCGTCAAAAGATCGACATGAGTTTTTTTGTCCCAAATGTCATACACAGTGGACACCATCAGACATTGACACCATCAGACATGGACACCATCAGACATGGACACCATCTAAGTGTAACACGATCTACTGACCATATCCCATGCAGATTTCCCTGGGGTGGTCTACCGGGATGCAGTTAAGATCCCGGCGGTCGGGATCCCGGCGTTCAGAATCCCGACGCCGGAATCCCGACCGCTGAAATGCCGACACTTTCTCCCTCCTGGAGGGAGAATAAATTAGTGTGCCGAGCGTAGCGAGGCACCGGGCCCGCTGCATGGCGAGCGCAGCGAGCCCGCAAGGGGGGGCGATCCACGTCCCCCCCTTGTCGGCATTTCGGCTGTCGGGATTCCGGCGTCGGGATTCTGAACGCCGGGATCCCGACCGCCGGGATTCAATACTGAATCCGGTCTACCTACCATGATTTTCCTAGCTGCCCCTATGATCAATGTGCAAAGAGAAGGGTCGAGGATGGCTTTTGCAACCTGGTTCGGCTGCAGTCTGTGTTCTATGCTCTGATTTGTCAATCTGTTATTATACTAAAAGCAGAGATTAAAGAGGTCCTGGAGAGGTGGTGGAACTCCTTTCTTCTTGCTATAATTTTAGCATTCCCTATTAGCAAAACTGTGGCAATGCATGATGGGACTCACAACAGCTGGAGGGCCATAGTTTGGACATGCCTGCTCTAGCAGCTCTCTGTCCATGTGCCTCGGCAGCTCCATGCACTGTGTCCCTCCAGCAGAATCCCCAACTCTAAGTCCCTCCAGCCTCCTCTCACCCTGTGTTCAGCAAGCACAGAGCCTGCTCCACTTAGTGGCTCTTCTTCATTTCAGCAGCAGTGATGGCATGACATCACATACACCGTGCCAGAAGAAGCCGCTGGGAATCACTTCTCAGGGCTGTGGTAGAGGTGGAACTCAGTTCCCCCTAACATTAGAGGTGGCGGAACTCCGTTCCACCCCGTTCCCCCTCACTTTAACCCCTGACTAAAAGTGAATAATATATTAATACTACATGATTATATTTTCATTCTTAATAATTCTGCTAATGTAACATATCATCTATCTGCCAGCACGGACTTTTGTTGCGTAATAACTCCTATATCAGAAGATGCAACTTCCTTTACATCTACTAATGATTACAGACACTGTAGTTAAAGAGTAATATACCCTGCAGTAATTCTCGACCTTGCCAGGATTCCTCATGTGCAACTAGTGTACATAGCAATATAATATTGATGAGCAGATAAGGGGGTTGGGTAGCCTGGGATTCACAAAATGTGGAAAGTAAAAGTTAAATACCAGCAGACGATCATCGGCGGGACCGGGCATCAGCAATCACCGCTTATCGTTGCCAAACAGCAAAACTGAGCTTCTTTCAGCTCAGAATCGCCCAGTGTGTACGGGCCTTTAGAGTTGGCTACACAGGCCGGCCACAGCAGTAGTAATTTAGGTGCTTTGTAATTGCACATATGAATGTGCAGCCCTTGGAAAATACAAGCTCCGAAAACATCAATGTAACGCATGCATTTTCCCAAACACTCTTCGCCCCTTAAACTTTCGGTTGAGAGCACTAAACGGCAATCTGTGGCCAAGTTCTCAGTGCGAGTGGCGGGATGGCAGGGGCACCCTCAAGCATGGTTGGGGGAATTTTGGGGAAAAGGGTCAGAACAGTCGCACAAGTTTTAAGTGTAGCAATGATTTTTTGGGATTTACCCTCATATATTGATTTCTTTTAACATGTACTTCAAACAGGTGGAGGGTGTGCTACCACTGGACACAAATGTATTATAGCAACAGGGAAAGGAAAGAATGTCGCTGTGTGGTGCACAAAGAGATTGATTAATCTAAAATCTAACTTTTATTACAAATTTCTAGAATTGTAGCGAAGTATGGGACACAAACATTACAGAACATGAAACATAAAGTGACTTAAAAAAGGATAATATATCCTAGTAGATGTGACTGCAATACTTTATCCCCTTGACAGATTTGTATGTATGATGTCTGTCTCCACGTATATGTAAATTCAATTAGTGTTTGGAGACTGTTTAAGCGGGTGGCGGGTCTGGGGTCCGGTCTCCGGTGCTGGTGTGCGGGCGGTGTCTGATGTGAGCTGCCACTTTCACAATCAGACCCCCGTTCCACCGCAGTCAACAGCACGGAGCCGCAAACACCTCCCGCTGATGGACGGGATAAGCCGCGGTGTCTAAGTGTAGTGCGCCGGGGGCTAGAGCCCGTCTGACCGGTCAAAAGAGAGAGTGCTGACGTCAGACACTGCGTCTCTGGCCGGGCGTGCCCAGTGGCACACGTTTTAAGGCAGAGGTTGTGTCCTGATGAAGCTCCCATAAGCGAAGCGTACGCTGACCCGTCAGCATTCTGTTGTGCCTCCCTACTCCCTTTCCCCACATATCAATGTTTATATTTTTGTGAATTGTTAATAGCCGAACCTCTGCCTTACAAACGTGTGCCATTATAAACCTCATCGCTCAGTCACCTACTGATTATCTCACCTCATCGCTCAGTCACCTACTGATTATCTCACCTCATCGCTCAGTCACCTACTGATTATCTCACACCTCATCGCTCAGTCACCTACTGATTATCTCACCTCATCGCTCAGTCACCTACTGATTATCTCACCTCATCGCTCAGTCACCTACTGATTATCTCACCTCATCGCTCAGTCACCTACTGCTTCTTGAACCTCATCACTCAGTTACCTACTGATTCTCTCACCTTATGGCTCAGTCACCTACTGATTCTCTCACCTCATCACTCGGTTACCTACAGATTCTCTCACTTCATCGCTCGGTCACCTACTGATTCTCTCACTTCATCGCTCGGTCACCTACTGATTCTCTCACCTCATCGCTCAGTCACCTACTGATTATCTCACCTTATCGCTCAGTCACCTACTGATTATCTCACCTCATCGCTCAGTCACCTACTGATTATCTCACCTCATCGCTCAGTCACCTACTGATTCTCTCACCTCATCGCTCAGTCACCTACTGATTCTCTCACCTCATCGCTCAGTCACCTACTGATTATCTCACACCTCATTGCTCAGTCACCTACTGATTATCTCACCTCATCGCTCAGTCACCTACTGATTATCTCACCTCATCGCTCAGTCACCTACTGATTATCTCACCTCATCGCTCAGTCACCTACTGCTTCTTGAACCTCATCACTCAGTTACCTACTGATTCTCTCACCTTATGGCTAAGTCACCTACTGATTCTCTCACCTCATCACTCGGTTACCTACAGATTCTCTCACTTCATCGCTCGGTCACCTACTGATTATCTCACCTCATCGCTCGGTCACCTACTGATTCTCTCACCTCATCGCTCAGTCACCTACTGATTATCTCACCTTATCGCTCAGTCACCTACTGATTATCTCACCTTATCGCTCAGTCACCTACTGATTATCTCACCTCATCGCTCAGTCACCTACTGATTATCTCACCTCATCGCTCAGTCACCTACTGATTCTCTCACCTCATCGCTCAGTCACCTACTGATTCTCTCACCTCATCGCTCAGTCACCTACTGATTATCTCACCTCATCGCTCAGTCACCTACTGATTATCTCACCTCATCGCTCAGTCACCTACTGCTTCTTGAACCTCATCACTCAGTTACCTACTGATTCACTCACCTTATGGCTCAGTCACCTACTGATTCTCTCACCTCATCACTCGGTTACCTACAGATTCTCTCACCTCATCGCTCAGTCACCTACTGATTATCTCACCTTATCGCTCAGTCACCTACTGATTATCTCACCTTATCGCTCAGTCACCTACTGATTATCTCACCTCATCGCTCAGTCACCTACTGATTATCTCACCTCATCGCTCAGTCACCTACTGATTATCTCACACCTCATCGCTCAGTCACCTACTGATTATCTCACCTCATCGCTCAGTCACCTACTGATTATCTCACCTCATCGCTCAGTCACCTACTGATTCTCTCACCTCATTGCTCGGTTACCTACAGATTCTCTCACTTCATCGCTCGGTCACCTACTGATTCTCGCATCTCTTAACTCACTCACTATTACACTTGAACCCTGATTCACTCTCATCTTAATTAACCTCCTGACTCACGTTCACCCTCTAATTCAAACACCTCCTGATTTACTCACCTCCCAAATCACACACCTCCAGACTCACTAACCTCATAATTCACGCACCTCCTGATTCAGTTTACCTCTTGACTTACTGGCCTCCTGTTCCTCTCACCTCCTGATTCATTTACCACCTGATTCACTCCTGTTCATCTCACCTCCTGAATCCCGATCAAGCATCATTAATCTTTCACTCTCCTGTGTTCTGTCAATCTGTCACACTCTATATTAGACATTTTGTGTTTTCTTTCCAGTACTGCACTTAGGGATTGATGCAATGACCTTTCGTTGTCTTCAGCAAATTGGCAGATTCAGTAGACAAAATAATAACTGTAATGCATCAGGGCAGCTCTGTCTAATGCTCTCCCCACGCACTTCAGAGGTACAGCTTCTGCAGCGCTGTCTTTCTACATTCCATTTATCTACAGAGTTTCATGCACACTGTTATACAAGAGCTTTTTTCTAGCCAAAATACTGGTATATAGCCCTGTTCTCTAATGGACTATGTCAGAGATGGCGTCAGAGGGAGATGACTGGGGAAGGGGTTATATGGAGATAATTTCGGAAGGGGTATAAAGGTACTCTGGAGTGATATGGATATGACTGCGGAAGGGGTATAAAGGTACTCAGGAGTGATATGGATATGACTTGGGAAGGGGTATAAAGGTAGTCTGGAGTGATATGGAGATGACTTCGGAAGGGGTATAAAGGTAGTCTGGAGTGATATAGCGTTCTTGTCTCCTAGCACGGCGCCCACATTTTCTACGTACGGCACCGTAGGGAAATCGCATTGCATGGGCCCTTGTAGCGGCATGCGATGTGATGCGATGCAATTTTTTAATGTAATTTTTTAATGTAATGCAGTTTGTCTTTTCTTCCAACACCATTATGCAACTCATAAATAACATCCCAGTAAATTAAGATTTTGGGGTAGATTTAATAAGCTCGGTGAAGTGATAAACTGTCTGGTTTTTTATCACCGACCAATACTCTTTAAAAAAACTCATACTAGAGCGAAACGCGTTAGGGATCCGGCACCCCTGGGGATAAGGACACTTTTGAGTCCACGTTCACCTCCATATATGCGCCCCAACATTGGTCTACAATGTTAGACGCACGGAACATTCAAACTTCATCACATGGACGCTGACTGCAGTAACATCGTTGACGGCGGTGCAGCGGGTGAGAGGCACGGCTTTGCCTGTCACACAGGTGCCCGGAATAGCTGGAGGTGAGACCACCCTCTGGCGCATGTGAGAGACGGCAGTACCGTTCTCAATTCCGTCAGATACAAAAACCCATTGGAGTCCGTGAGTATTGCGCTAAGTGGAGATCATTTTCCATTGAACGGCACTTGGATAACAATATATTGGCATATTAAGTGGACATTTTTTCCCCCCATACACAAAACTGGAGGATAATATGGGGTCCATTTTTATATAATCAGTTTTTAAATCAGATCAATTCTTTATAATTAAATGCATGCTAGCAATTGTATATAAATGTGATAAATAGGTGGTCACCTAAATTATATATGAGCAAAAGTCTACAGATATTCTTAGTCATTTAAGCTTTTATATTATGTTTATTGTATTTTGGTATATTTATTTCTTTACATTTTATTAAAAATATTATTTGATATAAACTGTGTGTAGCATTTATTCAGTCATATTGCACCTCATTAAATATTAGCGCAGGTATTGGGATTTATTTCCTGTTGGTTTGAAGAATGACAGTTAGGGGCTGATTGGCCGGTGATAAAAACCAGATACTTTATCACTTCACCGAGCTTAATAAATCTACCCCTGAGACTCATGATTGTGTTTTTGATTTCCACACTAGACACTAATAAGCCATGGTTGCAAGGATGATGGTGGATTAGCTGTCATAGTCATAAATTCCACTACTAAAAAATGACGGGTAAAGCATAAAACCCCCAACAACTTGATTTAGGTCATGACAAAGTCGAGTGAAAGGTTCATCACAGTTGTGATAGTAATGTCACATTAATTACATCTGAATCCAGTTGCCTGGCAAGTGGCCAATCTATGTCACAGCGTGTCTCCAAGCGTGTCTCTGCTCTGGCCGTCTGCTTTGTTTACTGTCATGTGCCAGGGTTATGCAAACGGAATCAGTTCCTCAGCCCAGACCACGCATCATGTGACTTCACTGCAGAATTGCGCGTGAGACCTCCATAGCTAAATTCTAGGGAATGTACAGAATTTTTGTTGTACATTTATAATTGTTTTTTTTTCTCCTCTATTCTTACCGTACCCACTCTACATATATAAAACTGTTAAGATTATGTCTGTGCCAAATTTTTTGTTTTGAAAAATTTCATACCCTACACAAGACCAGCGGCGGCTCCTACCTATCAGAGGGGAGCTTCAGCCCGGCCGTGATGGCACCACCCCTCCTCCGCTACCGGTCCTGGCCACTGCCGCTGGTCACCACCGCAGTTGTGGGCCCGCCGCATGCGCAGTATCATCCTTGGTACGGCGCATGCGATGGCCCCCAGCTTCTATGGGCTGCTTCGGCAGCTGCCCATAGAATCTAAATCATGGTCCCAGCCCCTTTACACTACAGGTGACAGGCATCGGGACCGGCGCATTTACAGTACCAACACTATTCTAATTGGGGGTCTATGTCGGCAGGTGAAAAACACAAACCTGCAAAAAACTCAAGCTGAGCCTTTCCACGTGACAACCTTTTCCCTGTCTATCCTTTGCCTGTGTCAACCTTTTGACATTGTCGACCGTTTGGCAATGTTGACATTTTAATGTTGACCTAGACCGTATGATCCACACCCCTTACTGTATTCTGTATAGGCTGTGTGTCCTGTGTGGATACTCACCAGCATTACAGAGAAGAAATGGACAAGCCATAACATAACCTGATGAAGGCCCTGATGAAGGCCGTGTCGGCAATACACCTATTATGTATGTTTGAAGTAAGTTATGAGCGTCTTCCCTTCAGGTTCTAAGATTCACGGTTCTGTCTCTCACTTTCAAAGAACTCCGGTTATTACACGATGTGGAAGGTTTATCAGGCGTATAATCCCTTGCAATACCCCATGCTAAATTTCATTATCCAGATACGCTCCCTGACATTTCTAATGCCGTGTCATGTCCCGGCAAGTAATGATAGCGCAGACTGACAGCTCTGCTGCCTAGATAATTCCACGGCTGCTGAGGTCACTTCGTGGCGCAAGTCCTCACCTCTAATCTCCAAGATCTGTGACTGAGATTACGCTGACTTTATATTTAGGAAACCTGTATCACAGCCACTTGTGTTGAACTACAACTCCCAGCATTTTCAGATACATTCCAGGGGAATATCGGGGGGTCATTCTGGTTTACTTGCAAGACTGCGAGTTCGGCCCCGTCCCAATGCTTGTGGGACTGCGCATGGTATATTATGCGCATGTTCAAGTCCCCTTTGCGAACTTACATAGTCACCGAACCGTTCACGAGGATTGGGGCTGGCCGGGTGCGGACGGCGGTGGGGACCGCCCATGGGAACGCCCAGTGTTTTATGGGCATCCCGATGAAAATGCTGGGCATTCCCATAGGTATTTGGACCGGGCGATGTGTGCCAGGGGATGGCAGCTGACATCACAGGATGGCAGCTGACATCACAGGATGGCAGCTGACATCACAGGATGGCAGCTGACATCACAGGATGGCAGCTGACATCACAGGATGTCAGCTGCCCACCCAGTCTCTGTCCCGACAGTTCCCACTGACTTTTATTTGCGAAGCCAGGGGAAAACATTCAACGGCCGGCAACCATCGAATGTTTTCTCTTACAGCGGAGGCATGGGAGGGGAATCGGCGGTGGGCAGAGTTGTGTATTTGGTGGGGCGGCATCTCAGATGTGATCCTCACAGCTTACCGAACAAACCAGAATGAGGGCTGCCATACCTTCCAACTTTTTCTTCCTGGACAGCACGGCCGCCTGCCTAAAGGGGGCGGGCCTTATACAGAGGTGGCATGGTCTTGTGCGGAAGGGGTGTGGTCTCTTTTGGGGCATACCAACAGCATCTCTTCAGTGATCACCGGCTGCTCCCCCAGTTGTCACTGCAACCCACGGGTGAGACAGCAGGACATTGTCCAAATATCAGGACTGCCCCACTGGAATCGGGACAGTTGGGACTTTACTAATTCCCTTAAATGGACTTGGACATTGAACTCGAACAGCTTGCTCACACTTGCTGTTGCCACGCGGCTGCATTTTATTTGTCACCGTCTTGTTACCACCCCCCAACATTTGTTCTAATCCACACTATAACCACCGCTGTAAGACCATCGCGGCACATGCACAAACATCAATACTGCATCCGCCTCTAAATCAGTCCCATAGAGCATTGAATGGCTCCAGAGATACAGCCATAGCGTGCTTAGAGTGGCTTATGGAATATGCGGCATTGCTATTTGTTTGCCGCTGGTTTCCTCGACACTTATGATTGGTCACTGGCTGTGCCAACAATAATTCTTCCGTTCTGTGAGGTTCCATGGCATTACTATGGCTGTGTATCATGGCTTGAGACTACTGTATCTTGAAGAATGTCTATTCCTTAATGAGATAGTCCCCTGGGCACTATGTTGCTATAAATGAATATTAATCTTTTGCAGGAAGCTCTTTCGATGCATATTATGAGAAGCCATCTGATGTGTTGGCATAAACCCAGGAAAATAACTTGGCAGACTTAGCACCCCCCCTACCTACAGCCTCACTACAACCTTCACTGCTAGATAGAAATGTTTCTGGAGATCTGAGCCAGAACAAACACTTCTAATTATTCTAGAATCCTTTCATGTTCTAGAGTAAACAAGTTATTTTGTTATAGATTAAAGTAGAACTAAACTTTCCTGGCGTGGAATACATGCAATGGTATCACAAGTGCCGGTGGCCCTGGGCTGCATGCCCTGCACCTGGAATGGGGCTCTGTGACCGCCCATTCAGTACTTCCCCCTCTACTCTCCTCTGGTGGTGCCATCTTTCCGGTGATATATTTTGGGAATATGGCTCTGCACAGGAGCTGACGCGTGCAGTTTGGTTCCCGGGAGTTCAACCCTGCTATGGAGCAGGGTTGTTCCCGAGTTCAACCCGGGGTCCTGGCTTGTGTGAAAGTGGTAGGGGGTACTCATCCCAGTTGCCGATCCTCTGTGTGCTGTGTGGCTGAGAATCCGCACAGGCGGCGGGCGCAGATGACAGGACAGGCGGCATATGTAGATGATGCAGCTCTCCGGCACCCTCACTGCAGCCGGGCAGCGGCGTCATCTGCGCCCGCCATCTGACCTGTCATCTGCGCCCGCTGAATTCCTGGTCTGCACCGAGGACCAGCAACCCTGGGTGAGTACTCTGCACCTCCTGCCCACCTCTGCCGCCATCGCGCCTCCTTCCCACACCAGAAAATGCAGGGACTTTTCTGGTGTGAAACGGGCCAACCCCGGCATGATCCCTGAGCCATATTCCCGGGTGGGTCCCTGCATTTTCTGGTGTGAAAGGGGTATATGATTTGCGAGGGGTGTGTTCAAATTGAAATTGAAGGGTAAGAATAAAGCAGCCAGTATTTACCCTACACAGAAACATACAGTAATAACTCCCCAAATCTATCTCTCTCTGCACATGTTACATCTGCCCCACCTGCAGTGCACCATGGTTTTACCCATTTGAGAAAGATTTTGCAATCAACTCTGAATCAGGCCTACAGGTATGTTCACATTCAAGTGGTCTGATTCAGAGTTGGACTGAAAAAGAAAGTGTAAGAAACCCTTACTGCGGTGACGTGTCATGGGGTGTAATGGGAATGTCATGGGGCGTTACAAGGGTGTCATGGGAAGTTATGTGGGTGCAGTAGGAACTTCATGTAAAGGGCGTGTCATGGGGGGTGTAATGGGAGTGTCATGGGGTGTAATGGGTGTGTTATGTGGTGAAGTGGGAGCTTCATAGGCGTGTAGAGTCTGTGTCATGGGCGTGTAATAGGAGTGTCATGGGTTTGTAATGGGGGGTAATGAATGTGTCATGGGCGTGTCACGGGAGTGCCATGGGCGTGTCATGTTCATGTAATGGGCGTGTCACAGGAGTGCCATGGGCGTGTCATGTTCATGTAATGGGCGTGTCACAGGAGTGCCATGGGCGTGTCATGTTCATGTAATGGGAGTGTTATGGGAGTGCCATGGGTGTGTAATGGAAGTGTCGTAGGTGGGTTATGGTAGTGTCATGGGCGATGGTGGCCATATCTTAAGAAAGTACAAAGGAGACTCGGCACAAATCAAAGGCTGCTCAGTGAGTCGATAGTCGATGGTGGAGAAATCAGATCAGTCAGCGCACTTGAGCATAGCTCCGATATGTAAAGTAGACATTGCAGGTCTTGCTAAGTCCATAGCGTAGTAGTGAACAAGGGGGAATGCTTAGGCTGGCATTTGAATATTTAACATGGGAATCCTCAGTAATCGCAGCCACACATGGTTAGCGCCCATCTCTGAATCCCGCCCAAAGTTATTTGTCCAAATATGCACTTTCCAGCCTAGCAATGTAGGTGACTTTGTTGCAGTCAGTGGGTAAAGCCTACACCAATGTCACAGTTCTTTTTCAGTATCTCCGTCAGTCGTACAGTATATTTCTTATGCAGTAACTAATAACATGTCTCTGAGGACAACTATGTCGTCTTAATGTGAAGAAAATTATTTTCAGATGTTTAAAGGAAAATATCTAATTTTTTTTTTTGTTCTTTAACAGGTGTTCAACACATATTCCAATGAAGACTATGACAGGCGGAACGATGAAGTGGACCCAGTAGCTGCTTCGGCAGAATACGAGCTGGAGAAACGCGTGGAAAAGCTGGATTTATTCCCAGTGGATCTGGAGAAAGGTATGTTTTCTTCCAGCTAATTGGAAATGAATACAAGGTTGCTGTGGAGAAACAGCAATTGTTTGTTATACGAGAGAAGTGTCATTACAGCCGGCTACACCAAGTATCAAATTGCAGCTTCCGTAACAGAGTTTCTCATTCACCCCTTCATACACTACCCTAACAATCTGAATACCACACTGGACACTTCACTTATACTGGCAGCTATGGGAAGGACATTCATGTATTGCATTGCTAAACCTATTAGTATTGTTCCCAGAGAATTGGCCACATGCCTCAGTGATGTCACTAGCTAATCGTGCATTGGCCTCATGTCACAGTGATGTCATTTAGCTCCACCTGATTGGACCTAATTTCTCAGTTATGACTTTAGCTGCTAGGGAATTTGCCTAATGTTACAGAGATGCCACCAGCTAACAGTACATTTGCCTCATGCCTGACACAGCCCCCCCAGACCATGGGGGGTACTTACTGGGCCTGGGGGTGCTGGTGGTGTGGGCAGCAGGCTGGCATCTCAGTGTAGGAGACCCCAGGAGGCTTCCGGGTAGCGTTGGCGCGCATCTCCCTAGGGTCGCGCGCGCTGCAGTAGAGGCTCTGTTAAAGGGCCAGTTTCGCACTTAGCAGAGGACGTCTGCAGGAAGTTGTTCCTCCTATTTAAGGAAGTCTCTGGCAGGCATCCCCTGCCAGAGTATAGGTTCACCCTGCTCCAGCGTCCTTACCTGTTCCAGATAAGTGCTACCGACCTTTGCCAATCTTACGCCTCATCCTCCTGTACCACAACTGTGTTCCCCGTGTATGACCCGACTTGACCTTGGACTCTCCTTTGCTTAACCCTCCGGTACCTGATTTGCCCGCTAGTTGCTGACCAAGCCAGATGACCATGTTGCGTTATTCTACTTAACTAGGACTATACCAACTCATAGGGAAACCTGACCAGGAGGCCGCGACTGACGTGTCGGGCGCCACAGAAGCCCAAATACAGATTGGTGGGGTCACTGGTAGAAAACTTCCAGCACATTTAGACTCCATGCCCCTGTGTCAGGTCATGCCAATTCCCGAGTTGTCAGTCCAAATACTTGTGTGAAAATGCCTCAGTGATGTCACTAACTACTACAGAATTGGCCTCATGTCACAGTGATGTCACTAGCTACTACAGAAATTGGTCTCTTTTCACAGTGATGTCACTAATGCATTGGCCTCTCCTGTCTCAGTAATGAAATTAGCACAGGGGGGCATGCTGGGTGTTCCCATGCAAATGGTGGTGGTGTGCCAGGGGCAGCCTGTGTTTTGCCGGAAGCCCGCAAATATAAGTCAATCTCCCATTGACTTATATTTGCGAGTCCAGGAGAAATCATTTGATTGTTGGCGACCATCTAATGATTTATCTGGCAGCGGACACATGTGCGGGGATGGGCCTTCGTGACCCATCGCCTTTTGCAGGTTGCGAGAGGATATGGCGATGGGGGGAGGGGATGCAGAGGGGCGGGCAAGCTGGGACTCAGTAAGCTGCAAGGCCAAGGTCAACCAGAATGAGTGCTTATGTCTTAGATATTAACTCCATTCCTCACTGATGTCACTATTTCCTATTGACTGCATTCTGAAAATATGGATTGCAGCGTTAGATTTACAAATTTGAAAATCCATCCAATCAAGCATCACAAATAAATAAAAAATGCAAAAAGAAACCTATAGTTATGGCCAAAACATTAGAGAATGACACAAGTATTGGTTTTCATAAAGTTTGCGGCTTCATTATTTTAAGACCTTTTTGTCAGATCTTGCAATGGTATACTGAAGTGAAATTACAAACATTTCATTAGTGTCAAAGGCTTTTATTGGCCATTACATAACGTTTTTCAGTGTTGACCCTTCTTACTCAAGAACTCTGCAGTTCGCCCTTGCATGCTGTAAATCAACATCTGGGCCACATACTGACTGGTGGCCTCCCATTCTTACCTCATCAATGTTTGGAGATTGTCAGTATTTGCGGGTATTTGTTTGTCCATCCGTCTCTTGAAGATTGACCTACAAGTTCTCAATGCACTTAATGTCTAGGGATGTTTTTAACCATAAACCTAAAATGTTTAGGTTTTGTTCCCTGAGCCCCTTAGTTATCACTTTTACCTTTATGACAAGGTGCTCCATCATTCTGGAGAAGGCAATGTTCCTCACCATACTGTTCTTGGATGTTTGAGAAGTTGCTATGGATGATGTTTTGGTACCATTCTTTTATTGTTCTTACGCAAAATTTTGAGTGGGCCCACTCGCTTGGAGGAGAAGCAATCCCACACATTAATGGTCTCAGGTTGCTTTACTGTTGGCATGACACCTTTCCTACTCCGGAAAAAAGTTTTTTCCAGATGCACCAAACAACCTGTAAAGGTATTTATCAGAGAAAATGACTTGACTCCAGTTCTCAGAAGTCCAATCCCTATAGCTGCAGAATATCAGTCTGTCCCTGATGTTTTTTTCCCAGAGATACATTGGCTTCTTTGCTGCCCTTCTTGACACCAGGCCATCCTCAAAAAGTCTTTGCCTCACTGTGCGTTCAGTTGCACTCGCCTACCTTCTGCCATTCCTAAGTAAACTGCACTGATCCCGCAGCTGGATCAACTTTAGAAGACTTGCTGGATGTCCTTGGGTGCCCAGAAGCCTTCGTCATAGCTATACAACCTCTATGCTTGAAGTTCTTTATGATACGATAAACGTTCAATTGAGATGCAATGTTACCGGCAGAAATATCCTGGCCTGTGAAGCCCTTTTGGTTCAAAGCAATGATGACAGCACATGTTTTCTTCCATGTAACCATGTTTAATAGAGGAAGAACATTGATTTCAAGGACCACCCTCCTTTTAAATCTCCCGGTCTGTTATAATGCCTCAGTCAGCATGACAGTGATCTTCAGCCTTGTCCTCGTCAACACTCTCGCCTGTGTTAATGAGAGAATCACTGACATAATGTCCACTGGTCTTTTTTGTGGCAGAACTGGAACGCAGTGGAAATGTTATTTTTGGGATTTCGTTCATTGTCACGGCAAAGAGGGACTTTGCAATTAATTGCAATTCATCTAATTACTCTTAATGATATTCTGCAGTATATGCAAATTGCCATCATAAAACCTGAGGCAGCTGCGGGGAGGCGACGTGAGGCGGTGTAGGGCTCAGACAGAACGGGGTGTGCTAGCGTCTCATGCGTGCATGCCGCCTTCTGTCTGATGGCGGGCCCTGGCAGTTGGCGATAGAATGGTCAGGACCCGCAAGAATGAGAGGCGCTCCATCTGTAGAAATGAATTGGTTGCTATGGGCAACTTCTCCACTCTTTAGGAGGCTTAATAGCTCTCCTTTTTTCTTTCACATCAAAAGAAAAGTTGTGTCTCATAAATCCTTGCTGTTATGTGGTTTAGGGGTAAATTTAATGAAGATGGGATGTTGCTAATAGAAACCAATCAGATTCTACTTCTTATTTATTTATTTAGTACCTTCTAGAAGATAATAGATAGAATTTGATTGGTTGCTAAGGGCAACATCCCATATTCACTAGAACTCCCATCTTAGTAAATTGACCCCTTAGAATCTATAAGGGAGAGATACAGCAAAGCTTGTACAGTGATGATGTGGAGAGAGATAAAGTAATAATCAATCAAGCCGCTGCCATGTTACAGGCTGTGTTTGTAAAATGACTAGAGCTGATGTCAGCGATGACCACGTCCAGCCTGGTTCCTCTGCAGATTTTTTGGGAAGCCATAGACTAGGCATGGCCAAACTGTGGCCCTCCAGCTGTAGTGAAACTACACATCCCAGCATGCCTTGCCATAGATTTAGCATTCCCTAATAGCAAAACTGGCAAGGCATGATGGGACGTGTAGTTTCACAACATCTGGAGTGCCATCGTTTGGACATGCCTGCTCAGATGGAAAAACTGTTGGATGATTCGGTTTTTGCGATTGGATTGCTGCATTTGCAGTTTTGCAAGGGGCGGTTATTCTTTCTGTCTGGATGGTGACATTTTGATCGCAGTCCACAGTTTTTTCTCTAAATAATGATCCATGCTGAATTAGTTCAGATATATAATAACATATGAAGAAATGTGTTTCCCTTTGTTCTTAGCGATGTCTCCTCCCTACACGTGTTCTCCTTACTCCCCTGTATTACATATTAGTAATGTGTTAGTCCCAGTGCAGGACTAGGGGTAGTGGACTGTAGGGGTTAATGTAACTGGCATTAAGTGTAGATTATAATTTCTCACAGCAAGCGCCATTTGCTGGTAATGTCACTGCAAACGAGTGGACCAAATCCTGCCATCAGCTTCCCATGTGACCTTGAGTAGGTTCTGCTTATCTGCCTGGCCTCAGGTGCTAGAAAATTGATTGTTCACTTCATGAAGTAGAGGATTTACTGGGCCAGCGCTCTTCCCTGCAGCTCTAAGTATGTCATCACTTCTGTTCAAAGTAGAAATAAAAGGTTTCTTAGTGCAAAGCAGCTATGGAAGTATATGCAATGATGGTGACCTCTGCTGGCCAGCATGGGGAGTGCAAGTCACCACCACGTGCACAAGTGTGAGGGCAAATATGCCCAGTGGTTGCTTTAGTAGCGTCATGGTCAGCAGAAAAAAAGTGAGTGTTCTCAGTTATCCCCACCCCTCAAATGCAAGTTCAAATGCTGCATGTCCCATGTGTTTCACACGTGGTGTCACCGGTGTTATCCTATCACCATGGTAACCAGCCTAGCATGACGATTGCGGACGTGGTGGTGTGGTGTTTTGCTAATGCGTCAAAGCCATAATACATAGTCCCCCAGGGAAATTTGTGTGTTGATTATTAGATAGACAGTCAATAGGCCTACCCCAAAATGTTGACGTACAATAGGTCGACAGGGTCAAAAGGTCACACAAAAATGTCGACATGAGGCTTCAGGCTCAGTGCCTCTCAGCAGACTGTTTATATTCTCCCTTGATTCCAACATTGGTGGTGAAGTAAGAACAAGTCTGTTTAAAAAGAACAATCATGGAAAACCCCCTGCCAACATTTTGACCCTGTCAAACTAATGCATGTCGAATTGTTTCATGTCAATCTTTTCACCCTGTCGATTGTTAAAAAAAAAATTGTTTTTGTTCTTACTTCACCATCTATGTTGGCACAGAGGGAGAACATAATAGTAGCCCAGCGAGCCATGAGAGGGTACGCAGTGCACTAATTGAGGGGCCATGTCGACATTTCCCGGACAAAAACTCCTGTCAACATTTTTGTCTAATGACCTTTGGGCCCTGTCAACCTATTGAATGCCTACTTTTTGGGATAGACCTATTGACGGTCTATATAAACACTTTAGATCTAGAAACCGGAACTAGGTCCCATGCCCTGAAACGCGTCTGAAATTGTAGAAAAAAATAATAAAAATATAATAATGTTGTGGTACTGTACAGAATTTGGAGCCAATTTTTTAGCTGTTGCCCCTAAAATGATATGGGGGTCGAGCTGCTGGGTCATAATACCAACAAGGACAAAATCCCGACAAGGACAAAATCCCGACATTTAAAATCCGACAAGGACAAAATCCCGACATTTAAAATCCTGACAAGGTCAAAATACCGACATATAGAATGTACAGGGGAAACAGTCAACATGACTTTCTGTCGACAGGTCGTGAGGTCGACATGAGTTTTTTCACTGTTTTTTGACCCGACATGTGCCGACAGGCGGTATTTCATGCCCTACCATCCACTAGGGCGTGGTGGGAGAATAAAATAGTGTGCCGAGCGCAGCGAGGCACCGTGCCCGAAGCATTGCGAGCAAAGCGAGGGGCTGCGATTCACTTCCAACTGTGTCCATGTCAACTGTGTCGACATTCGGGTAAAAAAAAACAGTGAAAAAACCCATGTCGACCTCGCGACCTGTCGATGGAAAGTCATGTTGACTGTTTCCCCTGTACATTCTATATGTCGGTATTTTGACCTTGTCAGGATTTTAAATGTCGGGATTTTGTCCTTGTCGGATTTTAAATGTCGGGATTTTGTCCTTGTCGGGATTTTGTCCTTGTCGGGATTTTGTCCTTGTCGGGATTTTAAATGTCGGGATTTTGTCCTTGTCTGTATTATGACCCATTCGGGATTTTGACCCTGTCGGGATTTTGACCGTCGGGATTTCATACCGAATCCCCGACACCATATGGCCAACATGCAGTACAGAAGATTGAAAAAGTCGATAGTGTGTATAAAAGTCGACAGGTTCAAATGGTCAATGTCAATGGTCAATGTTCCACACGGTTATTTGTTTACATGGTTGCTTAACTTTTGATCCATTAGGTTACACTTGTGTAGACTATTTTTGTCGACCATTGTCAAGTCAAACTTTTGACCCTGTTGACCTTTTAAGGGTAAATTTACTATGAAGATGGGATGGTGTCCAAAGCAACCAATCAGATTCTACTAGTGTTTGCTCTAGGCTGTTTTAGCAGGGGGCCGCGCCCTGCACGATTTTTTTAAAGTGCAAAAAGGTGCACTGCCCATATAGCAGAACCCTGCAAAAACAGCTGGTCCCATCCTCCGTTCCCTCCGCCCCTGTCCAGAGTTCTTGGGGGGGAGCCCAGCACCTCCGTTGGTGCCGGGCACGCCCCCAACAGAAAAGCCGGCGGGCGGGCCCGCCCACATTAGTGACGTCGGCAGGCCTAGGCCACCATATTTAAAATGCACTCTGCCCTCCTGTGATCCTGGAGGGGTTACTAGTCTACTTCTTATTTATTTATCACCTTCTAGAAGATAATAGAATATAATCAGATTAGTTGCTATGGGCAACATCGCATCTTCAAGAGAACTCCCATCACCATTCAATGGTGAGTGATTGTAAATGGTTTTCTTATCATGTGCACGGTTGCACATGAATTTGCAGCTGTGCACATGGGTGGGAATTCGCTTGTGCGGGCGGCGTGAGGTGGCTTTTACCCAATTGCTGGGCTTCGAAAAACTCGCAGCCGAGCGATCAAGTCTGAATCAGGCGCTTAGTCAAAATCAGTCATAGCCAATGTCTCACCATATGTATGCCCCTTTAGTGCAGTTAACATAGTCTAATCTTGCTGTATGCTCATTCTAGTAAAAGTCCTTCCCCTGGTGTACAGGTGCAAGGTCTGGGACACCCACCTTGAGCTTTTAAATTCCCTGTGCTCCATTCAGATTCTCCAGCAGACCTACATCGTGAGCATCTGAATAGGCCACTCCCATAACACGCCCATAATACAGACCATCGTTTGAATAGCCGCCTCCCAATCACCTCTCGGGAACACCCAGTACGTTCCCAATACATCTCTCAGACTGCGCTTCTCAGTCCCTGCTCCCACTCCTTGGTGGATGCCTTGCACTGCGAGACTTTTTTTAGGTACTTAAGCCCATGCGCAGATGAAAAACAACAGCTATTTGCGGCAATGTCAGCACTGCGTCCAATCAGACCCCACCTGAGTGAGGCTCGCTATGCATCATAGAAAAAAAATATTTAACAATTGTCTTTTCCATATGCAATGGCTACTAAGAAATGTACTACGGAATCAAATAAAGCTTTATTCGTCGTTCGCTTTTTTTCATGCGGTTGCGGTCACTTTAAAAAACAAACATTTTTTTGCCAGTGGGAATTCTGCCATGTCACCAAAGGAGACTTGGGTGATCAGGAATGCATTTACTCCTGAACAGAATGACATTGAATTGTCACCACCGCACTGCTGTGTTCATGCTAAGATAACAGTGGGGAGCTGTTAGTGCATCACATGGCACAGTGTGAATGAGGCCCGCAGGCCTCTACAGACGTCATCTGTACAAAACATGTTCCATTCCTGCCTCTCGCAGTACCACTGCTGCTTCATCCGTCCTACCGCAGGTTATCTAGATAATCGCTCCTATTTTAGTAACGTACAGAGATTGCCGTGCGAAGAGCCAGTGCTGAATAGTATCTGTGCAATGCAGCGGTGGAACTTAGATAAATGTACCTTTAATAGCTTCAATTCCAGTGAACAAGCCGTAGAAAGTGATATTTAATAAGGGACATTACTCCATAGCACAGACATTATCCTGCTCCTGGAGCTGTAAGGCGCAGTACTGGCATGCCTTCACAGAGCCATTATCCTTGTTTTTGTCTGAAACCAATAATCCAGTCACTTCTGACTTGAACCATTGGTTGGTAGCCCTTGGGCTGTTTTCTTTCCGGAATAGAGCGAGAGGCACTTGCCATGGCAGCGGTGGACATCAGACATCCGCGGGGGCCGTCGCACGCACAGTTTACGCATGGCCCTTCTGACCTTTAAAATCCTCCCCCTTCTTGCTCGTTCCTTCTGCTCAGTCTGTACAATCGTGTCACTCTGTGATCGTCTGGTGATGCCTTTCCATCAGCATTATTAGCCCTAGGCTAGCTGGCTATGTATATAATCTCATGTCATGTACAGATAGAGCTGGGTGTGGAGCAGCGGGCAGGATTTGTTCTGTGTTGCAGGTTTGGGGGTTGCGTTAGTTCTCCATGACATACACACATTTTTTCCATTGAGCTCATTGCATGCATAATGTATTACTCTTACTCAGAGTGCCTAACATGATATTGTTGTGCTTCGGATATGTGTATATATAATGTATGCCAGGATTGTTTTAGCACCTATGCTTTACCATGGAGGAGATGTATCAAGCCTTGGAAGGGAGATAGAAATTTCCAAAAGCAACCAATCAGCTTCTACCTGTCATTTCATAGTGCTAGATATAAGACAGCAGCTAATTGGTTGTTTTGAACAACTTCTGCTCTCTCTCTACATGCTCCCTCTTTTTCATTGGTCGGATGTTAGCTAGTATAGCTGTCTGGTGGTTATGCCTCCCATACTGGCAGGCACGGAGAAGCTCTGACATCACCATAGTAGCAGCAGGGGACATCTCTTTACCACAGGGCAATGGGGAAGGCTGGCATTGATTGATTCAGGACCGGCGAACTGAATCCTGTAATACCCAGGGAGTTCTGCTTAGAGCAGATGCTGACATTGGCATCTTGGTGCCACTGGCATTATTATCACCATGGGTACTGATGCATTATTATATTTCTCAAACTTTCAGATGATATTTATAGCACTAATAACAAGCATCTGTATAATACGTCAGCCTGTCACCCGCTGATTGCACGCACAAGCTGATACCGTCATTGCCAGCAAGAGTTGACGTCTTGCCCAATCAATAGCAATAACATTGTACTGTATGATTATTTTGGGATCACACATGCACTGATGCTTTGCCAGCTTATGTCTGATGTGCCCAAATTTGCCAACAGAATTAACTGGTAATTGGGCATCTTCCACATTGTTACGCCACGTCACCCATCTCTTATAGCAAGCAGCTTCTTTGTTATGTATAAAGAGGAGTTCAATTAACCGTGAAATCTATTCACTGGGGAAAAATGGAGGTAGCCTCAGGCTTTAACACCTGTGGCTATTCAATTGCGTTCTCGACAGCCTTGTTAACAACCGTTAAAGTAGCATCTTATTGGTTGTTAACGCAGGTTGACGGGTGTTAACATATGGGGAAATTTACCAAAATGAGAGTTCGTATTTCACATGTGATGTTGCTATGGGCAACCAAACAGATACTATATATTATCTTCTAGAAGGTGCTATATAAATAAGAAGTAGGTTCTGTTTGGTTGCCATAGCAACATCACATGTGAATCCATTAAAAGTTCATGAATTTGCATGTTAACAGGGTCATGGCACCTGTTGACCCCCTAGTTGTCGAGGGTTTGAAGCTACATGGATAACCCAGGGGGGATCAATAATAATAATGATAAGGTGCCCCAAAAATTTAGGAGTTGATTCACTTAGAAGCAAATGACCTGTGGCTGCGAGACAGTGCGGCTATGCTCTGATGTTATGGTGCTGACAGACCCAGTTTTTGGTTAAAAGCCTTGTAGGGCTGAATACAAATATACACAGGTCCGAGGTGGGAACGGGCCACAAGGGGGGTAATTTGGTGGGTCAGTGGCAATATTTCCTTGCTATAACAAAGGCAACTTCACATCTATTTGAATAATATTAAATGACGGTTTTAGCGCTGAGCAAAAATGTTAGCATGGAATTTTTTTCTATTTTTTTTTATTTTTTTTGTATTGAGAACATTTTTCAGTTTTGAGCACAGTTTTAGAATTGAGATCTGCTTTTTATACTTTATATACTTTAAATAGTTGGCTCCTACATATTTTAACTAAATCTAATAAAAGTTCATTTTTAAACTAACTTCACATAATCAACAAGTTGTGCCCTCCAAAAAAGAGAGAGTTCTTTTCTGTCTTCCCTTTTTTATACTTGTCAGAATTGGCATTTTTGGTACGCACGAGGATGACCACATTGTTACTGATTATGTACCATGGGCTGGGTCACCTAAAAATAAAGATTTCTGTATAGAATATAAAGAACTTTTGTTAAATTGGATGATCTTATTAACCAATAATGCAGCCTACATGCTCATCTCACTTCTGAATTGTTATTAAAAACGTGTCAAATCTTTTCAGTGTTTGATACGTAAACCATATTAACCACAGTCAAATCCTTGTGTTCATTTTCTAACCTATACTAGAATAAATATATTCACATCTCACTGGTTGCTACGTGATACAGCACCTCTTTCCTGTTTTCCAGTTCTCAAAAATGCCCACTATTGTTTTTACAGTGATAATTACTCAGCGTCTGTTCTCACTGTTTGCTAAGCCACCCCAATTTCCCTTGCAGATGAAGAAGGCTTGGGTGTCAGTATTATCGGCATGGGTGTCGGAGCAGACACAGGGCTGGAAAAACTTGGAATATTTGTCAAAACTGTCACCGAAGGGGGAGCGGCACAGAGAGATGGAAGGTACGTGTGTTCCTAAAATCATATGTTCTGTGGAACTGATGCATTGCTTGGAAATATTAATTAATAAAGTGTAACAGATATACAGACATTCCCTATGTAACTATAAATACTAATATTCTCCATTTGGGTTTAGTGCCTGAATAGGTGCCCAAGGTCCCGGGTTCTGGGTGCTCAGCAGAGGCATATCAGGGGTTTGGCGAGCAGGGCGACTGAGCTCCGTCATCCACTTGATCTGCCAGATTTGTGTGGAGAACATGCCCTTGTAGCATTCCTCCCGACATGCCAAATCATCCACCCAAACCTTGCCAAGAAATGCCTATTTTTGTGAAACCACACCCACTTTCATGCAAGCCCCACCCCCTATAGGTCCAGAAACTGAGACTGTCCCACCAAAATCTGTATATGTGTTCCCTCTGTTCCTCCTGTGGCCCTCCTTGGGTTTCCATTGTAATAAATGAGAGAAACATCAAAACATTTTGTAATGGTGGCAATAATTGATACGTGAATAGGATAAAAGTGTAATTATTGATTCACTGAAAGTTCTTTTATTAACAACTGTGTTTTGGGTATCCAGCAACAAAGGCCTGGCAGCAGTCTTAGATTTGGTGCATCTCCCACTGAGGCTCTCTGGCCCTTATTCTGGTTTACTCGCAAGGCTGCAAAGTCCACCAGATCACGCCTGCAGGCCTCCCCCCCCCCCCCCCCCCCACACACACACAATCCGCCGAAAGCATGAGAATGGATGTTTTGCATAAACAACTATTCGCAGCCTTGGGTGCAGGGGCAAAATGATTTCCCCAGCGCTCGCAGATCTGAGACGCTTCTCTGGTGTCTCAGACCTGCGGGCTCCCTGTGCAGGAAGCGGGCGCCCCTGCCCGAACTTCTGTGTGCGAGCGCTGTGGCTGCTCACACACAGCGGCTGTGCAGTCGCCAAAAATACAGTCCCCCGTGTGAACACGCAGGGGATTGATTAAATCAGAATGACCCCCTCTGTCTGGTTCCCTTGTGTCTGTGTGGGGTAATACTTCACTAAAGGGGGGGGGGGCTATTACAGTACCCCATTGCTCCCAAGTAATTCACACCCTTGCACCCTGGAGGTAGTTCCCGACGTTGCTCCTAGAAACCCCTCTGCTAGTCTGCAGGCAATAATCCCCCTTGATGTAATAATATTGGAGACGTAGTAACAAATCCTATGAGACAGACGCAACCGATCCGCAGGAGCTTCCACTGCCAGCTGACATTGAACTGAATTGGCCCAGACAAGCCTTTGCCGCTCAGTCAATCACAGGCGTTCTTCCCAGACTCCGGCCCATCTCAAGCCGCCAGCGTGCGTGCTTGGCTGCGAGGCAAAGAGTTGTCTGGTTCAAATCAGTTATGTGTATGCCGAAGAGTATTTTGGGGTATATTACAGTACAGTATCTTACAGTATTACAATCCCCCCTAATATGTGTCATTTTATCCAAAATATTATGGGCCACTTTTTTTTTGCATTTTGTTTCACAAACTGTATTGTATTTGACTGTAAAAAAGAAACAAAGTAACAGATATTACAGCTCTGTAAATATAAAGGCAGTGATCGAATAGGAGAAATGTGAGGCATACTGTACCTGAGCGGTTTAGGGGAGGGGGTGTGGCATCAGCTCCAGGCCGGATACGACTTTTTCCATCGTACAGCCTGAGTAAGTCTCTGGCTACGCGGCGCCTGCGATGACTGGTGCCCAGTGTAAAAAAAATCATTAGGTGATGACCCTGTTACGATGGGTTTTGGACATATTTGCATATTCGGCCGTGCAGTGTCTCAGGTGCTCAGTAAGCAGCCATGTTCGCATCTTACCGAACCAACCTGAATGAGGGCCCAAATGTCATCATTCACATATTCATTATGAGTACATTTCGTGTCACGTGGCTTCTTCACTGGATTGCTGGATTTTTTTTAACCTATTTTGAGTGATGTAAAAGATTTATTAAAGTTAAGTTGGTAGAGAGTTACCACAAAACAACCGGTTTAAAATCCAACCAATTGCATAATACTATTTCATTGTATGCAAATCACCAGATACCTTACTTTACGGTTACACTAGCGGTAAAATAGCCTGTCGAGGAATGGAGGTGGTTGTTATAGGTGAAAGAGAGGAAAACGTATCTCTAACCCCTCATTAAATACTGGTTGGGTACGGGAGGTCAACAGTGACAGTGAGGGTCTATGAATTAAGCCTTAGAGAGAGAGCAAGTGGAAAGTGATAAAGGCCCTTATTCTTGTTCACTCGCAAACACAAATTCCTTCTCAAATGGACAAAACCATGTGCACTGCAGGTGGGGCAGATGTAACTTGTGCAGAGAGAGTTAGATTTGGGTGGGGTTTTACTGCAAAGTGAGATATATTGCAGTGTAAATATAAAGCAGCCAGTATTTACCCTGCACAGAAACAAAATAACCCACCCAAATCTAATTCTCTCTGCACATGTTACATCTGCCCCCCTGCAGTTGCACATGGTTTTTTGTCCATTTGAGAAGGAATTTGCCTTTGCAAGTGAACCAGAATAAGGGCCAAAGTGCCAGCCAATCAGTTCCTGATTGTCATTTTTCAAACACAGCCTTTAACATGGCAGTTAAGACTAGAGTGGCCAATCCCGGGATCGGGATCGGCGGGATCCCGGGATTTGGCCTCAAAAAGTGCGGGATGTTAATCCCGGGATTGGAATATCCAATCCCGGGATTTCGGGATTAGACTGCGCATGCGCAGTCTAATGCCGGGCTGCGTCTGAGCACTCGCTCAGACGCTGCCCGGCTCCCGAATCCTGACCTCTGCGTGCAGCCAGCGTAGCGTGACAGTAGAGGTCACGCTGCGCAGCCTTCTACTGTGCCCTCCCCCTCTCGTCTCCTCAGCACTCGCGCCCACCTGCCTACTTTCCGGCCTGCCCTGCCTCTTCGTTCCGGCCTGCCCTGCCTGCTAAGAAGGAGGTGCACGAGCCTGGAGGCACCGTGCACCTCCGAACCCACTCCCGGCCGGCCGCCCGCTAATGTAAGTAAATGTGCAGGTCGGCCGGTGTGGGGGTGGGTATCCACAAATATGCAGCACAGCACAGGTAATCCCGGGATTGAGCATTTTTCAATCCCGGATCCTGGGATTGAAAAAATGCCCCGGGATTGGCATCCCTAGTTAAGACCTGATTGCGTAGTCATTTGTCTCTCCAAGGCTTAGTTAATAGGCCCCAGTGTCATCAGTCACTATGACAACCTCCGTATTCCGTGATCCCAACACAGCTGAAATGTTACTTAGAGCATTGCGCTCGTGTGGTTGTTACCACATTAATATGCCAGTGTATTAATGTTATAATACTCACGTGGACAAGTGAGTACTGGGGGATGAACCAAAACTTCATTTGAAAATCTATGCGTAGCCGAATCCTTACCTAATACCATACCTCCCAACTTGTGTGTTGGGGAAATAGGGACACTAAGCACCCGAAAAAGGGGGCGGGGCATATGCAAATGAGGGTGTGGCTTATGCTAATTAGCCACAACCTCAATTTCATACGAGAATAGATGCTGTGCGCATGCGCACAGCGTCTATTCTATTAGATTGGGGGGTCTCCCAACTGCCACCCCCCGCAGCGGGACAATGCCTGCCGTGGGTGGGACAGCGGGACAGGACCCGAAAATCGGGACTGTCCCGCTGTAATCGTGACAGTTGGGAGGTATGTAATACAGTATCACAGCGCTATCAACTTTGCCTAACTGGTCTAGGATCTCCAGAATTAACTACTGTACCTGATAAACAATGGTTTAACATTTAACAATCGCTTCTCGGCCTTTTGGCTAAGATCAAGTGTAGTATCTGTTCTTATCAGTTGGGTATGGACTGGCCTCTGGCAGAGAATAGAGAAAGGTGAGACTGAGTAGCTGCTCTGATGGGCGGAGGGTGTGGGACCCCTCTGTTTTTTCCCGGGAGTAGTGAAAAGTCTCACTGAGTATCTTCACCTCTGCCTTTGGTAGGAGGTGTTGTTTCCGTAAATCCACTGGTAAGAGGGGGGGAGAAACACTGGGCCTAGTAGTTTGACTCTCTTGACGGGGTTTGTAGCCCCCGAAGGATGAGTCAGCGAAAGGCTCAGTCTAGTATCCAATCCCAGGGAGCGGAGAAAGGTTGGGACTGAGTAGATGGCTCCTGTTCCAGAGGTTCGTAGCCTCTGATGGGGAGACCGCGAAAGGCCCAGCTTAGTACCTTAACCCTGGGAGCGGAGAAACACTGGGACTGAGTAGATTGCTCTTCCGGAGGGGGTGCAGCCCCTAAGGGAGTCTTTCGAAAGGCCCAGTGGAGTACCCATTCCCATGCCAGGGGCTGGAAAGTGCCTGCTGTTGAGACGGAGAAACACTTGGTCGGACGCTGACTGGCTGGCTGCCTGGAGTCCGAGGCTGCACTGTGCCCCCGGGGAAACTCGGGGGTGCCGGACATGCACGGGTGATCCCAAGTCACCTTGCACGAATGGCACTTGCACTGCGCACTTCCCTTTAGGTTAGCGCTTCACGTCCTTACCCTGTCCTTTTGGATGGGGTAGGACAATTTTTCACACCCCCCCCCCGGCCTTCTGGCTAGGGCCTTATTCTTTTCTTTTTATGATTTGCACGTTTTGCACTTCACGTTTTTCGTTAGTTTGTCACGTTTTTTCATTTGGGTAGTGCGGCTGTCCCTAACAGGCCTTCCGTTCCCCAAACGTGACTGGGACTCTTCACCTTTTGGGGAGAGTCCCGGTTCCCTCGAGGGCAACCCCGAGCCGCAAGGCGGAGGGAAGCCTAAGCGGGTCTCTCCAAACCTTCGGGTGCGGAGGACCCACCGTCCGAAACCCTTCCGGGGGTGGAGGAAACGCGGGTCCCTCTGAGCTTCGGCGAAGAGGACCCACCGATCCCTTTTTTCCCTTCCTCGGCCTTATGGTTGAGGGGGGTCAGGGGAACCATGGGGCCTTTCTCCTTTGGGAGAGGGCCCACACGTTCGTACGGCTGCCCCCTGTGCACGCGTTTAGTCACGTCACTGGTGGTGGTGGGAGCACACCTCGGGCTCCCTGAGTTTCTTCAAACTCAAACCTGATAAACAATGGTCTCATATTGATCTACCTTTGTCAGTTCCTCTTCCATTTAGGTCTCAGAAACCCAATAAAAAATTATGTCTAGACGGTATCACTGTCCTGAGCAAGTTCTCTGAATGTATCCGTCTGTATCTGCTCTAGACAATCGCAGGGCGCTCCTCTCCACTTTTGGTGGCAATGCCATATATTAAGGCGTTTTTGGTAACTTGTTCATAGAATCACTGGTGAAGTCACTGGGTACCCAGTACCAGAGACTCCTGAATTTTGGTTCCTTAGTTTGATTTACATGCCACTCTCCCAATATACTTATTACGGCATTTGGCAAACGCAGCTAGGGCCACCATACCTTGTTTTTGTAGAACCTCTGTACAGCCACCAATTTACTGTTGGATACAAAGGGTAGATCTTTATATGGCCGCGGAAGACCTCACCACTACCACGCAACTGTCTTCTTCTCGGGTTACTGCCACTTGGTTAATGTGGCTCACCTTAAACTTCCGCCTACAAAAAATAATACTCACATGGTATAATGTAAATATACTCACATGGTATAATGTGAAATGCTATAAGTAACATTTCAGCTACAGTATGTCAGGATTACACCGTCAACATACCTGGGAAGTAAGGTAGGATGAGCCGCAGTGACCACGGCTCACAACACTTATACTTCACAAATTGTAGTATCCCATCTGACATAGATAAGGTATTTTTATTTATTTATTAACAGTTTCTTATATAGCGCACACATATTCCGCAGCGCTTTACAGAGTATAGTTGAACATTCACATCAGTCCCTGCCACAGTGGTTGCTTTCCCCTCCCCTCCTGTTGCTCCTCCGCTCCGGCGATCATACGCCTCCGCTCCCCTGCTGCTGCCCCCAGGGGCGGATCCAGGATAAAATGACAGGGGGGGCACCATGATAAAAAAGGGTTTGGGTGGGGGAGGGGCGGTGTTAGTGTTGCCAGTGTACATGCTAAGAGAGCGGCAGGAGAGGGTGGGAACGGAATTAAAAATAGGCCCTGGCATTTAAAGTACGCAGGCCCACCATGGCGACAAGTGAAGGATGTAGTTGTGCGCGCGTCAAAGGTGCGCTCCGGAAAAGGGTGTGTGGCCACTCAACAGGGGGCGTGTCAACACCATATACAACGTCTACACATTATGCAACAAAATACTAGACCCCATTATACTTGCCCCTTACACATGATGCCAAATGGAATGAGCCAAAATTTACATAATGCCACATGGATTGAGCCAAAATTCACATAATGCCACATGGATTGAGCCAAAATTCAAATAATGCCACATGGATTGAGTCAAAATTTACATAGTAACACACACGGATTGAGCCAAATTTCACATAATGCCACATGGATTGAGTCAAAATTTACATAATAACACACACGGATTGAGCCAAAATTCAAATAATGTCACATGGATTGAGTCAAAATTTACATAATAACACACACGGATTGAGCCAAAATTCACATAATGCCACATGGATTGTGTCAAAATTCACATAATGTCACATGGATTGAGACAAAATTTATATAATAACACACACGGATTGAGCCAAATTTCACATAATTCCAAATGGACTGTGTCAAAATTCACATAATGCCACACGGATTGAGCCAAATGCATAAAATGCCATACGGATTGAGCCAAAATTCACATAATGCCACACGGATTGAGCCAAAATTCACATAATGCCACACGGATTGGGAAAAAATTCACATAATGCCACACGGATTGAGCCAAAATTCCCATAATGCCACATGGATTGAGCCAAAATTCACATAATGCCACATGGATTGAGCCAGAATTCACATAATGCCACACAGAATAAGCCAAAATTCACAATACACTTCATAAACAGGGACATTGTCCACCAAAGGCTCGCATTAAACATTTACACCATAATGTCCATTACACGTTAAGTTACACGCCATTATGTCCATTATGTGTTATGCCAAACACCATAATGCCTATTAAAAATTATGCTACATAAGTGCTGCTTCTCTACATGCTCATTGCCAAGGGTTCCATGCTCATTGCCAGAGGTTCCATGCTCGTTGCCATGTGGGATTACATGCTCATTGCCAAGGGGGAATACATGCTCATGGTAAATGGGGGACAGCCGCCGCCAGGCAGACGTGATAGCCACTGACAGTGGCTGAGCCTGGCTGTATTCAGAGCACTGCAGGTCCCGGCTATTTGAAATAATACCCCTTTCACACCAGAAAATGCATTCCCAGGTTGGCCCCTTTTACACCAGCCTAGTCCCTGCATTTTCTGGTGTGAGGGGGAGAGAAAACCACCCCTCCCCCCTTTAACCAGTTATCTCATTTAACCGGCTATATCTTCGGAACCAACTGACCCATTTACATGAGACAAGTATTATATTGAAGAACTTTTGAGTGGGCTTTGAATGATTTTGGTCCAGTGAAACTGGAACGTTTGGTTCCAGAGTAATCTGCCCTCAAATAACATGAACAGCCATGAAATTACATTTCAAAAATAAAAAAATCAGTTTACACATAATATCTCTGAAACCGATTGACCGATTTGGACCAGCCTGATATCATATTGAAGGCCCAGCGATTTGGAATTGAATGAAATCAACTACAAGCTTCTGTGATGCCAGGGCGGGAACTGGCAGCCGTCGGAACCGTGTGGGGGTCGGAATTGACGGGTCCCATATTATCCTATGGGGAAAAAACGTTACAGGTTTGCCAGGTGATATCTCCGGTTCCCGGGGGGCTAGAGACACGGGGCTGGGCTCGTTGGAAAGCCCTTGTCCTCAGCTACAAAATAAATGACAGGGGGGGCACGTGCCCAGGTGCCCCCCCCCTGAATCCGCCACTGGCTGCCCCCGCCGCCATTTGCTGCATTGTGCATGCGCTGGTAATAGGCCCTGCTCTGGCGCCCGAGTCTCCCCAAGCCACCCCAAACAAAACCCCCGAGCCTGCCGTCTGGTTACTGCTATGAATGGCGGCGGCAGGTGAACTCCGGCGTACGATCAACAGAGGGGCAGGGGGGAGCGACAGGAGGGAGGGGGGGGGGGAGTGGTCTGGCCCAGTTTTGGTGGGTATTTCTGGGGCAGGTAAAACCTGCCCTGGTAGGTATGTCCTGCCCCAGAAGAACCCACCACTCAAGGGTTTAAATACATTTCCATCATTTCAATAAACTTCTCAATTGCTTTCTGTTGGACAAAAAAAAAATTGAAAAAGTAATTTCAAAATTCAAAACATAACAGCTAACCAGGAGGGCTGTAGATAATGAAGTCCACAGTGTGTAAGTCGACAGTCATTAGGTCGACACATAAATCGATCAACACAAGCAATAGGTCGCCGTAGAAAAGGTCGACATGAGTTTTTCACAATTTTTGTGCCTCTGTCGACATGGACCCTCAATCAGTGTAACGGGTACTCTCACATGGCTCGCTTCGCTTTACAATTGTATTCCATGTGTATCGTAAAGTATGATCAAGTTACCTGGTAAAAAACTAATGGATGGCCTATTGTCGACCTTTGTCAGTATTGACCTATTGCATGTCGACCTGTTGACCAATAGCGGTCGACCTAGACACGGAAGCATCCAGAGTTTATTATTATTGCACGATGTGTTATATTTCCTAGATTAGGGCAGAGAAAGTGTTAACTCTGTCTCAGAATTGTATTTATAACCCCGGGGCTCTTACGTAATTCACAATGTGCTCATATAAAAAGAAACACTGTAGTTCTCAGTACAAGTAAAGCCTTGAAAATTTGGATTAAACCGATCAATACCTCTCCAAACACATCAGATAGGAGACCTCGTGTGTAAATCATATGTCCCCGTAGTTACTAGGTAACGTGTTGTTTCATGCAGATGAAAGGGGCCCTCACAATGCTGTTTATCACTTTGTGTTGCTTTGAAATGCTGCAGCTTCCAGCGGCTGCGGCTGTGGAAGACACAGATTAGATTTTGCTGTTAGGGATTATTATTTTTCTACACGTTGAAATGTAAATTATACCTGTCACGCGCTGTGGACGCAGCTATTGTGTGGGCTGGAACCAGTATAGCGATGTACTAGGAACCAGTAACGTTGCAGTGTCCCTCAGAGGACCCCCGCATCTGGGCTGCAGTATCGGGAACACTGGGATTATAGAACAACTACATTCAACGTGTGTACATCAGCCCATGTCCCTATAAACCTGGGGTGTTTCCCCAGATACCTACCTGTCACTGTACACTTACAGTAGCTTCAACAATGTTTTAATGGTTGTGTGATTTTGCAGTAATTGCTGTGTATGGCATATATTGTGCCTAATGACTATAATATACCCCTAATCCAGTGGGTCTCAGGTCCACCCTCAAGTACCCCCAACATGTCATGTTTTAAGGATTTCTGTCTGTGGATGTCAGGGGCTGGCTTGCAATTTTTAGCCTGACTCATACCCCTGACAGATCCTATTGAGAATTTTAACTGTACTACTTCCCCTAACCTACCCATCCTACAGTACATGAACTCCCCACTGAATAACTCATTCTCCTTTCACTAATCCCACCCCTCCCTCACCACCCCCACCACCATACGTGGAGACCCACACTCCCCTGCTCTCAACCTTCCAGCCGCCTTTATGGTCCATCTTGGGGAAATCCCCCACTCCCTTTAATGACAACCCTTTGGTCCCTTCACTGTCCACCTGAAAGTGCTCCCCACCGCCAATAACCACTTCTATCTCCTCAGCCCCTTCCACGTCCACTCCACTTATTGGGGCAGAGGAATTAAGCCTTGTGAAGAGATTGACTGGTGCGTTATCACTTTCCACTTTATCTCTTCACCAGGCTTAATACCTCTGCCCCATTATCTCACAGCCCTCCCTCCCAATGACCCATATACAGTTTATATTAGAGCACTCAACCTCCACCTTCAATTTCCAGTCTGCACTATCACCTCCCCTGATTACGCAAGCATTCCTATCACCTCCAGAATTTTGACAGTTACCCTGGGGCAGAAAAATCACCCTCCGGTGTCTTTGTGGTCTTCTAAAGCTATTCCTATGTGGCTTTACTTGAAAGACAGAAGCTTTTGCCCCCTTGCAGTGACATGCAGCCAAACTCTTGTCACTCATGACCGCGCATGCTGTTTGCTGTGAGTGGGAGGAGCCATCGCTCTTCCTGTCCCTGCAGCTGTCATTCTTTGAAGATGTGCGGGCAGTGTGAGCAGTGCAGGAAAGAGGGCTCCGGTATGTCAGGGAGCGACAAAGGGGCCCCAGAGCAAATTAAGGCCCAGACTTGGGATGCAATGGAATAGGAAAACTCTGCGCCACAGCGTTTTTCAATTTTCCAGCCAGCAATTGACTTCCCCCTATAACTAAACTAAAACTTTTATTTTGTGTGCTGTGCCTCACACCTGCATGATGCCGCTAGATCCTACTGCCATGATAGGCTGATCCCCCCAATTGGCTGTTTATGCAGTGCAGTAGATGGTACTCAAGTTTTCTTAAAGTAAAAACAACAAAATAAAAGAATGTTTACTCTACCAATATATTTATTGCAGATAAAGGGGATTTTAGCTGAAACAAATGCTTGTTGGGGTAATTAGACATCTGAGGGAGAGCAGCCGGAGCACACCACTTGTTCTAGCAGGTGCCATTGTTGGAGCAGATAATTGGTGGTCTCTGGTAGTCATTTAGCTGCCGTAGAAGATAATTGGTGGTCTCCGGGAGTTATTTTCTCCCTCCCAGGCTGTGTGGTGCAGCGTTAGTCATGGATCTCCCTGACAAGGCTTTCTGATGCCGCTGACTGCATTGGAACGTCTGCTCTAAGCACATGTCACCAACTCCTGGCTGGGGCCTGCGATGAAACTATATACTGCAGGCCCCAATTATTGTCAGAATTTCATTTTATAAAACACCGGCAATCTGCATTATTGTTGGTTGTAGGACAGAATGTGAAATATTATTTCTATAGTTTTTTATCAACTGATATCTGTGTCGCAAGGCATTTAACAGCTAAATATTTCAATAAGGATTAATGAAAGGATATAGACTCTGTCGTTGGTCACATTAGAGAAACATCACTTATTTTGTATTACGAATGATAGTCTGAAATATTACTAGAACCGGTAACCAGGGCCAGTGCTAGGGTGTTCGGTGCTTCCCTGCAAACTATACATTTACACACTCCCATTCACCCCACACACACACATACGCTACTTGCCAAAGGCTTGCCTGCTCCTTGCCATAAAGGGGGGAGGGGCATGCTTTTTGCTGAGGGGGATTACATGCTCGTTGCCTAGGGAGATTACATGCTTGTTGCCTGGGTGGTTACATGCTCTTTGCCAGGGGATATATGCTTGTTGTCCTGGGGAATTAGATACTTGTTGCTAGGGTGGTTACATGCTCGTTGTCCAGGGGGAGTTACATGTTCATTGCCCAGGGGGTTACATGCTCGTCGTCTAGGGCTGCAGGTGCACAGCATGCCAGTGCTCCCGGAAACAGCACTTCCAGGTAGCGCTGGGTGCCGAAGGACTACTAGCTTCTGTCTCCACTAAGGGAGTGGCCATTTTTGGAGGGGCACAGGGTCTCTGTCTGTATGCTGACAGAGACTCTGCACCTCCACATCCTGCTGACTCCATTCTCCTTATGCGGCCCTGCTCTCACTGTAACAACACTCATCTCATAATATACACTGTACTGCCGGGAGACCCTGCTCCTTCTTCCATATAACTATCAGTCTGTTGCATCCTGCTGTCTCCATTCCCTTCCTCATAATGCCCTGTCCTCACTGACACGTCCATCCAGCTCCTGACATTCTCTGTGGTGGGCCATTCTGCTTACACTATATAAAACTCATTATGTGGCCTCTATTTTACTACTCATCCCATTACTTGCCTACTTTAGAAAGAGCATTTCAGGGAGATTGCAAAAGTAACATCTATGAGCACAGCATTAAAGTGGATGTGTACTGCTCCACCTGCACAAGTGGACGAATTAGGACCCGATCGAACGAATCAGCCCCTAAGTGTCCACGTGAAATTGTCTTTAGAAAATAAATTCCCTTGTTACTAGACGTCTGGTACTATCTATTTAAACCAAAACCCCGTAGTGACTTATCCCTCTGAATGAAAATACACTGATGTCACCAGAGTGCTAAAGATAGCTGAGATTAAATAATCCAGTATGTTAAGTTTTTGAGCCATAAAAATGGTCCGATATTGCGATAAATGAACCATGATCATTATAACGGTATCCAACTAGCTGATGTTCCTACGCGGTGAAAGAAGAATATATGGGTGAAAATAGGAGGGATCGGGGACAAGTACCGCTGCTTAGAGGATACTGAACAATGGAGAAAGAGGGATATGAGTCTACTAATTACTAGTAATTTTATTGCATATGACTTCTCATTGTATGATTTTGTTACTTTTCCTTTTATACTGTATTATTCACAACGTGTTTATATTTCCAGGATCCTCGTCAATGACCAGATCTTAGAAGTAGATGGGATAAGTCTGGTCGGCGTCACCCAAAATTTTGCTGCAACTGTTCTCCGAAACACCAAAGGAAAAGTCAGGTAAGCCTTTTATCTGGTAATTCTAATACACCCCTTTCTTGTGTAATTATAGACGTGAAAGTCTTGAGCCAGACTTGAGCTATTAGAATTATTTATCGATTAACAGTTTCTTATACAGCGCAGCAGGTTCCGTTGTGCTTTACAATTATAAATAGGGAAAAAACAAACTGGGTTGTTATAGACAGTCAAATGGTATGAGGGCCCTGCTCGAAAGCTTACAATCTATAGCAGGAATCTAAATGAGATATTCTTTTTAACCCTTTGAGTGCCAACCTTGAAGTAAGTGATCCTCAAAATATCCACAAAAAATGCCAGCACCACTCACAACGACTGTTCTTTTAGTTTAAATACATACAAATACAGCCAACTCAATTCATTGAGGGTTTAGTCAAACATTGCACCCAAAAAAGAATTTTGAACCCCGTGCGAGTAAAATAACATGTTTGTGAAGGTAGAAAACTCTTCAGATCAGATGCACGTGTTTGGGTTTGCCAGGAGAACGTATGATGCAAGAATGTACAGCAGATACAGTGGTGGTGGTGGTGGGCTTATGCTGTGGGGCTCTTTAAGCTGGTTTTACAGAAAAATCAATAACGTGGCCAGATTGTAACACCATTGGTATGTACAGTATGTTACTGACCGCATTGAAGGCAGTTTCCTACAAAACAGATCCAACTTTTAAACAAGATGGATCTGTTTTGTCGGAAATGGAAGCTGATTGTCTAATTCGTGGCCAATAGTTTTTAGCAATTCTCTGACTTGATGGAAAACGGCCCGGGATTCTGACTTGAGTACCCCCTATAGCTTGCTGGATTGTTTTGAATAAGGTGCTAGGATCCATCTGCTTTATAGGAGATTGTGGGTGATAAATGCAAATGTACTGTACATAATAGCTAGCCTCCGGTAACCATGGGAAAGACAATGATTGACAGGTGCCAGAACATCAGAACATGAGCCTGCTAGGTAACTCAGACTACATGAATAAATGACTATTTATTGAGTAACCATCACAGGCAGACTCTTCCGTCACCATGGATATTCCAGCATACATGACGGAAATGCTTTTGGTCCATTGTAATAAAGGCCATATCGCACAGATAGAAATGCGTTGTCCCATAAGGATGCTGAGAAGCCATGTTGTCACTTCTTATAACAAGTAACGAGATACAATGAGTTGGATGATTAACTGTAGATTGGATTATACAGCGCAAAATATTGTATGTCACGGAGGTCACCCGCTCGATTTGTTGTTTCAGATGGAATGAGACAGGGTCAGGGGGATTCGCTGCATTTTCCCTGGGAATAGTGTTTAAATAAGTCAGTGCAATTTCTCCTCTCAGAGGATACCAGATGGGAATTTGAAATTTCTTAAATGTTTGCTGGAGAATGCAGATGTCTGCGTAGCTGGTTCATTTCGCTCTTTGGGATCCTACCTACTAATACTAGACATTTCTAGAGGAGCAAGAGAACTACTGCTAGCGGGATCCTTTATATTTCACATGTTCTCTCGTCAAAAGGAGTCCCTTGCTCAAACATTCTTTGGCACATGGAAGAGTTGTATTGAGACTTTGCCAATCCAGGACCCCAGTTCAGAAATGCTTTCAAAGAACTTTCTGGTACGAAACACATGGACTTTTAGATGATCCTCCAATCCTCTTAACATCTTACATGTTTATACCGTTACTAATACCAGTACTCTTTACCTAGAAGGGCGCCCACGATTTTGATCGTGGGCATCGTTAGTGAAAAAAAATTGCGTCGGTCGCATCGCATGCGACCAAAAAATCGCATGCGATGCGACCGACGCGATGCCCGCGATTTCCCATAGGGAACCATGTTAAATGTCCCAATTGACCCGATTTTCCTGTTCAATGTCTCAATTGACCCGATTTTCCATAGGGAACAATGTTAAATGGCCCACAGAGGCCAAATAGCCACCCTGAAGTGTGAAATGGCCCCCACAATTGTTAACGCCACCCCACGATCAACGTGAACCCGAAGCGTGGCGAGCGCAGCAAGCCCGCGAGGGGCGGCGGTACGCGTCCTACGACCTTTTCATACCCCCACTATCCACATCGGCGTGGAGTTGAGAATAGAAAGTGTGGCGAGCGCAGCGAGCCACCGAGCCCGAAGCGTGGCGAGCGCACGCGGACAGCTGTGAAGCCCGCGAGGGGACGCGTATACCTGTGAAGGTGTCCGCGTCCCCTCGCGGGGCTCGCTGCGCTCGCCACGCTTCGGGCTCGGTGGCTCGCTGCGCTCACCACACTTTCTATTCTCAACTCCACGCCGACGTGGATAGTGGGGGTATGAAAAGGTCGTAGGATGCGTACCGCCGCCCCTTGAGAGCTCGCTGCGCTCGCCACGCTTCGGGTTGACGTTGATCGTGGGGTGGCGTTAACAATTGTGGGGGCCATTTTACACTTCAGGGTGCCTATTTGGCCTCTGTGGGCCATTTAACATTGTTTCCTATGGAAAATCGGGTCAATTGAGACATTGAACAGGAAAATCGGGTCAATTGGGACATTTAACATTGTTCCCTATGGGAAATCGCGGGCATCGCGTCGGTCGCATCGCATGCGATTTTTTAGTGCATGCGATGCCCGCGATGCCCGCGATGGGCGCCCTTCTAGGTAAAGAGTACCCTAATACCCCTTTCACATTACAGCTAAAAACACGGTATATCTTTGATTTTAAGGGGTTTAAAACGATTTTAGAATACCAGTAATTCAAAACGGGTTAAAAGAAGGGCCCTACCCGTTTCAGAGACCCGTTTCAGTGTGTAGTGTGAATGGCTCTGAAACGGTATTTACAAGTCGTGAGCGGGTCACAGAGGTTGATAGGCGATCTCACCAGGCACAGGCAGGAAGTAAACAAACAAGTTCAATCTCAGTGCATACTGTGCAGAGAGGAGACTTTATTTTTACCTCATTTGTTTTGCTTTGCTTTTGGGCAATTGTGATGTATCATTTTAGCATGACTAAAATATTTGGTACTTATTTCCTAGCACGGTGCCCGTCGGGTCCCATCGCATACCATAACTTAAGGTATGCGATGGTACCCGACAGACACGATTTTCAGGGTTTAAAGATGTTTTTATACAATTTTAAAATCGGTTGCATCGCATGCCATTACAATGACATGCGATGCGATGCGACTCGACCGACCCGATTTTACATTGTACAGCCACCCTGATGGCTGATTACAATGTAAAATGCCCCCCCAGACCCGAAATTTAATTGTATACCCACCATGATGGTTAATTATTAAGTGAAATGCTCCCCCATTGTTAACGCAACGCCACGAAAAACGCCAACCCGAAGCGTGGCAAGCGCAGAGAGCCCGCGAGGGGTGGCGGTACGCATCCTCCGACCTTTTCATACCCCCACTATCCACGTCTGCGTGGAGTTGATCTTATATAGTGTGGCGAGCGCAGCGAGCCACCGAGCCCGAAGCGTGGCGAGCGCAGCTTGCCCCGCGAGGGGACGCGGAATACATGTGAAGTAATCCGCATCCCCGCACGGGCTCGCTGCGCTCGCCACGCTTCGGGCTCGGTGCGCTCGCCACACTATATAAAGTCGACTCCACGCCGACGTGGATAGTGGGGGAATGAAAAGGTCGCTGCGCTCGCCACGCTTCGGGTTGGCGTTGATCGTGCCATGGCGTTAACAATGGGGGGGCATTTGACATAGTGATTACCCATCAGGGTTGGTATATAATTAAAAATCGGGTCTGGGGGGGCATTTCACATTGTAATCAGCCATCAGAGTGGCTGTACAATTACAAATCGGGTCGGTCGCATCCCATCGCATGCGACCGATTTTTCAGACCCGACGCCTTCCAATGTTAATAGGTGGCGCCGTGCTAGGAAACAAGTACCAAATATTTGTAACCCTGTTCTAATGCAGATGACAAATATCACACTTTTATAAGATAAATCTTTATTGTTCTTGATTTATATTGAAGCTTCAATAAATAAATAAAAATAAGTCAGTGCAATTCAGAAGTTCCATTAAATCCATCTACTGTACACGACAGTCCTTATGGAACCCACACACAGGGCGGTTTCAGGGAATTTTCAAAGCGATATTACTAGATCACAAGCAAAACGCATCAAAGGTTGACTCATGAAAAGTGGTGCCCTACCCCTACCACTCCTCCCTTCCCCAACTGCAACTTCCCCCATAAGTTACTGTATAAGTTATTAGGTGACACCTGACATACAACTGAAGCAAGTTGGGGATGCTTTATACTGTAGAAATAACCCTAACAGTAATTATTACTAAGGGGGCACTTTTTGCATTTTAATATGGTGTCAATTGTTTAGTAGTGATTCATTAATAATTAAGACAACAGTTACAGAATTTTTCCAAAAATACATTAGAATGCCCTAAGTGTATTAGAACAAACATGGGTTCTCCCTGTCCCTTGTGCCATTGCTTATTCCCTTTCAGAGAATTATTGGGGACGATTGACTAAATTCCAAGGTTTATGGGGTAAATGTATCACACCTCTAAAGAGTGAGCAAGTAAGGGAGTTGCTTATATTAACCAGTCAGCTTCTGGCTAGGATTTATCTAGTACAGGTTAAGTATCCCTTATCCAAAAAGAATTTTGGATAATGGATTATTTTTCCGTATTTCGGAATATTTTTATATTTCAATGAGGTATTTTGCATTAATGTTGAATAAACACATCAAACACATGAAATACACACAAATATATTTTATTTGTCCATGAAACAAAGTTTGTGTACTATCTCAGGTACTTAATTTAAATCCCAAGCAATCATTTTCTTTAACATATTTAGTGCCAGTAACATATCATGTCCCCAGTAGTGTCAGTTACATATCATGTCCCCAGTAGTGCCAGTTACATATCATGTCCCCAGTAGTGCCAGTTACATATCATGTCCCCAGTAGTGCCAGTTACATATCATGTCCCCAGTAGTGTCAGTTACATATCATGTCCCCAGTAGTGCCAGTTACATATCATGTCCCCAGTAGTGCCAGTTACATATCATGTCCCCAGTAGTGCCAGTTACATATCATATCCCCAATAGTGTCAATTCCATATAATGTCCCCAGTAGTGCCAGTTACATATCATATCTCCAGTAGTGTCAGTTACATATCATGTCCCCAGTAGTGTCAATTACATATCATGTCCCCAGTAGTGTCAATTACATATCATGTCCCCAGTAGTGCCAGTTACATATAATGTCCCCAGTAGTGCCAGTTACATATCATATCTCCAGTAGCGTCAACTACATATCATGTTCCCAGTAGTGTCAGTTACATATCATGTCCCCAGTAGTGCCAGTTACATAACATGTTCCCAGTAGTGTCAGTTACATATCATGTATCCCAGTAGTGTCAGTTACATATCATGTCCCCAGTAGTGTCAATTACATATCATGTCCCCAGTAGTGCCAGTTACATATCATGTCCCCAGTAGTGCCAGTTACATATCATGTCCCCAATAGTGCCAGCTACATATCATGTCCCCAGTAGTGCCAGTTACATATCATGTCCCCAGTAGTGTAAGTTACATAAAATGTCCCCAGTAGTAACCGGTACATGACATGTCCCCAGAAGTACCAGTTACATATCATATAGCCAGTAGTGTCAGTTACATATCATGTCCCCAGTAGTGCCAGTTACATATCATGTCCTCAGTAGTGCCAGTTACATATCATATTCCCAGTAGTGTCAATTACATATCCTGTCCCCAGTAGTGCCAGTTACATATCATGTCCCCAGTAGTGCCAGTTACATATCATGTCCCCAATAGTGCCAGTTACATATCATGTCCCCAGTAGTGCCAGTTACATTTCATATTTCCAGTTGTGCCAGTTACATATCATGTCCCCAGTAGTGCCAGTTACATATCATGTTCCCAGTAGTGTCAGTTACATATCATTTCCCCAGTAGTGCCAGTTACATATCATGTCCCCAGTAATACCAGTTACTGTACATATCAAATCTCCAGTAGTTACAGTTACATAACATGTCCCCAGTAATAACCAGTTACATAACATGTCCCCTGTAGTAACCATTACATGACATGTCCCCAGTACTACCAGTTACATATCATATCTCCAGTAGTGTCAGTTACATAACATGTCCCCAGTAGTGTCAGTTACATATCATGTCCCCAGTAGTGCCAGTTACATAACATGTCCCCAGTAGTACCAGTTACATATCATGTCCCCAGTAGTGCCAGTTACATATCATGTCCCCAGTAGTGTCAATTACATATCATGTCCCCAATAGTGCAAGTTATATATCATGTCCCCAGTAGTGCCAGTTACATATCATGTCCCCAGTAGTGTCAATTACATATCATGTCCCCAGTAGTGCCAGTTACATATAATGTCCCCAGTAGTGCCAGTTACATATCATATCTCCAGTAGTGTCAGTTACATATCATGTCCCCAGTAGTGTCAGTTGCATATCATGTCCCCAGTAGTGTCAATTACATATCATGTCCCCAGTAGAGTCAGTTGCATATAATGTCCCCAGTAGTGCCAGTTACATATCATATCTCCAGTAGTGTCAATTACATATCATGTTCCCAGTAGTGTCAATTACATATCATGTCCCCAGTAGTGCCAGTTACATAACATGTTCCCAGTAGTGTCAGTTACATATCATGTCCCCAGTAGTGTCAATTACATATCATGTCCCCAGTAGTGCCAGTTACATATCATATTCCCAGTAGTGCCAGTTGCATATCATGTACCCAGTAGTGCCAGTTACATATCATGCCCCAGTAGTGCCAGTTACATAACATGTTCCCAGTAGTTACAGTTACATAACATGTCCCCAGTAGTAACCAGTTACATAACATGTCCCCAGTAGTAACCGTTACATGACATGTCCCCAGAAGTACCAGTTACATATATATCCAGTAGTGCCAGTTACATATCATGTCCCCAGTAGTGCCAGTTACATATCATGTCCCCAGTAGTGCCACTTACATTACATGTCCCCAGTAGTACCAGTCACATATCATGTCCCCAGTAGTGCCAGTTACATATTATGTCCCCAGTAGTGCCAGTTACATATCATGTCCCCAGTAGTGCCAGTTACATATCATGTCCTCAGTAGTGCCAGTTACATATCATATTCCCAGTAGTGTCAATTACATATCCTGTCCCCAGTAGTGCCAGTTACATATCACGTCCCCAGTAGTGCCAGTTACATATCATGTCCTCAGTAGTGCCAGATACATATCATATTCCCAGTAGTGTCAATTACATATCCTGTTCCCAGTAGTGCCAGTTATATATCATGTCCCCAGTAGTGCCAGTTACATATCATGTCCCCAGTAGTGCCAGTTACATATCATGTCCCCAATAGTGCCAGTTACATATCATGTCCCCAGTGGTGCCAGTTACATATCATATTCCCAGTAGTGCCAGTTGCATGTCATGTCCCCAGTAGTGCCACTTACATTACATGTCCCCAGTAGTACCAGTCACATATCATGTCCCCAGTAGTGCCAGTTACATATCATGTCCCCAGTAGTGCCAGTTACATATCATGTCCCAAGTAGTGCCAGTTACATATCATGTCCTCAGTAGTGCCAGTTACATATCATTTCCCCAGTAGTGCCAGTTACATGTCATGTCCCCAGTAGTGCCAGTTTCATATCATGTCCCCAGTAGTGCCAGTTACATATCATGTCCCCAGTAGTGCCAGTTACATATCATATTCCCAGTAGTGCCAGTTGCATATCATGTCACCAGTAGTGCCAGTTACATATCATATTCCCAGTAGTGCCAGTTACATATAATGTCCCCAGTAGTGCCAGTTGCATATCATGTTCCCAGTAGTACCAGTTGCATATCATGTTCCCAGTAGTGCCAGTTACAGATGTCCCAGTAGTGCTTTTAGCAGAAAAAAGAAATTACATTCTGGAAACTATGGATAAGGCTACTCAACCTGAACATTCTATAAAATGATAGGTAGCAACTCAAACAGGCACACATATACTGTATATTTATATATCTATCTATATCTATCTATATATATATATATACAGTATATATATATATATATCTTATATATTTGGCTACATCTGTCACTCAAAGTGTGTGAGTGTGTGTATAACGCTGGGTTACATACATAAATACATAACGCTCTGACTCACATGACTGACTCACATGACATAGAACCAGCCCAGTGAGCCCACAGTGCGAGACACCCTCTGCCTCCCCATGTTGCCCAGCACTGCTACTTCACAGCCACCAGGTGAGCGCCCCCCACCACACACCCCCCCCCCCCCCCCCCCGCGCCCCCTCCCGCGATTTGCTGCAAAACACACCCCCCCCCCACGACCCCTCCCACGATTCTCGGCAAAACCCCCCCCCGCGCGACCCCTCCCGCGATTCGCGGCAAAAACACCCCCTCCCCCGCGACCCCACCTCCAGCGATTCGTGACAAACACACAACCCCTCGTGACCCCCCCTCCCGTGATTCGCGGCAAAAAGAAACCCCCTTGATAAAGGTCCCAGAGGAGGACCGAAACGTTGATGCTCTGTACCCTCTGCCATGTTGCCTGATTAAATCAATTTGACTGTTATCAAGACTGGTGAGTGACATCATCCTTCCAAATATGTATTCACCATAAGGTTTGCAATATAACCTATGGTCATTGATGGCCACCCCAGCAACTATTTTGATTGCCAGATGGGAGTGCCAGCCATATGGATTTTATATATATATATATATATATATATATATATATATATATATATATATATGATCCGAGGGAGCTGGCACTCAAGGTTGCTGTGTGGTCTCTTGTGCCCCGGTGCCTTCCCATAAGCCAGAAGGCTAGTAGATATATGTCTGAGGTAGGTGGCACTCAGAGACGATGTGAACAATTGAAACCATAACACGGTTTATTGTGCAAGATGAGGCAATGTTTCGGGGATGACCCCCTTTCTCAAGCCAAAACAAACAAGACTTGTTTGTTTTGGCTTGAGAAAGGGGGTCATCCCCGAAATGTTGCCTCATCTTGCACAATAAACCGTGTTATGGTTTCAATTGTTCACATCGTCTCTGAGTGCCGCCTACCTCGGACATATATATATATATATATATATATATATATACAGGTCGAGTATCCCGTATCCGAATATCCGTTATCCAAATTATTCCGAAATACGGACTTTCCAGAAAGTGAAATTTTTTTTTTTTTTGCTAAAAACTCACTGGGGACATTTGTAACAGCATCACTGGGGACATGATATGTAACTGGCACTATATATGTGCAAGACAATGATTGCTTGGCATTCAAATTCAGTGCTGAGATAGTACACACATTTTGTTTCACGTTTTGAAACCTTGTTTTTTGAACAAATAAAATATATTTGTGTGTATTTTATGTGGTAATAAAATATATTTGTGTGTATATTATGTGTTTATACAGCATAAATGCAAGATACTTCAAAATACATCATTGAAATATTAAAATATTCCGAAATACGGAATAATCCGTTATCCAAAATTCTCCTGGTCCCGAGCATTTTGGATACGGGATACTCAACCTTAGTAAAAGAGTCTTCCACTTATTGGTAATATATTGTAAGGCTGGATACCTGTTAGCGTGGTTGGGTTACTGTAGTCATCCTCAGTGTTATTACCCATAAAAATCACATTATAACACAATGGGCACTACTAGAAAGGCAGGTGGGAATTGTGACTTTGCAAACAATAGGTTTTATTTTCAGATGCATGTTTTCTATTAGCGTTGGATAAATGTAATTAATTAACGCCAGGCCTAATGATGGCGGATTGCCTATAGCAACAGAATCCTGTTTGTTAGGACCACGGCTACAAAGGAGTAGTGTGCTCCGGCTTATGGTGGAATTATTATTGAAAATTCACATTACTGCTGAGTGCATTAAGATAAAAACTGCTTTCAGCCAAAAAGTCTTTCTAGAAATGAGGGAGATGAGATGATTTCGCTGTGGCACAGGGTAACGTATATTTTGGATACATTTCAAGGCTGCACAGAGATTCCTTTAGAAAATGAGTTGGCCGGGTTATTAACCCGAGTTCTGTGTTCCGATATAAAGGCCATTTCTAACCTAACGAAACGTCTTCATTCATATCTTAATGGAAAGCTTGGACACCTGCTATTTTTGACATCCTGGTGGCAAATTGATTTTTTTTTTCCAAGTACGGTGATATTTCCTATTAATGAGTGTGCCAGCTAAATGCCAACTGCAATATCAACTTTACGACCCATAGGGTTAATGATTTAGCGGCACAATCACATACGTAAGTGCTTTTGGTTCTTTTGTTAATGCAAATCATTTAAATACCGGCTAATGGAAAATCTATCCTTCAAGTGTCTGATGATAAGTGTTACAATGGAAGACAGTGAGACATGGGTACCGGTTGGCCAGCCTTTGTGTAACACATATGCAGAACCAACTTCATGTGAAAAAACATTATGTATGTTTACGTATGTTTGATACGTGTTTACAAGCGCTTGATATGTAACGACACGTGAAAAAGGTTGACATGAGTTCTAGTCCGGGGTCCTAATGTATGACATGTAAATTAAATCCTGTTCAAAATAAACACGCAGTCATTTTAACCTTTTCATTTCCATGATGGTGAAAACCCATGGAGCTGAAAGGGCGTCGGCAATAAAATTGGGGGGGAAATTGTGGGGAAGTTCGCTAATTAGTTCTTTAAATACTTTTAAAAAACTGTTCTCCCTTCACCCCAAATTCCTCTGCCAGCCTCCGCACCACACAGCCTGAACCTAGGGATGGATATCGACCGTCGGTGATTTGGAATCATTGATGGTTTATGGCCAATGTCAAATACTTTTGCCATCGATGCTAGAGAACCAGATGGTTTCCATCCATCAATGGCACAGCAAAACCGATATTTAAAAGAAAAAAATAAAGATCGCTCTGCCCCCTGACAACTCGGAAGCACCGCCCCCACATTCTGATTGTTCCAAGGGCCAGTCAGTCAAAGAAAATGGATGCCCATTGATAGTTTGTTAATATTGAGGGCTGGTTGTAGTATTCCATCGATGGCCATCTCTAGACTGAACTGGTTCCTATAAAAGTAATGGGACAACATACAAGGGATAATCCTGCCAGCCCCATGCTTGTCCTCCTTAAAAGCCGCTGCCTGTGGTCCCACATTCATAGCGAGTGCCACATTCATACGCTGACCACCCAGGGGGGCCAGCGTATGACAGGACCCTCTATGGCGGAACCTTAGGCCCTTAACCTGACTGTGTAAGAAGTATGGTCAAGTTCAGAGGTTTATAGTTCAGAAGCAGATATTGGATTCATAGGGGTAGAAGATGGGAGTTCTATTGAAGATAAGATGTAGCCCATAGCAACCAATCACATTGTATCTATTATCTTCTATAAGGTGCTAAATACAGTACATCAGAAGAAGAATCTGATTGGTTGCTACGGGCAACATCCCATCTTCAATAGAAATCCCATATAAGTAAATTTACTCCATAGTCAGTTAAAATATGATATTTAGGAATTTTTGTTTCTTTTGCAGGTTTATTATAGGGCGTGAAAAGCCTGGACAGATTAGTGAGGTTGCCCAACTGATCAGCCAGACCCTAGAGCAAGAACGCCGCCAGAGGGAGATGCTGGAACAGCATTACGCACAGTATGACGCGGATGACGATGAGGTAACGCTGCAAAACATTTCCACCGGGATATTCTTCTTTTATAACTGCTGTCATAATTGGCTTTGACATACCGCTTATTCATCTTTTGGTGTAATACTATACAATGCTGAGCTTAGTTATATAATGGGCAGATGTGCGTTCTGTAATGTATATAATTGGATCCTCCAGTCCCATTAGCCGCTAGATCTAAATCCGTATTATTTTTTTTATAAAGTCAAAATTAGGTTGTTTATGCGTGTAATGTTATTGTCGCATTATATCTAGCATCCAAGGATGATATTGTTGTTATTACTTGAACACATGACAGTTAGGAGCCGATTGGTTGCACTGCTCCCAACTAGAAATGGTTGAATGGTGGTAGAACAAAATTTTTAAAATTCAACACAATTTTTGGTACTTGTGTAGTTTCACGGCGGCAGCTTACGCTACGTTTGAAGCTACGCTAATAGCGTAGCCCAACGGCTGCCTTACTTGTGTAGTTTCACGGCGGCAGCCTAAGCTACGTTATCAGCGTAGGCTGCCGCCGTGAAACTACACAAGTAACTACCGTGCTGTTGCCGGGAACTGCATCTCTGGCAAGCCTAGTCAGCGCCTCTCTCACACCACCGGCGCCAGCATGATCCCCTCTCTTTGGCGGAGAGTTGATCATGCTGGCGATGGTGGAGAGGTGCTCCATCTGTTTGAGACGCAGGAGCGTCTTAGACGCTCCAGCAATGAGACGCTCCTGCCTCTGAGTAGCTTTTGCTCAGATGTATGATATGGCAGGTGTGAATGTGTTCCTGAAACACCCCCACTATCCACAGCAGACCGAGTGTGGCGAGGGGATGCATTACGCGTCCTCCCGACCTTTTCATATATTTATATAGTGTGGCGAGCCCCACGAGGGGACGCGGATTACCTTACAAGTAATTTGCATGCTCTCGCCACCCTTGTGGCTCGCTGCGTTCGGCACACTATATAGAATCAACTCCACGCCGACGTGGATAGTGGGGGGATGAAAAGGTCGGGAGGACGCATAACGCATCCCCTCCCGGGGCTCGCTGCGGTCAACGTGGATAGTGGGGTATGAACAGGTTGGGAGGACGCGTAACGCGTCCCATCATGCCTTGCCACAGTTTTTCTATTAGTTAATGCTGAAACTATTGCAAGGCATGCTGGGATTTCACAACAGCTGGAGGGCCATAGTTTGGACATGCCTGTCATAGACACATGTACATACATTTTTTTCTCCAAAGCCAATCAACCTAATGGTACAGTATGTTTTGGGATTTTGGGAGCCTACACAAGCACAAACACTGGAACAACATACAAAATTCACACAGAAGGGCCATGACCGGAACTTGAGTTCATCAACGTACGTCTGTGCATCAGTGATGCTAACCTCGATATCAACCATGCTGTCCTATTAAATGTTTAGAAGCGTCACTTCCAATTTTTAAATGGTTAGGATAAAAAGCAGGCGTCTCCTGTGTGGTTTTGCATACTTAAGACCCCGATTTTTTGTTCTAGGCCTAATACCAACAGTTGTTAGTGTTTGCGCACACAATTCCGAGGATGTCGGAGAGCCAAACAATGCCCTTGGGATTTCACCGGAAACTGCTCTTCCGTCATCGTCCTAATTCCACTCGGATCAGCGGCTTCGGCTTTCGGATAACTGGAGTTTCAATTCTCCACTAATACAGAGCTAGTAATAAATATTTACTGCAGCAGATAATTAAATTACACAGCAGCAGTGAAGGGAATTTTAATTAGACAGGTGCTTGTATTTGGCTTTCCAATCAGCACCATGTTGCAGATGAAATACTGGGTAGAAAACAATCTGTTATTTCATCAGTGTTTTTAGTGTGCGCCGCTTAAGCTTTTCTTCTCGATTTATCATCTGAGTCTTCAATTAAAAAAGAAAAACGGCTTTTATCCCTCAGCAGATCAGATTGTGCGCTCTGACTTTTTCTCCCTTTGTTGTATATTGTTTTGTATTAACTCTCCGAGCACAATGCCCATAAAGTCTACATACTGGAGACTCCTTTGAGCTTTCAGCAGACGGCATTCCAGAAATCCCGGATCTCATTTATTTATTAACAGTTTCTTATATAGCGCAGCAAAGTCCATGGCGCTTTACAATTGTAAACAGTGATACAACAAACTGGGTATTTACAGGTAGGAGGGCCCTGCTCGCAAGCTTACAATTTGCAGGGTGAAAAACCCATGTCGACATTTTGACTGCCAACCTTCCCAATGTGGACCTTTTGACCCTGTCAACCTTAGGCATGTCAACTTTTTGTCCATGTCGACCTTCAGCGGTCGACCTTAATTTGGTCAAACCAATGACCCATACTGGAAATGGGTGTTTCAGTGTAACAATTTGCCCATGCACAATGTGCGTTCTGTGATCTGGTTCACCATGATTGGTGTGGCAGAACTTGATTGGTCTGCACAGACATCTTTGGAACGCTGACTGTGAGCAAGGCCACATAGCCCAAACATTGTTGCCTGACGTCAATACGCTTCTGTGGCTGAATGGATATAAATTGTGCATATAAATCAGGAGCCGAGGTGGCCAATAGAATCATTCGGAGGAGAAGCGCTGAACATGAAACATCAGCGTCTCCCCTCAGTCTGTGAGCGGGTACCGGCTGGAATAGTCTGGCGTTGTTTTTTTAAGAAGACCTGGACTACGTCGGAAAGAAGAGGACGTGATCTTCGCGGGAGGACCTCGGTGAGTAGGATTTTCTTCCACAGGTACCCCTATGGATTTCTTCGGATCCTGGACCATGGAGCCCCGGACCCCCGACCCAGGGACCTACCTACGGGCTCAAGATAGGTAAGTATCTGTAAGAAAGGGCTTTGGATGTATTAACGTTTTATTTTACATGTGTCAGTGTGTGTGTTATTTAACTATTTATATTACTGTGGAACTACAAGTGCCAGCGGACCCTTTAATGCCCCGCATGCTGGGACTTGTGGTTCTCCAAGTCCCAGCATGCGGGGGAGGCTTGCTGGGACTCATAGTTCCACAGTTTTAGACAATAGTTTATTCTATCTTTCTATCTTTTTACACTTAATCAGCCCTGTGACCACCGCACAGGGTCACCGGGGACAGCACCAGGCTTCAGCCTGGTCAGGTAAGTCCTGGAGGGGGGGGACCACTTTATTAGGGGGGTCCCCACTCCCCCAGGACCCCTGGCCAGGCTGACTGGTCGGTAGGGTTAATGTTTTGGCCGCGGGACCCCAGCTGGCTGGTTGGGCCTGGGGCTGGTTCTTAAAATACGGGGGGACCCCTATTCATTTTGTCCCCCATATTTTGGGAACCAGCCCTGGCCCTGGAGCCTGGGGCTGGTTTTAAAAAATCGGGGAACCCCTATTTGCCGGGTTTCCTGATTTTTTTTATTACCAGCCCCGGCTCTTTCTGTCTGGTGCTGGTTACAGCTGTGGGGGGACCCCACGCTGTTTTTTTTTTGTTAATTTATTTATTTATTTTTCTATTATTCTATTTTTTTTTTTACACATTGCAGCCTGCACGGATTTGAGTGATCCGTCCAGACTGCTGGTACTAATTTGTATTATATGGCCGCTAATACGAATCAATACGACATCGGAGGGTTACAAAGCAGTCGTATTTGACTGCTTTGTAAATTCCCCTCCAGAACACGACTTTGCATACGGCTGAAACAGCTTCTATCACTTGGCGGGCAACGTTGAAGCGCACGGTAAGCGATTTTCGCTGCTTACTGTCAACATGAATCACCCCCTTAATCTCTTTCCATTTTATCACTCTCTGGTGCTTAGTACATAGCTCCCATATATGGTGAAAAATCATTTTGGCTTATTGGCATTTTAAATACCTACAACTCAATATATTTACCCCAAAGTGAGGAAAGCGGGGAAAAGTGGATTTCCACTCATATCTCCTAAAGTAGCGACTGTTACTCTATAACTCCTGGAATGTTACACTGGGCTGGGACCTGCTCCTTATACAGGACTACTGTATAAGGGCGGGATGTATTAAAATACATCGCCGCCCCCCCCCCGCCGCGATGCTGCCGCATATGTACTAACATGCGGCTGGCATTGTGGTGCGTAGACGGAGGCCCCCTGCGATACCTGTACACTGGTGTGCGGGGGGTCTCCGTCACCTCCCTGCCGCCACGCTCTCCCCTCACGCCGGGGACAGCTATGCATGCTGTCCCCGGAGCTTCCTTCTCCCCCCTGCAGCCGGAAGGATGTCCGGCTGCTTCACTAGGGGGAGGCAGGGCTTACCTTCCAGGGTCCAGGAAGACCCTTCAGGAAGGTAAGCCAGAGGGGGGGTCGGCGAGGCGGCGGGTTTGCGTCGGCGGGCGGCGAAAAGAAGCCCATAGGCTTCTATAGGGTATCGCCACCCAAAGGTGGCGATACCCTTCAGTGCGGTATCATTTTTGATACATTGGAAAATGCGGTAAAACCGGGGTTTTACCGCATTTTCCATTTGATACATCTCGCCCTAAATACCTTAATAAATATACATATTCTGTTGTGAATGTTTCCTTCAGTAGACACAGTGTTCTGATCCTCCATGTCTCCATTATAACTGTTCTCACATATTACATAGTGTGCATTTCCCAGTGTTTAAGTTCTCAGATAAAAGGACGCACGAACAAGCAATTGAAGCATAATTTGTTTGTTCCATTGAAATATTAAAGAGTTCACATTCCGGGAGATGTTAGATGTTGTACGTACATGTTTACTGTAGCTTACTGTTCTAACTGCAAATGTATGCAAATAGTTGCAAGATAGTTGGCAAATTGCTAACGAAATGTATTCTTATGTACTATAATGCAGAGTTAGCTCCAATTATCTCAAATAAAGCGATAGCTTCAAAATCTAAAGGCTCGCTACTGCCATCTGCTGTCCACACGATGCACTGCACCCAAGTAAACTCCAGCGATGACACCTTGTAGTCATTTATGAACATTTACTGTAGCTCCAGCATATACCATTGTGGGTTTTTTTTTCCTTCAAAAATGTTTATATATGTTTACATTATTAATTCCTATATATGGGTTTGGCATATTTAGAAGAAACTAAACTAAAAAATATAATTATTGTAAATGAGATAGAAATAACAAAATTAGGATAGAAAATAAAAAAAGTTAATTATTTCTCAGTTTATAGTTCTGAGATTTGTTAGCGATAGTGTGCTGCCCTGCTGACATTAATATCTTCAAGTGTGTACACGCTGCGTGATATTTTGTTAACGATAGGCATGATAACTATATCGTTATGTTATATAGTGCGTATTTTTAAATGTCTACACTCTGTATCCTTAATGATGCGCGCTCCTTCAGGCCGTTAATGGACCCCCCCCCCCTCGTTGTCTCTACATGCAACTCATTGTTGACTATATCGTCAATGACTGTATATTAAGCAGGGGGCCAGGAGATGTTCCTAAACCATATCATCAATGATATTGTTCAGTGTGTAAGCACAATATAGTTTGCCCAGTAGTTCAAGGGAAATCACTGATGGTATCGTTCGTAAACAATATCGTCTAGTGCAGGGGTGGCCAAACCTGTCATCAAGATCTACCAACGGTGCATGTTTTCCAGGCAACCCGTGGATCTATAGTAGGAATGTATGCAGCAGGTTTTAACATGTGACAGTTAGTAATGACTACAGCTGTGCACCAGCTAGGTGACCTGGGAAACGTGGACCGTTGGTAGATCTCGAGGACCTTTTTGGCCACCCCTGGTCTAGTGTACCCAGCTTTAGACTTCAATTCATATTATGGTTTTTAAATACAGTGGTAGAACAGGAGAGGTATCAGGACTAATAGGGCCGGATGTATTAAGCCTGGAGAAGTGATAAAGTGGAAGGCAATGACACAGCGGCCAATCAGCTCCTACTAATATTTTTCAAACCCAGCCTGTAACTAGGCCAGGGTTGCCGACCCTCCCGAAATTTCCGGGAGTCTCCCGAAAATCGGGGCTCCCTCCCGGCCCCCCGGAAGGGTGGGCAACCCTCCCGGATTCAGGGGGGACCCCCGCTGTCCCCCGGATCGCGGCATTAAAATGCCGCGATCCTCGGGTCTCAGAGGAGGGGGCGGAGCTAAAATGACACAATCGCGTAATTTTAGCCCCGCCCCCTCCACGGAGATCACTGAATTTGCCGATTTACCAGCATGGGGGCGGGGCTTAGTGATGTCACGCTTAAGCCCCGCCCCCTGAGCGGCTACTGAATCTCTCCTCTCCGGGCTTCTCCCGGAGAGGAGAATGAGAAAGTCGGCAACCCTGAACTAGGCAGTTATGATCTGATTGGCTGCTGCATTATCCATGGCCATTTTAGCACCAGGCTTACCATTTCTGCCCCATAGTACCAACCAGTCAGCTCCTACCTGCCATGTTACAGACTGCTGTAGAATGACAGTGGTAAATTTAGTAAGATGGGCGTTCTATTGACGATGGGATGTTGTCCATAGCAACCAATTCCGATCATAATTCTTAAATATTTAACGTGATCTGGCCAAATTTACAACAAAAATGTTAAAAAAAATATTGCATTTGATCCTGTGATAATCACAGGGCTCAGATGCAAATTGATAGCTTCTGCACAGCTTTCTCTGCATCTGAGAAAGCTGTGCGCGGATGGGGTCACGGGGCTAAAGGAAATTTGTAAAAAATAGGTGCATTTGTATCCAGAAATACACTTATTTTTGACATTTACTATCCCGAAAATATGGCAATTCGTATTCGTATTGATAGCACATCAATACGAATATGAATTGCCGTATTTTCAGGATAGTAAATATCAAAAATAAGTGTATTTCTGGATACAAATACACCTATTTTTTTACAAATTTCCTTTAGTAAATTTCCCCCACAGTGTCACTCCTGCTGCACTGTGACCCCTGGTGCAGTAAAGCGATGCTGCAAAGCGGCAGGTCACTTTCCTGCACTGGGGATTACAGGAGAAGGAAGCCGCAGGGGGAAATCAGCGGAGAGGGGGCCGCGGTTCGCGGGTGGGGGGGTATGTTTTCATGATGAGGAGGGGTGTGCTGGTGATGGCGGCACATGTGCAGTACAGTGCAGGGATATTTTTTGAGAAAAATATGATGATGGTGCTGCGGAGACCCATCGCACGGACAGAGTTTTATCGCAAGCTCTGTCCCTGCGTGATTAATAAATCCATGCAATGTATTCAATCATTGCAGGGGTCCTCAAACTATTTTGCTCTGGGACCCCATCAGACAATAAAAATGACCCAAGCAAGTCACCACAGAATGGTCGCGAAACCCGTGGTCTTAAACCTCACATGTATGGGAGCATTGTGGTGGCACAAAATGATGCAAGCATGTGAGGGAACAGCAGGGTTGCCTACCTGACCCTCTCCTACAGGGAGACAATGCTCTGTTCCTGTACTTCCCTGGTAATGTATGATGTTTTCCCTGACCCAGTTTATTGTCACACACTGGCTGAATAGGTCTTATGACTATATGACTGGTCAGGACATGACGCTCATCTGATGTAACACCTGGGACATGAATGTACTCTTCCTTTTCCCAGACAGGAGAATATGCTACAGATGAGGAGGATGAAGACGTCGGGCCGGTCATCCCCGGGAGAGAAATGGCGATAGAAGTGTTTGATCTTCCAGAAGGGGATGAGATGTTTTCTTCTGATCTGGATGCAACGAAACTGGCTCACAAATTTAAGGAGGTAATGCCGACATTATATTATTTTTTTACTCATCCGTAGATGCTGTGTGTCATTGGCTTATTCCGGTACCCCGGACATTATCATGTCATAACGACAATTTGAACCTGTCGAACTAAAGCACTGTCTACATGTTGACATTTAACCATGTCGACATTTTCTGCCTGATACATGCCAATCATGTGGTTGATACTAACTGTGGATTCCTGAACCCATCTAGCACAGCCTATATATTTAAAGATATATCGATACTAGGGATGCCAATCCTGGGAAATATTTTCAATTCTGGGATTGAAAAATGCGAGTGGGTCGCAGAACGGCAGGGGTGCTTCGCAGTGTGACCTCTGACATCAGTTCACACTCGCACAGCCGCAGAGCAGCGCGCCGGGGTCAGGAGCAGCCGGGCAGCATCTGAGCTGGTCTCTCAGCACTGCCCGGCATTAGATTTGCGCACGCGCAGGCCAATCCCTGAATCCCACCGATCCCGGGATTTGCCACCCTAATCGGTACATCGTGCTGTATGTAAAGGGCGACCCACGACCACCCATACACCCAATGAACAAGGTGGCGGTAATTGACAGGTCAAGTGGGCGGGGCCATATAAATGCCACCCAGTTGTGAGGTCAGTCATGACTGAAGAGGAAGTCTGTATGCAGAGCACACTGTTATCTGTCTGCAGATACATCTATAGGAGTGTACCCAGCTTATATCTCCCACACTGATGTTCATACTTTAGTAACATATCTACTGCAATCAGACACTAATGAATTGAGCTACCTGGTAAAACATTTCCCAGTCAGTTTTTAAAAGGGGAAGTCACCCGTTTTGCTTCTTCGTTTTTCCTTGCATCCTTTTTAAAATGACCTTTCCATTCTCCCTGTAGAATGTTGGGCACTGGAATACTACCTCCAAGCCTGCCATGCCATATGGCCCCCATACAGATCATTAGCATTGGCATGCATTAACGCAGCCTCTTTAAGTGGACGGAGTGATCCTTTGTTACTATACACTGCAGTGTAACTTGTTATAGCATTGTGTTATTGTATCATTACATTTTTTATTGTATTCTGCTTTAGACCTTTATTACAGCCAACTACTATAGCTGATGTACAGCGCTTGTCATTTCTGGCTGCATTTACAAAGAGTTTCCCCCCATCCCTGTTCATGGCTGCAAATGCGTTTGCAGCCATGCACACGGGGAAATCCATTTGCAATCGCTCACCATCGAATAGATTTATCCCGGTATGCAGCCACAGATTTAGTCTAGGCTTATTCGGCACTGCGATGGCTGTGGGGAGAAGGAGGCCATTGCTGACGTCAGCAGCCCTCCGTCCAAATGGCAGGGCAATGCCGGCGTGCCCTCCACAAGCGGCCACCGGCTGTCAATTACCTTGCAAACAGCCAGCAATTGTTTGGGGATGGTAACCGGATGTTTTCTCTTATTGTCCTGGAAATCCGAGGTGCGCCCAGGCATCTGGAGGAAGGGCGTGTGACGTCAGCTCCGGCCTTGGTCAGGCTGATTTAATCGCAGCTGCTGAGTTAAAGTCCTGGGCTATACACAGACTGCACACACTGGGGAAGTCATTTGATGGTGTGTGAGCTGCAGTGCCGAGTACACAGTGGAGGGGAGAATTTCTAGGCACATATACAGGTGCTGGATCCCCCCCCCCCCCCCCCCGGGATCCCCAATTCTGGGTGCGTTGGGCGGCACAGGTGCCTGGTCATCAGCAGAAACCATTATGCACTATTAAGCCCTGCCCTCCTGTGAAACTATCCAATAGGAGTCATGGGGGTGGTCTTAACAGTGTATAACAGTTTATGCCATGCTTCGAATGTTGGCAAAATGCCCTTGGCGGTCTAATGGTGACTTACCTGGTACAGCAGCGCCAGTGGTGCCTTCTGAGCCCTGTGGTGACATCAGGGTGTATTCTGTTGGGTCCTGTATCCTGATTCCAGTGGTCAGTATTGCTCATTTTAGCCCTAACCTCCCCTCCCTTTGCCTGTCTCTAACCCTTTAATGCAGGGATGGGGAACCTTCGTACCTCCAGCTGTTGTGGAACTACACATCCCAGCATTCCCTGCAACAGTTGTAGCATCTCCACATAGCAAAACTGTAACAAGGCATGCTGGGATGTGTAGTTCCACAGCAGCTGGGGGGGGGGCGAAGGTTCCCCTTCCCTGCTTTAATGGTACGTGCATTTTACATGTTGGCATTCTTAACATGTCAACATTCTGCCTTAGCTGACGTGGAGATATCGACAACGTAAATGCCAACAATTGAAACCAGAACCCCTTATAAACATTACGATTCAGGCCATCTAAACGGCTTCCTTATTTTGAAAGAAAATAAAGCTTAAGCTGCCCATACACGGTCCGTTTAACGCAGGGCTGGGCAACACCGGCCCTCCAGATGTTAGTGAACTACACATCCCAGGATGCTTTGCATTAGTTTTGCTATGTGGCCATGCTGAAACTGATGCAAGGCATGCTGGGATGTGTAGTTCATCAACATCTGGAGGGCCGGTGTTGCCCAGCCCTGGTTTAACGGATCCGTTTGGGACTTAAACAGCACACATTGGATCGCATCCCTAGTGCATGCAGTGTGCATGCACTGCGATCCGATACGATGTGTACCTAGTACAAAAAGTATGTGCAGTTATACTTTTGAGCACATACTTTTTGTACCGCACTATGTGATGCGCGGGAGCGCGCATCGCATAGTACAGAACGGATGCCGGCGATCGGCTCAGTGTATGGGCAGCATAAGACTGTCAAATATCATATTAAATAAACAAATATTGCGGATACATATTCTAAACTGAATTTGTTATTCAATTGTTGGCTATTTTCTAGGGTTGCACCGGTTCTGGAATGTTGGGCCTCTCTTTGGAACAGAGATAGGGGCCCATTTATCAACAAATTTTACAGTAGCTATTTAAAACTTGTGTTCCAGCCAATCAGCTCCCAACTGTCGGGTGTTAAAACTACACTTGCGAGCTGATTGGCTGGAGGATCATTTATCATACGCAATTAAGTAGCTAAAACTAATAAATGGGGCCCATAGTATAATAAAATAGTATTTATTCAATACCAACCTTGATGAACCCCCAGCAGGCCGTGTTGTATGATTTAATTAATAATGCATCATTATACATAAAGGTCAGTTAATGTTTTTCTGGGTCAGTCATTATCCCACCTGTTTGCACAGACAGAAATCCTGAAAACATGTTCTGGTTACTTGAGGACTGGCGTTAAAAAACAATGGGTTAGACGATGTATCAAACCTTTCGCAGGATACTGATATACCGTTACTCAGGGCAGGATGCAAATCAATTATGTGCTGCGTCTTTGGCCTCGGACGATCTGAAAACACAGTAAAGGGGTGTACACACGGAGCAAATTTGTGCTATTTTCTAAGCAATCTGACTAGATTGCTTAGAAAGTAAGCACAGATCTCTCTGTGTGTATGCTCCGAGAGATTAAATATCTCTTGCTAACTAAGTCAGTGCATGCAGTCCCAATCTAGTCAAATTGCTTAGCAAATGACTGCAAATCTGTCTGTGTGTACAGAATGAGAGATACTGATCGCAATCTCTCATTCTGAACCACTACCTGGCCTTTTTTTGCTTAAGCAAAATTGCTTTAAAAAATTGCTTAGCAAAATTGCTTAGCACAAATCTCTGTGTGTGTATGTGCTGTCCATGGGAGATCTTGACACCAGAAAAATTGCTTTGCAAAATTGCTTAGCACAGATCTCTACGTGTGTATGCCCCTTAACATCCATTCGCAGGCCGACCATCAAAAGATGTGATGCGTGCACGCATACAAAAGTGACTTTCAAGTCACTTACATACAGTATGCGTGCATGCTGGGAATGAAATGGGCGGGCAGCTGCCCACCCCCGCACCCACGTCATGGCCTCATTAGCATAGGAACACCCAGCGTTCTTATGGGAACGCCCATGAAATGCTGAGCGTTCCCATATGCTAATGGAGCCGGCCGCCGCCCCGCGTCCCTCTCCGCCTCCCACCCGCTGTCCTAGGTGCATGCACCTGGCGAACAGAATGTTCGCCATGGGGGCACACACCCTGTCTATGCACATGCACAGAAATGCTCAAGCGCACAGCGCCACCATCGGTCCCCGTACGAACGCATTCTGGTTGCCCATGTTTCCCCGAACGCACAAACCCCTCCATATCTGTGCTTAGGGGGAAAGAACTTAACTTAAATTCAGGTGGCAAAATTGCGGCATTTCATACAAAAGGTGCCGAGCACTGAGCGCAGTAACAACCTGCAGCGAACGCAGAGACGGAGCAGCGGGGGAATCACTGTTAAGCTTTCCTGGAGAGGCTTCCGAAAATGATAGCGGCATCTCATCAGCAGGGAGGCGTACAACACATGGCGTCACTGTCCCCCCTCCGCTAGATGTCACATAGAAAAGATTTCTGGATCCACTGAAAGGTACTGTAGATTATCCATAAAACCAAATGCGTGCTGTTCCCAAGTATTGTTAAATTGAAAAGTACATATAAATACTATAATTATCAAGTTCCCTCGTATGAATGACTATGCTTCTTTCTATAAAAACACAGCGGAGCACATGGACGAGAATAGCTGGCAATGATAATAGCACACCGACAAAGAAGACTTATTAGGGGACTGTTAGGTCTGAGCTGAAGTTGGTTTACGTTCCCGAGTCCCATTCATTATGCCGCTGTAACAGTCTGTAGTGTTATTTGCACAGCGGGCTTGTTCTTTATACATTACCACCTACACAGAGTACTAAACCAAACCTACTGTTCCAGAAGATCATGTTGCCCTAAATAAAAGCTATTTATAAGAAGAGACTGCCCTCCTATGAAAGAACATTATGTAACAATTATAATTAGGTAAATGTTCCCATAATGATATATATTAGGCGGCAAGTTAACCCGTATATCAGAGCGTATGTATTACTGAGCTAAGTAGGTAACACTGAGCTTGCCATCTATCTAATGCACGTTCTGTTTCCACTTCTACTAAGTTGGAGGTTGGTGCTTCTCTATCTTACATCACTCTGGGGTAGGGCAGAAACCAGAGGCTTCATTCAAATTCGGCCAGACCCTGTACCCACCATGCGAAGTACCGGTCATTTGCGAATTCGCATAGGAGCGCAATGTTTTTCATCTCTGTAATCGCATTTCTGCGCATGGGAATATTCTGTGCGCGAGCAACCGGATGTCGGCTGCTCGCCTTGTCCTCCCACAGGACACACGCAAATCTAAGACACCTGAGAGTATCTTAGAGACTTAGGCCCTTATTCTGATCGGTGCGGCCGGATCCGAATATGCGGCCAGGACCGTGCATGCGAAACCCCGCCTTCCATACGGATCGCCAACTCCGTCCGTACGCGGTAAGAAGCTGGCCGAACGGACCGCAAGTGTATTTTACACGGAATACGCCTCCTCCATCTAAGGGAACCTCCCCCATCATTCGATGGTCGCAGACCATCGAATCCAGGACCGAGTGCTCCACCAGCTCCCGCAACCTCAGACCACACAGACATTTTTCCGTGCAAAAGCAAGGATCTGGGCGGGCAGCTGACATCCGGCGATGTCGTATGTACACCCCCTACACGTGCGTCACGGCCGCATTACCATACGTACGCCCAGCGTTTGCATGGGAACGCTCATGAAACGCGGGGCGTGTGCATATGGTAATGAGCCCAAATAGCCCTTCACGCCCCTCTCCACCCCATGTTCGGAGTGTTCACATATCATGCGGGATTTGGCCGTACGCCCCACTCGCACATGCGCAGAGACGTCTCTGCATATGCGCAGACACAAAACATCGGCGGCCCGAATGCACGCGGATATTTCCGCACCGACCAGAATAAGGGCCTTAGAGAGGTGCCCAGTCAGGTCCTTACCATAGTCACGCTGCATGTGTCTCCTGTGCCCACTGAGGCAGCCTCACCAGGCATGGAGCCAACATGTGTTGGCCAACTTTCTCCAAGGGTTCTGCAACCTCCTCCCACCAGCACTGAAGCCGGAAGCACCCTCGTATTATTCTCTACAGTCATCCCTGTAACTAGGCTGAGGGTAGGTATAACACGATGGGCAGGGTCGGTTTGTGTCATTCATACTGGCCTAGTTAATGTTGCTCAAAGCTAGGAATAATGGGGGCTATGCAGGCCTGATCGCACGGCTGCATGCATAGAATGTGGCTCTTAGTACGCATGCGCAAAGGCTGCCCTGCAAATAAATCCAGCTACTTTTTTTTATCGCTGGCCGCAAGCAAGTCGATTGACTGACACCAATGTTCGCGGGTTGTAACTGGCCATTTTCTGGGAGTGTCGGGGAAACCACAGACTTGCCCAGCATTTGTGTGATGTCAGCTCCGCCCCCGATCAGCCTGTTTCTACCGCAGCTGCCGAGTAAGTCCTGGGCTACGCACAAATCATTCGGTGGTGAACGTCTTGCGTATGGATTTTCTGTGTCATTTTCACTAGCCATTAGCAGCTCAGCAATCAGGTCTGAATAACCCCCTAAATTCCCACATGCATCGTCGTTCTGGGGTCAGTTTGTGGGTCCTGGGCGGTGGAAGCTCCTGAAGCTTCAGTGCCAGCGATAGAATCTCCACCACTCCTGGGTGGCAGCACTATCAGAGTTGTGTCAGTATGTAGCCACCTCCAGGCATGCTTGGCCAACTCCCCTTGATTGTCAGGTGCATCTGCAACCCATACTCTAGCAGGCCCTTAAGCCCCCCTAATTGAATATTCCTTCCTGAACCCAAGGTTTGGCTAACTCCGACCAAGATTTACATCCCTAGCTTGTTCTAATTCTAGAGGTTCTAGAGGTTCATCTCAGGGTAAAGAGGATGCTTTAGTAAAATCAGACCTGGATCTGTCCTCAGTGACAGGAGTTGATGCAGCTGATGTACAGGGCACAGAAGCTGTACTCCAGATGCTAAAAGTCTCTGACGCTGGGTCCCCAGAGTCTCAAACTGTCTGTTGACAAGTGGAAGCAAGAACAGCCCGTTCCATTTCCTTTCCCTTCTCAGTTGGAGGATTTACTGTTGACAGCATAGATGCGCCTGAATCGTAAACTCCAGAGGTCAAGCCACTTGCAGACAGATTCGTGTGGGGAAATCTCATCTTAATGGATCTCTCCATTTCCAAAAAGACTACAATCCCGGCGGATGTATTTCAATCTCATATGAATCTTCTGTTGAGTCAATCTACGTAGATGTGGTAGTGTCTATTATGCCCACTTTAGTTTTGGACAGGGTAAACAAGATGGACCGAAAATTGGGTAAATCATCTTATGGATGAACTTTTACTCTGGTACTCCTTGGGCTGATCTCCTTACTCTGGTTGAGCACATTAAGGAGGCCACAACTTATTTGGGGGGGAGGCTGATATAGATGCAGGCCTAGCCCACTTCAAAGTTTCCCCTTCACAGGGCACAATTACTGCGGACATGGCAGACAAACGCCACAGGAGACAAGAAACAAACCATTAACATTGCATCTATTCTATATCAGGTTCTATCAGACCTGGTGTGCACTATCAATACTATAATTGCCTCTGACCACAGTGAGACATCCAAATATGAAAGAGAGGAGTCCCCTCTTTCTAATGGTGCAGCCCCTTTAACAGCGTCTATTTGGTAATCATGTGATCACCAGAAAAAGTTGTTAAACTTATCTGGTGATTTTTCAACAGATTTGCTGAGGTTCTTGATATGGTGATCTATAAACCAGATCTTCCCCATATCTGCCCTTATTCTGATTGAGTCGGACGGCTGCGTGTTTGGTCGGACGGCCAATGTATTGTGTTTGCGCATGTGCAGAGGCGTTTCTGCGCATGTGCGAACGCCGCGCACGTCCGAACACAGCGTGAATTCCATGCAAAAATTAATCGGTCGGAACCATCCGAGCAGGGTGGTGGAGAGGGGCGTGAAGGACTGTTTGGGCTCATTACCATATGCGTACACCCTGCGTTTCATGGGCGTTCCCATGAAAACGCTGGGCGTACGTATGGTAATCTGGCCGTGACGCACGTGTGGGGGGCGGACAGCTGACATAGCCGGATGCCAGCTGCCCAACCATATCCCTGCTTTCACACAGAAAAATGTCTGAGTGGTCTGGAGCACTCTGTGCTACCTGACCGCTCGGTCCACCATTCGATGGTCGTCGACCATCGGAGAATGGGGGAAGTTCCCACAGATGGGGGGAGGTGTTCACATGAAACATCCACTCACGGTCCATTCGTTCCGTACGGTAGGCGGGGCTAAGATCACTCGGTGGCCGTCCGAAAGTACGCATCCGTCCCAAGTCAACTAGAATAAGGGCCAATAGGTGAAATAAAAAGGGGTCACCTCATTAAATGTGGGTGGTCTCATAGGTTAAAATGTCAGGCGTAAAAATGATTCTCTCCCCCTGATGTTATATCATTATTATCAAATGCAGATTATTATTTTTTTATAACCTATACAGTGGTTCCCAAACTGTGCAACCTTTTCATACCCCCACTATCCACGTCGGTGTGGAGTTGATTTTAGATAGTGTGGCGAGCACATCGAGGCGAGCGGACACATAATCAATGTGAAGTAATCCGCGTCCCCTCGCGGGGCTTGCTGCGCTCACCGCGCTTCGGGCTCGGTGGCTCACTGCTTTCGCCACACTATATAAAATCAACTCCACGCCGACGTGGATACTGGCGGTATGAAAAGGTCGGAGGACGCGTACCGCCGCACTTCGGGGGCTCGCTGCGCTCGCCACGCTTCGGGTTGGCGTTGATAGTGGGGGTGGCATTAACAATGGTGGGGGGGGGGGGGGGGATTTTACATACTAATCAGCCATCAGGGTGGCTGTACAATTAAAAATCGGGTCTGTGGGTGCATTTAACATAGGAATCAGGCATTAGGGTGCCTGTACAATTAGAAATTGGGTCGCATCGCATGCGATGCGACCGATTTTTGGTCGTACAATGCCCTACGATGGAAATCTTGGGCGCCCAGATAATACACAAGTACCATTGAGTGTAATTGAATTCTGGCCATCGTCTTCTCACCTATTACATAGGGTACAAATATTGGCTAGTACATCAAAAAACAGTGATATGGATGTTGGAATTTGGCAAGTGCCCTTGCAACCAATGAGGTAAAGAATGCAATGTTCGGGTAGTCTACAGTATATACTGGCCAATACACTAAGTGTTGTAGCACGGAGTCACTTGTTTTGACCATTTCAAGCAAAATGCCAGGCTTCACTTTCATTATGTAATATTATTACTATGTATGATATTTCTTAACGGTGACATTGAGGGCCAAATGTAACAGCCCGCAATTTGCCTGAGCTGGCGCCATTCTGGTAAGTTTCCGATAAGATGTTCCTTGGACTTAAAGCAGTCATTAGGTTAAAGGCAAAACCAACCTGCTATTCCCTTTAAATTTATTAATTTTATAAATTAAATGACTATGGGGGGAATTCAAAAGGGTGTTCGCCTCAGGCTCTACAATTCAATAAAAATTGAATTGGATCGATTCAATTACAGACCTTTTTTCTTGCCTCGTAAATTAACTCTTAACGAGCATTAACACGAAATCAGGTAATTTATCGGGGATTTATTTTTGAGACGCAAACCCCAAAAATGCCCATAATTGCAGCCTACCTTCAGGGCTAATTGAATCACCCTGGGTATTAAGTTAGGGCACAGTAAATTACCACAGCTGTTTGTATTCCCCCTATATTGCCACAATCATGTCAGCTCCAACAAATGACTGGCTGTGGCCCTGAAGCTGGGTACACACCTACAGATTACTGTATGTGGGATATTCAATCCCGGGTCACGACTGTCGGACTGGCTCGACAGCCATGACCCTGTTCCGTTCTCGGCTGGCCTGACAGTGAATCAGCAGGTGGGATTCAATGTCCCGAATGCCGAAAAGGGGTGTGGCCGTGAGATACGGCCGTGGGTCATCGAGCTGCGGCCGTGAGCTCGAAATCCACCGTTTTTCTTGGCAGAACGGGCCCGTTCTGCCAAGATCCCTGTTCAGTGCTGTCAGGAAAGACAGCATTGAATAGGGCCCCGTCGCTATTTCCCCCCATCGGGAATCGGCGGGAGATTGAATTCCCCCCTATCTGTCCAATCTGTATGGTGGGAACAATAAACTGGTAATGTGCTGTATGTGAGTATATGACAATCAACCTTTCGCTCCCAAATGGTGGAAAATAGACAAAAGCGATTGTTTGTATAAATTTGTTACATCAAATTAGTTTAACCAATTTGTCTGAAGGAACATTGTCTGTTTTCCAGAGTTTAGGAGTAAATGTTTGATTGTCATTTGCTCTCGTACATTTCAAGAGTTTTGTTCTCACAAGATAGATTGGACAGATAAATCTGTAGGTGTGTACCCAGCATAAAGGGTCCCACACATGATATGTCTGAACCTGAAGTCGGATGCGATTTCCCTTAACTCCCCCTGGACATACCCGTGAATGATTCCATGCAATGTTGTACTGTTGTGCTATTTTGCATAAGATATATGGCATAATATAAATATCTAGTCGAGATAAAGTCGAGATATATCTTAAGGTGGCCATACCCACAAAGATTTATCTTCAGATCTGTCTGGTTGGAGCAAAAACATGGTTATGGATGAGAGCAAATGACAGTTGACCATTTGCTCGGAAATGCTGGAAAACTGACAAACTGTCACTCATCCATAACCATGTTTTTGATCCAACCAGGCAGATCTGAAGATAAATCTTACAAGTGTATGGGCACCTTTATGGTATACAATTGTACCATAAGATATATCTGATGCACTGGATTAGGGGGCTAGGGGGGCTGGAAATGCCAGTCAAACTTCCTTCGATAAGCACTCCATTTTCCATCCGATTCCTTGCGATTCCGATAAATCAACCGTGCAGTGCGAGCGATCGAGGTGCTTCTTTCCGACACTCACAGGACTGTGATAGATTTGCCACTTTACAAACAATATAATGTCCCAAAAGGTCGTAATCGAATTAAATCTTGCAAAATCGTTGTAGTCTATGGGGGCCATAAGTGTTATAAATTGGGTGTAGCATGTCCGTAAGGGATCATCTCTGGAGTAGAAACCAATACAACTGCAGTGATGGAAGTGTTAAGCAAGCACTGTGTTATGTAACAGAGGGATGACTCCTATCGCCATGCTGTTTATGTTGTTGTTTAGTCTTGGTGCAGAATCGGATGGCGCACAGTACTGTCACATTTTCAGTATATCGGAAATTGCCATTGCTGAGCAATAGAACAGCGGCATAATTTTTTTTTTTTTTTGCAGTGAGATATTTTAATTTACAGTCTACTGCAGTGCAGCGTTTCCTCCTGCACAGTCCAGGGTGTCATCTGGCTGCGATAGCTTCACATGCAACAAGGACTAACGACTGTTGCTCATTCTGTGTTTTTTCCCTCCCCAGCTGCAGATTAAGCATGCAGTGACTGAAGCTGAGATTCAGAAGCTAAAAACAAAGGTAAGACAGGAGGATGCTCTTCCTTTGTGTCAGGGGCATGTACTGGTTGCATGCCATTGTCTCCCTACAGCCGGCTGTCTGACCAGGGGGGGGGGTGAAGGAAGGAACGGCAGTAATGGCTCAGCACAGCAATAGTACAAACTGTGTATTGACGTTTAAACATCGAATCATTATTTCTACCTGGGGATTATATTCAATGAAAGGAGACATTTTTCTTAACACTAGTTGCAGATCCAAAACTAACTGCATACAGCAGCCTAGTCTCAGGTCGTTAATAATCTCACATCATTTATTTGTCTTTACATATTAAATTGCATTGCTTCATTGGAAAAATATATTTATACTGTATATAGAGGCATCAGTTTTGCTATTTGAGACAATCCCAGCAAATTGATTGGCAGTATTCACTTCAATCATTGCTAAGCAACAGTTGTCCCTCCAAGACTTCATCGGCTGCTTCCTGCTTTATTGTCAGATTTGTCTGTTATGGCGTATACAGATGTAGCCACGCTCATCATTGCCGCGCCAATTGCCACTTTCGACATACGTGGCGATTGCCGCCATCCTGTTGCCACGCTCGTGGTTCTAATCGCTCCACAACACATAGAAACACATAGAGCGGCAATGGCATGGCATAGCAATTCCATGCCAGAGGTTCCACATTGGCGCGCAAAATGGGCACGAACGACCTGTGGCACGGATACACCGGTACAGTAGCACTAATATACATTACCCTGTCTGCTGCTGTTGTTGCAGAGTTTGCTCTCCCCCTCTTCGGCGGACAAGATAGTAATACTGCTTTCACATTGCAGAAATGGGTAATGACACGGTATTCTTAAATGGGACTTTAAAACGGGTCTGAGCCTTGAGACCTTTCACATTGCAGGTGAAAACCGTTTTAAAAATCATTTAATACCATTCAAACATTCAACCCGTTTAACCCCCAAGGGACACGTTTCAAGCCATTGAAATAGAGCTGTTCAAACTGCCAAAAAAACGGCTTTGAACCGTGTAGGACTCTGCTTTTTAACCGTGTTGAAATACCGGTTAACTTTAACCGGTAAATCAACTCTGGCACTTTCACATTGCAGCCTTAAACGTTTTAAAATGGGAAAAAAACGGCAATATACCGTTTTAAAAGTGCGATGTGAAAGGGGTATAATACATTTTGTCCATGTCCCTTCCTGATTTGCCTCGTTACTGAGAAAAACAGGAAGCAGCGCTTTTGGACAAGATCCCGTTGCCGGAAAGTGAGGAGGCTGCCACACTGATTCGGCCAGACAAAAGCAAACGCCGGCAATGGAATTCTCCCCTTTATCACTTGTGCACATTCTGTCACTACATTATCTTTGTTTTATATCAAAGTTATTTTGTATCAATGAGTGTAGTATTACGCTAGCTATGCCTTACCAGTCAAAAGAACACCCATATTTTTGTCGTTTTTATTGAGCGCAGTTTAAAAGTACTCTGAAATTAATAATACCCATACACTATGGCGATTCACATGCGATGTGGTCACTTTTAATGTGATTGTGGTGATAAATCGCATGAAAAGCGCCCAAATCACATGTGATTGACACCAGGTCCGATGCAATGCGTGGTCCAGTGCACATGACATCAGAGCCTGAGGAGCCGCAGGTAAAAGGTTGCATTGCCAGGCAGGCTTGGTTGGGATTGCATACGATACATCGTATGCAAAATAACTGCATACGGATTACAGTATGTATCTTTTCCTTGAAGGTACAGCCTGGAGGTATGTGTTGCGTCATTATCTTGTTGTAGGTAAACCTTTGTGAGGAACCCAATGTTTCATTTGATTAATGGGTCTATAGAACCTTCTTCGAGGCTTCAGTAGTGTGCTCTTTGGTAGTAACCGCCGTGCCACATACCACCGGTAATTGAAAAAAAGAAAATAATTTGCATACAGTAACTGAAGGTAGAGAATTATCAGATCTCTGCTATTGATGACAAACCACAATTGACTGTTTGTTTTATGGTTTGATGGCCATTTGTACTTTGCTGGGACATTTTAAGTACACTACAGTATATAAGGTAATGACATATGCACCCACACTCCTTTAAGCAGATAAAGAAAGAGGCAAAGGTCTATAAAATAAAGTTTATTGTGTATATTTTATGTCTTTGGGATTTGAGTGAAACGCGTTGCTGGAAGTCCTTGCTGGAAGTCCTGCATTTTATTTCATTGGCGTTTCAGTGAAACACCTTGCCTGCCTTTTATTCCATTGGCATTTCAGTGAAACATGTTGGCTGCATTTTATTCCATTGGTCCTTGAGTGAAACGTGTTGCCCGCATTTTATTCCATTGGAGTTTGAGTGAAACGCGTTGCCCGCATTTTATTCCATTGGAGTTTGAGTGAAACACGTTGGCCACATTTTATTCCATTCTAGTTTGAGTGAAACGTGTTGCCCGCATTTTATTCCATTGGCGTTTGAGTAAAACATGTTGGCTGCATTTGAATCCATTGGTGCTTGAGTGAAACGCGTTGCATGCATTTTATTCCATTGGCATTTCAGTAATGTCATGTTGCCCACACACCAGTCTTTCTTCTTTTTTTTTTTTTTTTAAATGCTGTCATATAAGTATAAACCTTACAAGTATTAATTATATGTGTGTGGCTTGCAAATTTTCTTAATTGAACGGAGAAATGTGCATTTCACTTTTGATCACTTTAACCTCCCATTACTTGAGAATGATATCACTATGTGTGTGGGCAGAATGGTGTATCACGTCCCTTTTCTGTGCATTTTCCATGTATTATGCTGAACAGAGGACACACAGTGTGTTTGTGTGTGTGTGTGTGTGTGTGTACAAAGGGCTTACTTTGTATCTTAAAGATGTCCCTGACACATGCACATACACAGAGGCAATCACAAGTCAGCAGACTAGCTTTCGAAGCATTTGCTTTGAGCAGGCTTACTAGTATGCCATAAATAGTAACTGTTCCCTTCTCATGGGTTCTCCTCCCTTACTCAGCTACAAGCCGCAGAGAATGAGAAAGTGAGGTGGGAACTTGAGAAGAACCAGCTGCAGCAGAACATTGAGGAGAACAAAGATAGGATGATGAAGCTGGAAAGTTACTGGATCGAAGCTCAGACCTTGTGCCATACTGTGAACGAGCATCTGAAGGAGACACAGAGCCAGTACCAGACCCTGGAGAAGAAGTACAACAAGGCCAAGAAGTTAATCAAGGACTTCCAACAAAAGTAAGAATTGCAATAATTCAATGTAAGAGTCATTCACTTAACCTACATATAATAAAAGTTAATAGTATGGAATTTAGGGATCAGGTAGTGATTCTTCCTTTGGATCCCTGCCATTGGCTTAGTCTACTCAAACAGAAGTGACAGCAGGCTGCTGATTGGAAGAGCACTGAAGGCATCCAATCAAAAAATAGCTATAATTTGAAGCCAGACTATGCACATATATGCATAATGCAGATTTGCCAGCAGAGGTCAATGCTGCCAGGAGCCTGCAGGACTGAGCAAATGGCCAGGGGTTGGGGATGTTTGAAAAATAATTTAGGAAGTTACATTCCCCGTTTCAAAGTTAAATGTTCCGTGCCTGTTTATCGAAAGTTCATTAAGAGGGTGGTTACTAATTACGTGGGCCCGGACCTGTTGGAGGCGCCTGGGCCAGCTGCTATGGGGGGACAAATGTCCTCTGTTGGTAGCACACTGCCCCGCTTATTGTATTTGCTATTATCTGGAGGATGTATTAAACCTTTTAAAGAGTGCAGAAGCGGACAAATGTAATTCTACCCGATAGCAACCAATCATCAAAATGGCTTCTGTTAGCAAAATTTACCAAAATGTCTGCATTGGACCGGGCCGAAGAACCACAAACATTTGCATTGAAATAAAAGAATATAGAGGTTTAGCTGCATACTTTATTTCATACATTGTTTTCTGGTGTTGGAAATAGTTCTTTCTCTTTCAATGGTCCTGGTGACACAGCTCAACATTGGGATGTAGGAGGGTCCGCAGGAGCCAGGCACCTATCCTAAAGCTTTTGGAGGGTAGGCTCCTCCCTTCTGCATCCCAGAATCCTCAGTTCGTGTTAGGTGCCCACTGGAGTGGGTGCTATTCCAAAGGGCTGCTGGAGCAGCCGAAGGATTAGAGTTAGTTAGGAGTTTTTTATTTTATTAACTTTTACACTAGCTAGGTAGGCACAGTGTGAGGATTCTCACTGAATCCTCGCACTGACAGCGCAGCAGGAGCTGACAGAAGCGCGTCCTGTCAGCTCACTGTGCACAGGGGAGACGCTGTCTGGTCTCCCTGTGCAGCGCTTACAGCTTCTATTAAGAAGCTGCCTGGGCTCCGGAGCGCTCTGAAACTGGCTTCACGCTAGGTGGGGATCATGGGGGACAGGCGCTCCGTGATGGCGGCGGCCATTTTCTGCGGAGCTTACACACTGAGCTCCTATATGAGAGGACAGCAGTGTGTTACAGGCATGTTCCAAGTGGTCCCCAGCAGAGGGGGAGACACTGGAACTTGGAGATCCTGCAATGGGAGCGGCTGTCTGGGGGCGGTTAGCGCCAAAAGCCACGGACCCCGCAGCAGCAGGAACTTGGTCTCTTCCCTCACTCTGTTTTGGCGCCATTCGGAACGCTTGCAGCGGAGCTGAGCTGGCTGACAGATCCTGACAGAGTGATTGGATTTCCTGGGCATCGTTTCCCCACTTCTGAAGGCTTCAGACAGATAAGTGACTGAGTACATTGGCTCTGTATAAAACGCCTGTACAGTGTGCGCTGTGACTGTGTTATTTGTAGAACATCATGTCTGAGCAACAGTCTGTGGCTTTGGGGGAGGGAACCCTTAATGCATTGAGCGCTTGCAGTGTTTGTACACTGAAATTTGCCCCTGAGCAGATGGCCAAGGGGGGCTTGTGTATTACTTGCGCTGCTGTGAGACCCATGGGGAGTGAACCCCAGAGGGTAGAGCAATCGGAGCCTGCGTGGGCCAGTGCCCTGGGCAGGTCTGTGAATGCCTTAGTGCAATTGCTGGACAGGCAGAGTGATGTGTTGGTAGCTTCCCCGAGACCTAGTTCATCATCTCAGCAGTCCTCTGGCTCCTTGCCTCTGACCCAGGCAGATCCTAGCTTCTTACAGGTCATGCAGGATACTGCAAAAGGGATCAGCAGGTTTAATGATTTGTTAGACAAATTTGATAGTGATACTGTGGGGACCCCTAAAAGGTCTTATTCAGTGCCATTGCTTGTTGCTGAAGAGGAGGGAGAGTACACAGACATCCCCTGGGATCAGGGTGATGATTCTGAAGAGTCCTCAGCCTCAGGGGTGGAGGACTTGATTACTGCTGTTAAGCAGGCTTTGAATTTGTCTGTTAAAGGATAAAACTCCTGCAAAGGGGGTTTTTAAACGGCAGCGTAAGGAGACTGTTACCTTCCCTGCGGATGAAGGTTTACAGGATCTATTGGAAGGGGCTTGGAAAACGCCCGATAAAAGGCTGCAGATGCCTAAGAGATTTTTAAGTCTATAAAGCTGGAAGGTAACCTCAAGGCAATATTTGAGGGGGTAGGCTTTACTGTACTCCCGCTTATAGCATCAGCCTGGGTCTCTAAGGCCATGATTGTGTGGGCCAATGACCTGTGTACAACGTTACATGCTGATCCATGTGTGTTGCTGCTTGCTGAGAAGCTTAAAGCAGCTGCGGAGTATGTGCTTGAGGCTGAGGAGGAAGCTCTCAAAATGGCTTCCAGAGTTTCCACAGTGTCCGTCAATGCCAGGAGAGTGCTTTGGCTTAAAGCCTGGGAAGCGGATAATGAATCTAAAAAGGCCTTAGAGGCTTTAGCTTTTAAAGGAAAGCTGTTGTTTGGTTCAGAGCTGGAAGAGATTATTAAGCATTCTACGGGAGGTAAAAGTACTTTCCTGCCGGCTCCTGCAGCTAAACAGGCCTCAAGGTTTTCCTGCTTTTAGGCCGTCCTTTCGGCCCTCCCCTAGAGGGGGTGCGTCCTTTTGTGGACAGTCCTTTAGGGGAAAATTTCAGTCCTCCAGGGGCAAGGCCCCTAAGTCAAAGTTTGGTTCCTTTAATAAGAAACCAAGCACCAAGGTGAGGACAAGCCCTCAGCATGACTACCTGGGAATTATCCCGACGGTGGTCAAAGTGGGGGGGGCGTCTGAGATGGTTCAGGGACACTTGGGCATTGTTGGGCCGGGATCCTTGGGTGTTGGACATTATATCCCAGGGTTACAGAATTCCCTTCAAAGGTCTTCCTCCGAGAAGATTCATTCCTACACCACTACCAAAGGAGTCTCGGCTCTGGGCTGCTCTTTTGGGGGCGGCTCAATCTCTCTTAGAGAAGGGTGTGGTGATCCCGGTCCCTCGAGCAGAGTGGAAGAAAGGCTTTTATTCCACACTGTTTTTGGTGCCCAAGCCAGACGGGTCTTTCAGACCAATCTCAAATCTAAAGTCTTTGAATCTCCATCTGTGGGTAGACCATTTCAAGATGGAATCTCTACGGTCTGTGCTGCTAAGCTTGGACCAGGGAGAATTTTTGGCGTCCATGGATGTCCAGGACGCATATCTTCACGTCCCTATCCATCCGGAGCATCAGGCTCTCTTGAGGTTTGCGATAGGAGACCTGCATTTGCAATTTCAGGCGTTGCCCTTCGGTCTGGCCACAGCGCCAAGGGTATTCACCAAAATTATGTCTGTAATGGCGGCTGCTCTCCGCCTGAAAGGAATCACAGTGATTCCGTATTTAGATGAGCTGCTGATCAAAGCAGAGTCGGCGGAGAAGTTGCAGCGTCACTTGGCAGAGGCCATCAGTTTTTTGCAGACTCACGGATGGCTTTTAAACTTACAAAAGTCTCAGCTTGTGCCGTCACAGAGAATCCAGTTCCTGGGTGTTGTCCTGGATACCCATCTACATCGGGTATTTCTGCCAGAGACAAAGGCCAGGGACATAGCCACCTTGGTTCGGGAGATCCTGGGGCCTCAGAGTCCATCGGTTTGGAGGTGTCTCAAACTGTTGGGGAAAATGGTGGCGACTTTCGAGACGCTATAGTTTGCCAGGTTCCACTCTCGAGTGTTTCAGTGGGACATTCTGACGTCTTGGTCAGGAAATACTCACACCATGAAGTCAGAGCACATAGTGTTGTCTCCAGAGACATGGTCTTCTCTGCAATGGTGGATGCAGGTGGATTCCCTTCAGTGGGGTCGGTCTCTGCAGTCCTGGGACTGGCTGGTAGTGACTACCGACGCCAGTCTCAGGGGCTGGGGGGCGGTGGTTTTGGACCTACGCCTTCAGGGCTTATGGACCTCGGAGGAGTCTGCCTTGCCGATCAACATCCTGGAACTGCGGGCTGTGTGGAAAGTGATATCTCTGGCAGGAGAAAGATTGCAGGGCCTTCCTTTGAGGATTCAGACCGACAACACCACGGCTGTGGCATACCTGAATCACCAGGGAGGCACACGCAGCAAGCTGGCCATGTGGGAGGTTTCCCGGATTTTCTTGTGGGCGGAGCTGAATGTTCCAGCGTTGTCAGCGATATTCATCCCAGGGGTGGAGAATATCGAGGCCGATTTTTCTGAGCAGGGAGGAGCTGCTGGAAGGGGAATGGAGCCTGAACCCACAGGTATTTCTTCAGATTACATTGAAGTGGGGAACTCCGGATGTGGACCTGATGGCATCAAGGTTCAATCATAAGGTGCCCAGGTTCTATCCACGAGCCGAAGCAGTGGATGCAATGACTATCCCCTGGGAGGGGAATCTGCTTTATGTCTTCCCGCCATTTCCAATGCTGGCGAGGGTATTGAAAAGAGTCCAGTCCCAAGGAATTCCGGTGATTCTAGTGGCCCCAGATTGGCCAAGGAGGTCCTGGTACTCGAGGCTTCAGAGATTGTCTGTGGACTTGTGGCGTCTACCTCTGAGGTCAGACCTGTTAAGCCAAGGGCCGTTCTTACACCTGGATTCAGCTCGGCTAAATTTGAACGCTTGGCTATTGAGACCGCCATCTTGAAGAACAAGGGGTTCTCGGAGGCTGTGGTTAACACCATGGTGAAAGCTAGTAAGTCAGTGTCTTCGGCAAACTATTATAGGGTCTGGAAGACCTATATTAGGTGGTGTGAAAGGCAGAAGTCAAACACATCGCGATTTCGACTTTCTAAATTACTGGAGTTTTTGAAGGATGGCTTCTCGTCTGGGTTAAGCCTTTAGTCACTCAAGGTACAGATTTCGGCCTTGTCGATTTATTTCCAGAAAAGGATAGCATTGTTACCGGAGGAGCAAACTTTCCTGCAAGGGGTTTCTCGATTGAAACCTCCCTACAAACAACCAGTGGCTCCATGGGATTTATCGCTGGTTCTGGAGTGTCTTTAAAAGGCGTCTTTTGAGCCGTTGAGGTCGGCTGACCTTAAGTTCCTTACATGGAAGCTTGTATTTTTGTTGGCGGTTGCGTCAGAGTATCGGAGTTGGGAGCATTGTCATGCAAGTCTCCTTTCCTTATATTTCATGATGACAGGGCTGTTCTAAGAAACGGAACCCCAATTTTTACCAAAAGTAGTCTCTGCTTTTCATCTTAATCAGGAGATAGTTCTGCCTGTGTTCCAACCCCCAGAGGGTTCAAGAAAAAGGGACAAATTGAGGAATTTGGATGTTGTGCGCGCCTTGCGCATTTATGTGGACAGGGTGAAGGGTGTCAGGAAGACTGACACTTTGCTAGTCTTGTATGATGTGCACAAGATTGGTTGGCCTGCTTCTAAGCAGACCATTGCTAGGTGGTTGCGTTCCGTCATTGCTTTTGCAAATACTAAGGTTGGTAGGCCTGTGCCGGCCAGGATTAATGCGCATACCACCAGGTCGGTCGCCACCTCTTGGGCGGTTCGACATGGGGCCACAGCTGAGCAGGTTTGCAGGGCCGCCACTTGGTCATCTGTTCACACTTTTGCCAAATTCTATAGGTTCCATGAGTTCGCGTCGGAGGACACATCATTCGGGCGAACAGTGATGAGAGCTGCAGACCTGAGCGTACCCACCCAAAGGACCGGCTCTGGAACGTCCCAATGTTGAGCTGTGTCACCAGGACCATTGAAAGAGAAAAAGGGATTTTTGTAAGAACTTACCATTCGAATCCCTTTCTCTGATATGGTCCTGGTGACACAGCGATCCCTCCCTTACGCTCAGTAAGTATGCCAGTGTTCATGATGTTTCATGTTATATATGGTTGAAAAGTTTTTTTGTTTTTTTAATTGTGCATATAATATGTGCAGGCGTTTGTACTGAGTTAATGTATTCCAGTGGCTTTGAAAGATTGAACTGAGGAGTCTGGGATGCAGAAGAGAGGAGCCTACCCTCCAAAAGCTTTAGGATAGGTGCCTGGCTCATGCGGACCCTCCTACATCCCAATGTTGAGCTGTGTCACCAGGACCATATCAGAGAAAGGGATTCGAACGGTAAGTTCTTACAAAAATCCCTTTTTTGTAGAACAAAATATACAAGTTGCTCCCCAGAACATGTTTCTTTACAACATGAGAATACTCAGTCAATTTAAATATCATTTTTTTTTTTTCCTTTCAAAGGGAGCTCGACTTTATCAAGCGCCAAGAAGCCGAGAAGAAGAAGATCGAAGACATGGAAAAAGTCCACGTCGCGGAAGTCCAGAACTTGCAGTCTCGTGTGAGTAACACCACGGCCAGGACCTTTATATCAGGTTATTGCGAATAATCCACAACGCGTTTCACTCACTTTCCCTCCCGTCATTCTAGATCAGGGACCTGGAAGCAGAGGTGTTCCGGCTTCTCAAGAGTAACGGAAGCCAAGTTAACAATAACAACAACATTTTTGAAAGCAGGACATGTCTCGGCGATGACTCCAGCGAAGTTCCGGCCGAGGACTTGGCTGACAAGAAAGACGCAAGCCTGGATGGCTTGAAGGAAGGTTTGTTAAAACATTGAAAATCTTCTGTACGCGATTGACTTGAGAAAAATGACACTCCTGGCAATATGCATAATGCATGTACGGAGCGCCTGCTGTGCCGCAGCCCCCCCTGCTCCTGACATTTCTCTGACATCAGAATGCAGTGTAACAATGTATCGTCATTGCTGGATGCTTATTCGTACGGTCACACACAGGCTCCGTTCTCTGTATATGTTTTATCTCTCGTTGATTTCCAGGTGTCCATACAGTTATTAGGAACTGAACAGAAAGGGGTTGGGTAATATATACATACATGTCTTGTGTTTTGTCCTCTATTGTAAAGCCAATAAACAGAATCCAAGCGACCGCTGCAGGGTTTGACCGCAGGAGTGTGATTCATTGTGACGCCACAGAATCTGAAGACATTGCAATGAAGGGTTAAAACGTGTGCCGAAAGCGACATGTGTTACTTACATAAATGTGCTGCATAAAGATATGAGGGTATGGGTCATTGGGTTGACCCTATTAAGGTCGACCGCTGAAGGTTGACAGGCCTTCGGTCGACATGGCTAAGGTCGACAGGGTTGGAAGGTTAATGTCGACAATGGCAAGCATTATGACGACAATGGCATATGTCAACCTATTACATGTCCATCATTGGCATGTGGTGGCCACTGGTGGTCGACCTAATGACTGTCCTAATAATCCACACACGATTTCCTGTATGAACACCTACATTTGGGGGGGATTCAGCATGGCTCAGAAGGGGCCGAGTTCTGATAGCAGAGGGTCTGCAGATGCCCATATTTGCACATGTGCAGACACCCTGTGCGAGCGCCTTGGGCGAGTATCAACACTTGCTGAGGCATTCACATGGGGTAGCGGAGAGAGGGGGAGGCTGGGGGAGTACGGTCAGCGTTTTATGGGTGTCTCCAGGGGCTAGGGGCGGGCTGCTGATGTCACATGACCATCAAATGATTTCTCTCCCCTTTGGCCACATGCGATGGGTTCGCGTACATCATGGTACCGAGAGGATTCGGCTGGGCTGCGGGCGGCATTCGTGGGCCACTAAACAGCGGATGTAAGCCCTAAGTTTCACTGTCCTGAAAGCTTATTTAATGTCCCCCTAGCTTTGTGTTCCCCATATAAATACAGTATAAATATGATTTCTTAAATGCAGGGCATTTCTTTCATCCGTACTGTACATTAAGATCCCGCGTCTCCCAATCCTGGCGGAGCTTCTGCCTTCCAGTCCTTCAGCTATGTGCTTGCAATCTGCATGGAAACCGTTGGATGGACCTACAGGTCCACATTTCCCATCAGTTTTCCCGAATCTGTCTTTGATACGGCGTTACAGCGTCTCCTGGCGCTATGCAGCACAATGATGTGTAGTAGAGGGAGGGAGCTGCATCAGAACCCGGTCCTACAGACCCGCTGGCATATATAATACCTTCCCGGGAAATGAGTGGCGTATTGGCCGGCAAGGACCAGCTTGGTGATTAATGCACTGGCTTTACTAGGGGTGGACTGTTATAGAACTGGGAGGGGAGAGGGGGCCGGTGGGTTAGTGTCGAGATGTTAGATAGCAGAAAGGACTAATAACTTAGAGCTACAATATGATCCCTGAGTGCCCGGCCCCATGAAAACGCATCCCCTGGCATGTGCCCGGCGCAGGAGAAATAATCATGAAACGATGGACTTCTCCTAGGCTCGCAAAAAAATTCAGTCGAGGCAGACTTGTGTTTGCGGGCTCCGGGACGAAGACGGGGCAGGCCCAGCAGAGCAGAAACTCTGGGCGTTCCCATGGCTATGATGGCGATAGAATCGGGTTCCAATGTCAGCTGCTCCATCTGTATGACCCATAGGTTTCCGCCTGAAGAAGCTGATCTATATCATTCTGTAGGTGCTGATTACAGCTCAGTACTATGGCATTTATGTGACCCCCCCTCTCTCTGGCTGCCGCCTTCCCTTCCTTTCCGCTGAACGTATAGAGTAACCAGGAAGGGCAGTTACCATGGCCAACTTTACTGTGTTTCGGTGCAGTCTGCATGTTGATGAAATTTAGGGGCGGCACCACGTTTTGTGCCCTCCTGGAACATGGGCCCTTTTATGCCTTGCCACCCCTCATGTATGCAAATGAAAAGCAATAAGAAACGTCTCCCTGTGATGGGCGCGATGCCGATCTATGCGCATTTGATGGTTTTCCTCGTCGTCCTCCCAGTGGTTTCGGCCCTAGCATCTTATATGAGAAAGACATTCTGGGCCCAATTCAGACCTGCTCCCTGGGCTGCAAGTGTTCGGAGCCGAGCAAGCAGGTAGCTGCATCCCCGCCAAACATACACCACCCCCGCCCCTGGGCACGGCTGCGAATGCTCCGATTATCGGACCGGCTGCGGATTTGCAGCCCGTTCGAACCAACCTGTATCAGGCCCTCTGAGCAATGCACAAGGTGCAGATCTGTGAAACCGACTGTGGGCATCTCCATACAGCTCCTGGCAGATGCAGCATTGCCTATCCTCTCAGATCCGATGCGCACTGAGACGCAGCAGCACCAGGCATTGCCTCCATCGCTAGTGCCCTAAGTCGTGATGAGTGTGACAGTTTTTGATTACAAAGGAGTTCTAGAACCTGCTCAGCCAAGTCTTTATGGGGAAAATGTAGCAACCTTCTTAAGAGTAAAGCCGTTGTCTATAGCAACTAATGAACTTCTAGCTAGCAAGTTTATCAAGCTGTTTATCCCTGTTCTGATACAGCCTATACAATGATACCTGAATGATTGGTTACTATGGGCAACACCTGCATTTCTCCACTCTGTAGACATTTTGATACACCATCCCCGAGTCAGCAGAAAGGGTGTATCACAAAGTGTTCTCTGGATACATTTGTATCCAACCCAAAGAATGCTAAGCAATAGGATCAGCTTGATGTCCTTTAAATACAAGTTTACTTTACCTGCAGAGGAGGGAGTGATGAATGTGTTTCGAAAAAGTGTCAGTTGGGAGCTGAATGTCTCAAAGGCAGTTGGGCACAATTTATCATCTTTAACGAGTGATAACAAGGATATTAATCGTTGATACACCTTGCCCTTAAGTTACACAAGGGAGTATTCCTCTTCATTCAGTGCATTGCTGTTTGAATGTGAAGTTTAATCTTGAAGATGGTTTTAATGCATTAATTTATAATTATTATTAACTCTATTACAAACATATAATCCTGTTACATATATATTCATAAAGACAAGTTCAACATACAATGGCAAAACACAATAGAAGAAGATATATTACTGTACGTTTGTAGGTAAAGAGACAAACTTGCTAGAACAAACTGTGTTATTTGTCATTAAAGACATTATAGTATCTGTTTTGTACAATGGGGCCTCCCAGGTTCTACACACAGATACGGATGAAGACTGTAAAGTATTCAGTAATATGTTATATAATCAATACCCAGCTTATACATATAATTCTTAGTACATCGACAAGCAGACATTCATGGGATTGCAGTAGAGTGAGGAAATGCATTGGTGCCCATCCACTGTGCAGTGTGCAAATCCATTGTATTTATTGATTCGAAGCAATGTTTAAACAAACCGTTTTTTTCTTATCTGTGCATATCATTTTTAAAATAAGAGGCGTTGGTTATTGGCTGATGTTGGTACACACTTCTACAGTGCAATAACCCAGAGCAACCAAACCACAGTACCGTGCAATATACTGTAGACTAATGAAGGCTAGTGCCTGGTTGGTTTGGATTACTGCACTGTGCAACTTTGTGGCTGTGTTTATGAATTACCCCGATCAGTACTGCTAATGTTAATACCACAGGGTTGATTCAATGTAGGTAATTCGATTGCATTTTATGCTAAAGGACACAGATGGAGAAACGCCTGTGTGTCAGTACATATTATCCATATTTATACTTATTGAAAAATACTCACTTAGCAAACTTGATTTTCCTACAAAAATTCTTTGAACAGTAGCGCTCAATAATGTACAGTAAGCATTTCCTGTTTAAACACGGAGACTTGATGTTATGCCTAATGTAAAAAAAAAAAATGTTTAAATGTTATCTCATACACTCTGTCGCATAGTTCCTTTGACACAATGAAATCATTATGTCTCAAATTGGTCAGTCAGAGGAACGTAACTTTTGCAATAAAGATATTGAAAAAAAAAAAGTGTTTATAAGACTCTTGGATTCCATTTTGAATCAAGCAGTCATGCCCATTCCACGATGGATATGAGAGACGAATGAGTGAATTCATTTTCATTCATGGCGGCTTCGTCATGGAAATCATAAACATTTTTATTTTAACATTGGCATTTTATCATCCATTTCGATATATTTTTTTTTTTTTTATGAACTTTGCTTTTGTCAATGGTGGTTCATAACTTCACTATTTATTAATTAACACACAATTTAAAAAAAATTTTTTGCTGGCGACTCAGTTATGTGTAATGCTGACGATGGCGTGGGAATGCTTGCAACAGAGGCACAATACGACCGCGACATAAGTGAGTGCAGTCAAATGAGTCATGTGACTCTCCTGTAATTATCTTTGGTCTACGTACAGTAGTCCTGGTCATCTGGTCAAAAAGGTCGACATGGCTAAGGTTGACTGGTCAAAAGGTCGAAATAAGCCTTAGGTCGACAATGCTACACATAAATCTGCGGGTTCAGTATGATTAACCTACAGTCAAAATCCTCTTTTGACCTTTCGACATTTTAAATGTCGGGATTTTAAAAGTGTAGCCATTTTTTTTGGACTGTGGGTAAATTAAGCAAAAGTAATCTCCACCTGGCCCATCAAACTACCTGCTTTATACCTGTTCTTGCCACTAGGAGCATCAGTGGCTGCAATTCGCATGCTAGCTCAGACCAACATGCTAAACACCCTGACTAATATGCAAATGATCCAAGCCACAGAGCCTTTGCCACATAAATGAGAGATAAAAGAAGATTTTATTATACCCGCTGACTACAACAGGCCCTGTCACAGAGATATCTATTTACAGAAACTTGCTATTACACGTTACAACCAATACGCTTGTATTACTCTGTCTTTCACAACACTACGTAACAAACAGAATAAGTTATAATTGTTGTGCTATGAAAACCACTTAAAGGTTAAAAAAATAGATTAATAATAAAAAAAGAAGTAAATGAAATAAATAACCTTTAATGATCAACAAAAAAATACCACACAATCCTAACCGCTCCAGAGGCACACAAATGTTAGCTTCAGTTTTACACTACAATTCGGAAGTCAGTTTCGACACACTGCCCCCAAATCGAAGTCTCTGCACGTTACATCTACCCCACCTGCAGGGCAACTTGGTTTTGTCCACTTGCTTGCTTTTTTGTTTTACATACAAAAATGAATCTGGTCCTATTTGCGATGCATATGAAGGATTGGATTAATCCTTCCCAGGATTCCAAGGTATAGTTTTAGTTAAAGACCAATAAAATCTAAAGCTGCCCACGCACTTGTCCGATTTGTCCACTTTTCACACGATTCCGACGGATCGGGAGAAAAAATTGGGTGCAAATTGGTCAAATCGGATGTGTTTGACATATGATCCGCTCCTAAGTAGGGTTCTGTGCATGTCGGATATCGGACCTGCTTGCACGTTCGACCTCCGACTCGGAAGGTCCTGGGTGGCTCATGAGGGATCTTCTGCAACTTCTCTGAGGGTGGAAGTCACCGTAATGTATGGGTAACTCAACACTAGAAAGATATTTTGTGCCAGGATCGACCTTTTGGCATGTTGACTTTTTTGTCTTGTGTCGACCTTTTCCTGCTGCGGTCCCTTCGTCTTGCATGGCGGCGGTACTTAATATTTGCATTTAATCCCTGAAAAATATCAAATGAATCAGTACAGTCTCCTTGTGCGTCCTAGTTGCATTACATTGCAACTAAGAGGCTTATTCGGTTAAAAAAAAAACAACTATGCCCGACTCTAGCACAGTTGCCCAAGACATGATGGTTTACTTACGTCAGGGTTACCTACTTTTAAAGTCTCCTCTCCGGGAGAAGCCTGTCAGCAGCACTTTGAGGGGCGGGGCCTGATGTAGATGTAATCAAGCCCCGCCCCCAGTATGGCAAATCCCGCAATTCGCGGGTCTTCGAAGCTAAATGACGCGATTTGGATCTTTAGCCCTGCCCCTCCCCGTAAAGCCATGAATCATTGTCATTTACCGCTGCGGCCAGGGAGATTCGGGGGCGGTCGCCGGTATCCGGTATTACTGTTGGGAGTTGGGAGCGAAAATAAAAATGCCTCAAATCTCCACCTTGGCAAAACCGCAGCAGGCAGAGCTGATTTACAATGTGCAGAGAGTAGCAGGACCATAAATTGCAGTGTTAAAATAAAACTGTCCGTCACGTGTGGGCTACATGCAAAAACAGATGCTATTTACCCTGCAGGCAAAAATAAATAAGACAAAATGCTCCTTTTTATTTTTGCCATTGCCCCTGACTCTTTGGGGGAATGTTTTATCAACACAGTTTTTACCTTCTTTTTTTTCCCACAAAGTTTAATTTTAATTACAGATGGTAGAATATGTATCTATTAACTGGTCATGCACAGTATGAGTGCAAAACAAAATGTAAACCCGAAAAAGCCCACAAAAGAGAAATGCTACGGAAGGTCCCAAGTAAACTGGGTACACACTAGACGATGTGTGTACCCGGCAATATCGTCGGCAGCAGGAATCCGGCGCAGTGCTGGCATCGGTAAGTGCATACACACTTGCCAATACCGGCTGGTGTGAGCACTTGCGGGGATTTGGGAGAGGGGGCGGGGGGCTTTATGCCGCTGCAGCATGGACCTCGTTAATGAAGTCCTCCCCTGTCTGAACTGCACAGACGAAGGAGGACACAGATGAAGGTAGGGGTCGTTAATGATAAGTGGATAAAGGTATAACTGGTCCGGAGCTGATGTCACAAACACTCTCCTAGAACAATCAGCCACTCCCAGCGTTTTCCTAGACACGCCCAGAAAACGGCTGGTTTCCACCCCCAGATGTCTACTTCCTGTCAACATCTCTCATTAATAGTAGTATAACCAGTGGCGTAACTACCGTGGGTGCAGGAGATGCAGCTGATTTGGGGCCCTGGCTGTCTATAGGTCCTGCAATTCTCCCCTACACCCAGTCACACTACACTCCACCTGCCCACCCTGGCAGAGGCCACAGGAGTGTAGTGTGTTCCCAGTTTTGCTAACATTTGCAGTAATGTATGTAACCCCCCTATAGGCAGATGGGAATTGAGAGGTTTAGAGAGAGAGAGGGGTTTCAAATAATATGAGTTCACTATTCCGTTCTAGGCTGGCAATTGTTCTGTTATCAGTTATTGCCTTTCCAAAATGGCGAAAGGCATCTGTGCCCTTCAATGGAAATACTGACCTGATAAGCCACTGAAACATCTGACACCCATAATGTGCTACACCAGTGTGATGATATCAACATGCCAATATGGTTTTATGAACCCTATGAGTGCTAATATCTCTGGAGAGATGTGCAAAATATCAGCTAAAAATGCCAGCGTCTCTCACATTTGTTATATAAATTCAAATAAAAAATGTTGTGTAAAAAAAAGATTATATTTAATATATAAAGTAATCGTTACAGGCCATTATGAATGTTTGCTTAGCAATTTTCACACCTATTTTGACAAATTCACTTGGCACTCAAAGGTCTAAGATTACAGTACATGCCCTATTTAATGTATACTGGAAAAATATACTTTCCTTACCACCTATTCTACTCAAATGTATCTGGTTCCTGCATCTTAAAGGCTTTCGTTTTACAATATGTTTTTATCCAGTTCTTATTGTAATGAGCTTCCAATGTTAAGCTCCTGTCTTGAAGCTTGATAAAAAAAGTTTATTAGTTAACTAATATGAATAATCTAACCAAGCAGGCACATCTAATCCTTTCTATTTGACCCGCTATCATCAGGGTGTATTACAAAATATACATGAGGAATAAGGTCAGATCATTATTATCTCTGAATATTGGTTTGGGTAGAATAGCTATGAATATAGCAATGTAAAGTTGACAGGCACCAGGTCAACATTCCTGAATGATTGACAGCTTCATTTGAAATGTTACCATATGAAATGTTGACATTCTAAAGCATGCCGACGGTTATGGTTAGGTGTCAGCAGTACGAATAGGGTAGGATTAGGCTGCAGGGGTAGGGGAGAGGTTATAGGGACACCAGGGGTAAGGGTTATGGACTGACGGAAACTGCTTACCGGGTCCAGAAAAAGGCGCTGCATGTCAACAGTACATCATGTCTATGTAGCATTCAGTCACGACATGGTCACTTTGCGACCAGGTTACAGTTTTACGAGGGCATGATTATTGTTGACCATGCGTACCCAACCGCTTTCATTTGGGCTCAGTTTGGTTTCCATAATGCAATATGTTTAAAGTGGTAATGCTGACCCAGTTACAATGTTTTAATTAACATGAGTATCATGTCGGCAGCATACTGTCCACGACATCATGTCTTTGTTGGTGTGGCCATAGCTATGTGGGTGTGACCAGTGGTATGGGTGTGGATATAGCTATGTGGGTGTGGCCAGTGGTATGGGTGTGGTCATGTAGGCTTGTACACCCAATACACCACTGGTCCTCAACTGCGGTTCCCAAGGCACATGGACAGTCTGACTTATTGCCATGAAAGAGAAATTTGCCAAAATGAAGCGACCTATCTCTTAATTGAGATAGGACTTAACCATAGCGGATGGGGTCCACCCCCCCAAACCTAACCGGCCCCTGGTTCTTTGAGCTGGTCTTGGTTTCCCGAACATGGGGAAAAAGTTTGGTGGGATTCCCCTGTATTTGAGAAACCATCACTGGGCTCTTGGACCTATCCTGGTTCCAAAAATACGGGGGACAAAATGAATAGGGGTCCCACGTATTAGACTATCAGCCATAGACTATCAGTCACAGAACTTACACAAGATGAAGCAATGCTGTGAGCTGATCCAATATTCTGCCTATCCTATTACTAGAAGCTAGAGACCTCATTGAGGCCATTAGCGGGGGATTGCCGGGACTCCAGTCCTGGACCATGAGGGGACCTGCATGCTAGCGGTGTGGTTGGGAGTGCACCGCAGGCTGCCATAGAGGGACAGGGCCAGTGGCAGCCTGAATCTGGAGCTGGCTGCAACCTAATCGGAGCTAGTGTACCGGCACCCAATCATTAGTGGCAGCTACCAGAACAGTAACTTGTGGTGGTCGCAGCGGGAAGATGAGGGGTGAGGCCCTACAATTTCCAATCACAGACCTGGAGATATGAAGAAGGGATGGCCATCAACGCTATTTCCATCAATGGTGGTATTGTGAATGACCATCGATGGTAGCATACTATTTGATGTATGACCATTATTTTAACCATCAATGGCCATCCCTTTTATTTGGCCGACTGGCCCATGGGCCAATCAGAAACTTAGGGGCGGGGCTTTATGGATGTTGGGGGCGGGGCTATGATCAGTGTCCCAGCCCTGTGGATAAGAAAAAAAACTATTAGGTTATGCTTTGCCATCAATGGAGAGAAACCATTTGGTTTTCCCCCATTAATTGCAAAACTAATCTACAACGGTCGTAAACCATCGCTGATTTTGAATCATCGATGGTCGATGTCCATCCCTAGGATGATGCACTGTGCTGTAGGTCACATGCTCACAGATATTATCTCAGGCCACAAATCCACTATCTCCACTGTGGAGGACTTGGCAGGTACAGTATATTATGCATCGTCCTGTGATGTCACTGTTATGTCACTGGCTGCAATATTATTTTTCACACTTAATGTTTCTGAACCATTTATTTATTATTTGATCAATAACATTATTTTCCAGATTCTTATATAATATACATACAACGTTTAATTTCCTCAAATCATGTTCCCATAACATTTAAGTTCAGTTTGTGCTTTCATCCCTTTTCTCTCCCCCTCATGTTCCCCTCTCCCCCTCTCATCCCCCCTCTCTCATCCTCCCTCTCTCTCTCTCTCTCTCTCTCTCTCTCTCTCTCTCTCTCTCTCTCTCTCTCTTTCTCTCTTTCAATGAGGGAGATGTATCTAACATTCTAAAGAATGCAAGTTAAGAAGTTGAGCTTAAGCTGCTGTATAATTTACCAAATATTGGTGGTTATTCTGGTTGGTTTGCAAATGCAAACTCCTTCTTTAATGGACAAAACCATGCTGCACTGTGCAGGTGGGGCAGATGTAACATGTGCAGAGAGAGTTAGATTTGTGTGAGTTATTTTGTTTCTGTGCAGAGTAAATACTGGCTGCTTTATTCTTACACTGCAATTTAGATTTCAGTTTAAACACACACCCCCCCCCCCACCCAAATCTAACTCTCACTGCACCTGTTTCATCTGCCCCATCTGCAGTGCAACATGGTTTTGTCCATTAAAGGAGTTTGCTTTTGCAAACCAACCAGAATCACCCCCATAGTGTATAAAATGACAGCTAGAATCTCATCCCAGGTTTGGTACATCTCCTCCATGGACTTATGTAACTGACAATATTGTTACCTAGAACAGATCTCAAGCTCTTAAACCATTAATAATATTTCTGCCGCGTTTACTAACACCATTAACTACTAACTCTGTGCACATTTGCAGAAGGCGCAGTGAAAAGTGCGGATCCCGATGATGTGTTTGGTAAGTAGAAAACAATGAAACTTATAATACATTTACATTGTGCACAGCGCCCCTGCCCAGATACAGTACATTAGAGTGGCGGGAGGATGACATCACTGTTACCAAACCCATCAGAACCTTGTGCACAGCGCCACTGCTCAGATACAGTACATTAGTGTGACGGGAGGATGACATCACTGTTACCAAACCCAACGGAACCTTGTGCACAGCGCTACTGCCCAGATACAGTACATTAGTGTGGCGGGAGGATGACATCACTGTTACCAAACCCAACAGAACCTTGTACACAGTGCCCCTGCCCAGATACAGTACATTCGTGTGACGGGAGGATGACATCACTGTTACCAAACCCCACGGAACATTGTGCACAGCGCCACTGCCCAGATACAGTACATTAGTGTGGCGGGAGGATGACATCACTGTTACCAAACCCAACGGAACATTGTGCACAGCGCCACTGCCCAGATACAGTACATTAGTGTGGCGGGAGGATGACATCACTGTTACCAAACCCAACGGAACATTGTGCACAGCGCCCCTGCCCAGATACAGTACATTAGTGTGACGGGAGGATGACATCACTGTTACCAAACCTAACGGAACATTGTGCACAGCGCCACTGCCCAGATACAGTACATTAGTGTGGCGGGAGGTTGACATCACTGTTACCAAACCCAACGGAACATTGTGCACAGCGCCACTGCCCAGATACAGTACATTAGTGTGGCGGGAGGATGACATCACTGTTACCAAACCCAACGGAACCTTGTGCACAGCGCCCCTGCCCAGATACAGTACATTAGTGTGGCGGGAGGATGACATCACTGTTACCAAACCCAACGGAACCTTGTGCACAGCGCCCCTGCCCAAATACAGTACATTAGTGTGACGGGAGGGTGACATCACTGTTACCAAACCCAACGGAACCATGTGCACAGCGCCCCTGCCCAGATACAGTACATTAGTGTGGCGGGAGGATGACATCACTGTTACCAAACCCAACAGAACCTTGTGCACAGCGCCACTGCCCAGATACAGTACATTAGTGTGACGGGAGGATGACATCACTGTTACCAAACCCAACAGAACCTTGTGGAATCTATAGATTTACTAAGGTCAACTTAAGAAACCTACCTAGAGATCTAATGATATACGTGGCTTAGTGGGGTACAGTAACTACATTTATTTATTACCAGTTTCTTATATAGCGCACACATATTCCGCAGCGCTTTACAGAGTATAGTTGAACACTCAGATCAGTCCCTGCCCCAGTGGAGCTTACAATCTATATTCCCTACCACATATACACGCACACACAGACATTCTAGGGTTAAATTTGTTGGAAGCCAATTGACCTACCAGTATATTTTTGGATTATGGGAGGAAACCGGAGTACCCGGAGGAAACCCACGCAAGCACGGGGAGAATATACAAACTCCGCACAGTTAGGGCCATGTTGGGAATTGAACCCATGACCTCAGCAATGCTAACCATTACACCATCCTTGCTGCCCAAAGCTTCTAAAAATGAAAAGAGTTGATGTTGCCCATAGCAACCAGACAGAACCTGGTTGCTAGGGGCAACGTTACCTTTCTTCATTTTTACAAACTTACAGGACAAGCAGGTTGTGCAATTACACACAAACAAATTCAGATTGTGCTTCAATGCAATTACACCTCTAGTGTACTGTATACTTTATCTGCCAGGTCTACTTTAGCCTGTTGCCTCACCTGCCCCTTTAAAGTCCGCTATACACACCCTCCCTCACTTTCTCCGCCCTCCTCCCACCAAGATCCCTGTTCCCTTCCATAGCGTTACTCACCCTGTTCCGTTCCCAGTACTCTTCTCTTCCCGTGGTGCTTGTGCATATCGCACCTAACAGATTATATAACAATTAATCGTCAAACCACTCATGAGCAAATTACATATACTGTCGCCATTACTTTTACTGTTTGATCAAGTTATTGAAGATTGAACTCATTCACATGGAAATTCCTATTCCCCAGTTGAAAATCAGATGATTTGCAGAACTTTGTTATTCACTTTTCAAAATAATTGGCGGTGCGACGGAATAAGGCGTATCCGGCTTGTAGCTGACGTTGCGCACCATCCCGTAATACGCTCAGGCGTGCCTAATATTTTCCCGGGCACTCCTAGTGTTTCCTAGGCACACCTGCATTTTTCTTAGCACTCCCACTAAATGGCCGGTTTCCACCCCCCAGACACCATCTTCCTGTCAATCACCTTGCAAATGGCGTGCGAATAGAAAAAGTAGCAGGAGTTTATCGCCACAGGCCGCATGCAAGCGCAGTGTATCGATAATCGGCCACTGTGCAATCAGGTCTGAATTATGGCCATTGTCTGCAACAATCACTAAATACGCAGAAGTGTTCTCTTAGAGTGTACATGATCCAGTACACTATGCTTCCCTTTAGCTTTGCGATATAGTAATATAGACAGTGCAAGGTGTTGTCTATGCTGATAGCTGCCATTGTTTCTCTGCATTGCGCACACGCTGATCACATAGGGCCTGATTCGCCAAAGCCAGTAATGATCCGTCTGTGCTGAATACCCAGCTGCCTGCATGCGGACGACGAGCCCGCCCACACTTTTGCCATCTGCATCTGTCATCATTAGTATTGCCGGGAGAAACAGAGCCATCTGAATCAGGCGCCCTGTCTCTATTTGCACACTGGACCCATGGGGGAACCGCACCACATAATCCGCAACCATCTTTCCAGTGCCACCCAGGAGATGGCACTGCACAGGGAGAGCAAAGACTCTGACAGTTCCCAGATTGCCGGAATACGGTATGATGGGGGGGGCCCACTGCACACACAGGCCGTCTTAGCCATTAATACGCCCCTGCCTTATTTACCAAGTGGAGTATACCATAGGCAACAATTTTGGCGAGACATCTCCTACAACATAAATTCAGAAATTGTGAAAAACTTTTGACTGTCGACATTCCCATTGTCAACCTAATGTTTGTGTTGACATTCCAACCCTGTCTAATTATTTCAGGTGTTGACCTAAGCCCTGTCAATCTTCAGTGGTGGACACAATGCATGTGAACTGAGGGGCCCATATCTGCGGAGGGTAGATGAATGTGCCAGGTCCTGTGTTCATCACTGATACTTCACCAGTAATTACTTATATTGTAGACTTTAGTGAAGCCGTCCCAGAAACAGAGAGGCTGGATTCTAAAGCACTGAAAACTCGGGCTCATCTGATTGTCAAGAGCAAGAGACAAAAGCCCTCCAGGACCCGGCTGGGGGACAGCATTAGCTCCACCGATGGGGAGGACAGCATTGAGAGGAAGGTACGACCCAGATACTATTGTTCTGCCAAGTGCTCTGTGCCCCAGTCTCACCTGTTCTCTCCTGCCCTGTCGCTAGCTCTGAGTTACATGTTGTTCTGTCTTATATTAAGCTGTAAGTTGAATGAAAGTATTTTCAGGGCTATAATATGCATTAGACAGATCTGGCACAAGACATTTTCCACCCAGGAACCTTAATGATAAGGAAAAAATCACTTGGAGCATGATCAAAAACCTCCACCCAAACTGTAATGGACAGTCGCTCACTCTTCGCAATGCAGGTTTGCCCCTCCATTATTGAGGATATCACACTACAGCATCACACACCGCCTTACACTTGTTATACTCTCCGATAAGTATCGGCAGGTCTCACTATCTGCAAATAGCACCCACTTCATGGGGCTGCATTGCATCCCCCCATAGAAACCTATCGGGGATGCGTCAGGCGGCGGAGCAGGAGGGAGGGCAGAAGGGATTGGAGATTCCTGCTACCCTCCCTCCTGATACATTCAGGTCATACTTAAAATTTGCAGCTTATCCCAATTAGCTGCAAATATTATGTGATAAATGGGCCCCATAGCCTCTGTAAAGTGAGTGGCCACCCAACCATGATTTTTCTGTTTATATTGTCAATGGCTTCTCTGGAGACTATTACAGAGGCTGACCAGCAGAGGTCACTGCTGATAACAAGTATGGGGACTGCAGAATTGTATCACGTTCTGTTTAGGAAGCATTGTATACTGTTGTATGTATATATATATATATCATTTCCACTTAAGGGGAGTATTCAATACCCACCGCTGGTGATTCGCGACAGCATTGAAGAGGCAGCTCGTCAGAATGGACCCAACTTTAAAAGCAGTCAAGCCCATTTTGCCAAAAGACAGCCGTGGATTCTCGAGATCACGGCCGGATCTAGACAATCCACGGCCGTTTTCGCAGACATTTTTCGCAGACATGCCCCCTTTTCGCCGATCGGCAGGCAGGACATTGAATCCAACCTGCCGATAAACTGGCGAGCGGGATGAAAACAGGCTAATGTTATAGAGTGTATGTGTAGTTATTGCAACGATCCGGCATTAAAGGTTTTTTCGCCCTTAAAATAGAAAGTTCAGTACCTTAAAAGCATTGTCTGACTAAAAAAAAGTATGACCCTTCTCAACCCTCCCAACTTGTCATGCAGAGGAAGAAAAGAAGATATATCATTCCATAGTTCAAGTAGAGCTCCGAAGTTTATCCCAATGCATCTCTAATCATTACACCATGTGCTATGTGACTGTGGTTGCCATGGTAATCCATGACACTGCACAGATTGTATTAACGATTATAAGCATTATGAAGAAAAAAGATACAGAGGGGATGTTTCTGATAGCAACCAATCAGATTCTACTTCTTATTTTTTTAACACCTTCTAGAAGGTAATAGATATAATATGATTGGTTAGTATAGGCACCATCTCATCTAAAGTAGACCTCCCATCTTGGTAAATTTACACCATGCTGTTTGGCCAGATCTGCCCCCCCTTCCTAGCTGCTGAACTTCTGTAAGTTGTCCCTAGTTCTGGCAACAATTCCACCCATTCTTTTTCCCCTGCTCCATGGCATTACTGGTGGAGTATTTGGTGGTACAGTAAGTTATTACTAAGGAGGTCATTCTGGTTGATTCGCAAAGCTGGGAAATGTGCAGTTTTGTGAGTCAATCAAACGCCGCCAGCATGACCCCCTTCGCATGCCGAGTTTCCCCACACGCATGCGAATTTTCATGGCAACACTTGGCGTTCCTATGGGCGCGACGACGGTCCACCCCCCCACGCCCCCTACCCGCAGCTTTGTGCGAGCGGACGTGAATAATCAATTCACCGTGGCCGCACACACCAAACGACTGCACATGTGCATAAAAGTTTATGCACATGCGCAGCTGCGAAACATCGCTCAGAGTTGCGAATCCGCAATGGTGCGTGAGAACCAGAATCACCTCCTAAGCCTGGCCACATTCTGAGCAACAGGATTTGTATTTATTTGGACACACTAGAAGAGATATGGCTCCCAGGCCGCAAGAGCAAGGATCATCGTCACTGACGCTAGATAGTCCACCATAGGAACGCCGAAGACACACACTTATTGCCATTATCTTCTGACAGCAACTGGCCAAAAATGCTCTGATGCATTTGTTTAAGTCTTTGTAATAGGACCATTCTGCCTGAAATAAGCAAATATAACTCTGCAACAGACTTTCTTTCCAGTTCTCCTTCCATTTTGTGTTTTATGCAGATCAATAAACCTAATGTGTGTTTTTAGTAGAGATGTCCAGGACCGGATTTACCCAGATCTGCGAACGGGATTTTTATTGGCTGTCGGATGTCACATGTTTTGGCTCCAAAACATGTGACAGCCGAATAGCCAATAAGATCCCATTTTCAGATCCAGGTAAATCCGTACCTGCACATCTCTAGTTTTTAGCGTGTGAGATTATCTTCCATAGTGCAGTCCCATGTGTCCCTTCCTCCTTGTCTCTCATTGTCTCATCTCACTGTCTCATGTCTAACTCACTGTAACTGTCTGCTGTTTCTCTCACAGTGCTTCTTTCTGTGGCCAGCTGTAGCGCGCAGTACCTGTCTCTTGGTACAGTATTTTAGTTCCATCCATTCTATATTCACCCTCTGCTATAGATACAGATAAGTGTAATCTCCATACAACCCATGTGCATTACTCATTGTCCTACTTCTGAAATGTCTGTGACTTGTTTGTTGCTGTCCCCCTTTCCCCTAAAATTCAATAACAAAATTAAAACTTGCTATATGTTGTCGCTTTATGCCTTTCGTTAATATAGTGTACAGCAGTAGCGAGTCAACATATTGGGAAATTAATCATTTCATTTATTTCTTTTTAGTTTCTTTTCTTTTACATAATTTCTTTATTGTTGTTTCTTTATGAACCAATCTCACACTACTGTCTGTCCAGTAAAGCTTCTTAGGTAATACTAGTTTTTAGCTGTTGTTACACTCCAACACAGGTTACATGAGGTCCTGTTCGTGCAGTACACAAATTACAACACACATGGGGTGGTATCACGTTATCAGCGATCATTGACCGCTGAACCTGTGGGTGTAGGAGAAATAGTATTTTTAGGGGGTGGCTAAATCAGATAGCCTTTTAAAAAATATATATATTGTGGAAAATTCAGTTTTTCGCTTCCGACGTTTCGTTGCAGGTAATTGGATTGGATTACCCCCATACAGTTGTATCAGACTTGTCTGTATGCTGAAAAGCTTCTGATGTTATACTTAGACTAGTTTTATTGACAACACATTCTTCTCACTAACTACTTGGGTAGTATCGCAACGTGTGTGGTTAGCATTATAATGAACAATCCATACATACAGTATATTGAACATAACCCTAGTAGTTTTCTAGTGACGACTTTTTCCGTGTCAGCCGTATTTGGACTCTTTACAGCTGTCTATCTATTTTCTGTATGTCTACTACACCACTCTGACCTAAAACAATGTGATATAATCATTCTTGTTGTATGTAGTATGTTCCATAGTAGAGCAGAGCTTGACCATAGTTGGTCACATGTGGGCCTTAATAAGCATTGGGCCTAATTCTGGTTCACTTGCAAAAGCAAATTCTCTCTCTAATGGACAAAACCATGTGCACTGCAGGGGGGGGGGGGGCATATGTAACATGGGTGCGATTGTACTTCAAACTGATAATCTATATTGCAGTGTAAAAATAAAACAGTCAGTATTTACCCTGCACAGAAACAAAATAACACCCATATCTAATTATCTCTGCACATGTTACATCAGCCCCCCTTCCTTCTCTGCAGCACACATGGTTTTGTCCATTGGAGAGAGAATTTGCTTTTGCGAGTGAACCAGAATGTTGGGATAACATGACTGGTGTGTAAATGAGGCGTGTTATCTTGGTCTGGCTGTTGGAGGTATATTTGTATTTAATGCAATATTATGGCATTGTGCTTGCAGAATGCCACGCTGAGCAATGACTTCAGCGCCAGCAGCACCAGCTCAGCAGACCTGAGCGGTCTTGTGGTGGAGCCGAAGTTAGCGGAGAGGTCCCATTCGCTAGCGCTGTCCTCTGATGAGGTAAGGAACTGCACCTTTGTGCTTTGTGCTATTACCCGCTGGCATTATGTGACATAGTACTCTGCACCAGTCACACGGCAACCAAGGCTTCCACACAGGTGTCATCGCAAACCATCAGGGTCAGGGTCATGTAGAAGAATGCAGGAATGCGCTATAGAATGTAGAAACTAGACACAGGACAACAGGGAGACTCCTGAAGATCAGGTGTCACTCCCGGCTACCTGAATGAGTGGGCAAGTCTCCCGGGACTGGTCATCACTCACCAGCTTACTTAATGGGTGGACTTGGCAGCCCATTATGCAATTTGCACTGAATTCTGTCATCAATGCCACTCACTTCCCCTAATCCATCCCCCCTTGCTGCACAATGCTGATCATTTCAGCATTGTATAGACGGGGAGCATAGTAATGATGATGCAATCACGCATCCACACTCCCAACCACAGCATCTGCCCATCCTCGCCCCCTTATGGCAAGTCATGCCCCCCACATCACCCACTGCTGTGCCAACCAGAAAGTCAGCAACATTACACCATCCGTACTACCCTTAGCTTAATGATCGGTAATTTACAATCTTTTGAATATTTCTACAGTCATACTTACTGTAACAGTGTTAATAATTAATCTTTGTTTTTATTGCTTCATCATGATGGTACATATAATCTTCCAATTATACACAGCTACAGTATATAGCGATCCAGAAGCAGGCTCCACACATCACTGAACTGACAGGTGTATAACAGGCTGTCTCCCACACATCACTCACCTGACAGGTGTATAACAGAGGCTGGCTCCCACACATCGCTGAACAGACAGGTGTATAACAGAGGCTGGCCCCCACACATCACTGAACTGACAGGTGTATAACAGGCTGTCTCCCACACCTCACTCACCTGACAGGTGTATAACAGAGGCCGGCTCCCACACATCGCTGAACAGACAGGTGTATAACAGAGGCTGGCTCCCACACATCACTCACCTGACAGGTGAATAACAGAGGCTGGCTCCCACACATCACTCACCTGACAGGTGTATAACAGAGGCTGGCTCCCACACATCACTCACCTGACAGGTGAATAACAGAGGCTGGCTGCCACACATCACTCACCTGACAGGTGTATAACAGAGGCTGGCTGCCACACATCACTTAACTGACAGGTGTATAACAGAGGCTGGCTCTCACACATCACTCACCTGACAGGTGTATAACAGGCTGGCTCCCACATGTCACTCACCTGACAGGTGTATAACAGAGGCTGGCTGCCACACATCACTTAACTGACAGGTGTATAACAGAGGCTGGCTCCCACACGGCACTCACCTGACAGATGTATAACAGAGGCTGGCACCCACACATCATTCACCTGACAGGTGTATAACAGAGGCTGGCTCACACAAATCACTCACCTGCCATGTGTATGAGAGAGACTGGCTCCCACACATCACTCACCTTACAGGTGTATACCAGAGGTCGGCTCCCACACGTCACTCACCTGACAGGTGAATAACAGAGGCTGGCATTCACACATCACTCACCTGACAGGTGTATAACAGAGGTCGGCTCCTACACGTCACTCACCTGACAGGTGTATAACAGAGGCTGGCTCCCACACATAACTCACCTGACAGGTGTATACCAGAGGCCGGCTCCCACACGTCACTCACCTGACAGGTGTATACCAGAGGCCGGCTCCCACACGTCACTGAACTGACAGGTGTATAACAGGCTGTCTCCCACACATCACTCACCTGACAGGTGTATAACAGAGGTCGGCTCCTACACGTCACTCACCTGACAGGTGTATAACAGAGGCTGGCTCCCACACATAACTCACCTGACAGGTGTATAACAGAGGCTGGCTCACACAAATCACTCACCTGCCATGTGTATGAGAGAGACTGGCTCCCACACGTCACTCACCTTACAGGTGTATACCAGAGGTCGGCTCCCACACGTCACTCACCTGACAGGTGTATAACAGAGGCTGGCTCCCACACGTCACTCACCTGACAGGTGTATAACAGAGGCTGGCTCCCATACGTCACTCACCTGACAGGTGTATAGCAGAGGCTGGCTCCCACACGTCACTCACCTGACAGGTGTATAGCAGAGGCCGGCTCCTACACGTCACTTACCTGACAGGTGTATAACAGAGGCTGGCTCCCACACATAACTCACCTGACAGGTGTATAACAGAGGCTGGCTCACACAAATCACTCACCTGCCATGTGTATGAGAGAGACTGGCTCCCACACGTCACTCACCTTACAGGTGTATACCAGAGGTCGGCTCCCACACGTCACTCACCTGACAGGTGTATAACAGAGGCTGGCTCCCACACGTCACTCACCTGACAGGTGTATAGCAGAGGCTGGCTCCCACACGTCACTCACCTGACAGGTGTATAGCAGAGGCCGGCTCCCACACATCACTTGTCTCACCTGATAGATTTGAGTACTGTGTGGGTAAGACTTTGCTGCTCTGTGTTCTGTGACTGTCACATCTGGTGTATTTAACTTATAACAGAGGCCGGCTCCCACACGTCACTCACCTGACAGGTGTATAACAGATATCTGTGCCCACAGATCACTCACCTGACAGGTGTATAACAGAGGCTGGCTTCCGCACGTCACTCACCTGACAGGTGTATACCAGAGGTTGGCTCTCACACATCACTCACCTGACAGGTGAATAACAGAGGCTGGCATTCACACATCACTCACCTGACAGGTGTATAACAGAGGTCGGCTCCTACACGTCACTCACCTGACAGGTGTATAACAGAGGCTGGCTCCCACACATAACTCACCTGACAGGTGTATAACAGAGGCTGGCTCACACAAATCACTCACCTGCCATGTGTATGAGAGAGACTGGCTCCCACACGTCACTCACCTTACAGGTGTATACCAGAGGTCGGCTCCCACACGTCACTCACCTGACAGGTGTATAACAGAGGCTGGCTCCCACACGTCACTCACCTGACAGGTGTATAACAGAGGCTGGCTCCCACACGTCACTCACCTGACAGGTGTATAGCAGAGGCTGGCTCCCACACGTCACTCACCTGACAGGTGTATAGCAGAGGCCGGCTCCTACACGTCACTTACCTGACAGGTGTATAACAGAGGCTGGCTCCCACACATAACTCACCTGACAGGTGTATAACAGAGGCTGGCTCACACAAATCACTCACCTGCCATGTGTATGAGAGAGACTGGCTCCCACACGTCACTCACCTTACAGGTGTATACCAGAGGTCGGCTCCCACACGTCACTCACCTGACAGGTGTATAACAGAAGCTGGCTCCCACACGTCACTTACCTGACAGGTGTATAGCAGAGGCTGGCTCCCACACGTCACTTACCTGACAGGTGTATAGCAGAGGCCGGCTCCCACACATCCCTTGTCTCACCTGATAGATTTGAGTACTGTGTGGGTAAGACTTTGCTGCTCTGTGTTCTGTGACTGTCACATCTGGTGTATTTAACTTGCATTTCTTTAAATTAAATTAATTGTTTCTTTCTACAATTTCTTTTATGCGATTTGCAAAGAGCCTGGATATGATAGATGATGAGGTGAGTCATTTCTCTTTCTGCATCTTCTTCCTAATTTCCTCAGGACATTATAGGACACCACTGCTGTCACCCTGTTCTGTACTTTCCGCACCATAGGGTACGTCCCACCTACGCTGGTCTTTGCAAGGTCTCACTAGTTGTGGTTCAATCATCAAGTATACTGTAGTTCCAAGGTTCTTTCTCTCCCCTGAACATTGTCTGCTCCCTGCCCAAGATAACCACAGATAGACCACACATTCATCACAGATCACACATAGACCACACGTAGACCACACTTAGGGCAGTATTCAATGACAAATTACGCTATGTGCAGCGAATCCTGTTTAGGATTCACTGCACATTCGCAGGGTTCCGGAAGACTACAGCATTCGGTGCCAGCCCTCCCTTTCACCCTATTCAATGCCGCAGGGGCTCGCTGCCCCTGACGGCGAAGTTTAGCCCCTGCGGCGAACGCTACAGGGAGCCGGGGGACGGCGCAAGCGGGGAGATTGATGCCTCCCTGCCTTCCCCAGAATTTGTGGGGGAGAAGGAGGGCTCCTGGGCCCCCCGGGACAGCTGGCAGGGGACAGGGGTAGGGAGCCGCTTCACTGGTTCCGCTCGTGCATATGTAATGAGCGGGACCAGCGTGAAGAGATGAGTGGCTCCAGGCCCCCTGCTGGCAAATGTGTAAAAAAATAATTCAAAATTCAAAATTACATATATATTCATGTGCTGCAAGCACATGAATAAAAATAGCATGCCCCTTCACAGAAAAAAGAATTCTGACACCAAAAAAAAAAAAAAAAACTTTATTTTTTAAAGACCACTTTCCAGTTCACCTTAAAAAGATGTCGAATGCAAAACGGTGAAACATGGTGAAAATCAGGGAGAAAGCAATTCGCCATCCTAGCATTAAATACACTCTCAGCGAATCCCAGTGAATACCCCATTGAAATACACCAGCGAATTGCAGCGAGCATAAAACGGAGAACTGGCCTTCATCGCTATCGGCGAACAGTGAACATTGAATAGGGTGAATCAGATTTTCAGTGAAAAAGATTCACAGCAAGGAGTGAAAACAGCCCGATTTGCCGGGGAAAAACAGTGAATCTGGAGCATTGAATACTGGCCTTAGACCATTACAGTAATTCTTCCACCTACTTTGCCTAGTTCTCTAATAGCTCCCAAATGCACGAACTGATTGACATATTTCTATACAGTCCTATTATCTCCTATCCTCTATTCCTCCATCACTTTCCAATCTACTGTAGTTTCCTTCTTTGGCCGCTCCAGAGGATTAGGCGGTATAGTGGCTACGCCATCCATACAACCCTCCTGTACTCTCTCAGCATTCATTATATTTACGCAATCATCTCTATTCCCCTGCACTATCCCTTCATTTGTTATTTTGCTTTATATTTTTTTAATTTCCACTCCACTGCTCCATCTTCTCTTCTACATTTATACACTTCTCCATCATTCAATCTGGTTTCCTTTTCTTTCTTTAATTCTACCATCTGTGACTTCTAAATCATTCCTGATACTGTTTGTCTCATCTCCGCCACCTTGTATAATCTCCTGCACTGGTTTACCATCCTTCTACACTTCTGGGCTGTTGCTCCATCCTCCAGTCTACCCTCCTCTTCTTTCATCCATTCTGATATCCATCACTGCTCAATCATTCCCGCTACTGTCTTACTACAGATGTAGCAGGCTACATCTTTGCAGGGGCTCCACCAGCGGCCGGCTACCACCAGGGGCGAGCGTGCACGAGACGCTTGCGCGCCCCGTGGCAACGGAGCCGGCTGCCGCCCCCCCCCCCACCCCCCCCCCTGAACTGGGCAGTGTCTCCCTGAAGCGGAGACGGGCAGGGAGACGCTGCCTAGCCGCCGTGATACTGGGACGCGCGTCCAAGTCCCTATCGCCGGCGCTCGTCAGTGAAAGGTATCCCGCCGGGCAAAGATGTAGCCTGCTATCTGTATCTCATCAACCTACTATAATCTTCGGCACTGATTCATCATCCATCTGCTCTTTTTGGCTGCTGCTCAATCATCCAGTCTACACTCCTGGGCTTTTGCTCTATCTCCCAGTCTACACTCCTGGGTTGCTGCTCCATTCTCCACTCTACACTCCTGGGCTGCTGCTCCATCCTCCACTCTACACTCCTGGGCTCCTACTCCATCCTCTAGTCTACACTCCTGGGCTGCTGCTCCATCTCCCAGTCTACACTCCTGGGCTGCTGCTCCATCTTCCAGTCTACACTCCTGGGCTGCTGCTCCATCTCCAAGTCTACACTTCTGGGCTGCTGCTCCATCTCCCAGTCTACACTCCTGGGCTGCTGCTCCATCCTCCAGTCTACACTCCTGGGCTGCTGCTCCATCTCCAAGTCTACACTTCTGGGCTGCTGCTCCATCTCCCAGTCTACACTCCTGGGCTCCTACTCCATCCTCTAGTCTACACTCCTGGGCTGCTGCTCCATCTCCCAGTCTACACTCCTGGGCTGCTGCTCCATCTTCCAGTCTACACTCCTGGGCTGCTGCTCCATCTCCAAGTCTACACTTCTGGGCTGCTGCTCCATCTCCCAGTCTACACTCCTGGGCTGCTGCTCCATCCTCCAGTCTACACTCCTGGGCTGCTGCTCCATACTCCAGTCTACACTCCTGGGCTGCTACATCCTCCAGTCTACACTCCTGGGCTGCTGCTCCATACTCCATTCTACACTCCTGGGCTGCTGCTCCATACTCCATTCTACACTCCTGGGCTGCTGCTCTAGCTCCCAGTTTACACTCCTGGGCATCTGCTCCATCTCCCAGTCTACACTCCTGGGCTGCTGCTCCATCCTCCAGTCTACACTCCTGGGCTGTTGCTCCATCCTCTAGTCAATACTCCTGGGCTGCTGCTCCATCATCCAGTCTACACTCCTGGGCTGCTGCTCCATCTCCCAGTCTACACTCCTGGGCTGCTGCTCCATCCTCCAGTCTACTTTCCTCTTCTTTCTTCCATTCTACCATCCAGCACTGCTCAATCATTCTCAGCACCTATTCTAATCTTTTGCACTTATTCATCATCAATCTATGCTCCTGGGCTGCTGCTCCATCCTCCCTTCTACTCTCCTGTTCTCTCTTCCATTCTGCCACCAGCATTGCTCTATCACTCCTGCTTCCAAAGCATCACAATTGCTTCATGTCTTTGTTCCAGATCCTTGATGAAGGACAGTCTCCCAAACATAACCCATGGCAAAGCCGTACTGCCCTAGAATGGAGCACACAGCAAGTGGCCAACTGGTTGACGGCTCTTCACTTGGAACATTGTGTTGCTGAATTCACTGCCCATAATATCAACGGGGAGCAGCTTCTGCAGATGGACAGTGCCAGACTAAAGGTAATAAAACTGATGCATCAAAAAGACACGTTGGCTCTAGTCCGATGTCCGATGTCTGTTATCTACAGTATTGGCATATTGGCCCGATTCAGTAATCGTACACTGGGGGCAATTCTACACCACTCTCAGTAGTCACTCTCTGCTTAGCGAGCGAATACAATTTTTGGCATCTTTGTCGACATAGGTCAACTTGGACAACGCACGAAAGGGCCTTATTCTGGTCCATGGTGTATGCGCATGCGCAGGGTCATTTCTGCACATGTGCACCGGTTGCGTGCGGGCCCATGGTGAACAGGGTGTTCGCCAGACGCATGCACCCAAGTGTGCGGGCTAGGGCCGCGGTGGTGCCATTTGCATATGGGAACGCGCCGCATTTCATAGGCGTTCCCATGAGAATGCTGGGTGTCCTCATGCAAATGCCCAAGTGACGCGAGGGGCAGCCAGCTAACATCACCGGATATCAGCTGCCCGCACACTTCCACCCGAGCATCCACGCTTATGTAAGTGAGTTGAGAGTCATTTTTAAATGCATGCACCTTCGCCATCATTCGATGGACGCCGACCATCGAATAATGTGGGAAGATCCTACTAGGCCTTCCGAGGGAATCACCCTCGCGATTGGGTGGCCGCCAGGCCACCATTCGCAAGACGGGGTTTGGTGGACCCGCAATCAACCAAAATAACCCTCCCAGTACCCTCTTTACCTATTGGGATGTAAAGTATTTTTTTGTTTGTTTTTTTTAAATCAGGAAAAACTCATCGACCTTTTCCCATGTTGATCTTTTGCTCGTGTCAACTTTTTGACCATGTCGGCTTAGTGCATGTTGACCTAGACACTGTCGACCCAATGACCTCATTCCAGAGAAACACTGAGGGCCTGATTCTGAGCAGGACACAGGGGGTTATTCTGATTCACTCGGAAAGGCACAATCACTCTCTAATGGACAAAACCTTGTGCGCTGCAGGTGGGGCAGATGTAACGTTTGCAAAGAGAGAGTTACATTTGGGTGTTTTATTGTTTCTGTGCAGGGTAAATACTGGCTGCTTTATTTTTACACTAGTTACACAGTAGTTAAGGTTGAATAAAGACTCACGTCCATCCAGTTCAACCTTGGTGTATTAGCTTCCTCCCTTGTTTTAAGGACAGGTTATGATTATTGTTTGTACCCCCTGTATATTTTTAACCAATAGATGTTTGTCCAACCTTATCTTAAATGTATTTATTGTGTCAGCTGATACCACATCCCCATAGTTTGGCTGCCCTGACTGTCAAAAAATGTTTTCATCTAATAAAACGGAATCTTCTTGAAATATAGATATCAGTTTGAAGTACACCCCCCACCCAAATCTAACTCTCTGCACAGGTTACAGCAGCCCCACCTGCAGTGCACATGGTTTTGTCCATTAGAGAGTGATTGTGCCTTTCTGAATGAATTCGAATAACCCCCACAGTCCTGGCTGTCCTATTGCCGCAGTTGCTTCTGCTTCTTAATGTTAATGCCATTAAAAGGCCCTGTATTGGAATGTGCCAGAACTGAGAGACCCCCACTTGGGCTGCAACACCATCTGGTGAGTCTATGGACGTATCAACGGTCACATCATTGCGCACTTATGGTGTGTACACACGGTACAATCCAGCATGAGATTTTGACTATATAGTCACACCGACAGCCGTGATCCAGGCCCATTTGCGGTCAGATCGACCGCATAACGACAGACGAGATTCAATGTCCCGCCTGCCGATAGGCGCAAAGGGGGCGTGGCCGTGAAAACGGCCGTGGATTGACGATCTGTGGCCCGGATAGCCACAATCCATGGCCATTATCCCGCATCAATGCTGTCGTTAATGACAACATTAAATAGGGAGCCGCCGCTATTTCCCACGTCGGAAATAACGGCGGCACATTGCATACCCCCCTTTATCGTAGGATGGCTTTGCGGCATGCGTGCTACTGTATGATCTGTACACATGCACAGTTAATCGCTGATCAACCGTGCTGCGATTACACTGCCATCCAATCAGGTCTGAATAACCGCCAAATTCAGGATGCGTTTGTAGCGCCACTCAGATACTTATCTCTCCTCTTCCTCCAACACCGCCACTATACGCTGCTCCGAATCCGGCCACAACAATCCATAAATCACATATTGGAGTAAATGTATGTGGTATCTATCTCCATAAAGACCGTTATGTGCAAGGTGATAATGCTCCAGCCAATCAGCTACAATATTAATTGACAGTTAGAAGCTGATTGGCTGGTGCATTATCACCTTGCACGTAACAACGTTCTTTAAGGGGATAGATATCACTTCGCCAAGCTTCATACATTTACTCCACCGAACCTTCTATTCCACAAAAAAAGTGCTGTACATAACCGGTACCATGAAAAAAAATTTATCGGAGAGCGCTAGACCTAGTACCACCTAGTCAATCATACACTGGTTATTGAATGAAACACCATTCACATTTCGTATGACAATTCTTTGTCCCCTTCCAGAATGATACGTGAGATTCGTTCAAGATCAAAGTCCTTTATTAAAACCCAACGCGTTTCGTCAGAACGACTTCATCAGGGGTGTGACGAAAGAATTTTATTATTAGGCCAGCATGGCGGCTAATAATTCATTCAGGACAAGGTAAAATCAGTAAGGTAATGGATTTAAGAAAAGCCAATCCAGCTTAGTGTACTAGATATTCCTGTAAGGGTGAGGTCCATGAATGTTGGGCTCACAGAGCCAATAAGATGATAGATTGGGGGAAGCCGGTTTGGCTCTGTTTGTCAAACAATTTCTGTACGGAATGAGGTCCTTGAATATTGAGCTCACAGGGCCAATAAAGAGATGGAGAAGCCAATCTGGCTTAATGTGCTGGATAGTTTCTGTAAGGGTGAAATCCTGAGGTATTGGGCTCACAGGGCCGTATTTATACAGATGGACCTTACAGGTCCCGTGGAAAAACAAGAGATCCAAATGAGAATATCACCTCTCAGATAATCACCACAGTGTAGTATATGTCCCAAGCTCCTTCACTGCCCTGAATGAATTATTAGCCGCCATGCTGGCCTAATAATAAAATTCTTTCGTCACACCCCTGATGAAGTCGTTCTGACGAAACGCGTTGGGTTTTAATAAAGGACTTTGATCTTGAATGAATCTCACGTATCATTGTGGAAGGGGACAAAGAAGTGTCATACGAAATGTGATTGGTGTTTCATTCAATAACCAGTGTATGATTGACTAGGTGGTACTAGGTCTAGCGCTCTCCGATAAATTATTTTTCGTGTATCTTTGTTGTTAGACTCTCACTAACAGGGGAGCCTTATCGGAGTAGCAGCTGATTATAAATCCTTTAGCGCAATACGAAGGCCAGATTGTATTTTTGTGTATAACCGGTACCATGTACATAATCCATGTGTAACAAATGCTGTTGTTTCTTAGGCTCTCAGGGTAAATTCTCAAGAAAGAGTGATCATTAAAAAAAAAATCAAAGACATGAAAGGAGCAATCGACAGAGTCCGGAAGGCCAATGAGAAAGCAGAGAAGCAAAGAGAGCGACTTCGGAAAAGGGAGCAGGACCAGCAGTTACAGAGAGCGAGGCGAGAAGACGGATCAGCGGAAGGTGCACAGAGCACCGCAGAGCCATAGCGGTTGTACTGTAAGTGTGACTGGGACATTTCAATGACAAGTACTCCGTGTGCACCTCGTGGGGGCACCGCACAGCCCGAGTGTGATGCCGGCATTGGACAGGTGGGGCAGAGCTTTCTGTAGTCATATCAGCGGTTTAGATGAACAGTCCGTGTGAAGCGCATCTGTCATCATCCTGCGCGTAGCTGGGGTCCTGCACACATGCCGATGGCCGCCAACTCCTCTCGTGTCACTTACACTGGTTTCTTCTTCATTCTAGCTCTGTAAATTCAGCGTTGTTGCTGTGACAACCACCGTTACTGTTTACAGAATGGTTGCTGGCTATTTGAGTGTTTTATTTTTAGGGAATAAGAAACTGGATACAAGCGCATGTCCTTCATCATATCTGCCACTGCCTATCAGCGGGGGGTGCTCTCTTTCTGTCCTGGAATAATATATGATAGCATTTATTTTAATTTATGCCATTAATTCAAACCCATGATGTTCTGTGAACGTTGTTACATAAAGTTTCTGGAGCGCTTGGCAGATTTGGAAAACAGCAAAATGTGGAATGGAACAGATTAAAGTATAAATATCAGGAGCTTGTTATTGTCTGCAAGCACAGCTAAAATACTCTATTTATAATGTGTTGTTCTGTTCTCTTTCTATATGCTCAGTTGTCTATTGCGGGATGGTATAATCCACCTTTCCTGGGGAGTGGTACAGTCGACTTTTCCTGGGGAATAGAATGGTACAGGCTGCCTTTCCCAGGGAATGGTACAGTCTGCCTTTTCCCGGGGAATGGTACAGTCTGCCTTTTCCTGGGGAATGGTACAGTCTTCCTTTTCCCGGGGAATGGTACAGTCTTCCTTTTCCCGGGGAATGGTACAGTCTGCCTTTTCTCGGGGAATGGTACAGTCTGCCTTTTCCTGGGGAATGGTGCAGTCTGCCTAGAAGAAAAAAGATTTTGTTCATTTAGAAGAAAAAATGTCTTTACAGTCAGAGCAGTCAAACTTTGGAACTCTGAATAAATACGTTTAAAATAAGGTTGAATAAACATTTATTGGTTAAAAACATCCATGGGTACGCATAAATAACATAATCTGTCTTTAAAATATCAGAACATACTATACAACAAGGGATGAACTACTATAAACATAGGTTGAACTAGATGGACGCAAGTCTTTATTCAGCCTCACCTACTATGTAACTATGTAACTATGCCTTTCCCGGGGAATGGTACAGTCTGCCTTTCCCGGAGAATGGTACAGTCTGCCTTTCCCGGAGAATGGTACAGTCTGCCTTTCCCTGGGAATGGTACAGTCTGCCTCTCCCTGGGAATGGTACAATCTGCCTTTCACGGGGAATGGTACAGTCTGCCTTTCCCGGGGAATGGTACAGTCTGCCTTTCCCGGGGAATGGTACAGTCTGCCTTTCCTCGGGAATGGTACAGTCTGCCTTTCCTCGGGAATGGTACAGTCTGCCTTTCCTCGGGAATGGTTCAGTCTGCCTTTCCTCGGGAATGGTACAGTCTGCCTTTCCTCAGGAATGGTACAGTCTGCCTTTCCTCGGGAATGGTACAGTCTGCCTTTCCCGGGGAATGGTACAGTCTGCCTTTCCCGGGGAATGGTACAGTCTGCCTTTCCTCAGAATAGAACAGTACAGTCCCATTTTCCTGGGGAATGGTACAGTTCACCTTTTCTGGGGAATGGCACAGTCCACTTTTCATGGGGAATGGTACAACCCATCTTTTTTGGGAATGTTACAGTCCACCTTTCATGAATTGTAAAATCCATCTTTCCTGGAGTCATTCCTCTCATATAGACCTAGTGTCAGATGAACTAAGCTTGAAAAGTGATAAAATCGAGAGTGATAAACCACCAGCCAATCAGCTCCTACCTGCCATGTCACAGGCTATGTTTGAAAAATGACAGGTAGGATCTGATTGGTTGGTGGTTTTTCACTCTCCATTTTATCACTTTTCAAGCTTAGTACATCTCACCCATAGTGAGGTGTCCATCAAATATGTAAAACATCGATGGCTGATGGTTTTTAACCATCGGGAGGAAGCAATGGTTGATTGAACAGCAGGCTTAGGCGCAGACTGGCATCTAAAAATCAGACATTTGTGGGCTATGCCAAAACTTTTTCCATTGGTGTCAGATCATTGATGGTTACTAACCATCAGTAGTTGAAGGCCATCCCTACCTGGAGATTGGCCAGCATCGACTAGTCAGTACTTTCAGTAGTTCCCATATAGTGATTGGCACCAACTACTATTAGTCGCCATATGAGGCCTTATTGAGAACAAATGAACATCTGTGAGCTGGAATGAGAAAGCAAAGGGTTAACCAAATTAGACAGGTGACACCTGGGAGAGATGTATCACGGAGATGTACCAAACCTTCGAGGGAGACAAAGTGGGGAATTGACCATAGTAACCAATCAGTTTCTGTCTTTAATCTAGCAGTTTACAAAAAGACAGAAGCTGATTGGTGCAATTTAGGAGCAACCTCTCCACATTGTCTGCCCACAGTCTCCAATCATATTGGACACTCATTCCTCTCCACCTGTCCTAGCCAAGTCTCCAGCCTGGAGTGAGTTGTCCAGTGACCTCTTTTGCTCCTGCAAGCACTGAATGTCACATATATATATAGAGAGAGAGAGAATAGGACATATGCATGGTTACTGGATTATACTGGCCTAGCAGGACAATGCAGAGATTATTCATGCTGGGCCTTGAACCACTTTCTTCAGCTGCCCCCATTCTCTGCTCAGTTCCCTGATACAGCGGATACCTTGCCTGACTCTCCCCTCGCAACCTCACGTACACATTGGACAGCGTCATCCTCCTAAACTGGGAATAGCAACATTTTCACTGCAGTGTTCCATATATTGGGGGTTATTCTAGTTCATTCTTTCTGACAAAATCCTTCTTAGATGGACAAAACCATGTGCACTGCGGGTGGGGCAGGTGTTACTTGTGCAGAGAGAGTTAGATTTGGGTGGGGTTTTTCTTCAAAGTGAGATCTATATTGCAGTGTAAAATAAAGTAGTCAGTATTTTCCCTGCACAGAAACAAAATAACTCACCCAAATCTAATTCTATCTGCACATCTTACATCTGCCCCCTGCAGTGCACATGGTTTTGTCCATCTAAGAAGGATTTTGTCAGAAAGAATAAACTAGAATAAACCCCATTGTTTCTAGGTATCATATATGTTTATGCAGTGTCAGCTGTCTCATCTATGCAAGCGTGTAACTACCATAGGGGCAAGGGGTGCAGCTGCTCTGGGGCCCAGAGCTGAAGGGGGCCGATCTGTACTGTCTGTAAGTAATATGTTTTACATACATTTATCACCATCAGTTGCTAAATAGGGGATCATTTTCAAACTTTTTCTATGGGGCCTACGAATAAGTACAGATGGAGCTCCTCTCGCTCAGTGCCGGGGCTCGCCAGACCGCCCCCTCTGGCGAGCCTGCGCTCCATCTGCACGTGCGTCCCAGTTAGCGTGCGGGCTGGGACGGGAACCCTGCCCATCTCTGCTTCAAGGAGACGGGTTGGGGGGGGGGGAGCGGGAAGGTGGGGGAAGGCGATGAGGCGGCGGGGACCCGGGGGGAGCTCCGGTTGAAGGGGATGCACGTGCGTCTCGTGCGTGCGCATCCCCTTGCGGGGGCTGGCGAATCCACCGCCAGCCCCTGCCTAAGCGAGAGGCGCTCCATCTGTAGTTACACCCTTGCATCTTTGTTTAGATTGTTTTTGTTCTTATGTGTTTTGTGATCACTGACATTTATTTCATGACTGAGCAAACTCCTGAATGGTTTTGATACATCGCTAATGGATTTTCTGCATATTCCGGATATATATATATATATATATATATATATATATATATATACTGTATATTTCGGACTGCATTACAGAAACTTGTGAAACACAAATCTTCTCAAACGTGAACAGCAACACCTGTGAGATTAGACATTATGAAATTAGTGTATCAGACAGAAAGACAGAAATGTGGTTGCTATCGGCAACACTTCAACGTTTCTCTTTAATAGAACTGTACATCTTCAAATGTTGATATGTAGCTTCTTTATGGTATATATTATCACTTCACATCACATCAGTATTAAAATACATTGAATGAAAGTTGGGTCATATAAAAGAGCCACCCACTAGTATATATATATAGCGCGCAGCAGCGCTCATCGCCGGACCATACACACTGGGCGGCTTTGAGCTGAAAGCCGCTCAAACTTCCTGTTTTGAGTGACTTTCAGCTCAAAGTCGCCCAGTCTGTATGGACCTTCAGCCTCCAAAATGTTCCACCTATGATTTATGAGGCAGCAAAAAGAGTGGCATCGCTATCGCCTGGCGATTAATATCGAGCATGCTGAATAAATCTAGTTACATCGCCGGTCAGGGCAAGTGTTCTCAGCACACAGTGCTGACACATTGCTGTGTGCTGAGCGATCTTGCTGAGCGTTCTGAGTGGTCTAGCATCGCTCATCTCCCCGTGTGTAGGCCCCTGTAGAGGCAGATTAGGAATGGCATTGTGATTATGCTGACAGAATCTCTCTCATGAAATTATAATCAAATAATAAACCCATCTGCTGTTGCACTGTGAAAGTCATTGCCAAACGCTAGGTTGCTGACTTTGATCCACAAATAGACCCTTCATTCAGCAGTGATAGAGAATTGTTTATTTAACCTGGATTTGCATCACCATTGTCATTGTCACGCCCACTTTGCAACAGACGGAGGTCATCCGTCATTTGGCATCTCAGGATCACCCTGACATTCTGGGTAAGTTTGTAAGAAATAGTCCGGGGGGCTGCAAAATGAGGGAGGGGGGGGGGGGGGTGTTGCTAAATCACCAGGGTGGGGGGGGTGGAATAATGTGAACACAGAGATTTCTGTTTGGCATAATGGGAACTGGGGGCTCTGCAGCGTGTTGAGTATATACTCATTATACTGTACTGTTCAATATTATCGACATCATCTCATATTGACAGTTGTATTGGCAGGGCCCCCCACATATTGCGGGCCCCACATTCCTTAACCCAGCCCTGGCAAAGAACACTGTGAGTAGACAGGAACACTGTAATACTATATGTTGTATATAGTGAAATACTATAAAGCAGCTTCTCCATTTACAGCCGTGTTTTCCTGCTTTTACGCATTACAGAATCCCCAATTTGGTGACCAATAAACGTCATTTTCTGGGTTTTTATTTATGAAGACAGAATCCTCTGTTCCAGACATTACTGTGCAACGTGAACTATTTCCGGTGCTTCTGTTCCTTGTATATTTTATTTGCATGAGTGAAACCGTCCGACATCCGGCTTATTCTATATGTGTCTGACTATGGTGACGTTTTCCTGGTTATTTTATGCCTTTTGGGCTCCCATCCCTATGGTTTGTATTGGTTTTGGTGACATTTAAAGACCAGCCACTCGCTGTCATCCGATTGCTCTGCTATTGCCTTTGATAAAATGCCATTTGTTAATGTATATAAACCTCTTGTTAATGGGTATTTATCATTGTTGGAAAATGAATGCAATAAAAAGTCATCCTGAGCTGGGTTTTCTCGTTAATTGAACTATTAAAATTCATGGGAAACAGAAATACTGCAAAAAATAATTTTATTTTAAGAGCAAGCTAAGTACCCTGAGCGCTCATGTCTGCTGGTGTTATTGCCTTAGCACTGTATTACAAATTGTGGTCACATTTCCAGGTTCTCCGGAGGCTCCCGGCATGTCATGTAATGATAGAGGGAGGAGAAGGAGGGAGGAGGATGTTACAGTGAAGACAGAGCTCAAAAGGGGTGCTCCAAAGATGCTTCCCCTAGCAGTGATGGCTAACCTTGACACTCCAGCTGCTGTTGAAATACACATCCCAGCATGCCCTGCATCAGTTTTAGCATGGCCAAATAGTAAAACTGTAGCAGGGCATGCTGGGATGTGTAGTGCAACAACAGCTGGAGTGTCAAGGTTAGCCATCAGTGCCCTATATTATGTTCCTGATTCAGACTTATTTGCTAGGCTTCGAGTATTCACAGCGTAGCAAACTGGTCAGCACCGCCCGCCAAACTAGACGCCCGCGCCGCCCGCATCCCCTAGCATACAAGGGGATGTGTAGCCGACCATCAAATTATTTTTCTCCCCTTCAGAAACTACAGAGATGGACGAAAAAGAGGCGGGCGCTGAAGTCAATCGACGTCAGCCGCCTGCTCCACAAAGGCATGGAACCAATCGAAACAGGGCCGTATTCGACCCCGACCGATTGAGCCTGAATCAGGCCCTTTGTCCGTCAGCTCACAGGGCCTAATTCAGAGCTTTTTTTAGGAGATACTACCAGGAAACACCATGGTGCCGCTTATAAATGCCCCCTGGCTGTCAATCACCAGCGATGGCTATCCAATCGCAATATGCACGGTCGTTTGATAATCGATGTGGCTCCAAATTCGCAGCTGAGTGATTTTGTTTGAATTGGGCCCATAGTCCCTTCTCAGGACCTCACACATAGGGAACACAAACAGTGCTGTGTTGCTGTGATTGTTAAATGTAATTTATATATTGCAAAAGTTCCGAAACATTATTATCGACAACAGAATATGTTCTGAACTTTCTAACCCATCTTGGCCAATCTATGACCAGATCTGTGTGTTATGAAGAACTGACCGGTGATTGCAGACATTGGTGCTTATATTGTGTTTATTGGTTGCATATTGCATATTACAGATGTTCTGTAAGGGCTGCAGCAGTCCTATCCCATGTTTCCTCTGTCACTGCTGATGTAGGTGCCTATCCCAGCAGGTACGGGCAGACACATTACCAGACAGCCAACAATGACCTGTCTAATGACCTCACATCCTCCAAATCAGCAGCAATAAGTACTAATAAATCATTATTATGGTGATCATAATTGTTGACCAAACCCCCTCCTAAAAGAAAAGTCAGATCTGCCCCTGGCATAGTCTCAGTTACTTTATTCAGATGCGTTGGTAAGATCACCTTGTACATGGGGTATAATATAACTATAAGCTTTGCATTAGCCTGAGATGTGGGTGTGCATTTTGTACATTCTATTTCACATAGCGAGGTTCCGTTTGCCCTTCGGGCTGTGTTCCGGCATCCGGGCGGCTTGTAACATTAGTCCAACTCACAGTACAGAGCCTTATGGAACACTGAGCCCACAAGCAGCTTCTTCTTGTACCTGGCAGCGCAGGAGGCTGCCTGGAGCACTGACCCATTGTTGGCATACACTTTGGTCACGATAGGATTGTCAGAGTGAATGTTCTGTACGCGGACAACCTGCAACAGAATAATGAGTGGGTGTTGGTTATATAGACCAGTGGTAGCCAACTCCACTCCTCGAGAGCTACCAACAGTTCACGTTTTTTATATCACCTTGCTGGGGCACATGTGTATTCATCACTCACTGACACATTATATATGATCAACAGGTGGAGCTAATTACTTCACTTTTGATTCTGTGAGGAGACCTGGAAAATGTTAACTGTTGGTAGCTCTCGAGGACTGGAGTTGGCTACCCCTTATATAGAGTATGGGTTCACCAAATGGCTTTCAGATATAGATCGGTAGGATTCATATACTTCAACCAGAGCACAAGGAGGAAAACCACTCTAACATGAGAGCACATGCAAACCCCACACAGGTAGTGTCATGATGTCATCTGAACCCAAGTTTTGAGGGTGTGTACACAAGCCCATTCTCCTTCATTATGTTTTTATATTATGAGCGCTAAAAATTATTTGTGTGGCTTTAAGAAATACTTAACTCTGCAAACAGCAGCAGCAGCATTGAGAGATGAGGGGCAGATAGTCCAGAACTCTCCCAAGCTGATGAGGACTTTGGGGCCAGTAACGCAAGCAAGGGGGGGGGGTCCGAGTACCAAGAAACCCCCCTGTCGGGCTGATATGTGTTTTTTGAGACATAGACAGCTTGGTCTCTGTCTCTGCAGTGACAGCCTCAGCAGAGCTCTCTGTGCTTTGAATTGCACAGGCGAACGGATGGGAGCCGTAGACATTAGCAGCCGCAGACATCAGCAGCAGGAGCACCAGACAATTGCCGCACCGTCTCCGGTCTATCCACTGCTGGGCTGGCTTAACCTCTGCTCACAGGACCAGGAACTACCGCCGGTGCAGTGCACCGGGGCCCAAGGGGTTAAAGGGGCCCGGTGCCACCGTCCGCCCGGCATTAAGTAAGAAAGTACTTTCTTTTATTTTATATGTGCGGCGGTGCCGCGTATGTTCGCTGGCGGGGAGGGGGAGGTGTATGCGGCCGGGCGGCAGGTGCATGTCGGACACCCATGGATGCAGAGGCAGCGGCAGCAGCGCTAGTCTGTACCTCTGCATCCAATGCGGTCCGGTGATAATCTGGAGTGGTCTCTGTTGGTAGCCCTAGCAACAGGCAGCCAATCGCAAGGCTGCCTGTTACTGCTCTCACATAGGCTCAGACAGGAAGTGGATTCCCGTCTGCTCTGAGGCTGACCACAGAACATGACTCGAAGAGGAGCGACAGGGAAAGCAACAATGGCAGCCACTGGCATCCCACAGGGCCAATTCAAACGTTTAAAAAGAAATTGCACTAACGATGAGGTTTATAGAGATCAAGCCAAACATCTGGAGGAGAAGTTTATAGACAGTGGTTACAATAGAAACACCGTCGGAGAGGACCTAGAAAAGGTTGACCAAATACAACAGTCCAATTTATTGAAAGATAAATAAACGGAACCGCTAACTGGTAACGAAAGAAATAAGTGGGCCTTTATTACAAATTTCAATGCCCAACATAAGAAAATAGAGGGTGCTATAAAAAAACATTGGCATCTGTTACGAAAGGATCCTATTGTAGGCTAAGAGTTACCTAAGAACCCAGCTTTTATATATAGGAAGGCCCCTAATTTAGGAGACAAATTAACCCGGAGTCTGCACCCCGCCAATAACTTAAGGAGGGGCTTCCATAGATGAGTGTCGTGCAAAGCCTGCATAAATATAAAGGGAGATAAAAAGGTGGAAACCATAACCATTAATTGAAGAGAGCACAAAATCCAAGAGTTTATAACGTGCAATGTAAAAAACATCGTTTATACCATTGGGTGTACCTGCAATTTATACTATATTGGCAGGACATCACATCCTTTCAAAGTGCGTATGGGAGAACATATCAGAAATATTCAGAAAGGGGTGGAAACCCACTCCCTGTCCTAGCACTTTAAAACCCACCATGCTTGCTCTATTAATCACATAGAGCAGGGAGAGGGATAACGTAAGCATAATTGTGCACAGATATAATATACCTAGCATCAATTACTGGCACCTGGTGTAAATAAACAATGATAATGGTGGTTGCCAGATCTAGCTAGCTTCTCCTGATTGGTTGAATGCAGATTTATCTCTGAAGCTGATAGGTGCTTTGTACTGCTCATACACATATTGGGGTAAATTTACTGTCATCCATGTCCATTAGTGTTTGTGTTTTTATTAAAGAATTTATCTTTGTAATTTACTTAACACAAAACCTGGCAGAGTTTATTCAAATATGAATGAAAATGATGGCAAAAGACACATGTAAGAATCAACAGACCATCAGCCAAACTCAGCAAGACTTTTCTTAGGCACCGGCAGGGAAGCCTAGGAAGTGGTTACCGAGTCGACAGCAATAAGTGTATAAATAGATTTAATATTTTCTTTTACCTGTGGAACTACAGGTCCCAGCAAGCCTCCTCTGCATGCTAGTAATTGGAGGACAACAAATACCAGCATTTGGGGTATTAATGGGTCCGCTGGAACCATAGTTAAAAATGTAAAACAAATATTACAATAAAGACAGTACACACACTATGAAAGTAATAGTTTATTAAACATACATACTCACCTACAATCCAATGTTACTCTTCGGTCCTCTTTCACAGTAGAATCCATATGGGCACTGTACCTGTAAAATAATTAAAAAATAACCTCACCTAATCCAGTGTAGATTGTTATTCTTCATTCCAAGTAGACATCCAGGGGGTTAAAAAGAAAAATGCTAAGTCCCGGCACAACAAGAACTGAAGACGATCCCTGTATACACATGGACTGTATTCTACATGATTGGCGGGTCTCCAGGAGGCAGGGAGGGCCACATACAGTATTAGCTTTTTTACCTGATTTACCGAGCTCCGCTGAGCTGTCACTCAAGTGGAGCACATACCTGTCTATGGGGAGAAATCCCCATATAAAGTATCTGTGGTAAGCCACAAGGTTAATTAGCTCAAGTATGTGGTGTGACCTTGTGGTTTTTCACAAACCTCAAGGTTCCCAAAGATACTATCTATCATGAGTTCTCCCCAAAGATGCGTATGAGCTCTGGATTGTCTTCAATTTGTCTGATGGTTTGTTATTTTAGACCCCCTGGTTGCCTACTTGGAATGAAGAGGACTGATCTACACTGGATTAGGTGAGTATTTTGTTTTCTTTTTTACAGCTATGGATTCTACTGTAGAAGAGGACCAAAGAGCGACACGGGATTCTAGGTTAGTATGTATTTATGTAGGTGTGCATGTATGTTTAATAAACTTTTTACTTTCAAGTTGTGTGTACTGTCTTTATTGTAATATTTGTTATACAGGTGGAACGACAGGTACCAATGGACTCTTTAATGCCGCACATGCTGGTTCTCCAAGCACCAGTATGCAGGTGAGGCTTGCCTGCAGTTCCACAGGTAAAACACAATATTAAAACTATTGTTACACATATTGCTATCAACTTTACACCCACCGCCAAGGGGTGCCAGGGATAGCTCTGGGCTTTACCCTGGCCCTTCGTTGCCCAGAAGGGGGCGCACCTTTATTCGGTGGTTCCCCACTCTCCCAAGGACCCCCAGCTAGGGCTGACTAGTTGGGGGGTGATGCCACGGCCTCAGGGACCACTTTTAACGTACTCCCTGGCTGTGGCATTACCTTATTAACCAGTGGAATTTGGTGCTGGTTGCAAAAATACGGGAGACCCCTACAACTTTTTCCTCCGTATTCTTGCCCCAAGAGCCCATTTGCTTTCTTTAAATACAGGGAAACCCTATTAGTTTATCACCTATATATAAAACTAAGACTGTCTCAAAGAGCCCGGGGCTGGTTATACTTAGGAGGCGGGACCCCACACCATTTTTTTTTTTTTTTTGTCAGATCCATACGGTGCTTCTTTGTGTAAAATATTTCAGCTTGGCAGCCGGTAACTTTTGCAGCCGGTAAACTTGGCAGCCAAGCTAGCAAGAATACAGTAACTTCACTATCGGAAAACATGTATCCTGAGAACACGTGAGCTTAGTAAATTGTTGGAATTGTATTTTCAAAACCAGGACCGTTCACGTTTGCAACTTAGCTGGGACAGAGGGGCTTAGGCCCTTATTCAGATCTGATTGCAGTACAAATTTGTTCTCAAAATGGGCAAATCCATGTGCACTGCAGGTGGGGCAGATGTAATATGTGCAGAGAGCGTTAAATTTGGGTGGGGTGCGTTGAAACTGAAATATAAATTGCGGTGTAAAAATAAAGCAGCCAGTATTTACCCAGCACAGAAACAAAATAACTCGCACAAATGTAACTCTCTCTGCACATGTTACATCTGCCCCACCTGCAGTGCACGTGGTTTTACCCATTTTGAGAACAAATTTGTGCTGCAATCAGATCTAAATAAGGGCCTTGGTACCTTTACCCCAGTATAGGATTATGGCAGTGTATATTTTGCATATAACTCCCTAGTTACCTGTCCATGTTCACTTAGTAGTGTTTCTGTTTATATACTGACCTCTGAGCCAGGGAGATAATTTTCATCATACACATATACCCTATATACATTTGGATGCCCCGCCATCCAAATATCGCCGGTATCCGGGTCCACTGACAGGTTATCCACGATTAAATCCACATCGACCACCTTGCATAGAAACCATAATAACATTACATTCGATCAATTGTTATTACAATAAATACAGCAAAATGTTAAACAAAGATACAATACATAAAAATAATAAAATAAAAGTAAATAATATAACAAAGGCCTACTACTGTAACAATAGGGACTTTTCTTTTCTGAAGTTGACACAAATAAGTATAGTCAAGCAGAAAATACGTACAGCAACTGAATTTAACATGTCTGTATTAGTATGCATGTAATAGTTCTGGGTACACACTACTATGGGCAGTATTCAATGAGAAAAATTTGCCGTCTTTTATGGCGAGTTTGTGCTTTTCTCGCGTTGGACAGAGAATTTTGGTCTCAAAAAGCGAGCAACCCTATTCAATGTGCACTTCTCGCCGTCTTTCTAAGTGATTTTCGCCGTGTCTCTCCGTGTAGCAATTCTCCAGCTTTTCATGGAGAAGTGGAATGTGAACTTTTACAATAAAAGGTTTTTTGTTCTAATTTTGGTGTCGAAAAATCAGGAATTTTATTCTGAGAAGGGGCATGCTATTTTTATTCATATGCTTATAGCACATGAATATATATTTAATTTAAAAAATATATATTTTTTTTTACACAGAGCAGCCAGCAGGGGGCCGGGAGCCGAGCCGCTCATTAGATATTCATATATTCACTGCACCCGATCATTACATATGCACGATCGGGTACAGTGAATATCCGGTCCCCTGTTGGCTCTCCCGGGGGGCAGCCTGTGCTGCCTGGCTCCCGGGGAGCCCACCTCCCCCCCACATACGTTCTGGGGCAGGCAGGGAGACTTCCATCTCCCTGCCTGCCACTGTCCCACGGCTCCCTGCTGCAATGTCCTCCGACATTGAATACTGGGAGAGCGAGTTGCAGCCAGCACTCCGGAACACAGCGAGTGTGCAGCGAATCCTAAACAGGATTCGCTGCACACGGCGATATTTTACATTGAATACTGCCCTATATAATGTATTCCAGGGTTGCCGACCCTCCCGGAATTTCCGGGAGTCTCCCTCATGGCCCCCCGGAAGGGTGGGCAACCCTCCCGGATTCAGGGGGGACCCCCGCTGAGCCCCGGATCGCGGCATTAAAATGCCGCAATCCTCGGGTCTCAGAGGAGGGGGCGGAGCTAAAATGACACAATCGCGTCATTTTAGCCCGCCCCCTCCACGGAGATCCCTGAATTAGCTGGTTTACCAGCATGGGGGCGGGGCTTAGTGATGTCACGCTTAAGCCCCGCCCCCTGAGCGGCTACTGAAACTCTCCTCTCCTGGCTTCTCCCAGAGAGGAGAATAAGAAAGTCGGCAACCCTGATGTATTCAAGTGCCTGATTCAGACCTGGTTGCATGGACGCAATTCGCACGGCCAGCGTTAAGTTAGCCGCTGCCCCGCTAGGGTGAAAGCCCACCTTGTGAGTTAATGTGCACACTGTACGTATGGATGTGTACGGCTACACATCCATTCACAGCCGTGTGAATACGTCCAAAACCCAAATTAACAGGCTCACCATCTAATGATTTTTGAAGTCATTGCAGTGTAGCCCTGGACCTACTCGGCGGTGTCAAGGTAACCGCGGGCGTATAGAAGTAGTTGTAGGATTTCACCACAAGATGGCCTTGTGCAGGCATACTGCGAACAGTACGTATGCACAGTGTATCGATAATTGTCGCCATGCAAATTTGCAGCTCTGCAATCAGGTCTGAATCATGCACCAAGTCATATACGTATTTTATATAAATATGTTGAATCCATATTGTGTTGCAGAGCTATAGGAGGGTCCCTAACATACTTGCCTACCCTCCCGGAATGGCCGGGAGGCTCCCAAAAATCGGGTCCCCCTCCCGGCACCCCCGGAAGGGTGGGCAAGCCTCCTGCATGCATCTTCCTACCCCAACGGTAAAATCCCATAATTCGCGGGTGTATGCGGAGGGGGTATGTCTAGAATCAGTGGCAGAACTCTGGGAGGCAATGGAGTCATCTGCTGCCGGGCTTCTGCTCCCAAGGGGGCACCTCTCCTGCTAAATCAGTTAATTGATTTACATAGTAAATTCCAATATCTGAGCGTTTGACAATGTGACCAAGATGGCACCAGCGTCGGGAGGATTAGCACTATGTAAAATATAAAATAAGTTACCTTTACTGGAGTAAGTGACGAGTTTGAATTCCTCTCGAACACATGTATTGTGTGAGCCGTGAGATCAGCAGCATAGATATACCTTTGAAGAGACGCAAATGTGTTGTTATAGATGATTTGCCAGAGACATTCTCCATATACAGCTCATGTCCTAAACCAAGAGTTTCTATACGAGGCCTGGGTTGGCAATGCATGCTGGGTTACTATCATTTTTATATTGTTGGAACACCTACTGTATGTGCTGAGACACCTGTGTATTGGAACACCTGTGCGTTGGGACATCTGTGTGCTGGGACTCCCGTGTCCTGGGACATCTATGGGCTAGGACACCTGTGTGCTGGGACAGCTGTGGGCTCGGACTGCATGAGGGACAGCTGTGTGCCGGGACATCTGTGTGCTGGGACATCTGTGTGCTGGGACATCTGTGTGCTGGGACTCCCGTGTGCTGGGACATCTATGGGCTAGGACACCTGTGTGCTGGGACAGCTATGGGCTCGGACTGCATGTGGGACAGCTGTGTGCCGGGACATCTGTGTGCTGGGACAACTGTGGGCTGGGACAGCTATGGGCTGGGACAGCTATGGGCTGGAACACCTTTGTACTGGGACAGCTATGTCCTGGGACATCTGTGTGCTGGGACATCTGTGTGCTGGGACTCCCGTGTGCTGGGACATCTATGGGTTAGGACACCTGTGTGCTGGGACAGCTATGGGCTCGGACTGCATGTGGGACAGCTGTGTGCCGGGACAACTGTGGGCTGGGACAACTGTGGGCTGGGACACCTTTGTACTGGGACAGCTATGTCCTGGGACACCTGTGTGCCGGGACATCTATGGGCTGGGACACCTGTGTACTGGGACAGCTATGTCCTGGGACACCTGTGTACTGGGACACCTGTGTGCCTGGACATCTCTGTGCTGGGACATCGGTGTGCTGGGACATCTATGGGCTGGGACATCTATGGGCTTGGGCACCTGTGTGCTGGGACAGCTATGTGATGGGACACCTGTGTGCTGGGACAGCTATGTGATGGGACACCTGTGTGCTGGGAAAGTTATGTGCTGAGATGCCTGTATGCCTAGACATCTATGTGCTGGGACACCTGTGTGCTGGGACATCTATGGGCTAGGACACCTGAGTGCTGGGACAGCTGTGTGCTGGGACAGCTGTGTGCCGGGACACCTATGTGCTGGGACACCTGTGTGCTGGGACACCTGTGTGCTGGGAAACCTACAGTACTGCAACGTAAGAACACTTTCAGAATAAAAAGTGTAATAGTTTATTTTCTTATTTTTGCAAAATGAAAAGTGAATGAACAGAAGAGAAATCTAAATATATCATATTAAATTAAGGCCTCATTTATTTCTAGGTTACCTACACCGAAAATTGGGTCCCCCTTCCGGCCCCCCCGGAAAGGTGGGCAACCCTCCCGGATAATGGTGCAGTCCCAACTCCAGCATGAGTCATCTATACCCGGGGTACCAGTGTCCCCCATAGTATAAGAATATTTTCCTCTTACGCAGTTTGACATGACTGATACAAAACACATAATGGAAGACAAAACGGTAGTAAAAGACAGACCAGTACATACTTTTTATTGCTTGACATGGCAATTCCATTTCCACTGTGCAATCCAGATGCCACTTGTCTGACATCACCAGGACTGTAATACACCACGTTTGTCCACGTTGTTCCAGATAACATTTCCAGAACTTTCAAGTTTTTATCCGTGAAGTAATGATCATTAGTGGCGTAGAAGCTCTCGGGTCCAACTGCGACAATATCATTGACACTGAAATTTTTAGCAATATATTATATTTCAGTACAGCTTTATATCAATGTGCTCAGACAATGTTAGTAAAAAAAAAAAAAATTATGGTACTTGTTTCCTAGCACGGCCACAATCGTAAGTAATCGTGTCCCTTAATTAAGGGACACGATTACCCCGATGGACCCGATTTCTTTTGAAATCAGGTCCATTTTGCCGGCTAGGAAACAAAAATCGGGGGCATCGCGTCGGTCGGGACCATTAACATTGGTCCCGACGCGACCGACGCGATGCCCCCGATATTTGCATTGACTTCAATGTTAAAAAAAATTTTAACATTGAAATCTTGTCGGGAACGGTAAAATATCGGGGGCATCGCGTCGGTCGGGACCATTAACATTGGTCCCGACGCGATGCGACGCGATGCACCCGATTTTTACATAGGATTCAATGTTAAAAAAATTTTTAACATTGAAATGGTGTAAAAATGTAAAAAAATGTGAAATGGGTCAATATGACCCATTTCACATTATAAATGTCCCCGTCGTCGCCCCACGATAGACGGCAACCCGAAGCGTGGCGAGCGCAGCGAACCCGCGAGGGGCGGCGGTACGCGTCCTCCGACCTTTTCATGCCCTACTATCCACTAGGGCGTGGAGTGAGAATAGAATAGTGTGGCGAGCGCAGCGAGCCACCGAGCCCGAAGCGTGGCGAGCCCCGCGAGGGGACGCGGATACCTTCACAGGTAAACGCGTCCCTTCGCGGGCTTCACAGGTGTCCGTGGCGACGCGGACACCTGTGAAGCCCGCGAAGGGACGCGATTACCTGTGAAGGTATCCGCGTCCCCTCGCTGCGCTCGCCACGCTTCGGGCTCGGTGGCTCGCTGCGCTCGCCACACTATTCTATTCTCACTCCACGCCCTAGTGGATAGTAGGGCATGAAAAGGTCGGAGGACGCGTACCGCCGCCCCTCGTGGGCTCGCTGCGCTCGCCACGCTTCGGGTTGCCGTCTATCGTGGGGCGCTGTGTACGCGCTTCAATTTGGGGGGGTTTGGAATTTTTTTCATTCAATCCAATGTAAAATTGGGTCCCAGGGACCCAATTTACATTGGATTTAATGAAAAAATCGGGTCAAAAATCGGTCGGTCGCGTCGATCGCATCGCATGCGATGCGATCGACCCGATTTTTTTCAGCACGACCACCCCGATCTTAATCGGTGTGGCCGTGCTAGGAAACAAGTACCAAAATTATATCTAATTGCCAAAACTTGCACCATGCAAAAATTGACCGGACAATCGAGGCTGAATCAGGCCCTTTTGAGTCCTCTTTGAATCCCGGAGAGCAGACTGTTCTGTTAAGGGGTGCGGGTATATCATTTAATACAAACCCCTTCTTCAGGAGCCACCCACTCCCATGACTGAGCAGGGAGGGGCATGATGAAACAGACACCTTGCTCCACCCACTTTATGATGTGAATGGCCAGTAACTCCATTGTGGATATCTTGCCTTCTAGACATATAAATTCCTCTGCTTACTGATGTACTGATTAGCAGTCCCTACGCTAGTTCCAGAGCACTGTCTGTTAGTGCAGAGCCGTTTGCAGTACCTGTGCAGGAGCCGGTGTTTAATTGTTTTCTGGTGCACAAGAACTTTTTCCTCTTCTGTAAATTTAAATATCTCAATGGTGCTTTTATACTGAGGATGGTTCACCACAAAAAGATAGACCGTGTTGTCTGAAAACAAGAGAAGAGAAAGTTTGGCATAGTACTGACATAATGGGAGGAAACCAGCTGTGGGTGGGATCTTCCAGCAGCAACTGGGTTTTGGTATTCAGTTGCAGGATTGAAAATTTGCACCGGCCCTTGAAAATTGAAAGGTTGGAGCTGATTGGTCAGTGGGTTATCACTTTTCAAGGCTTAGGGGGAGATTCTCTAAGAATCTCCGCCCCCCTTCACAATTATAATTATCGCATATGTTCTAACATATGCGATAATTATAGCAAAGGACAGCTCTTGCGTTAAGAGCTGTCCTTTGCGGTGAGAGTCACCGGGTCCCAGCAGGTCCCGGCGGCTCCCACCTCCCTCCCACACCCGGCGCTGCTGCTGCTGCTGCGCCGGGCTCTCCTCCTCCCAGCACCCGGAAGAGGATCAGTGCAGGGAGGAGGTCACAGGTCCGGGCAGCTCAGATCTGACAGCACAGAGCGGACACAGGTGAGGGGGAGGGGGCGATGCGGGGCGGCAGCATCCCAAAATGCTGTAAAAACCCTGAAAACTGTTTTTTTCTAGCTTAGAGAATCTCCCCAGAGTACATTTTGCCCACAGTATGTGACAGCAGCTAGGGGACAATGACACATGTCGTATGGTGTACTGTCCTGGATGGGCCTCAGTGTGTGTGATTGGCTGCCAGCAGTTTGGGGACAATGACACATGTCCTGTGGTGTACTGTCCTGAATGGGCCTCAGTGTGTGACTGGCTGCCAGCAGCTCTTGGATGCTATCCCATGCCCCATGCCATTGCATAATGCTCACATGCCTTGTGCTCGGATCAACATCATTTTACAACATTAATGACCTTTACAACAAGTGTAATTGCAAAACAGGGTGTTATTATCATTTTATTCCTGGCTCACTGGACAGTGAGCAATTCACCACATGCCGCCCACTTCTCTCTCAAGTGTGATGCTGACATTCACTATGAATCACATCACTGAGGCCTCATCACTAAACCTCAAATCACAGCAGAGGTACTGGGCATAGGCAAATGCAGGGGGGGGGGGGGTTCTGGTTACCTCCTCTTGGCAAGTGCCATTGGTATATAATATGATCAATAGAGCTGCCACCACATCATGCAGTGTAAGGGACAGAGCAGAGCTGCTGCACATGCCCAGTTTACCAGCTTCTTCTAAAACATTGCACTGGACCAGAGAGTAGCTGCCAGGAGGAAGAAACAGGAGCATTACCATGAAGTGGGAGATTGTGAGCTTAGAAAGTGCAGTACTGGTTCTATTATGTTTGTTATTCATTTATTATATGTTTAACTTTTTCCTGACCATGTATCTTATTTAAATGTTTGAAACGGCCTATACTATAGTCCATCTGTACTGTTAAATATTAATACTGTATTCAGTATCCAATGTATAAAAATAACAATTTTCAGGACTGTTACGCTCCCCCAGACTCCTGTACTTTCTCCAATGCACTGCAGAGTGGGAGATTTTGGATTACATTTGGACCCCCCCCCCCCCCCCCCCCCCTTCTAAAAAAGATGATGTTTCATCCTCTTACTGAGATGGCCACCAGTACTTTAAATGCATGCCTTGTTACTGTGCATGAGTGACATACAGTAGTAGGAGATGGATATCTCCCCCATTAGCTCCAAGAGACCTGAGACCATTTCTCCCACAATACCTTTGTTTCTGCACCCTGCACCGCTACCCATATCCCGGAGACACTCAATGGCTGGTGATCTGCCTGCACCCTGCTACGATATAAGAGTTGTTTCATGCCCATCAACCAGTATAACAGTGAGTATGGCAGTACAATCTTTTGACCAATAAACCACACCATAATTGCTGGAGCGTACATTATGCTGCCAATACACTGTACACATTTTCTGTTCTGTCTTGTTCAAATATCTTTGTTTTGTTGATATTTAAACATTCTATACCTCATTATCACTCTTTATGGAAGAATATTATTTATGGAACAACTCAATTTCACTAGGACCCTGTGTAATCTTTGCTCACAGCCTCCCTGAAGTGGTTGGTGACCAGTGGAGAGGTGCCCTTATTCTTTGATTTTTTTCACTTCTCACACCAGGCCAGAGAGGCAGGCACTCTCACCACCCCAGACAAAGTAATAAACAATTTCTTAAAAATAAAAGATTCCCGTCATAATTGTATCTGCTATTTTAGCATGAGCTATTTTAATTGATTGTATTGTTTTATGAAAGGTGCATCAATCACAGAAACAACAAATGCATACACTAGTTAACTTAATCATAGGGATGGCCATCATTGCCATTGTGTTTGATTGGCCTGTGGGACAATAAAAAATTGGGGGCGGTGCTTCGCGGGTGTTGGGGGGCGGAGCTATGCTCCGTGTTCCGGGACTTTTGGAAAAAAAAGAAGCAAAACATCGTTTTGCTGTTCCATCGATGGAGGGAAACCATCTGGTTCTCCCCCATCGAAGGCAAAAGTATTCGACATCACTCATGAACCATCGATGATTTTGAATCATCGATGGTCGATGGCCATCCCTACTTAATCATTAGTAAAAGGTGCCAGTGGGACAGCAGCCTGTGCAGCAACAGTGCTATACCATCCCTAGTTATGCCTGTGGCAAGTAAACAAATGGTGTCAGAGCTGAGCTGTACAAAGATTAATGACTCACCTGTCTCATCAGTGTAAATGCTGAGTCCGTGAGGGTTAAATAAAGAAAGATCAATCTCTCCTCTGATACTCAGTGGAGCCGGATGCAGCTCGTCATCATTCAGATCTAACAGTAATATTTCTGCGGGTTTGTCAGGTGCAAAGCTCTTTATACCAGGATATTTCAGTCCCTTTAAAGATACATAAGTACACCTATAAAAAGGCAGCAGATACTGTATCTGGACAGAGGAAGTAATGCACTGGTTGTATCGCTCACGGCTGTATTAAGGCTTTGGGGGCCCTGGGACACTTACGATTTGGGGATCCTAAACACCAACATTTTGGATACAGGGATTGCCTCATAATACAAAGTACTTTAGCATGCACATTAAAAGTTAATGTATAGCCACGTGTCACATGCCCATATCACTTCATGCTGGGGTCATGCACATTGACTTATCAGCTGCTGGGCTTCCACCCGTCCTAATGCACACAGCAGATGGGAGAATTTCCGCCCTACCTTAACTCCAGCGAACAAGTGAGACGGTACCCTAAAAACAGGACTGTCCCACCAAAATCATGATAGGGACAAAGATATAAAACTGCTGGAGGCATGGATAGTGCTAGGAGGAGGCAGCTGCCCAAGAACCCAAATAATAAAAATACATAAACCATTTATTTTATTAAATGTATTTGTATTATTATTATTATTATTTTATTTATTAAGCACCACAAGTGTTTCGCAGCACCACACAAAGGAATAGTACAGGGAGACAAAACTTAACATTACAGTAAATAAATAACAAAATAGAGTACAGGTAAAAAGATCGCCACAGTTTAATACACAGTACGGTAAGTAGTGAGGACTTGATCAATGTGCTACTAGAGGCTGGTGGCCAAAGACAGAGATGAGTATGTGGACAAAGATGGTCGCTGAGGAGCGCTGTGAGTGACATGTGAGGTGATGAGGGCTTTGACAACAGGAAGGAATAGGGCCCAGCTCTGAGGAGCTTACAATCTAGTAGAGTATTATTATTATAATGATGAGAAGGAGGGTCTCTATTTAAAATAAAGCGGAACAGACCAAGGGTTAGATTAAGGTATATGTTGTCGAAGCCGATGAACATCTGCTTGAATACAATTTATTTCCATATTAGAATTATGGGGCCAAGACCACAGATTGTCAGCAGCTTTGACAAACCAGCGCTGTGGTTTCCAAATGATAAACAGCAGGTTATACTTTCTTGATCTTGATCTCTCATCCTAACCTGTTTATGCTCACCTCTCCCCCTTCTGTGTTACCCCTGTCTGTCTAACCCTCCCCTTTAGAATGTAAGCTCTCACGGGCAGGGCCCTCTCTCCTCATGTGCCTTTCTTAGAATATATAAACCACTGCCACCCTGATAATTGCTTCAATGTCCTGTCCCCTGATGCAACTATCTGTATTAACCATGTACTTGTCCTAAACTGTCTTGTAATGTAATTTTGTTTTGTGTTTGCTCATAACTATGCTCTGTAAAGCGCTGCGGAATTTGTATGCGCTATATAAGAAACTGTTAATAAATAAATAATAAATAAATCTGCTCAGAAAAACACAGGCAGATATATTGGATTGCTCAGATGTACTCTACATTATTCCACAGGTCCTGCTGTAAGGAGATTTACAAAACATACAATGTGGGCATGGCCCGAAGACAAGTTTTAGAATATTCATAAGAGATTAATTTCACTTCTCCGATGTTCCTATATATTACTTCAGTAAAAACAATACAGGCGTAAAATTAAATTAAAATTCAATTAATGTATGTATTAATTAAATTCAAATTTAAATCCTAAGCTAATGAAGCAATTTTGACATGTTCTGATTGACATTATTTCATTCATTTCAAAACGACCTATCTCCTCGCACAACATTTCAGATCCTTAAAAACAAAATGCGCAAAGCTCTTCCGAGAAACAGTAAAATGTAAAAAGAAGAATTACTGTAGCAACTGACAGCATATTCATCTTGAAACATTCCATAAATTTAAATAGTAGACTTAATAAGATTGTTTTGGGGACTCTAATGGCTGAGTGTTGGACCCCATTGCTGTACTAGTTCACTATGTTACAAAATGTACGCTCCAGGGCAAATAGGCTCTTGAAATGCTGCAAATTAGTCTCCATCATAACAAATATCAAATATGCAAGTAATCTCATTAAAAAAGAACCCCACCTCCAAAAAAAGTTTCTAATAATGATAATAATAAGGCGTATACATTTATTGTGATTGTATCTTAACCAAAAACCTAAAAACTAACATAACAACACAGACACCACTGCATTAGATTTAAAAGTTCATTAGTATTAATTATTTGGAAAGGCCCTCTTCTTAAAGGATTGGCAAGTAAGGCACCACCTTAAGGCCAGCTCTTGTCACACATCTATAAAATGGCGGCAACTTAAACGCCCCATCTAAAAACAGGAATATGGATACAAGAATTAGAAGACTCTTTTTGCGCTAATCACGAGGGTTCGCCTGTTCAGAGTAGGGGGATATTACCCTTAATCCCCAAAAGACAATGTATATACAAAATAATTTATACTCCAAGCATAAGCACTCCCTTTATGGACACACTAAATGATGTATATACAGAGAATACTTTCCTCCTATGGCAGTGGTTCTCAAACTGTGTGCCTCAGGACACTTGCAAGGGTGCCTTGGGTTGGTGGACCAAGATCAAGTTATATTATTTATGGTCAATGTACCAGGCAAAACCAGTGCTTGTGGCTGCCAATCATAATATAAGTGGACAAACAGAAGCAAATCCTGTCCCTCACCAGATAACTGTGACATATAAACACAATGCACTTAATTTAATATATTATTTTTCTGAATTTATCGATAAGAAGCATTTGGCCTAGGGGTGCTAGGATGCTCTAGGGTGCCGTGATTCAAAATACTGTAGTTTGGGAACCACTGTCCTATGGTATTTCCAGTAGTTGGTCCTCAAAAGGATCCGACTTCTCCCAATCTTTTGCTCGGGGTTTCAAATAGAAATCGGAAAAAAAAACAAGAGAAAAACAAACAAATATGTAGGGTGGTATTTATCCAATCCAAATATTTCATATAAGTAGGTCAACTCAGGCGTACCAGGACTCACTATTGCAAATGTTTATAAAACCATATAAAGGTTTCTTTGAAAGATGGGGTGGCGTACCCTTACTCACGGTAGAATAGGAGACTTCACACCTATAGCAGTTTCTTTATACGTCTTTATTCCACATTAAAAAGAAAGAATCTCGAAACATGATGACTTCTGCCTAGTGTTTTCACCTGCTTTTGGACTCATTGAGAAGGAGGTAAGTGTACACGGGAGTATCCACATCTGTTGGAGATACGGATTTTTCAGCAGATGAGTTGACTCCGTGGTGACACTGCACCTACTCTGAGGACTTGGCAGCTTTTTCAAGTTTTTATTCATTTATGTAATTTTTTATGTGTGTGCGGAAAAACCTTTTTAATGTGGAATAAAGAAGTATAAAGAAACCGCTATAGGTGTGAAGTCTCCTATTCTACCGTGAGTAAGGGTACACCACCCCATCTTTCAAAGAAACCTTGATATGCTTTTATAAACATTTGCAATAGTGAGTCCTGGTACGCCTGAGTTGACCCACTTATATGAAATATTTGGATTGAATAAATACCTCCCTACATATTTGTTTGTTTTTCTCTTGTTTTTTACGATTTCTATTTGAAACCCCGAGCAAAAGATTGGGAGAAGTCGGATCCTTTTGAGGACCAACTACTGGAAATACCATAGGAGGAAATTATTCTCTGTATATACATCATTTAGTGTGTCCATAAAGGAAGCGCTTATGTTTGGAGTATAAATTATTTTGTAAAAACAGGAATAACCTACATTGGGAAAGTCTCACTACCCCTTATCTGGCACGGTATGGACATTCCCCGAAAATAATCCCCAACTAAACCCCCCCCCCCCCCCTCCGGCCAAGGCAGGATATGCCCATCATCTTTCAAAGGGGTAGTGCCCACCAACGAGCACTTATGCCACATGCAACCGCTGGCCAGTAGCGCCATACCACTTGTAGTAATTGAGTATTATAAGACTGCAAGAGGAAGTTAAATTATTAAAATTCTCGATAAATACCCCACCTTAGCCTACGCATCTGAACTCCCTGATAGGTAGAACCCAACACACCACAAAGCTACTGTAAACCAGACTTGATTGCCTAGTAAGTATCTTAACACTATTGCTCAAACACAAAACTACAGTAAAATATTTTGAAATAAGCTTGGGCCTATGCAGTCCTTATAATCTAATAATAATGTACACAAGTAAATAATATTTTGTTTGTTATTTTTACAGCTTTTACAGCTATATTACATTACTAGGTGATTCATCGCGCCCTACGGGCGCTCTTCACACCGGTGTAAGGGGCTGCGCCCCCTTTATTTGTGAACGTTTGTATTGTGAGAAATATGGTTAGAATTGTATGAAAGATGCCTGTATTGCAACTTGAGTTATAGGTGAAATGTGTTAAATAGAGAGCATATGATTTGGAAGGGGGTGTGTATTGTTTTGTTTAATTAAAAAGTGGTTACAGAGTAAGATGTACATTGATAGTGTGGATGGTACAGTGACATTTGTGGGTGTGGGGGGGCTGTGTGTGCGTGTTGTTTAGGTGTGTGTGTGTGCAATAGTATACTGTAGTAGGGTGTTTTTGGGTCAGCCGCTCCCCACTGGCGGAGGTCACAACACAGGAAAACAGGAGGCTGGGTAGTGATAGGGGTGTGTGGGCATAAGGGGGACTAAAGAGGAGGGTGGGGGACACTGTGCAGCTTCTGCCAGTGGGTGAGGGTCCAGCGTGGCTGTACAGGAGTACAGGACGGTGGCCCTGAGTCAGTGTCTCCTCCTACTGGGTGGGAGTTAGGGTGCATGAGAGCAGGAGGCTGGGCTATGAGGCATGATAGGGGTATGTGGGCAACACAGCGTCAGCGATTACCCAGTGGTGGAAGTTACGGTTCAGGAGAGCAGGAAGCTGGGTAGTGATAGGGGTGTGTGAGCATACGGGGGACTAAATAGGGTCTTAGGGGTGCCGTGAATTGTGGGAGGGGCGTGGGGGGTGCCGTGAATTAAGGGAGGGAGGGGGCGCAGGTGTCCGCGAATCGCTGGAGGGGGTCCGCAAAGCGCGGGAGGGTTGCGAATTGCGGGAGGGGGGGGCACGGGGCGCGATGAATCACCTAGTTGGTTATATATTCTTGTAGCAGAATGGTAGGCTGTTGCTGTCATTCAGAATGCATTTACATAAACAGTAATAGTAGCAGTTAAAGATCTGACTTAAAACACCTACAGTAAAACAGAACAGGTGTTATTTATTATACAACGTCTTGGTTGATGATGTCTAGGTTGACGTGCACAAAGTTGCCACTGGAAAAAAATTGGCACAAAAAAAAATCAACACAGAAAGGTCAACACATGTAAATGTTGACATAAGTGTGGCACTTCATTGGTCTCCATGTAAATGTTGGCATAAGTGTGGCACTTCATTGGTGTCCATGTCGACACATGAGAATGAATATGAAAACATTCAAAAAATGAAAAATAAATCTTCAAAAACTCATGTCAACCTTTTTCATTGTCGACCATAGCCATGTCAGTGTTTTGCATGTGCCATTTAATCCTGGGGTTGCCGTGAATCGCGCGGGGGGAGGAGGTGGGAGATGTCCGCGAATCACGGGAGGAGGGGTCGCGTGGGATGCCGTGAATTGTGGGAGTGGGGGTCGCAGGGGTTGGGGTGGGTGCTGCAAATCACAGGGGGGTTGCAGTGAATCGCGGGGGGGGAAAGGGGTTGCCGCGAATCACAGGAGGGGGTGTCACGGGGGGGTTGACGGGAATCGCGGTAGGGGGGGACGTGGGGGGAGGGGGTACCGCAAATCGCGGGGGGTTGCCGCGAATCGCAGGAGGGGGGTTGCGGGGGTTGTCGCAAATCGTGGGAGGGGGGTCATGGGGTGGGGATTCCGCGAATCGCGGGAGGGGGGTCACGGGGGGTGCCGCGAATCGCTGGGGGTGTGCCGCGAATCGCGGGAGGGGGGGTCGCGGGGGTGGCGTGAATCGCCACAAGAAAAAATCAACACAGAAAGGTCAACACATGTAAATGTTGACATGAGTGTGGCACTTTATTGGTGTCCATGTCGACACATGAGAATGAATATGAAAACATTCTTAAAATGAAAAATAAATCTTCAAAAAATCATGTCAACCTTTTCCATCGTCGACCATAGCCATGTCAATGTTTTGCATGTGCCATTTAATCCTGGGGTTGCTGTGAATCGTAGCGGCTGGGGGGTGTCCGCGAATCGCGGGAGGGGGGGTCACGGGGGGGGGGGGGTGCCGTGAATTGCGGGAGCGGGGGTGGGTGCTGCGAATCGCGTGAGGGGGGCTCGGGGGGTTGCAGCGAATCGCGGGAGGCGGGGGTCGCGGGGGCGGGGGGTGTTTGCCGCGAATCACGGGGGGGGGGTCCTGGGAATCGCGGGAGGGTGGGTCCCAGGGGTGGGGGTGTGCAGCGGGGGGGTCACTGGGGTTGCAGTGGGGGCAGGTTGCCGCAAATCGCGGGAGGAGGTGGGTCGCGGGGGGGGTGCCGCGAATCGCGGTTGGGGGGGGTGGGGGGTGGTGTGCCCCGAATCGCCGGAGGGGGGGTCACTGGGGCGGGCAAAAATAATGGGAGGGGGGGCGCGAATCACGTGAGGGGGGTTCGCGGGGGGGTGTGCCACGAATAACGGGAGGGGGGGCGCGCGGGGGGGGGTGTTTTGCTGTGAATCACGGCAGGGGGGGTCGCGGGGGAGGGGCCGCGAATAGCGGGAGAGGGGCGGCGGGGGGCGCTCACCTGGTGTGTCTGGTGAGTAGCTGTGTCTTTGCTGGGTAACATGGGGAGGCAGAAGGCCTCTGGCACTGTGGGCTCACTGGGCTGGTTCTCTGTAATGTGAGTCAGTCATGTGAGTCAGAGGCTCCACCCAGTGTTACAGACACACTCACACACTTTGAGTGACAGATGTAGCCAAATATATAAGAGATTCACAGGCCATTAAAGTAATTTATAAATTGGGGTACAATTTGCTGTAGGTTGGAGCTGAGGATGGGCTCAAATCCCGAAAAATTCCCCTTTGGAATCCCAATACAAGTTTACTTTGTTTCATAATCGGCTTCTAAGTGCCATTTTTTTAATTGGATGTGTTTACTCTCCCACAGATGGTGGGAGGTGTTCACATGAAACATCCACTCACGGTCCGTTCGCTCGGCGTCTTACCGCATTCGGACGGTGTGAGCATTCTGTACAGTAGGCGGGGCTAAGAACACTCGGTTGCCGTCCGAAATACGCATCTGTCCCAGTCAACTAGAATAAGGGCCCATGTGAGCACACCTATGAAGGTGTACATGGACATTTATCAAGAGATAGTAGTGTACTTACAGAGCTGATAAAGGCCAGTCCGTTTGGGTGAATCTCAATGTCCTCAGACCCAAACTCTGCAACATAATAAGTAGAAACAATCAGAGGTGACAAACAATGGTATAACGCTATTCTATAATCCTGATGTAAAGTATTCTGCGAGGATCAGCTGTTTTCTTTTACTAATACACTAGGGGCCTGATTCTGGTTGGCTCCGTAAGCTACGAAGATCACAGCTTACCAAGTGCCAGAGAGGCTACCCCGCTGAATTCCCAATTCGGATTGGCCGTCGCTCCAGTATGTAATTGGTTTCAGAGTCTAAGTATTGAGAGGTCAGTACGGCTGCCGGAACATCATAAAAATAATATCAGCACCGGCGGCTGTGCGCGGCCAATACAGAGCAGCACATGAAGCGCGCAGTTGGGCGCCATCTAGTGGCTGCTGCCGTGCACAACACTTAAATCTATTTGCAGCCATATGATGTGAATATGTCCAAAACCATTCGTTAGACACCCACCAACTAATGATTTTCCCACCGTGCACCAGTCACCGTAGCCTTAGAGTAGCCAGAGACTTACTTAGCGGCAGCGATGAAAACAGGCGTCACTGAATCAGGCCCATTATACTGAGCAATGGATATGAATTCTCAGACCTACCTATTCCTTTCAGCAGCCGGCAGTTGTGATGGTCTATATCTTCTACCACGTTGAATAGTTTGGTTCTATGGCTGAAAAGATGAAGAGAAGGGAATGATCCAATAATACCTACACATCACATGTACCCTGCGCCTGCACAGAATCAGCAGTTATCTGTCAGACAGGTTGGCATTTGGGGGGTTGAATTCGTGCCACTTCTGGGTGTGTATGAAATAAGACAGGCACGCCCAGGCGGTTCTACAGTGGGTCTCTGATGTCAGCAGCGACCACTTCCAGTCTGTCTTAGTCGTCGATTAGTGGAAGCCTCAGAGCCACTCACATTTGCTCAGACGGCAGGTACTTTTCCATGTTCGGGAAATTGCGACTGGATTTGCGAATGCACGGCGATTAGCGATAATTCGTTCGCAATTTTGCAATGGTCGGTTTTTTTTCTCTCCTTAAGGACAGTGGCTTTTCGCTCGCAGCTCACTGCATTTTGTCTATATAGCGATACATGCTGAATGAGCCCCTTAGGGCCAGATGCACTTAAAACTGTGTCCATGTCGCCTGTGTCGACATTCGGGTCAAAAATCAGTGAAAAACCCCATGTCGACCTTTTGACTGTCAACTTAGACCATGTTGACCTAATATATTGTATCAAGTCCACAACGTTGTCCTCAGGCCGGGTTCATTGGTAATAGGAATGTAACATTTCCCCGAAATGTCCCCATTATGGTGAAATCTAAAATGGAAATTTACTGAAAAGTTTCCTAATAGCACAGGACATGAACCAGGAAGAGGGCGGGCAGAGGGCGGTGGAGTAGCTTAGCGCTAGAAGTAGCGCTAGCGGGCGGCGGGGGTCAACGGTGGTGGCAGAATTGTTTAAAACACTGGGTAGCTCTCTGATTGGCTGAGAGAGCTCCGCTGCCCCTTATCGCTACTTCTAGCACTACGCTACTCCATCACCCTCTGCCCGCCCTCTCTCACACCCCCAGCGGTCCCTACGCCCCCCTCTCCCCAATCCCACCCATGGATTGTATTGAGCATTGCATGTGGTTAAAAACCACACGCGATCGCTCCTGCAATACGATAGATATTATGTGCAGCACATACGATCTAGCAACAGCGGGTCAGCGCATCGCGTTGAATTGTCCCTTAACAATGCATACAATCATTCAATTTATTGGGCAGATGTGGTCGAAATCGAATGATTGAATGATTGCATGCAATATCTCACAAGTGTATGGGCAGCATAACAGGCTCACTATTAAATGATTGTTACATTGGGCACCAGTCATCCCTAAATCGGGCACTCCCAGCGTATTCTCAGGCGATACGTCACTTCCGGCAAGAGGGGAAGGATGGATGCGACACTTTTACATCATATCCGGCGGAACTATATACATGTGTGTGCGTTCCAATAAGCAGGAAGCACCACACGCTCACTCCCATTGGCCGAATATCGGCTTTATACATCCGGTTTCATTTAATAAAAAACTCCTTATAGTTATTTCTTTGTCTCTTTTTTAAAAAATACATACCAATACTATTGAAGTATACTGTTGATGTTTTTTAGTGCACATGGCCTTATGAATGATAATATATGATTCCAAAAGGCTGAATAAATCAAAGCCTGACCCGGAAGTAATTCATGTGTATTAAATCTTTTTTCTTTCTTATGTCAAACTGTATTTATAAATTGTACCCAATTTAGATCAACAGATCAGCTAGAATGAAAAATATGTCTGTCTCCCTTATATTTTATTGATTTTATGTCATGTAATGCATATCCATTGCCCAATTATGCAAATTGATGCAAGGGAGTCTGGGTATATATATGGGTGCCCAGACAAAGGACAGTCACCTTGATAAAGCTGGAATTCAGTCCCAGCGAAACGCGTTGGTGCTCCCCCCCCCTTGGCTTGGACCTTGAGTGTCACCTTGGACCATCTCCTGCTTATTCATCTGATTGCCGTTTTTCATCTACCACACCCGATTTGGAAACTACATACCCCCACTGGAATCACCTGTTGCATCAATGGTTGAGGTTTAAGATTGGTCCTACTTCAACATCCTTCAGGACCGATCCCTCCAGCGATATTCCAGACAATCTTGGACTGTACTCCATCGGGACTTATCTTCACGGATCAGTGCAGGTCATATTATTTGGTCCTCCTCACCAATTTGGTCCTACCAACACTTGCCCCATTGCCCCCATTATCATGTGGATATGTTTTTATTTTATTGAATTTTAATTGTATAATAAATTGTTATTTTCACTATTTAGTGTCCTCCACTGACTAGCGCTGCTAAAAATCTTGTTTTCTCTTTGTATTCTCAGGCACGCCTGCGTTTGTCTTAGCACTCCCACTAAACATCCGGTTTCCAACAAAAGATGCCTACTTCCTGTCAGTCACTTTGCAAACATCATGCAAATACAAAACGTAGCAGGATTTCATCGCAGCACTGCCTCGCGCATGTGTACTACTAACTGTAGGCATGTGCAATCTATCGATAATCGGCCTCCATCAGTGGCGTAACTATAGAGGGTGCAGGGGATGCAATTGCTATGGGGCCCGGGGCTTGGGGGGGCCCGGGCCCCAGCAGGCTATCCCCTGCACCCCCTTGATCTTCTTTTCACTAGTTCATTTTAATATTGCAGCGCGGGCAGTTGCCGCGCTGCCCTCTTGTACGTAATTCAGAGGGGCCAGGGCAGCAGTGGAGCTCAGAGCCAAGAAGCAACATATCTTGGCTCTGTCCAGGGAGTAGTGGAAGTCCGCGCCACCCGGGCAACAGTGGAGCCCGGCGCCGCCTGTGACTCTGGAGAAGTAAAGGTCGCCTCCCGTGGAGCAATATAGAACGGCGCCTCTCGGGGAGCAGTAAATCCCGGCGCTGCCGCCACCCAGGAAGCAGTAAAGCTCGGCTCAGTGTCACGGAGGGGAGCAGAGGACCGTGGTGCTGTGGAAATGGTACAGCCCAGCACAGAAGAGCAGGAGAGCCCAGCAGTGAAAGGAGCAGCTGGTGGGTGCATTTGCAGACCTGCCACTGCCATGGGGAAGCCTTTCAAAACCTGCCCCCCCCTTTTTCCCCTCCATGTTCTATCTCCCCCACCCCCTGCTCTCCTCCCCCTGTCCCCTCTTTCTCTCAACCCTCTCTCACTCCTCCGCTGTCTCACATCTCTTTTTCTCTCTCTGCCCAGTGTCTCTTTCACCTCTATCTCTCTTCTACCCACATCTTTTCCCTCTCCATTCCTCCCTCTCAGTCTCACTCTTTCTTTCTCCCCCCTATCTATACACTTGGCTCTGTCTCTCTCTCTCTACCTGACACCCTCTCCCTCTTCCCGTCTCTCCTCCTTTCTCTCCCTGACACTCTAACTCTTTTCTTCCTCTCTCCTGCTCACACTTCTCCCTTTCTGTACTCTTTCTTTCCTGGTACCCTTTACCTCTCCCTCTACCCACTCTTTCTTCTGACCCCCCCATCCCCCCGAGTGGCATTGTAGTGACAATGGAGGGGGGGCCCTTCCAGGATTTTGCTATGGGGCCCACGAGGTTGTAGTTACGCCTCTGGCCTCCATGTAAATTCACAGCCGGGTGATCAGGCCTGAATTACCCCCATGGTCCAGGGGGGCACCATACCGCACACCCTGCACCCATTTCTCCTATATTTCCCTTTACAAGGGTGATTTTCAATGGTTTCTGCGGCAGACCTATTGCGTAGCTGGTGGGCTTAGGAAGTTACCCATTTTAAGAGTTAACTGTTTATTCAAAGAATAGCAACATTGTTGCAGCAGTATATAATGTAGCAGGCTTTGCAGTCTGAAACTGCAGTTATATATACTGTATACCACTTCTGCTGGGGAACATTCCAAGCAGCCAATGCCGCTGAGAGGTCTGCCGGGCCAGGGTGGAGTCTCAGCCGAGCATAAGGGAAAGAGGGTGGTCAGCTGCGTCCCAGCTTAACCAACCCTAATACCAATACCCCCCCCCCCAGGGGAAATCATACTCGGAGACAGTACATGGGATTGAATCACTGAGCACAGTTTTATTTTCATAACCTTATTTACATTTGCAGGGTAAGGACAGAGATCCATGTGCAAGGCAACACCTGTCAATGACCCTCATCCAGAGCCAGAATAAGGGGGGTCCTCTGGGGGTACGTATCCCCAGGCCCCCTCTCTGAAAGGGCCCCCCTTGCCCGACGATCAATCAAAGTCTCCGCTGAGGAGAAGCAGGGAGGAAGCTGTGAATTACATGCTGCAGAGCTGCCTGTAGGTGGCGCTGCAGCACACACATCTCCACCGCTCTCAGGCAGCTCCTCTCTCTTAAAACCACATGGGGCTTTGGGACAGAGCTGATGCTGGGCTGCCACACACACACACACACACACACACACATATTATATATATATATATATATATATACTGTATATATATATATATATAAAATGATTGATTTTACATTTAAACCTCAGGGCCCCCCTGTCTAAAGTACCCTGGGCCTTTCAGCTCTGCTCTCATTGATTTATGATGGGGCGTGCCCTCGGCTACGCCCACTATGGAGCCCACCCCTACAGATCACCCTTCCCTTGATGAGCAGCAGACTGACCTGATGTCGACTGCTGGAGCCTGGCATGCGGCCCCTTACCGAGGGTGAATCTGCTGACCCCCCCCCTTGCGCAAGGCTTCCTCCCACGCTGCTACATACTTCACCGTATCAACTGGGACAAAATGCATGAACAGTAAAACAACTTCTTTAAAACCCGGTTACCCAAACGTCCATATATCCTTACGTTTTCCAAAACCTTTCACATACCAATATATTCATACATGCTCCGTTTATGTTTATTTAGGCATTCCTGCTCAATTATTTTTGTAATCATTAATAATAACATAATACATATCACACAGTGACTACAACATCTGCCGCTGGGCACAAAAAAAGTGGTGGGTGGGACCGCCTCCCCCTTTGCCTCTGCCTTTAACCCTCTCCTGGCCAGAACCTCCCCCTAATGCTTTAGCTGTGAAGGGACGATGGGCATACTTGCCCACCCCTGATCTCCCTGCTGTTTTGCCCAGGGGCCGTGACACCCCCCCCCCCATACCCTATGCCACTTTCAGCGCCATTTTGCTGGCCTTGCTGGGGGGGGGGCAGAGACTCAGCATCCTCTCTTCAGCACAGCACACTACAGTGTTTATCGGATATATGTCTCACTACCCTTTCTTATTGTCATAATGGGATTCCTACAATGCATTATCCCTATAGATTGTAAGCTTGCGAGCAGGGTCCTCCTACCCCTATATTGGTTTGTTTCTACCCAGTTTGTTTAATCACAGTTGTTTCCAATTGTAAATTGCAACGGAATCTGCTGCGCTATATAAGAAACTACATAAATAATTAATGCATTGAAGATGATTAGTCCTATTTTAGGAAACCTGTTATGATATAAGTAAGTCTCTCACGTTTGCTGTATACACTAAAGGTCTGTGCACACTGGGCAATAAAAGGAGCAATATCGTTCATTTTACCTCTTCTGAGCATCCAACGGCCAATGCACACTCCCGTGGTCTTTGAAGACCCTCTCTATCATCTGCATGCAGCGGAACTTTTAAAAAGGGCGATGCTGCATGGCCCTCTCTTAAATCCCCCCCCACCATCCACCATCGTTTGGAGCGCACCTGCATTAACAAGTGTATATGCACTTGCCAATGCCAGGTCCCCACTTACGCCGATATCGGTGGCAGCAGGGATCACCCAGTGTATATGGGCCACAGTGGTCTACATCAGCTACAAGTGGAATACAGTTAAAGCCGGTAACTTACATTAAATCCATCGCATTTTGCCCAAGTATAGCCAGCATGGCTCCAAACAGTACTAGATTTCCCATGTCTGCAGGGCTCGTTCCCTAGTTCTTGTTCCTGTCCTTTTTATTGCATTAGAACACTGAAACAGATGCTCTGAAAGCCCAAATTGATGTCACACCTGACAGAATAACTCCCTGTGTGATCAGTGCTTGTACTCTTCAACTACAACTCCACCCCTCCCCTCTCCAGTCCCATCCCTTCCTATGCCAGTCACTAATCCCCACCCCTCCCCTCTCCAGTCCCATCCCTTCCTATGCCAGTCACTAATCCCCACCCCTCCCCTCTCCAGTCCCATCCCTTCCTATGCCAGTCACTAATCCCCACCCCTCCCCTCTCCAATGCCTTCCCTTTCTTATGCCAGTCATTAATCTCCTCCTCTCCCCTAAATGGTCATATAGAATGGATTACAGAAGAGACATAGGGGCTCATTTATCAATGGTCACATCTGCAATGCATTCTGGGTGCAATATTAGTGCCCACAATTGCACTTCCGAATGCAATCCCATCCCTGGATGTATTAATGTGCACCCACCCTCTGCCAGATTAAATGTGGGGTGTAGCCAGTTGCGTTGAGGGGGTAGCAGGTATGATCTAGCCAGGCCCTGGTCTGTTGGTGGGGCCTGGATCCCACTCCTCTCTCCCCCATTGCAGGGAGCTGGGCAGTGGGGGGAGAGATGACAGACTGCCGCCGCCGCAGCACAGCCTCTCTCCCCAGCTCAGTACACGCTGTTCACTGCCGTGTGCTGAGCGGGGGAGAGAGACAGCTGCAGCCTGTCCTCTCTCTCCCTCTAATTTATTTTTGTACATGGGGGTGTGGTCACACCCATGCACAGTGGCTACACCCACCCTCAATTTTACCAGGGACTGGCTGACCTGTCGGCACCCCTGAGTGTACCTCATAGGCTACAGCGGGCTACCGGAATCTTCAGATGGCGGTAGTTGCGGGGCCAATGTCCGTAATGCAGAATTAATAAATCTGCCAGGATCTTATTCTCCATAGAAACCTATGAGGGATGCAGCTGCTTGCGGGAATGGAGGGATACCTGCTGTGGTCCTTCCTACATACATTTGGGGATAGTAAATATACAATAATAAATGGGTCACATAAGCTCTTAGATCCCAGCTGTAAGTAATTCTAAACATGAGTACAGAGCATACTTTCCTACCCTCCTGCAACAGCCGAGAGATTCCAGAAAATTGGGCTGCCCTGCCGGCTCCATGTAAAGGCTGGCAAGCCTCCCATATGAACCCCCACCCCCCTTCCCCCGGCTGCCCTTCCTCAGTCAGCCAAATACCACCAATCACAACTCTTCAGCAAGTGGTGAGGCTAAAATGATTGGGCAGGGCAAATCGCATAATGTTGTGCCATTTTAACCCTGTTGCCTCCTCAGGCTCCATCCCTGCTCTGAAGTGTACATGACAGTCTCCTCTTTAAGCATCTCCCAGAGAGGAGAAAACATTTTTTAGTTTGGCAGAGATGGGCAAAACGGGTCACTAGCGAGAGCTGGGATCCAGCAGATCAGTCAGTGAAAAGATCAGTTCCTTTTAGGCGGATCAACGGTTCGCTTTGAAAGAAGGGGTAATTTGTTAATAACGAAGCATACTTTGTTTTACAACCATTTATTCCCATCTCAGCTGCCACAGGTGGCAGTGCTGAGATCAGGAAAACGCATTGTAATTAAAAACGAAACTGATTGTATAGGAACGACGGATCACCTTTTTTTGGGATCGGCGGCTCACTCGTTCTTTCATGGGATCCGTTCAAAAGATTTGCTTCGTTCGCAACCGACCCATCTCTATAGTTTGTTACAACTAACTTTATTTGTTGGTCTTGCATGCACTTGAAATTGCAATAAACGTATCTATATGGAGCATAAGATACAGATAACGCACAAATAACAACATTGTGGCACTGGTTCTGGGGAACCCCACAATGCCCCTTGGAAAATTGAGGGGATCGTTGCGGGGTTCCTTTGATTTTCCAATAACCACCAATGGGCTGAATCAGCCCTGGGGCTTACACTACAGCAAGGAAACTTCTGCAAGGTCCTGCTGCTATAATGTAAACCAGCCCCAAGCTGGCCATCTTAAACCTGGAATTCTTGAGAAAACACCCCCCCCCCCCCCCTCACCCACCATTTTGTGTTCCCCCTCCCAAGACCTTGGCTGAAAAAAACTTGGGCAACTCCTGCACCTCTTGTGTGGTTGTGGGATTAATGGTTTAATAAATAGAATGCAGCAGAGGGGGAGCATGAGGGGGAAGGAGGGGTGCGCTAAGTACAGGCTTTATGGAATGTGCCTGTGGATGAGGAGATCAAGCGTTAAGCAGACGTCTTCATAATTCACAACATATTGGCCTCTGTGATCGGGACCGCACTGGAGAAGGGGCGTGGCCTTGTCTAAAAAAGGGCATGGTTTACCAAGAATGATGCTTCTGTGAGGCCACACCCCATTTTCACTGCCCTGTGAGCTGCTGGCCATGCCTCTGTCTCACTGAATAGATGTGGGGCGCATGCACACAACATTTTGACTGTCAGTCATAGCGGGTGTCGTTATTGTGTCCGTCAGGAAATCGTAATGAACCTCTCCATACATCCTGGGGGTACTTCGGAGTAAATGTAATAAGGCTTCTAAAAATGACACGAGGTGAAGTTCCCATAGCAACCAATAGTTTTCTGCCTATAGCATCCGAGAAAATGATAGACATGATCTGATTGGTTGCTATGGGCAACATCACTTTTTTTCTTTTTTTTAGAAGCTTTAGAAAAATGTACCCCTCTCGGGCATCCCCTGTAAAAAGCTGTTTAGGGAATTTCCTGCCACAGGGGTTTCTAAATATGCCCCCGTACTGGGATGTGTTTGATCAATTTGTATTTGTGTGTGTGTGTGTGTGTGTGTGTATGTGTGTGTGAGTGTGTGTGTGTGTGTTGTGGTATCTGGTGTATTTCTAAAACACAATGGGCCAGATGCATCATGTATGAAAAAGTGAAAAAGTGGAGAGTGATAAACCACCAGCCAATCAGATCCAGTGGCGTAGCTACGTTTTGAGCGCCCCCCCGCCGTTAGGGGGGGGCGCCACCCCGTCGAGCACCCCTACCCCGCCGAGCACCCCTACCCCGCCGCCCCGCCGCCCATGCAAACCGCCCCTCAATCCCCCACAGCCTTACCTATCGCGATGGTCCCGGCGGCTCCGTTCTTCTGCTGAGGACCACCAGAAAATGGCCGCCCCCATACAGCAGACAGTTTCAGAGAACTGTGTGCTATATGGGGGCGGCCATTTTGTGGTGGTCCTCAGCAGAAGAACGGAGCCGCCGGGACCAGCGCGATAGGTAAGTCTGTGGGGGATTGAGGGGGGTTTAACTATAGCACCGCAGCCCCCGGCGCCCCCACATGCACAGCGCCCCCCCGCGGGGGCTGCGGTGCTATAGTTACGCCCCTGATCAGATCCTAGCTGCCATGCTGCAGGCTGGGTTTGAAAAATAACAAGTAGGAGCTGATTGGCTGGTTGATTATCACACTCCACTTTATCACTTCTTGAAGCTTAGTGCATCTGGCTCACTGAATAAGGCAAAACAGAATGTGTGATACACTAACCACCAGTCTGTCCAACTTCTCAGAGTAAAGTCCAGTTCCAGCATAAAGCCATGAAATCCAAATTATTTGTATTGGCGGTCATTTCACATACGGATAACGATGACTGAAAAGCAGCCAGAACACAGAGTTATCGATCCACCCCTCAGCCAGAGCCGTGATTTTGTGTCCAACACTTGTAATGATTGACTGGGAAGCCCAGGCTGACAGTTCAGGGACATTGTGTAAATTGCATTATTCCCTTTATGTATTCACCCAACCTCTGCATACTTTCAGACAATGGGGGTCATTCAGAACGGATTGCACGGCTGCAAATTCGAAAGCGGCCAGCATTCGATTAAGACACTGTTTCGCTAGAGTGAAAGCCCGCCTTGCGAATGAATGTCCTCGCTGTCCGAATGGATGTGTAAGGTTACAAATCTGTTCTCATCTGAGCGAACAAGTCCAAAACCCGCAACAATTTTACCATCTAATGATTTTTACACTGGGAACAAGTCAGCGCAGGCTCAGAGCAGCTGGAGACTTACTGGTCGGTGCGATGGAAAAATCCATGTCCATACTGGATCAAAGTTGATCAAAGTTGATGAAACAGTAAATACACCGCACTCTATGATATTAGCTTTGGCCCCTGGGCCGTATGGCCACCCTGCCTCCAGGGTCCCATCTATAATGTGATACTGGATGGTGGGCCCCTCGCTCCAGCCACAACAAGGGCTAGGATCTCCGTCATTCCCAAAGAAGGATCTCACTTATTGTAGTGGTTACTGTCACATGTCAATGATGAATGTGCACATGCAACTCTTTCCCAAAGTTCTAGTTGGTAGACTTAACATGTTCCTCCCTTTCTTGGTATATCAGAGCAGGTAGGTTTTGTTCCTTGGATGTCAGGTCAAGGACACCAGAGGGTCATTTATTTAATCCACAGTGTTCACAAAGGCAACTCGTAGTTCCTTGTCCTCTGCGTTGATGATGAAAAGAAGGACTTTGGACAAGCAGGGCTTATAGTGATCCTGGAGAGGTAGATGGACTAATTTCCCCGGTTAAACACATAATGCCCACAGTAGTGCCCCTAATACATATAATACCCACACTAGTGCCCCTTATACATATAATACCCTTATACATATAATACCCGCAGTAGTGCCCCTTATACACATAATACCCGCAGTAGTGCCCCTTATACACATAATACCCGCAGTAGTGTCCCTTATACACATAATACCCGCAGTAGTGTCCCTTATACACATAATACCCACAGTAGTGCCCCTTATACATATAAAACCCACAGTAGTGCCCCTTATACATATAATACCCACAGTAGTGCCCTTTATACACATAATACCCACAGTAGTGTCCCTTATACACATAATACCCACAGTAGTGCCCCTTATACATATAATACCCGCAGTAGTGCCCCTTATACACATAATACCCGCAGAAGTGTCCCTTATACACGAGCCCGAAGCGTGGCGAGCGCAGCGGAATACATGGGCGCCGTGCTAGGAAACAAGTGCCGAAATTACTTTTGTATTAATATAATTAGTAAAAGGTGGTATGGAAGTGGTAAGACTATTGTTATGATGCCTACTATGGCACAAGGACCTATGGCAGGTGGATGGGTGTAGGTGGTCAGGCGTGAGCCCGTAGCCGGGACCGCCGGTTAGGACGGCCACAGCGGAAGCTACTCTAACTCTATTGAGTCCCTGAGGCAGATGATAAACCCCTGCAGAGCTAGGCTTCACCTGTGGCCGCCGCGTCCGAAGGAGCGAGTTAGGCCCGCTCCGACCCCGATGCAGCCAGGTCTTATGTATGGACAAAGGGTAAACGATCGCCACAGGGTACCCAAGAGGACTGCTAACTACAGGGCCTATCTGGGAGTAGACCCCTGACTGCCGGCACCAGGCCAAACCGGGATGCGACCAAGTCGCAGGCACAATGAAATGGGAAGGAGGAGTCCCCAGCAGGCTATGACCAGGAACGGCGACTCCTCAAAACCAGGATAACAAACAGAGAATACTTCCTACGTGAAAGGATGCTAAGAAAGATAAGAAGGGTACAAAAAGAGGGCAAAGAATAAGCCCACAGGAGGACACAGCCACGGCGGGCTACAGGGAGAAAGAGGAAGGGAAATACAGAACCCACGGAGGGGTATGGCCACGACGGCCACGGGAGGTGTATGGAAATGGACAATGATAAACCCACGGAGGGGCACGGCCACGGCGGGCCACTAAAGGAAGATAGACCGAGGCTCCACTGGAGCACTTACGTGACCCACGAGAAGATGGAGACAGTGGGCCAAACGCAGGCTCAGACTGAAGCAGGTCTTCTGATGAAGCAGGTAGCTGACAGGAAACTCCAGGGAAGGCTGGGAGAACCAGGCACTGAAGACACCAGGAGCTGGCACACAGGACTGTGGGCTGGAACCCACAGGGACCGGAAAGCCAGGGCTGGGGTAAGCAAAAAGCTATAACCGGCGTCTGTGCCCAGCAGACGCCGGCTATTTATTTTGAATTTCGCGCCGCCTGACTGACGTCAGGCGCGCGCGTCATCTGCCGCCGGGCGGAAGCTCGGGGACGTTGCCTAGCAACGTCCCGACGCTCCGCATCAAAGGGAGGCTTGAGACGCTGCCGGGCAACGTCCCCGGCCGCGTCAGAGGGAGGAACATCCGCCGTCCGTCTGGGTGCATCGCAGCCCGGACGGCGGCGTGTAACAGTACCCCCCCTTGAGGAAGGGTTAACAACCCTTTACCAACGGGTTTATTGGGAAACTGCCGGAAAAAAACCCTTTTCAGGTTGGGAGAATGCAAATCCCTATCGGAAACCCAAGACCTTTCCTCGGGACCAAACCCCCTCCAGTGTACCAGAAACTGCAGAGAACCTCTTATGAGTCTGGAATCGAGGATTTTTTCCACACAGAACACTTGCTGTCCCTGCACCATGACTGGAGCGGAGCCATTCCTCAGTCTGCGAGGAAATTTTTGAGAAAACACGACTGGCTTGAGAAGCGAAGCATGGAAGGTACTTGCAATTTTGAGGGACTTAGGTAGGGAAAGACGGAACGCTACCGGATTAACCCTCCTGACAATCTGGAAAGGACCAATGAACCGAGGCCCTAATCTTGCTGATGGTTGGTGAAGCTTTATATTACGGGTGGATAGCCACACCCAGTCACCAACCTTAAAATGGCAAGGACGTCTAGATTTGTCAGCAAATACCTTCTCTCTGAAAGAAGCTTCCTTAAGAGCCCAATGGACCTTTTTCCATATGACTCTGAGTCGAGAGGCAGCTGATGAAGAAGAACCGGGGGTATTAGGTCCCAAGGAGTTGGCTCGAGGATGGAATCCATAGACTGAAAAGAAGGGTGAATTTTTCGAGGCTGAATGATACGCGTTATTATACGCAAATTCAGCTAACGGCAGGAAACTGACCCAATCATTCTGCAACTTGGAAACAAAGACCCTTACGTACTGTTTGAGAGACTGATTGAGACGTTCCGTTTGCCCATTGGCCTGTGGATGAAACGCGGAAGTGAGACTGGTTTTAACTTTTAAGGTCGCACAGAACAGTCTCCAGAACTGTGCCACAAACTGTGGACCACGGTCAGAAACTATGTCACTGGGAAGTCCATGTAACCGAAAGATGTGTTGTAGAAACAACGTGGCCAATTCCCTAGCTGAGGGTAATTGTCTCAAGGCCACAAAGTGTGCCATTTTGGAAAATCTATCGATGACTACCCAGATGACCTGACACTGGGAAGAGATCGGCAGCCCAACGATAAAATCCATGGCCAGATGAGACCAAGGCCTGCAGGGAACAGACAGGGGCAACAATTCTCCTAAGGGTCAAGAACGCGGAACCTTATGTCGGGCACAATCTGGACAAGACAGTACAAACTCCTTGCTGTCCCTGGCCATACCTGGCCACCAGACCACACGAGACAAAAGAGCAAGGGTTTTATAAACTCCTGGATGACCCGCAATCTTGGAGTCATGGCATTCTGCCAAGACTCTGCGTCTTAGAGATGGAGGAACGAACAATTTGTTTTCTGGTGTTTGGGCTGGAGCTTGTCCTTGGGCTTGGCGGAGAAGGCCCTCCAAGGTTTGACTCACACCAGCGTGAATACAGGAAGTGGGAACGATGGGCCCCGACTTAATTCTACTCTCTTTTTGAGGGAGGAAACACCTAGAAAGAGCGTCTGCTCTGATGTTTTTAGATCCAGGTCTATATGAGATGATAAAATTAAATCGCATAAAGAAGAGAGCCCACCGGGCTTGGCGAGAATTCAGTCTTTTGGCTGACTCAAGTTCTTATGGTCAGTCAAGACAAGAATCTGATGGGCCGCTCCTTCCAGCCATTGTCGCCACTCATCAAATGCCCACTTAATGGCAAGTAATTCTCTGTTGCCTACGTCATAATTGGACTCTGCTTGAGAAAATTTTCGGGACATATAGGCACAAGGGTGGAACTGTAGTGTTTCTGGATCTCTCTGCGAGAGGACCGCCCCGGCCCCTACTTCAGAGGCGTCAACTTCTACCACAAATGGTAGATCGGGATTGGGGTGCTTAAGAACTGGAGCAGAAACGAAGGCCCGCTTCAACGTCTCAAAGGCCTGTTCCACTTGAGGACTCCATAATGATGGATCCGCCCCTTTTTTGGTCAGAGCCACCAAGGGTGCCACAATGGACAAAAAGGCATGAATGAAACGCCTATAATAATTTGCGAACCCAAGGAACCGCTGGATCGCTTTTAAATTAGTGGGCCGAACCCAATCCACAATGGCTTGTAATTTCTTGGGGTCCATTTGGAACCCACGAGAAGAAATTATATACCCCAAAAAAGAAACCTGGGTCACCTCAAATTCGCATTTTTCAAGCTTAGCGAATAGCTGATTTTCCCGCAACTTCTGCAAAACCTGGCGTACTTGTGCCCTATGTGAGTCCAAGTCTCGGGAAAAAATTAAAATATCGTCCAAATAGACCACTACAAATTTACCCAAGAATTCCCGAAGGATGTCATTGATAAAATCCTGAAAAACGGCTGGGGCATTGGAGAGGCCGAACGGCATTACCAGGTACTCATAGTGCCCCGTCTGAGTACTGAACGCCGTTTTCCATTCGTCCCCTTCCTTGATTCTAATGAGGTTATAAGCCCCCTAAGATCGATTTTGGAAAAAATGGTAGCAGATCGAAGTTGGTCAAATAGAACTGTAATCAAAGGAAGGGGATAGGTGTTTTTCACCGTAATCTTGTTGAGAGCACGGAAATCTATGCATGGCCTCAGGGAACCGTCTTTTTTTTCCACAAAAAAGAAACCGGCACTGAGAGGTGATTTAGAGGGCTGAATAAAACCCTTTGAAAGACTCTCTCTGATGTACTCATCCATAGCCTTAGTCTCCGGGACTGATAAGGCATAAAGCCTGCACTGGATGGCACAGTCGTATGGACGGTGTGGCGGCAAACTGTCGGCCTTACCCTTAGAAAAAACGTCTAAAAAATCTTGGTAAGGGACGGGGACCCCTGCTAAAGAAGTGGATCTTACAGGGAGTGCAATCTGAAGGCACTGTTGCTGGCAAGTGGGACTCCAATGGGTAATTTCCCCCAGATGCCAATCAATGATGGGATTGTGTTTTCTCAACCAGGGGAAGCCCAACACGATGGGCACAGAAGGACAAGAAGTTATCAGGAAAGTAATCTCCTCCTGGTGAAAAATACCAATGGTCAACTGCAGAGGAGGAGTCTGGAATAAAATAGCCCCATTGGAGAGCACCCCCCCATCTAAACCCCATAGGGTAATGGGAACAGGAAGCCGAAGTTGGGGAATCCCCAAACTCTGGGCGGTGGCAGCATCAAGAAAGTTACCAGCCGCACCACTATTGATGAAAACTGACCCAGCAAAATTGCATCCTTGAAAGGATATGTAGCCAGGAACTAATAAAGAATCTAGAGAGGAAAATAGCTGAAGGCCGAAGTGAACACTCTCTTCGTTCACTTGGCCCGGCCATTTACTGGCCTATTGGGACAATTTCTCAGAATATGACCCTTGCACCCACAGTATAGGCAAAGTCCTGAACTCAGTCGGCGAGCTCTTTCCTCCGGGGAAATGCGAGCTGCCCCAAGTTGCATTGGCTCCTCACTTTCCTCAGGGGTCACCGAGACAAAGGGAACCACCCGGGTGAGAGAGCCCCGTTCAGACCTCCGCTCACGGAGGCGACGATCAATTTTAATGGCTAATTCCATTAATTTGTCCAGAGTTTTAGGAGCGGGGTATTGAATGAGACAATCCTTAATTTCGTCGGCCAGACCACAACGAAATTGGCTGCGTAATGCGGGATCATTCCATCCACAGTCATTTGCCCATCGGCGGAACTCTGTACAATAAGCCTCAGCTGGGTCTTTCCCTTGTTTAAGGGCCCTGAGATGAGTCTCTGCTGAGGCTTCCCGATCGGGGTCATCATATAACAACCCAAGGGAACTAAAAAAGCTGTCAAGCGAAGACAAAGCTGGGCTGTCAGAAGGCAGTCCAAAGGCCCAGGTCTGGGGGTCACCCTGCAGTAAAGATATTACTAACCCGATACGCTGGGCCTCGGACGAGAAAGAGCGCGGCTTGAGCTTAAAATACAATTTGCAACTCTCCCTGAAGTTAAAGAAAGTTTTGCGATCCCCAGAGAACCGATCAGGTAGGTTCATCTTGGGGTCTGAACCTCCTGACTCTGGGGGCCTCATCCTTTGCTCTTGCGAAGCCACCTTTAACGACAATTCCCGCACCATCTGAGTAAGCCCCTGGAGCTGATCAGAGAAAGTCTGGGGAGTGGTACTCATAATACGAAATCACCCAGAAAACAACAGAAGGACATATAAGACCAAATATAGCCTGTCTTTTAATTTTATGGCCGGTTATAATGTTATGATGCCTACTATGGCACAAGGACCTATGGCAGGTGGATGGGTGTAGGTGGTCAGGCGTGAGCCCGTAGCCGGGACCGCCGGTTAGGACGGCCACAGCGGAAGCTACTCTAACTCTATTGAGTCCCTGAGGCAGATGATAAACCCCTGCAGAGCTAGGCTTCACCTGTGGCCGCCGCGTCCGAAGGAGCGAGTTAGGCCCGCTCCGACCCCGATGCAGCCAGGTCTTATGTATGGACAAAGGGTAAACGATCGCCACAGGGTACCCAAGAGGACTGCTAACTACAGGGCCTATCTGGGAGTAGACCCCTGACTGCCGGCACCAGGCCAAACCGGGATGCGACCAAGTCGCAGGCACAATGAAATGGGAAGGAGGAGTCCCCAGCAGGCTATGACCAGGAACGGCGACTCCTCAAAACCAGGATAACAAACAGAGAATACTTCCTACGTGAAAGGCTACAGGGAGAAAGAGGAAGGGAAATACAGAACCCACGGAGGGGTACGGCCACGACGGCCACGGGAGGTGTATGGAAATGGACAATGATAACCCACGGAGGGGCACGGCCACGGCGGGCCACTAAAGGAAGAAGATAGACCGAGGCTCCACTGGAGCACTTACGTGACCCACGAGAAGATGGAGACAGTGGGCCAAACGCAGGCTCAGACTGAAGCAGGTCTTCTGATAAAGCAGGTAGCTGACAGGAAACTCCAGGGAAGGCTGGGAGAACCAGGCACTGAAGACACCAGGAGCTGGAACACAGGACTGTGGGCTGGAACCCACAGGGACCAGAAAAGCCAGGGCTGGGGTAAGCAAAAAGCTATAACCGGCGTCTGTGCCCAGCAGACGCCGGCTATTTATTTTGAATTTCGCGCCGCCTGACTGACGTCAGGTGCGCGCGTCATCTGCCGCCGGGCGGAAGCTCGGGGACGTTGCCTAGCAACGTCCCGACGCTGCGCATCAAAGGGAGGCTTGAGACGCTGCCGGGCAACGTCCCCGGCCGCGTCAGAGGGAGGAACATCCGCCGTCCGTCTGGGTGCATCGCAGCCCGGACGGCGGCGTGTAACAACTATTACGCTTAGTAAAAATCACTTGTTCATTTAATGAACCTAAGAAACGTCTACTGCTTAAGAATCTTGCTCAACATGGGGCACCCATCGCCCCATGTGTACAGGCCTTTAAATTATACTACTGTAAATGTCCAGCAATTTCTTTTCTTATTTTAACAAGCTTTAACAGGCTGCACAGAAAAGACTGGAGACATTACATTGTGCACAATGGACATTGTATGTTTGTAAGTTATTATTTAAATGTATTATATGTATTTGAGTATGGTATTCTGATGCACACATCGTTGAAGTCATAGTAAAGCCCCATGCACACTAAGCTACATTGTTGCCTATAAGAAAGGTGGGTACTTGTTTAGTTTCAAGGCGGCAGCGTCTCAGTTGCAGCAGCGTCTGTATCCCCTTGCGAGGCTCGCTTTGCTCGCCCACGCTACGGGCTCGGTGGCTTGCTATGCTCGCCACACTATCTAAAATCAAATCCATGCCAACATCGATAGTGGGGGTATGAACGTTGGCATGGACTTTATTTTAGAAAGTTTGCCAAGCGCCGAACCCGGAAGTAGCGGGCGGCCATGCTGCCGCCGTGAAACTAAACAAGTATCGAAAGGTGCTACTGAGTGATATTGTTCACAATATCGTCTAGTGTGGACACTCATATCGTTAGCGACATGCACATCGTTATTGATGATTGATGTCTTCCAAACATGCAGGTCAATTTGGCAATGTAGCCTAGCGACGTGCATGTTGAGCGGGCACGGGTGATGTTACTGAACTATATTGTTCAGTGTGTACGGACAACAACGGTTGCGGTCAATATGATTAACTATATCAGGCGTAGCCCCCGTCAGAATGTGTATAAGGGGCTTTACAGTGATTGACATGGGGATAGGTCAACATGGTTCTAGGTCGATCTGTACTACAGTATATAGTCTTTCCTGCGCAGTCTATTTTTCTATTCAATTTTGATGCCGTGGGGTCATGCATTAGGATCGAATGCGTCTGAAACCGTCCGATTTCGACTATATAAGCAAAAACGAATAGAAAGTTAGTCAAAATCTAACTATGTGTACGGGGCCTTACACATTGAAAACCAAATTGATACAATTTAGGAAACAATTTCCAAATGACCATGGAAAACTTACTGAGGACACTATCTGATTCAATTAAGAAGATCGCAGCGGCCATGCCGAACGCTTCTCGATGTCATATGCATTGCCTCCCAACTGTCCTGCTTTTGATGGGACAGTCCCATTTGTACACAGCCTACAAAGGGGGGGGGGGGGGGTCTCCTCTTTCTTCCTGTACAGCTTCTTTTTTTTATGATCCAGACCTACAGATTCCCTCTCTCTCTAAGGGCGAGATGTATTAAGCAATGAAAACTGATAAAATGGATGAACCTCCAACCAATCAGCTCCTACCTGCCATTTTTCAAACACCAACTGTAGCATGGCAGTTAGGAGCTCATTGGCTGGTGGTTTATCACTCTCTATTTTATCACTTTTCAAACTTAGTACATCTGGCCCTAATTCTTTAATTATATTTATTTGTGTATTTATTTTTTCTCTCATTTTGCGCTCTACAGTGCATTTACTTATTGTGCTGCTACTATTAAACTTTTACTTGTTTTAGCTGTATGCACACATTTATTTCTGATTTCATTCTTTACGGAAAAAAAAAGGCCACCAAAAACTTTATGTTGGCTAGTGCAAATACACGCATGTGATTGGCTGGCAGTTACGGACAGTTTGGAGGTAGGCAATTTGGAGAATTTAACGCACAACGTCATATCGAGAAAGAAAAAAAAAGATATGGTTTCTATTTACTAAAGTTTTAAAGTTTTTAAAAACAGGTGAACAGGGGCCTAAGTCCATAACACTGGGACCACCGGTTTGTAAAAGTTGTCTCTACAGGGCTGTCATTCTTGTTACTTATTCTAGCCCCAGGTGGGTCAGGAAGAGCCCCAGTGTTACTTGGCTTATACCCCTTTCACATCTAATGAAGAATGTAAAGATCGCTGTTCTGTCTTCCAACAGGTCGCCTGCAATATCGCATGGCTGGAGGTGCAGCACAGCCAACACTACATGCTACCGCAGGCACTGACATATAAGCCATACACAGTGAGCATTATGCTAGATATGTTGTTCCAATTTGGCTGGGAATGGCATATCGGGCCAATATCGTCTCACACGAGAAAGATCACATTCAACGGTTTAACGTTCAACACTGTGGGTTTATTTTTTTCATAGATAGGCAATACACAACTGAACATTAGTAGTTAGCAGCAAGCCGTCAGGTGTCTGCAATCAAGATTGCTGTTGGACAGTCAGTAGATTGACCTTTTGACCATATTAATTTCCCACTAGGCACATAAAGCAACCCCCTACTGGGGACGGCACAGCAGTTACTTCTTTTGCATGGCCACTGCCTCCCATGGCATCTTCCTAGCACTTCACATGGTAGGGCTTTTTGCATGGTCATTGCCCATCTGCGTCTTCCACAGCGTTTTGTTTCTTCGGGAGCTCCAGCCTTCTCCACCATTGGACTGCCTCCCCGGACCCGCAAAGGCTAACATTAGCTGATGCACGGGGTGGGACGATGATGCAACGGGCTGAAATTGGCTCACAGTGGCCATCTTGGTTTTTCAAAAATGGTGCCGTGTCGTTGCCCTGCCCGCCTACATCAACAAATATTAGCATGTTCAAGGCCTGGTAGCGGAGGAAGAGCGAAGAATAGTTCCTGAAGATACGGGATGCCATGAAATTCCCGGATGGGGGAGTCCATGTATAACAGCTTAAAGGCTGCCGCCCACAAGGTGAAGAACAAAGAAAATGCTGGTGAAGTCCTGGAGTAGAAGGCGGGCCTCCCCATCTCTGTCTGGGGTTGATTTACTAAGATGGGAGTTCTATTGAAGATGAGATCTTGCCCATAGCAACCAATCAGAATCTACTTCTTTTAAATAAATTTATTGGTTCCTATGGGCAACATTCCATCTTCAAAAGAACTTCCATCTTAGTAAATAAACCCCTCTCTGTGGTTGGGGGGCAGCAATAATACACGTAGCCCAGAAATGCTGGAAAGCGTTATTGTTACACAAGAAAACATTTTTTTTGCTTTGCCCCCAATTTAGAATAATTATAAACAAGGAACTTTTTGCTGCTAATTATTTTCCCTACATCTATACTGTTTTACAATTTTGCTCATTCTCATTTACTTGTGTGTTGGTAACATCACTATGCATTAGCCTGAGATGTGTGTGTGCATTTTGTACATTCTATTTCACAGAGCGAAGTTCCGTTTGCCCTTCGGGCTGTGTTCCGGCATCCGGGCGACTTGTAACATTAGTCCAGCTCACAGTACAGAGCCTTATGGAACACTGAGCCCACAAGCAGCTTATTCATGTACCTGGCAGCGCAGGAGGCTGCCTGGAGCACTGACCCATTGTTGGCATACACTTTGGTCACGATAGGATTGTCAGAGTGAATGTTCTGTACGCGGACAACCTGCAACAGAATAATGAGTGGGTGTTGGTTATATACAGTATGGGTTCCCCAAATGCCTTATAGATATACAGTATAGATCTGTAGGATTCATACACTTCACAGTCTGTGCTGTATTCCCATGGGAAGAAACCCACACTAACATAGAGGGAACCCTCACTAACATAGGAGGACATACAAACTCCACACAGACAGTGTATTGGTGGGAATTAGTAATGCTAACCACTACACCATCCAATGTTACAATAAAAAGAAAGTGAAAGTATGTGAACACAGGCCCATTCTCTTCAATTATCTCTGATATATTTGGCTACATCTGTCACTCAAAGTGTGTCTGAAGCTGTAACGCTGGGTGGAGCCTCTGACTCACATGACTGACTCACACGACAGAGAACCAGCCCAGTGAGCCCACAGACAGTGCCAGACCCTCTGCCTCTCCATGTTACACAGCAAAGACACAGCAACTCACCAGACACACCAGGTGAGCGCCCCACACCTCCATACCTCCCAACATGACCCTCTCCAGGAGGGACAGAATGCTCTGTTTGTGGACTTCCATCTTAATTTATGATTGTCATCACCTGTTTTAAACAGGGTAATTGATAAGAAAGGTGTTTAAGCACAGGTGATGGTAATCCATAAATTAAGAAGAAAGTCCAGAAACAGAGCAATGTGTCCCTCCCCCCCCCCCCCCCCATTCACAGCAACCCCACGATTAAATGGCACATGCAAAACACTGACATGGCTATGGTCGACAATGAAAAAGTTTGACATGAGTTTTTGAAGATTTATTTTTCACTTTTTCAATGTTTTCATATTCATTCTCATGTGTCGACATGGACACCAATGAAATGCCACACTTATGTCAACATTTACATGTGTTGACCTTTCTGTGTTGATTTTTTCTTGTGGCGATTCCCGGCACCCCCCGGCGACCCCCTTCCCGCAATTCACAGCACACCCCCCCCAATTCACGGCGACTCCCGCGATTTGCAGCCCCACCCCGTGACACACCCCCTCCTGCGATTCGTGGCACCCCGCGACCCCCCCCCTCCCACGATTTGTGCCAACCCCCCAGGCCCCCCTTCCTCGCGGTACCCCCCACCCCCCCCTACCGCGATTCCCCCCCCCTGTCATTGCGGCAACCCCCCGCCCCTGCGACCCACCCTCCCACGATTCACTGCAACCCCCCGCGTCCCCCCTCCCACGATTCGCGGCACCCCCCCCCCCCCCGCGACCCCCCCTCCCGCAATTCACAGCATCCACCCACGACCCCTCCTCCCGTGATTCGCGGACACACCTCACCTCCTCCCTCCCCCCCCCCACCCCCGTTTGCGATTCACGGCAACCCCAGGATTAAATGGCACATGCAAAACACTGACACGGCTATGGTCGACAATGAAAAAGTTTGACATGAGTTTTTGAAGATTTATTTTTCACTTTTTCAATGTTTTCATATTCATTCTCATGTGTCGACATGGACACCAATGAAATGCCACACTTATGTCAACATTTACATGTGTTGACCTTTCTGTGTTGATTTTTTCTTGTGGCGATTCCCGGCACCCCCCGGCGACCCCCTTCCCGCGATTCACAGCACACCCCCCCCAATTCACGGCGACTCCCGCGATTTGCAGCCCCACCCCGTGACACATCCCCTCCTGCGATTCGTGGCACCCCGCGACCCCCCCTCCCACGATTTGTGCCAACCCCCCAGGCCCCCCCTTCCTCGCGGTACCCCCCACCCCCCCTACCGCGATTTCCCCCCCCCCTGTCATTGCGGCAACCCCCCGCCCCTGCGACCCACCCTCCCACGATTCACTGCAACCCCCCGCGTCCCCCCCTCCCACGATTCGCGGTACACCCCCCCCCCCGCGACCCCCCCTCCCGCAATTCACAGCATCCACCCACGACCCCTCCTCCCGTGATTCGCGGACACACCTCACCTCCTCCCTCCCCCCCCACCCCCGTTTGCGATTCACGGCAACCCCAGGATTAAATGGCACATGCAAAACACTGACACGGCTATGGTCGACAATGAAAAAGGTTGACATGAGTTTTTGAAGATTTATTTTTCTTTTTTGAATGTTTTCATACTCATTCTCATGTGTCGACATGGACACCAATGAAGTGCCACACTTATGTCAACATTTACATGTGTAGACCTTTCTGTGTTGATTTTTTTTACAGTGACAACTATGTGCAAATCAACCTACACATCATCAACCAATTCTTTGTATAATAAATAACACCTGTTCTGTTTTACTGTAGGTGTTTTCAGTCAGATCTTTTACTGCTACTATTACTGTTTATGTAAATGCATTCTGAATGACAGCAACATCCTACCATCCTTCTACAAGAATATATAACCAACTAGGTGATTTATCGCGCCCCGTGCCCCCCCCCCCTCCCGCAATTCACGGACCCCCCCGCGCACCCCCCCCCACGATTCAAGTCACCCCCCTGCACACACCCCCCCTCCCGCAATTCGCAACCCCCCCTCCCGCAATTCACGCCACCTCCCACGCTTTGCGGACCCCCGCCCTCTCCTGCGATTCGCGGACACCTGCGCCCCCTCCCTCCCTTGATTCACGGCACCCCCCACGCCCCTCCCACAATTCATGGCACCCCTAAGCCCCTCTTTAGTCCCCCGTATACTCACACACCCCTATCACTACCCAGCTTCCTGCTCTCCTGAACCGTAACTTCCACCACTGGGGAGTCGCTGACGCTGTGTTTCCCACATGCCCCTATCATGCCTCATAGCCCAGCCTCCTGCTCTCATGTACCCTAACTCCCACCCAGTAGGAGGAGACACTGACTCAGGGCCACCATCCTGTACTCCTGTACTGCCACACTGGACCCTCACCCACTGGCAGAAGCTGCACAGTATCTCCCACCCTCCTCTTTAGTCCCCCTTATGTCCACACACCCCTATCACTACCCAGCCTCCTGTTTTCCTGTGTCTTGACCTCCGCCAGTGGGGAGCCGCTGACTCAAAAAACACCCTACTATACTATTGCACACACACACACCTAAACAACATGCACACACAGCCCCCCCCCACACCCCACAAATGTCACTGTACCATCCACACTATCAATGTACATCTTTCTCTGTAACCGCTTTTTAATTAAACAAAACAATACACACCCCCTTCCACATCATATGCTCTCTATTTAACACATTTCACCTATAACTCAAGTTGCAATACAGGCCATCTTTCATACAATTCTAACCATCTTTCTCATATACAAATGTTCACAAATTAAGGGGGCGCAGCCCCTTACAACGGTGTGAAGAGCGCCCGTAGGGCGCGATGAATCACCTAGTCTCTTATATATTTAGCTACATCTGTCACTCAATGTGTGAGTTTGTATAACGCTGGGTGGAGTCATAGGCTAATAGCCTATCAGAGCCTCTGACTCCGCCCACACACACTCACATAGTGACAGAGAACCAGCCCACAGTGCCAGACACCCTCTGCCTCCCCATGCTGCCAGGCAAAGACACTGCTGCCTCCACAGCATTGCTTACCACCCCTTCTCCCCTGGAGATAGATAGTGGCAGCTGGAACCTGGCAACCTCACCTCTCCCCCTCCAGTGTATGTCTCTTCACCGAGCAGGTGAGCGGTAGCCCCTGCAACCTCTCCCCCAGCTGCTTAGCAGCGGCTGCCGCCCCCACCTCTCCCCCCGGAGCAGAAGAGCAGAAGCCGGTGGCTGCTAAGCGCACCTCTCTCCCCCCAGCGGGTTCGTGGTGCCCGGCGCAAACACCTCCCCTCACGGCTCTGAGCTAGCCGGGCCCTTTCGTGTAACGCAGGAGTCGGGCCCCCACCCGCGACCCTCACTCCCTCCACCGCTAACCCCAGCACTTCACTCCCTCATCCATTCACTTCAGCATCACACTCCTACTTCCAGTCCCTGCTTCCAGCGTCTCACTCCCTGTCACTACCCCCAGCACTTACCCCTGCACTTCAGGCAGATGGTGCATTTTCGGGAGGCTGTCTAATCTTGGAAGTTGCAGCATGTGGGCGGCAGCTGCTTCTTCTGATACACACGGGTAGGCGGAGGGCAGCGGGAAGGCGGCAATGGCTTTCTAAAGGTGCTCCACAAAGCTCGGGGGCATGTTTGTTGAGAGGGCGAAACTCTCTAAACACCACGCACTGGCACTGTGTATGGACGGCAACGGCTTCCTATTACCGCTCCCCGCCCCACCTCCTGCGGCTGCAAGCTCAGTGTCTGTCTCTCCCTGTGGCAGCGCAATGCCTCTCCAATCACAGCGCTCCCCGCAGACACCACGGACACCGCCAGTCTGTGCATGATAGTTGCACCACTGGCTGGGCATCTCCTCGCTTGTCCAGCACCCGGCGCCACTGTTTATACTGTAGATGTAGTTTTAACAATCCCATACACTACTCAATATGTTCCTGATTTCATCCGATTCCAGGTGAAATCGGCCCAAATCGCAAGTGTATGACATCAGAGTCTGCGCATTGGAGTAGAGATAAATCTTATGTGCTGCCATCAGCGGCACATCGCGATGTATCGCATCCGATACCGTGTGGCGGGTGAGAAGCGGGGTCCGGCAGGTGGAGAGTGGGGTGCGGTGCGAAGCGGGGAGAATTTAAGGTTCTTGTATAGTTTCATGGTGCCAGCATGGCGCTGTGCTACTTCCGGGTTGGGTACGCTCGCCAAACTATCTAAAATAAAGTAACTTAACTCCATGCCAACGTGGATAGTTCATACCCCCACTATCCACGTTAGCATGGAGTTGATTTTAGATAGCGTGGCGAGCGTAGCGAGCCACCGAGCCCGCAGCGCGGGCGAGCAAAGCGAGCCCCGCAAGGGGACTCAGACGCACGGCGCCATGCCAACCGAATTTAAAAATCCGATTAAAAAGGCCAGGTGGTCGCTGATTGGCTGAGAGTGCTCTCTCAGTGGCTGCCCAGTCTTTTGAATAGGATTTTCAATTCTGCCACCCACCGCTTACAGCTCCCCGGGCTACATGTGATAAGTTGCAGGCGATTTATCACATGCAAAAAACTGGCACATCAAATGTCAAATCTTAGCGAGCTCTCCCGGCGAGCAGCCATGTGAGTTCAGGGGAAATCGGGACCGGATTTGGCCTAATGTATGGGGGCTTTACTGTTTATATACTGACCTCTGATCCAGGTAGATTTTCTTCTTCATAAACAAACAGCCTATACAGATTTGGATGCCCCGCCGTCCAAATATCCCCGGTAACTGGGTCTACTGACAGGTTGTCCACGATTAAATCCACGTCAACCACCTTGCATAGAAATAATAAAAACAATATATTAGATCAATTCTTATTGCAACATAAAAAGGAATTGACTAAATAAACATAAACCGAACAGAAACTACATACAGTAACTGAAACTATGTTACTTCAATGCATAATTGCCTACTATTCAAATCTCCTCTCCCGCTGCTTACCTCCAAGTAACACAATCCGCGTGTAAGTATCTAATAATACTGTGGGAGGGCCCTCCATCAAAGTATAAGGGATTGTAATGAAATCCTGAGAATGTTGATAAACTGGGTATACGTAACAGTGAGAAGTCTTCTTGCCTCTAACAGCCCCAGATGTTCCCATAGGATGAATGATGTTCACCGATACTTTGTGTCCTCGAGGTCCAATGGTCTAAGGCAGCGGTTCTCAAACTGTGGGTCCTGACCCCAAAGTGGGTCCCGACCTTCTCAGCTTGGGGTTGTGACTCCCTGTTACTGGCCATCAGGCTGATGACTTTTCTAATCTCAGTCAGTGATTCATCGAGCCTGAAAAATCTGTTGAGTTGTCTGTTATTTTAGACTCCTCCCATCATTTTGTGCCTCCACAATGCTGCCATGTATGTGCTGTCTGCTGACCCCACATGTGATGTGATGACCTTCTGCAGTAACCTGCTGGAGTCCGGTCATTATTTTTATTGTCTGATGGGGTCCCAGAGCAAAATAGTTTGAGGACCCCTGGTCTAAGGCTATAGCTGCTTATCAACACAGGACTTTGGGTTTAGGAGATTGCACACAGGATAGGCAACAGAGAAGCCAGCAGGAGGTAACCAGGTAACACAGCCGGATAGAGAATGAGTCGAGTACAGACAGTGACTGAGGATACCAACTAACAGTATAGCACTGGTTCAAGTTTGCATACTAGTACTGTAATGTGGAGTAGCACCGGCTAGGGTTCTACAAACTATTACCGAATTACAGAGCAACATGGTTCAGGTGGACAGACAGACAGGACCGGATTTGTGGAGCAGAACCGGTTCAGCCAGGCAGACAGACCGGACCAGATTACAGAGCAGCACCGGTTCAGACAGAAAGAACCAGATTGCGGAGCAGCACCAGTTCAGATGGGCAGACAAACAGAGTTTTCCCTTGGGAATCACAGGAACACCATGGACCGGAACCAGGAACAAGCATGGACATCTTCCGGCAGCAGGGATGCGTAGCAGCGGCCGGAGCTCTTTGCTCACTGTGCGAACCAGGAGCAACTAGACAACAGTTGGGGGTAGCGCCAACAAATGTCAGTGGCCATAGTGCTGGATACAGGAGCAGAATTGTGGTTACTCAGATGCACCACATTGCGTCTTGTACCATTAAATATTTTAAAGCAAAAAAAAACAGCCTTTAAGCCCAACCCATGCCATTATATCCAAGTATGTATTAAATGCAATTTCAAATATTCTGTTACCTTTACTGGCGTAAGTGCTGAGTTTGATTTCCTCTCGAACACATGTATTGTGTGAGCCGTGAGATCAGCAGCATAGATATACCTTTGAAGAGACGCAAATGTGTTGTGTTAAAAGATGTTTTTCCAGAAACATTCTCCATATACAGCACGTGTCCTATTCCTAGCCCAAAGCTGTCTATATACATAGCAAGGCCTAGACTGGCAAAGCATGCTGGGATTCGCCAACAAATGTAGAGCTACCGGTGACCTACTTCTGCTGTCACAGGACAGGTCCTATTCTCCAGCAGGAGGCAAGCTCCAGAAATACTCTGTGCTTCTGAATAGTTTTGGGCAGTACGGATGGTGTAATGGTTAGCATTACTGCCTCACAGCGCTGTGGTCATAAGTTTGATTCCCACCATGGCCCTAACTGTGTGGAGTTTGTATATTCTCACCGTACTTGCGTGGGTTTACTCCGGGTACTACGGTTTCCTCCCACAATCCAAAAATATACAGGTAGGTTAATTGGCTCCCAACAAAATTGACCTTAGAATATCTGTGTGTGCGTGTACATGTGGTAGGGAATATAGATTGTAAGCTCCATTGGGGCAGGGACTAAATGTAGCTAAAATCCAATGGGAATATCGTAATGACTGAAATCATGGCATCAGTCTCCTTATGCGTTGACAGTGGGAGGCTAGCCAAAGTCATTGACCTCAACCAGCCAGTAATGTGGAAGCTATTCCAGGTCTGGTAACAGATCCCACCCTATCCACTGATAGAACGTTAGATGAAGCAAAAAGATTCCTAATGTAAAGCAATTAATCAGTCACATTCTATAGCAGCTTGCAAGCAACCAATCAGATTTTACTAGCAAAGCCTTACAGGACACCAAGCAAACAAGAACAATATAAGACCTGGCTCATTCTTAACAGACCAGAAAAACTTTTCTTTCTTTCACTTTGGGGGGACACGGCTATCTTGGCAATGTCCCAAAGTTGCCCCATGGGAAGGGATTGCCCCGATAGAGCCACTTGTAAATCTTTTACACCAACGCTATAATCACATGTAAGAAATGTATCAAGGCAAGCCTTGATAAGAGCAGAAATAACAATGTCCTGGGGCAGGTAAAATTATGAGCTCTCGCTATGTAAAAAAGGGCCTTGCACTGTATGTGAGGTTGCGCTAACCTCAGGAGGGCGGACATAAGATTTGGCAGCCAACTCTTCTTGCAAAATATTAATCTTTCTATTGTAGAAAGAAAAGAAAAAACACCAAGCAAAAGGAAGAAGTGTGAATACACCAGGTCAGCTTATGACACTCTAGAACAACTTTTTGTTTGCAGAGACTGGCTTCCTGGCTTCAATAGTTGTCTGGATGCTCCCTTTAGGAATAACCTTAGTCCTATGGATTATGGCTTCAACAGCCAAGCCTTTAAAGCCAGCTGTGGAAAAAGAACCTCAAAAGAGATCTCGTCTTAGAAAAAAACTTCTAGGAGGACTCTTCCATCATGTTCAACAGGTTGGCATATCATGATATTCCTGGGTAGTCTGGTGTAATGAAGATTACTGGAACGCCTCCACTTTTCAATTTTTATAGATCCCAAAGTAGCATCTTTATCAGGATGAAGAGATAAATTAACCAATAGTTTTAGGAGTCCAGCATGGCAACCACCAGAAAAGCCTTTGAATCCATGGCTCTTCTACAGCATCATTCCATCTTGTGGATTAGCCATGAAACCTCTATACCTGAAAAGGAAATAAGGCACTCCATTGTCCAGTAGAATGAAGACTGCAGATACTTTATGAACATAGAATTCTGTCCAGTACATACTTTTAGCAGTATCTCTTATAACATTCATGAGGAACATTGCCTTCTTCTGAATACAGGGGTTTAGAATCACCACAGCCCAGGCTAGTAGGCTGGCATCTGATCCGGTTCCAGAGTGGAGTGAGAAGTGATGACCCTTTTCAAAAACGTTCTATCTCAACAACTATATGAGGGACTACCAAGGTATAGAATTAAAACCATCCCACTAAGAGTAGGTTAGATCTGGGTCAACAGGTAGAATCTCCATCTGGAAAGTTTGTGAGTGGACACGTGGAAACTGCATTACTTCCAAAATGTATACCACTTACCACCACATGAACCACAAAAAAGTAGTGTTGCTTTCCTAAGAGAGGCTTAACCAGCCTCTGAATGTTATAGTTATCTTCTTTTCTAGCAAAAAGACTCTCTGAAGTCTGGTATCAAAGAGGAAACCCAGACAAATCATTTGCTGAGCGAGAACAAGACTCATCTTTAATAGTTGATGATCCAGCTTTGCGATTCCACCATCTTCACGGGGGAAGCGGTCATCTATTAGAATGAACTTAGGTCTACAGTCATTAGGTCGACCCCACTAGGTCGACTGGCAGGAAGGTCGACCTGACTTAAGGTCGACATGGGCCAAGGTCGACATGACTTAAGGTCGAATTTGCATAAAGGTCGACATGAGGAAGGTCGAATGGTCATAAGGTCGACATGGGTTTTTCACTGTTTTTTGAGCCGACATGTGCCGACAGGCGGTATTTCATGCCCTACCATCCACTAGGGCGTGGTGGGAGAATAAAATAGTGTGCCGAGCGCAGCGAGGCACCATGCCCGAAGCATCGCGAGCGAAGCGAGCGATGCGAGGGTCCGATTCTCATTGCCAACTGTGTCCATGTCGACTGTGTCGACATTCGGATAAAAAAACAGTGAAAAACCCATGTCGACCTTATGACCAGTCGACTTTCCTCATGTCGACCTTTATGCAAATTCGACCTTAAGTCATGTCGACCTTGGCCCATGTCGAACTTAAGTCAGGTCGACCTTCCTGCCAGTCGACCTAGTGGGGTCGACCTAATGACTGTAGACCTAAGTTCATTCTGACCACGGTTATTCACAAGTGGATTAAAAGGAAAGATACAGATATGATTTTCATCTGAGAGGGCATCTACTATGATAATCCCCCCTGCTACCTGTGTTTGGAATTTGCAGATATACCATCGATTCCAGACATACATTCATACATTCGAAGACAGATATCAGATATGGATGTTTAAGGTCTCTAGCCCCTCTGGGACTGATTAATAAGTTAAAAGTTGATTGGCTGTTACATTATCTTTCTACTAGCTTTTGACCCTTAGTGCCTACTCCAGTATATGCCATCTATACCCAAGGTACCAGTGTCCCCCATAGTGGAAGAAACAACTTGTTGCTGACATTTGTCCTCTAACTCATGACTGACATGACTGATACAAAACACATCATGAAAGACAAAGCAGTTGTAAATGACGGTAAATACTTTCTATCGTTTGACACGGCAATTCCATTTCCACTATACAATCCGGATGCCACTTGTCTGACGTCGCCAGGACTGTAATACACCACGTTTGCCCACGTTAATCCAATGAACATCTCCACGAATTTCATGTTGAAATCTGTGAAGTAATAATCATTAGTGGCGTAGAAGCTCTCGGGTCCAACTGCCACAATATCATTGACACTGGGGGAAAAAAAGATACAAAATTTTAAGAAGAAAAAATATATTGGGCCAAATGTAATAGGGTGAGAGTTTCAGAAAGTGAGAGATTTTGGGAGAGTTTTCCCATGTTTTTTAAAGCAGCAATCAATTACACTGCAAAACCAGGTTGATTTTGCCATGTCATTGATTGCTGCTTTAAAAAACATGGGAAAACTCTCCCAAAATCTCTCACTTTCTGAAACTCTCACCCTATTACATTTGGCGCATTGTATTACAATATAGTTGTATATTAATTTGCTCAATCAGTGTTAAAGAAACTAAGCTAAATGTACCAATTTTTCTTTTAAAATCTAATTGCCAAAAATTGCACTAAGCATCATATGTATATTTTACTAGTAAACAGGTCAAGACTAAGGGCAATAAGATATGTTGGTAATGTTAACAAAAATGTTTGATGTGTAAATGCTCCAAGCAGAGTGCCCCACATTATGCCACAAAGAATCCTCAGTTCACATATACCATAGTGCCCCCAATGCTAGTGAAGGAACTATGTGTGGGAGCCCCGGGATGACTGCTCCGGCTGTTCAGTTGTTAATTCGGTTCTGCTAATAAGGACTCCTTAGTTTCTTCTTGGTGCTCTGCCCTGACCCACCCCGCATTCTGTTCCATCCAACTCACTCAAGTCCCAAAATCAGTTGGTAACTACCAATCCTCCCAAACCCCACCCCCGGCCCCTCTCTGTCCTATCCTTCACTCTGCATCACTCTGCCTTGCTCCATCCTTATTCCTGAAAGCACCCAATGCACAATAAGGCATAGATTCTAGGTTGTGCCTGGAGAATTATTGCGCACAGTAAGGGGGCCACGATCCTGAGGTGCGAACAGAATCCACATTAAGTCCACCCTTGGGGTTTACAGCGGCCAGGAATGAATTAGTTCTGGGCTGTGAACTTGTCAGTTAAACACCAAATGGTTTCATCCACTGGACGTGGGCAGTTGGTTTACTTTGAATGTGACACAGGTGTTATGCAGCCCACACACGCACCGATTCCAGCGTGCGTTGTGGGCTTAACTAGCACACACAGCATCGCATCGTATGCCTTGTGCATACGATGTGCATGCGATGCGATGCTGTGCTAGAAAAGCTAGTACAAAAAGTATGTGCAGCACATACTTTTTGTACTGTACGATGAGGTGCCGCGGGAGCGCGCACCCCATCGTACAGCATCGCACCGCCGGCATCGGCGCGTGTGTGGGCTGCATGACTTCCAAGGTAGACTGTGTACGCGCCAAGGTACTCTGTGGATGCCACCTGCAATGAGCAGCAAAAATATAATGCTATGGATTGTTTGAGCAAGGAGGGCCCCAAAATTGGTATCTTGCTTAGGGCCCCAAGATGTCAAAATCTGCCTCTTTGGGGGGGAATTCAGTTAACTGACCACTTTAAAGTTCCTCAGCTAACTGAATTCCCCCCCAGTGTGGGGCCATCCTTGCGCAAGAGCACATGCATCATGATTTTGATTAGCCGCACCCATGTGGGACCCGTTTACAGGTGTGTACCCATCATGCAATCCTAAGCATGTTCGCGGGCAATGTAGTTACGGCAAATGACCAACGATTATCAGTAATCGGGGGTAAGATGTGTGTGGTCTTCTCTGTATAACAGTGGTCTACGGAGGTATATTCAAAGACTGTTAGGGGAAAATGGTACTGTGACAGGGTCTATTCTGTATGGACCTATTTCTGGGATTACCCTTGGAAGTATGGTGCTGGCTCCATATGTGTCAGATATTTGGAAGTTCCAGCCAGCTGCCAGCAGGAGCAGTAGGTAAGCAAAGCAATGTGTGGAGGGTGTGCAGTGTGGGCCTCTCTGGAACCAGGATCTGGTGTACGCTGCATACCCAGTACCTATTATAGGTACGCTGCAAGCTCCAAGTTGAACTTCTGGTTCCACCGCTTATATAGCCTTTGTTCAGGAGAACAATGTACACAGACACTACAAAAATGCAATAAACACTGCATGGTTACTATGAGAATATAAACACACTATATTCAGACACGAAAAAGCTAATGTTATAGTATATTCATGTGTATAAAGAGAGCCACAAATTGCGTTTGTTTGCATTTAAATATCTTTTCATTCTTCTTCAGAAAGTTGAACACGAAAATTAGATTAGAGATAGACCTCTTAAGGCCCCCATACACTGAGACGATTTTGACGAATTGGGTCGTCAAATCGGCCCAAATCGGGTCAGTTTGATGTCCCCTCAGATCTGATGCGCGGTCCCGTGTGCATTAGACCTGTGTCAGGTGGTCGGACCTGCTGGCTGTCCGACCACCTGACCTTGGACCTCCCTCCTGACGGCGGGAAGGGCGGGGAGCAGGGAAGCATGCGATCTGTCACAGCAAATTGTTGCTCGCAGGGTATTGGGTGTCCGTACACTGCTGCGAGACATCACAGCCGTGTATGGGCACCTTTAGAATCCCGGAAAGGGGGCGGGTATATCATGTGATGATGCATATCACTTCACCAGGTCTCAACCACTTTAATGGTTGAGTCAGGGGCGTAACTATAGCACCGCAGCCCCCGCCACCGCGGGGGGGGGCGCTGTGCATGTGGGGGCGCCGGGGGCTGCGGTGCTATAGTTACCCCCCCCCCCCCAATCCCCCGCAGACTTACGTATCTTGCTGGTCCCGGCGGCTCCGTTCTTCTGATGAGGACCACAACAAAATGGCCGCCCCCATATAGCAAACAGTTCTCTGAAACTGTCTGCTGTACGGGGGCGGCCATTTTGTGGTGGTCCTCAGCAGATGAACGGACGGAGCCGCCGGGACCAGCGCGATAGGTAAGACTGTGGGGGAGGGGGTTAGCATGGGCGACGGGGCGGCCGGGGGGGGGGTGCTCGACGGGGCGGCGGCGGGGGGTGGGTATGGGCCCCCCCCCTAACGGCGTGGGGGGGCCCAAAACGTAGCTACGCCACTGGGTTGAGTGGGGAGGGGCATGATGAAACAAACACCCGTTCCCCCAACTTCTTGATTAAAATGGCCAGTATATAAATTGTGGATATGCATTGTGTTAAATTACTGAGTTCTGACCAATAGTCCAGAGCGCAGGGTCACTCAAACAGTCAGGGTTAGTAAGAGGACCCTGATCATTGGTGGCAGCAGTGGGATAGGAGATCTATTTTCTTTCTGGAGAACATTGTTTCTGTAGAGCCGTTTGCAGTACCTGTTCAGCAGCGGGTGTGTAACTGTTTTCTGGTGCACAAGAACGTTTTCCTCATCTGCAAATTTAAATATCTCAACGATGCTTTTAAATTGAGGATGGTTCACCACAAAAAGATAGACCGCGTAATCTGAAAACAAGAGAAGAGAGTGCTTACAGTTTGGCATAGTACTGACACAATGGGCCTAATTCAGACCTGATTGCAGGACAGATATTTTGTTTCTGTGCAGGGTAAATACTGACTGCTTTATTTTTGCACTGCACTTTGTATTGAATCCACACCACCTAAATCTAATGGGGCGTACACATGCTTCGATTTGGACACGTTTTCGATTCGATTTTGCTTCTAGAAAACTGCTCTATCCAGCATCCCCCCTCCCTGTCCTCCAGCACGCCGCCCTCACTCCGTCCGTCCTTTCCCCCCTTCTCTTGGAAGCCGGCACCTGCCAGGTCCCGGCTGCTGTCGATATCACATCAGTATCGACGGCTGCAGCATCAAACCATCTGTACACCCCGTTACTCATTCCGCACACGCTACATCTGCCCGCCTGCAGTGCACATGGTTTTGCCCTTTTTGAGAACAAATGTTTCTCTCAGCATTTATAATCTTGTTACCATGAAAAATGGTGAAATAAAGTTTATACTCATATGGTATAAAAGGCATAACTCAGCAAAGATAACTAGCACTCATAGTCTTTGGTCTTGGACATCAAAAACATCTAAGTCTGCAGCAATGCATGGTTATCATTGTTAACACTAGTGGCCAGGAGAATAAAATGCACTGACCACATAACCAGTACTACTGTATAGTAATCTGTAGCTATAGATGAAAACGCTAGCATTGGGTAGTGTATACGACGGGGGGGGGGATGAAACAAAAAAGAAATCTGTGTAGAAACCAAACAAGACTTAAGGTTCATGGTAGAGAGGGGGCCCTGCTTTTGAGATTGTTCAATATGGAGAGAGGGGGGAAAACTGAGAATATGATGGAATTGTAGCTATTCGTATCCATAGACGTTGTATCATGGGAGGAGAAATTAAGAACTCGGGCAGATTTATTAAGCTCGGTGAAGTGAAAAACTGTCTGGTTTTTATCACCGGCCAATCAGCTCCTACCTGTGAAGTTACAGGCTTGGTTTGAAAAATGACAGGTAGGAGCTGATTGGCCAGTGATAAAAAACAGACAGGTTATCACTTCACCGAGCTAAATAAATCCTCAGTTTTGGATTGTCCAGCTTTTATATAGCATTGGGAAATCCATGTGGAAATGTTGGACAGATCGTTTTTGGGTTGTCATCCGCATAATACCCCTTTCACACTGCAGCTCTTGAACGGTAAATTGCCTTTTTAAATGGGTAGAGCTGCAGTGTGAAAGCTCCCGGGTGCTATAACCGTTTAACAAATACCGGTATTTGTTAAACGGTTAAAAAGCAGTGTCCTACCTGTTTCAGAGCCCTGTTTTTGGCACTTTGAACGGCTCTACTGTATTCCTATAGCTTGAAACGTGTTCCTTGGGGGTTGCATGTGTGAATGGTATTAAATGCTATTTTAAATGGTTTTCACCTGCAATGTGAAAGGGGTTTAGTGTCTCAGACCCAGGGCCGGTGCCACCACTAGGCAGCCTTAGGCATTTGCCTAGGGCGCCGGGCAATGGAGGGCAGTAGTGAGCAGCGGCAAAGGGGCAAAGGGGGGATGCGGTGGCCGCATCCCCCCCTCCGAGTGAAGCGGCGACCGCAGGTGAGCGCACCAGAGGCCCCCCCCCTGCGCTCCGGTGCCATGCACGGCACTTCTCAGACCCGTTTTAAATACCGTTTTGAAATACTGGGTCTTAAACGTTTAGGCAATGTGAAAGTGAGGTTGATGCACCCCAACAGAAAAAGTATAGGGGATGATGTACCAGAAGGTGAGACACTAAAGGAACATAGGTATCAGGTGAACTGGGTGCGCATATTTCCCAAATGGGAAGGGAGCAGGAATGTGCAGGAGAAAAGGGTGGTGTACTGTACTAGAACTGGTGGAAGGCCAAGGAGGACTAGTATGGAGAATTTACTGTACATGGGGCTGCCGATACGATGATGTAAGATGACATCTTATCACTGTTTACTTGTGAGCAATCGTGATACGGCGATAGGTTATTTCTGACACAATCTATAGTTACAATAATAAATCAGGTCATATAGAATATTGTTGTTAGGATGATTGTTAAAGTTTAAAATCTGCAAAAACACACATGGAAAAATGATAAGTTCTGTTACATGACAAAGAGAATTTCTGAAATTGTATTTCAGGTGGTTATGGTCTTTCAGATCTACATCGTCTAGGTCTACAACCAAAAGGTCGACAACTAATGGCCGACAGGGTCAAAAGGTCGAACGTCATAAAGATGACAGCGTCAAAGGTGAAAAGTAAAAAAATCCGCATGAGTTTTTCATGTTTTTTTTGGGGTTGAAAAAGGTTGACATGGGCTTTTAATTTATTTGTGTCTATGTCGACATAGGGTGGCATAGACATCGTATGAGCTCGCTCGCCATGCCTCAGGAACGGTGTCTCGCTGCGTCCAGCAAACTATTATAATCTAACGCTACGCCCACATGGATGGTAACATATGAACAAGTTTTTTTTTTTTTTTATATCATGAAAATCTCATGCCAATCTTAAAATAAAACCATGGCCCTTTTCAGATTGACCTTTTTCCTTTTTTCATGTCAACCTTTTGACCATGTCGACCATACGTTGTCAAACTTTTGATTGTCCACCTAGAGAATATAGATCTAATGCCGGGATACCATTTGAAATATCCTCAGACACCAGCTATAAATATGGGATCTCAGATAAGATAATTGGGTCACTTATACATCAGGAAACAGTTGCAGAACCTTTTTACGACTTAATTTTTAACTTTGCCCTGGATGGCGCTCAGTGTATGACTGGCTGCCAGCAGCTCGGGGACACTGACATGTCCTGTGGTGTACTGTCCTGTATGGGCCTCAGTGAGTGACTGGCTGCCAGCAGCTCTGGGACACTGACACATGTTCTGTGGTGTACTGACCTGTATGAGCCATAGGGTCAGATGTACTAAACTTGAAAAGTGATAAAATGGAAAGTGATAAACCACCAGCCAATCAGCTTCTACCTGCCATGTCACAGGCTCGGTTTGAAAAAAGACAGATAGGAGTTGATTGGTTGGTGGTTTGTCACTCTTCATTTTATCACTTTTCAAGGCTTAGTACATCTCGCCCTCAGTGAGTGACTGACTGCCAGCAGCTCGGGGACACTGACATGTCCTGTGGTGTACTGTCCTCCTGGGTGGCGCTTAGTTTGTGACTGGCTGACGCATACTTGCCTAATTTTGGAAACCAGTTTCAGGGATATTACAGTTGGTAGAAAAATGGCGTACCATTAAGGAGGAACATCATGCTCCACCCAAAGGGTGTGTCTAGCTTCACAAATGGGTGTGTCTATGCTTAAATTAGGTCCTTGATGGGTCTCATTGGGACACATGGCCTAATTCAGAAATTTTTTTAGCAAATGTTTCCGTGCAGGGTAAATACTGGCTGCTGCAGATTTTAGTTTGAACACTCCCCACCCAAATCTTAATCTCTTTGCATAGGTTACATCTTCCCCACCTACAGTGCAGCATTGTTTTTGTCCATTTGCTTAAAAAAAGGGCTTTTTGACAATTTATCTAGTAATGCCACTGTTTCAGTACCCTGTACCGCTACCCATATCCAGGAGACAGTCACCGGCTTGTCATCTGCCTGAACCCCGCTCCACTATAAGTTCCGCTTCATGCCCAACAGCAGCTGTAACAGTGAGTACGGATATAGCATCACTTGTTCAGTGAATCCACATTGACTGTCAGTGTTGAGCAAATTGAATTGGATCAATTATAATTAGCTGGAGTGTACATTACGCTGCCAAACCACCAACTGTACACAGATTTTGTAACATACATTTTCAGTATGGACAGAGTACTGCTGTCTTTGTGGATATTTTAACATTCTATTCTGTACTTGATAATCCCACTTTGCTGAAGAATATTGGCCAGTTTACCGAGCACCTGAGACGTGAGGTGGAACTAGCTCAACCTCTAGCTCAATGGAGTTTCCCCACCTCTCCAGGACCACTTTAAGCCCTGCCTGTGGCGATATTCAAATGGCAAATTGGAGCTGACCTGTACAACGTCTCACCTTTCTCATCAATGTAAATGCTGAGTCCATGAGGGTTAAATGAAGAAATGTCAAACCCTTTGCTAATACGCAGCGGAACTGGACGCAGCTCGTCATCATTCAGATCTAACAGTAATATTTCTCCGGGCTTGTCAGGTGCAAAGGTCTTTAAACCAGGATATTTCAGTCCCTTTAAAGATACATACATACACCTGTAAATAGGCAGCAGTTATCTGGACAGAGGAGGTAATGCACTGCATGTATCCCTCAGAGCTGGATTAACGATTTGAGAGGCCCCAGGGCACTTTAGATTGGGGGAATCCTAAACGCCAACATTTAGGATACATGGATTGAGGCATGGGGGACGACTGCAGGCTACAACTTTTTGCAGCTCTGTGATCAGGTAGCCCCCCACCACCACCATCTAAGAGGTCACCCTTATGGCCGTGGGGAGATCAGGGCCGCTGACTCTGTCAGCCATAATCCCTCCCAACGGGCGTGCCTATCTGCATTTTTGTGCGGAACTCCCAGAAAACGCTGGGACAAATGCCTGGGGGGGTGCACTTCCATTTTAAAATGATGGGGTGAAAACCTCAGATTATCAGCAGCTTTGACACAACGTTGCTGTGGGGTTCATATGATAATCAGCAGGTTCTGCTTTCTGGATCTGCTCAGAGAAAAACAAGTGGATTTATTGGATTTCTGGGATGCAAATTATTCCCCCCAGTACTGCAGGTATGTCCTGATGACATGTCTGGAATTACATTATAAGAAAACATTTGATCCCCAATAGAACATTCATGCAAGATAGAAGATAGATAAATTAAAATTCTTGCACTCCAAAGATTTGTAGAATGCTGTAGGAAGTTAGGGGATAGACCTTTCCCTTTACTGTGGGACCTCACAGCTGGACCAGACCTATCCTCTTACTGTGGGATCTCAAAGCTGGACCAGACCTATCCTCTTACTGTGGGACCTCACAGCTGGACCAGACCCATCCTCTTACTGTGGGATCTCAAAGCTGGACCAGACCTATCATCTTACTGTGGGACCTCACAGCTGGACCAGACTTATCCTCTTACTGTGGGACCTCACAGCTGGAGCAGACCCATCCTCTTACTGTGGGACCTCACAGCTGGACCAGACCCATCCTCTTACTGTGGGACCCCACAGCTGGACCAGACCTATCCTCTTACTGTGGGATCTCACAGCTGGACCAGACTTATCCTCTTACTGTGGGACCTCACAGCTGGACCAGACCCATCCTCTTACTGTGGGACCTCACAGCTGGACCAGACCCATCCTCTTACTGTGGGACCTCACAGCTGGACCAGACCCATCCTCTTACTGTGGGACCTCACAGCTGGACCAGACCTATCCTCTTACTGTGGGACCTCACAGCTGGACCAGACCCATCCTCTTACTGTGGGACCTCACAGCTGGACCAGACCCATCCTCTTACTGTGGGACCTCACAGCTGCACCAGATCACTGTAAGATGATCTCTCCAATCTGACTGATTCCAATGAGAATCTGTTAATGTCTGGGAACAGAAGCCCACGCTTACACATCCATTCCGTGCAGCCGCGCGGTTGACAAATCATTTGATGGTCACTTGCCATCCAATGATTTTTCTGCTGTTCGTAAAGAAAAGTCAGCCTGGACTGACTTTTCATTTCCACGCTGTCCTCCAAATTCGGCGCCGGCGCTGAAGTCATCCGCCCAACGCAAACAGTGTGTTTGCAGGGGAACGCCCAGCTTTCCCCTGCTTCCCGAGAACTAATGGGTCATTGCTGCCCAGACCAGCAATGACTTCTTGGGTTGGGGTAGAGGAGGGGTCCCAAATTTAAATTTTGCAATTTGGCCCACCACTCAAGTTCCACCACTGGTTTGCAGTGTCATCTAATGTGTTCCCAGCTTAAGACTGGAAAACACACATTCACTTCCAAGGAGATCTTTATTCAGAATATATCTGGACAGAATATCGAATCCCAACAGTGGTTTGTTCACTATACATATCTTCCCCCTGCCTCCCTTGCCCCCACCCAACCCTCCTCCTATGTGCCTAACCCACTCTCTCCCTGCAATCTAACCCCACCTACCTAACCCCACATTCAGCATGCAGACAACAGGGATTCCCGCATTGGCACCACATCGATGTTGGGATTCCGGTGCCAGCCTTGTGGCCACAAGTTACAATGTCAGCATCTCACTGACTGTCGACATTCGGTCTGCCAGGACGTTAACCACATCCTGTTTATTCATGCTAACCTCCTTAAATTAACTCCCAAATATTGTTTAGTAGTAATTTAATTAGCGAGGGTGAACAATTTGGATTTAGTGCTACAACAGTCTGCAATTCCCTGAGTCGCTGGCATCCTTTATGTAATGTATATACTGTATATATGGTTATCAAGGAATAGTAGTGTACTTACAGAGCTGATAAAGGCCAGTCCGTTCGGGAGGATCTCAATGTCCTCAGACCCAAACTCTGCAAAACAAGTAAAAACAATCAGAGGTGACAAACAACGGATAGAAGCGAACCCGCAAGAGTATCCATTTGTACTGATGGTGGTCACATAACATGGACTAATATATAAAAAAAGGGGGGTTGTGGCCTTTTTTCAGAGCTGTTGGGGTGGCAGCACTTCTATAGAACCTCACTGTTAATAGAGGCACAGGGTTGAATAGAGAAGAGATATAGAAGTGCACTCTTATATTTTCACCAGAAATGGTACACAGTAGTAAAATCAATTGTGTTTATGCAGAACATCAGTACAAAAAGATATTTCGGTACTTGTTTCCTAGCACGGCGCCCACTAAGCCAATTGCTTAGTGGGCTATTCTGCATTGGAGAATCGCATCGCATGGGCCATTTTAGTTCCGTGCGATGCGATGCGATTTTTTTATGTAATTTATTCACTGCTCGCATCGCACCTCCTGCAAAATTGCATGCAATCACATGCGATTTTATAGGGTGTGCGATGCCATTACATTAGCTATAAAATAAATAATATGATCGTATGACATACCAAGAGGTTTTAGGCACCCCACACTATCCACACCACCCCGAAGCATGGCGAGCGGCAGCGGAACGCGTCCTCCGACATTTTCATACCCCCACCATCCACGTCGGCGTGGAGTTGATTTTATATATTGTGGGGAGCACAGCGAGCCACCGAGCCCGAAGCGTGGCGAGTGGACGCGGAATACATGTAAAGTAATCCGCGTCCACTTGCCATGCTTCGGGCTCGGTGACTCGCTGCGCTCGCCACACTATATAAAATCAGCTCCACGTCGACGTGGTTAGTGGGGGTATGAAAACGTTGGAGGACGCGTACTGCTGCACTCGCCATGCTTCAGGGTGGCGTTGATAGTGGGGGTTGCGTAAAACATCATTGTATGTCATACAATGATATTATTGTATAGCTATTGTAATGGCATCGCACACACTATAAAATCGCATGCCATTTTGCGGGAGGTGCGATGCAATGCGATCCCCTGGGGCATACAGAGCAGTGAATAAATGACATTACAAAAAATCATCGCACTGCACGGCACTAAAATGGCCCATGCGATGCGATTTCACTACGTTAGCGTACGTAGGAAATCTGGGCGCCGTGCTAGGAAGCAAGTACCAATATTTCTTTCATTTTGGTGATTCTCATAAAATTTCAATAATTGATCCAACATCTGACTTAAAACAGCATAAATGACCCTACGCGTTTCGTCCGATGAGGACTTCTTCAGGGGTGAACAGGATCAAAAATCAATAAGGTAAAAGTCCTGATTATCCTCAATAATTAAGAAACAAAGTATAGACCGACATCTGACAAAGTATTTTGTCATATAGAATAATGTGGTTTAATTCATAACCAGAAATTTTGGAAGCAAATCATATCCTCAGTCAGAAAATAGTCCTGCTTTCTGACTGAGGATATGATTTGCTTCCAAAATTGCTGGTTACGAATGGAACCACATTATTCTATATGACAAAATACTTTGTCAGATGTCGGATGGGGTGCCATTGAGGGGGTTAAAATTGGGGTCTGGGGAGACTTTTACATTGAATCCAATGTAAAATAGGGTCCCAGGGACCCAATTCACATTTCAATCAATGTAAAAATCGGGACCATCGCGTCGGTCGAGAACGGCCGGGAATTGCCGAGCTCACAACCTTTACTCTCATAAAATTTCAATAATTGATCCAACATCTGACTTAAAACAGCATAAATGACCCTACGCGTTTCGTCCGATGAGGACTTCTTCAGGGGTGAACAGGATCAAAAATCAATAAGATAAAAGGTGTAATTATCCTCAATAATTAAGAAACAAAGTATAGACCGACATCTGACAAAGTATTTTGTCATATAGAATAATGTGGTTCCATTCGTAACCAGCAATTTTGGAAGCAAATCATATCCTCAGTCAGAAAGCAGGACTATTTTCTGACTGAGGATATGATTTGCTTCCAAAATTTCTGGTTATGTTTAAACCACATTATTCTATATGACAAAATACTTTGTCAGATGTCGGTCTATACTTTGTTTCTTAATTATTGAGGATAATCAGGACTTTTACCTTATTGATTTTTGATCCTGTTCACCCCTGAAGAAGTCCTCATCGGACGAAACGCGTAGGGTCATTTATGCTGTTTTAAGTCAGATGTTGGATCAATTATTGAAATTTTATGAGAGTAAAGGTTGTGAGCTCGGCAATTCCCGGCCGTTCTCGGCAGAACAAGCCCGACTGCTTGTGAAGTTGGGCTCGTTCTGCGAGATCCCCTGCTCAATGCTGTTGAGGAAGACAGCATGGAATAGGGACCGGCGGCCATCTCCCCCGACGGGAGATGCTCGCCGGTGATTGAATGCCCCCTGAGTCTTCAATAATTTAAATGCTTGGTACCAGAAGTGTTTTGCATTCTGGATTTTTGCGTAGTTTTGGAATATCTGTAACTATAAATAATTCACATACGATAAAAAAATATAATGCAAGGTGCGAATACAAAATAGTGAATAAAGGCATGGGTACTTGTTTCCTAGAACGACCACACCGATGTTGATTGGGTCAGTCGCATCGCATCGATCGCATCGCATGCGACCAAATCGCATGCGATGCGACCGACGCGATGGTCCCGATTTTTACATTGATTGAAATGTGAATTGGGTCCCTGGGACCCTATTTTACATTGGATTCAATGTAAAAGTCTCCCCAGACCCCAATTTTAACCCCCTCAATGGCACCCCACGATTGACGCCAACCCGAAGCACGGCGAGCATAGCGAGCCCACGAGGGGCGGCAGTACACGTCCTCTGACCTTTTCATACCCCTACTATTCACGTCGGTGTGGAGTTGAGAATATAAAGCATGGCGAGCGCAGTGAGCCCCGCGAGGGGACGCGTATAACTTCACAGGTATATGCGTGCGCTCACCTTCTTCGGGCTCGGTGGCTCGCTGCACTCGTCACACTTTATATTCTCAACTCCACGCCGACGTGGATAGTAGGGGTATGAAAAGGTCGGAGGACGCGTACCGCCGCCCCTTCGCGGGCTCGCTACGCTCGCCACGCTTCGGGTTGGCGTCAATCGTGGGGTGACGTTCACAATGGGGGGGGGGGGGCATATACAATGAGAAATGGGCCATATTGGCCCATTTCCCATTTTTTATCCGATTACAATGTTAAAAATATTTTAACATTGAACCCTATGGCAAAATCGGGTGCATCGCGTCGGTGGACCCGATTTTGCCTTTGATGGCAAAATGGACCTGATTTCAAAGGAAATCGGGTCCATCGGGGGTAATCGTGTACCTTAAGTTAAGGTACACGATTACCCCCGATTGTGGCCGTTCTAGGAAACAAGTACCAAGGCATGTGTGCAAGATATTACCTTTGGGTCCATGTGTTTATACCTTGAAACAAGTGACATTTGTAGTCTGAAATATGCAGCTGTCAGAATGAACACAGATATAGGGGCCTATTCATTATTGAGGCCCCCCAATAATTAAGTATCCAGCAAATAAGTACTGAAGCAATTGAGTATTGCACCAGCTGGATGTCAGATGCTCTAGAATATTAGATACACTTACACCAATAAATTAATAAATGAGAAAGCAATGATTGGCTGAGAGTACCGCTTCCATGCTCTCAGCCAATCAACACTTCTATTATAGCAGTGTCCTGAAGTGACCTGTCATTTTATCATTATCAACATTTTAACCGTATCTACATTTTTGGTTATCAACTGTATGATTTGTCTATATTTTAATTGTGTCAGCATTTTACCCTGTCATCTTGACTGTAGACATATATTTTAACATTTTAACTCTGTCTAGGTGACCCTTTTGGACTGTTGACATTTTGACCATGTCAACTTTTTGTCACTGTTTTTTTTTTTGGTGTAGGCATTTTGATTGTCTGAATATGGACTCTCTACATTGGACCTCATCCGTATCTTGCTGCAGGTGTGGCATCACCAGGAGGAGACCTATTAGACATTTTCCTAAGCACGAGCAGAAAAATAATGGTGACTGATTTGTAGGCCCTAATGTAGTCCTGTGAGACATATTGTTGCAGTCAGATATTATACTGGGACTCCTTTGCAGATATGAATTCTCAGACCTACCTATTCCTTTCAGTAGCCGACAGCTGATGAGAGCTTTATGTTCTGCCACGTTGAATAGTTTCACTCGATGGCTGAAAATGGAATAAAAGGGTATTAGCCGATATTAGCACACTACAACATCCCCTCTCTGGCACAACAACCACATGCCCCATCTGCACATGAACCACATGCCCACTCCTACACACCAATATGCCCCCCGTCTACACACCACACATGCCCCTTTCTACACACCACACATGTCTCCCTTCTACACACCACACATGCCCCCCTTCTACACACCACACATGCCCCCCTTCTACACACCACACATGCCCCCCTTCTACACACCACACATGCCCCCCCTTCTACACACCACACATGCCCCTTTCTACACATCACACATGCCCCCCCTTCTACACACCACACATGCACCCCCTTCTACACACCACACATGCCCCTCCTTCTACACACCACACATGCCCCCCTTCTACACACCACACATGCCCCCCTTCTACACACCACACATGCCCCCCTTCTACACACCACACATGCCCCTCCTTATACACACCACACATGCCCCCCTTCTACACACCACACATGCCCCCCTTCTACACACCACACATGCCCCCCCTTCTACACACCACACATGCCCCCCTTCTACACACCACACATGCCCCCCTTCTACACACCACACATGCCCCCCCTTCTACACACCACACATGCCCCCCTTCTACACACCACACATGCCCCTTTCTACACACCACACATGCCCCCCCTTCTACACACCACACATGCCCCCCCTTCTACACACCACACATGCCCCCCCTTCTACACACCACACATGCCCCCCCCTTCTACACACCACACATGCCCCCCCTTCTACACACCACACATGCCCCCCCTTCTACACACCACACATGTCTCCCTTCTACACACCACACATGCCCCCCTTCTACACACCACACATGCCCCCCTTCTACACACCACACATGCCCCCCTTCTACACACCACACATGCCCCCCTTCTACACACCACACATGCCCCTTTCTACACACCACACATGCCCCCCCCCCCTTCTATACACCACACATGGCCCCCTTCTAGACACCACACATGCCCCTTTCTACAGACCAATCCCTTTCTGCACACCACACATGCCCCCCCTTCTACACACCATACATGCCCACTCCTACACACCACACATGCCCACCTTCTACACACCACACATGCCCCTTTCTACAGACCAATCCCTTTCTGCACACCAGTCTAGTCCCCATATAAAACCTATTATTCGCTGATTTTCTTGGAGTGCAGGCAGGAGTTGAACCTGGCTGGATCACCAACAGCCCACCCTTCAGTGTGACTGCAGCCTGGGGTGTAACTCCCAGAGGTAAGGGAATCTTCCTGCTTCCGAGCTCCATGCCCCGAAGGGGCACCTGCATGTGATTCACAGCAGAATCCAAGTGTGACCTCTGCTCTCCCAATGGAGTTCTGCTGCAGAGTTATCCGCCTCTCTGTATAACGACCAGGGGCGTAACTAACTATTTAGCCCCCCCCCCGCCGCACCTAACCAGCCCCCCCTTCTTACCCGCGGTCTGCGTCTCGCCCGGCTCTCTGTCGGGACCTTCCTGATGTCACGGTCCCGGCCGGCTCCTGCTGCTACAATGAAAACGGACTCTTAGAAAATGGCTGCCCCCATACTGCAGACAGTAAACTGTCTGCAGTATGGGGGCAGCCATTTTCTAATTGTCAGTTTTCATTGCAGCAGGAGCTGGCCGGGACCGTGACGTCAGGAAGGTCCCGACAGAGAGCCGGGCGAGACGCAGACTGCGGGTAACTTTAGCCCGGCAGCCCTTTCTCTGCGCCCCCCCGCCACCGCGGGGGCTGCGGAGCTATAGTTACGCCACTGATAACGACCGCTACCAGAGGCTGAACTACCATTGATGCCCACTGCTGCAAACAAGCAATGAGTCATTGCAAACTTGGGTTGGGGTAGAGGATGTGGGCTTAAATTATATTTTTGCACCTGGGCCCACAAACCACAAGTACGCACTGACCCACCCCTGCAGTAGGGGACAGGACAGCTCCCAACTGGTTCCACTCAGCCTAAGCTGCAGCAGTGACATGACAAGCGATAAAGTGGAGAGGGATAAACAGCCAGCCAATCAGCTCCTAACTTTTATGTTACAGGCCGGGGGGGGGGGGGGGGAGATTCTGTAAAGCAGAAATGCGGTAAAAACCCCAGGGTTTTTACCGCATTTCTATATGCTATATGCCCCCTCCGCAGTGCCGGCGCTGCAGAGGGAATCGCCAGAAAAAGCTGGCGATTCCCTGCAGAAGCCTATGGGCTTCTTACCGCAGCGCTGTGTGACAGATCCGTCACGGATCCCTCCCAGCGTACCCTGCGGCCGGCGCAATGCTCTGCACATGCGCAGATGGACTCCCGGGTCACAGACCCGGAAGTCCAGCACCGGCACCGCATCGCAAGGGACAGCTCTTATCGCAAGAGCTGTCCCTTGCGTTAATAACGGCATATGTTACAGCATATGTCGTTATTAATAATGTGGTAGCCGGCGATAATGGGCGCGGATGTTACAACATCCCAACCCGGGTTTTAAAAATCACAGTTAGGAGCTGATTGTCTGGTTGTTTATCACTCTCCACTTTATCACTTTTTGAATCTTGATACATCTGGCCCTGAACCTAGTACGCAGCTGTGTTCTGCAGCATCGCAATAACCGTACACCGGCTCCAGCTCACATCGGACTGTATTTATAGATATTTCTTCACCTTTCTGACAGTGTTTTCTGTCCCATCCCAATCAAAGTACAAATATATTGTATAAAGTCTAAAAGACCTTGTCCTCAGGCCGGGTTCAATGGCAATTTAACATTTCCCTGAAATGTCACTATTATTGTGAAATCTAAAATGGCAGTTTACTGAGAGTTTCCTAAGGACGCAGCAGGGCTGTAGCTGAGCTGAACCAGTGTCCAATAGGCAGACCGTACATTTGCGCTGAAGGGTACTTGTTTCCTAGCACGGCGCCAGCGATTTTAATTGTATCCATCGGGTCCTAAAAAATCGTGTCAATCTCATTGCATGCAACTAAATCGCATGCGATGCGATCAACGCGATTTTTACATTGGGCCCCAGTAGCGCACGCAGGGGGGGTTTCTGAGTACCCAGAAACCCCCCCCAGCAGTCTAAGGGCCCTAGGCTGAAAGCTGAGGGTCCCCTCTTTCCATGGGTACAAGAATTTTTAAAATCGGCCCTCGGGAACCGGAGATATCTGACTTCAAAGCAGTGGTCCCCATCCAAGCCTGTTAATTGCTCTGCCCAGTCAGATATTTCAGGTCCTGTCTGACTTAGAGTTTTTCTGAGGGTATATTCCAAAATCTGGGACTCTCCCCCTTTGATGAACACTAGTAGCTTGTCTCTACTCTTCCCAGAACCAGAGATATCAGCCTTCCAGCAGCTGGTTACTGCTCCAGCTCCACACACCTGGTATGTCGTTTTATATACTCATTGGCAGATTGTTCTGCCTCCTGAACTCTGATCCCCTAGTCCCCAATACCATTTGGTAGTTGGGATTCTCTAGTTTTTAATTCCAGTAAAATCTAAGAAATCTATTTCTGGGAACAGGAGATATCTGCAGTCAAGCAAGCTGTTCTCCCACCAGAAAATTATGAATAATAAGCCCACTCCACTATACACCCCTCCTCTGCGTATTAAACATCCTCTACCATCCTGGAAGTTATGTATCAGGGCCCCTTCATTCAGCCCAATGCCCCCTTCTCCCACCCCATCTCCCAACATCTGTGCATTAAAGTGGTAATTAGTGGAAATTACTGATCCAGGCCCTACATGCTGAGCGGTTGATATAATACCCCCTACCACCCGTGGGACATCAAAGCTTCCCCCACCCCTACCGCTGGAGGATCGGTAGGTGCCCCAATACATTGCTATGCCCAGGGGTCTACACTGCTGTTGACACCCCTGTGTGTATGTATGTATGTATGTAATTATGTATATACATTTGGTCTATCTATAATACTTTAACTGACCCAGCATATACTCGGTCACCTAAGTGTCCATCTCCGTGCTTTGCTCCGCCCCTCTGGAAACCCCCTTCTGAAAATCCTGCGTTTGCCCCTGGGCCCAATGTTAAATGCCCCCATACCCCAATTTTCATTGTATACCCACCCTGATGGGTGAAATGCCCCCCCATTGTTAACACCACCCCACGATGAACGCCAACCCGAAGCGTGGCGAGCACAGCGAGCCCGCGAGGGGCGGCGGTACGCGTCCTTCGACCTTTTCATACCCCCACTATCCACGTCGACGTGGAGTTGATTTTATATAGCATGGCGAGCGCATGCGCATTACTTTGCAGGTATTACGCGTCCGCTCGCCACGCTTCGGGCTCGGTGGCTCGCCACACTATATAAAATCAACTCCACGCCGCCGTGGATAGTGGGGGTAGGAAAAGGTCAGAGGACGCGTACCGCCGCCCCTCAAGGGCTCGCTGCGCTCGCCACGCTTCGGGTTGGCGTTCATCGTGGGGTGGCGTTAACAATTGGGGGGGGGCATTTGACATACAAATTACCCATCAGGGTGGGTATACAATAAAATATTGGGTACATTTGCCCATTTAATATTGTTCCCTATGTAAAATCGGGTCCAACACATTGGTTGCATTGTATGCCATTATAATGGCATATAATGGACCCGATTTTACATAGGAATTTAACATTGACTACAATGGATTCAATGTTAAATCGTGTCGGTCGCATCGCATGCCATTATAAAGGCATGCGATGGACCCGATTTTCTAATTGTCGGGAAAAGGCTAAAAATAGCCAAAAATCGCGTCGGTCGGGTCCATCGCATACCTTAACTTAAGGTATGCGATGGCCCACGATGGGCGCCTTGCTAGGAAACAAGTACCCGCTGAAGAAAAAATATATAAAAACTATTTAAAAAAAAAATACATACTTTCAGATTTATTGTGAGTGGCACAGATCAAGTATGGTAGGCCCTGTTAGACACTACAGAGTTCTTATGGGTGCGTTTCTCCTGACATAAGTGTACCAGGGTATCTGGGTGCGAGATCCCAATTGGATGACAGGGAAGGCAAACATTACATGATCTAGGGCCTCAGTGCAACTGGAACCCTCCATGACTCTGCCAACCTTTTGACCTGTTGACCCTGTCAATTACTGTCTATCCATTCTAGACACTGTAGATCAGTAAACCGAAACCACAGGAAAGTGAAGAAACTACTGGACCCTGCAGAAAGAAACACCCATCCGGGCCCATACAACCAGATGTATTGTTACATCAAGCTGTGCTGAGCCTTATTGCAATGCATACATCCAGGTGCATATGGCATTGTTGCTGATCCCATGAAGTGTGCAGGCCCAGTAACACGCGCATTACGCAATGTGAATACACCTCTATTCACTATATATCCCATTTCACTGGGGAGATCATTCATCCCTTTTCCTTCTCTCGCTAGTAATTATTTGCGCTTTGTTAATTTATTGATGAATAACAAACCTGTGTAATCCCCTCTTTGGTGCTCAGCAATACAAAGCCCAACTGTAGTGGAATCACATTATCGCGTATTATGCCTGTCTGTTGCTATCCCTATCATTGCTAAAAAAGCATACCTCCCAAGTTTAAAAATTCCTCCCCACATGATAGGGAGGTGTGGCCTGAGCAAAATGGGGCGTGGATTCGCAGGGATGGTGGTCTGTGAGCTGCTGGCCATGCCCCGGTTCTTGTCTCCCTAAATAGATGCTGTGCACAGAGCATCTATTGCTGAGCAGAGCAGTGGGTGACAGGGGGGATTCTCAATTGCCCCCACCGGGGAACACTGCCAGTCACTTCATATTAGGTAGATGGCCGACAGCTCCGTGAGGAGGGGGCGTGGCCCGCCAGTGTGATGAGAAAGGGGTGGGGTTGGAGCTATGCGGGTAACGTGATGTTTGGGGGCATTGCACGCGTGGGGTGGCGTTAACAATTGGGGGGGGGCATTTGACATACAAATTACCCATCAGGGTGGGTATACAATAAAATATTGGGTACATTTGCCCATTTAATATTGTTCCCTATGTAAAATCGGGTCCAACACATTGGTTGCATTGTATGCCATTATAATGGCATATAATGGACCCGATTTTACATAGGAATTTAACATTGACTACAATGGATTCAATGTTAAATCGTGTCGGTCGCATCGCATGCCATTATAAAGGCATGCGATGGACCCGATTTTCTAATTGTCGGGAAAAGGCTAAAAATAGCCAAAAATCGCGTCGGTCGGGTCCATCGCATACCTTAACTTAAGGTATGCGATGGCCCACGATGGGCGCCTTGCTAGGAAACAAGTACCCGCTGAAGAAAAAATATATAAAAACTATTTAAAAAAAAAATACATACTTTCAGATTTATTGTGAGTGGCACAGATCAAGTATGGTAGGCCCTGTTAGACACTACAGAGTTCTTATGGGTGCGTTTCTCCTGACATAAGTGTACCAGGGTATCTGGGTGCGAGATCCCAATTGGATGACAGGGAAGGCAAACATTACATGATCTAGGGCCTCAGTGCAACTGGAACCCTCCATGACTCTGCCAACCTTTTGACCTGTTGACCCTGTCAATTACTGTCTATCCATTCTAGACACTGTAGATCAGTAAACCGAAACCACAGGAAAGTGAAGAAACTACTGGACCCTGCAGAAAGAAACACCCATCCGGGCCCATACAACCAGATGTATTGTTACATCAAGCTGTGCTGAGCCTTATTGCAATGCATACATCCAGGTGCATATGGCATTGTTGCTGATCCCATGAAGTGTGCAGGCCCAGTAACACGCGCATTACGCAATGTGAATACACCTCTATTCACTATATATCCCATTTCACTGGGGAGATCATTCATCCCTTTTCCTTCTCTCGCTAGTAATTATTTGCGCTTTGTTAATTTATTGATGAATAACAAACCTGTGTAATCCCCTCTTTGGTGCTCAGCAATACAAAGCCCAACTGTAGTGGAATCACATTATCGCGTATTATGCCTGTCTGTTGCTATCCCTATCATTGCTAAAAAAGCATACCTCCCAAGTTTAAAAATTCCTCCCCACATGATAGGGAGGTGTGGCCTGAGCAAAATGGGGCGTGGATTCGCAGGGATGGTGGTCTGTGAGCTGCTGGCCATGCCCCGGTTCTTGTCTCCCTAAATAGATGCTGTGCACAGAGCATCTATTGCTGAGCAGAGCAGTGGGTGACAGGGGGGATTCTCAATTGCCCCCACCGGGGAACACTGCCAGTCACTTCATATTAGGTAGATGGCCGACAGCTCCGTGAGGAGGGGGCGTGGCCCGCCAGTGTGATGAGAAAGGGGTGGGGTTGGAGCTATGCGGGTAACGTGATGTTTGGGGGCATTGCACGCGCTATTGCGTCGTCATGGCCACACCCCTCACCATGTAATGCCAGTATTACAGGCACACTACAGGTCCCAGCAAGCCTTGTTCTGATCTTTATTACACATTAAATAAATATTGTCTCATTGGCAGTCCAGCTCATAAACCAGAAGCTCTCGTATGCAATCTGTAGGAGTGTGCAACCCTGTGTACACACTGAACGATCTTTACAATTGATTCCAATATGCCAAATCATAAAGATACCATTCTGGTGTGTACTTGGCCTTAGAAGTCTACTAGGTTCAATTAAAGTGGGAGCTGGGGGGTGAGATAACTACTACAGGTTGAGTATCCCTTATCCGAAATGCTCGGGACCACGAGCATTCCGGATAAGGGAATTTTCTGGTTTTTGGAATAAAATTGTATTAGGCATACTTACCTGTCCCCTGGTGGTGCCCGGTGGTCCCTTGGCATCCACCGTTGTCCCCTGAAGTCCACAGCAGGCCTTCAGCACCGTCTCCAGCGGTGCCAGGAGTGCTTTGCACTCCTGGCACCACTTAAGACGCCGGAGAGGATGCTGAAGGCCTGCCATGGATGCGGGGGCACCTGGTAAGTATTAAAAAAGGGTTAGGGGGGAAAAACATTTTTTTGAATTGTTCCAAAAAACAAGTTTTTTGGAATGATTCGGATACGGGATGCACGGATAGGGGATACTCAACCTGTATTATACTACTTCTGTGCGGTATTCCAAGCATCCAGTATGCCATCAGCACAGGAAACAAAGTTGTGCTATGCTTATAACTCTCAAAATTCTAATGACCTTTATACAATACAGAGAGCATTCTAATGACACCTATGCAATACAGAGAGCATTCTAGTGACAGTTATGCAATACAGAGAGCATTCTAGTAACACCCCTGCAGTACAGAGGGCATTCTAGTGACACCTATCTAATACAGAGAGCCTTCTAGTGACACCTATACAATACAGAGAGCCTTCTAGTAACACCTATGCAATACAGAGAGCAATCTAGTGATACCTACCAATACTGTACCTAGGGCCTGATCGCATGGGTGTGAATTTGCACAGTGAATGAATATCGATTCGATACAATGTGCATGCGAGAGGCCATCCTGCGATGAAGTCCTGCAACTTATTCTATACACATGCTGTTTGCAAGGCGACTTACTGGAAGTAGGGTGGAAACCGGCCGCTTAGTGGGAGTGCTAAGAAAATGCAGATATGCCTGATCGAATTAGGGGAGGATGTATGACGTCAGCTCCAGCCTGAATATACCTTAATCTATCACACCACCAAGTAAGTCCAGGGCTACGCGGCGCCTGCGATGAGTTGCGGCCAGAGCAAACATCATTAGATGGCGAGCCTGTTACGATGGATTTTGCACAATTTGGCACAGGGTCACGTTGATTCGCACGGCGGGATTTCACTCTAGCGGCCGGTGACTTAATGCTGGCCGGAGCTAATTCCCGGCCGTACATTCAGGCCCGTAGACTTTTCGGTGCCCCGGGCCAGAAAGAGCATTGCCCAACAAGTTTCAAACAGGGACATAAGGATTCTATTATCCATGAGTCCCTTTGTGGAGCAAGAAAGCGCAGCAAATGGTTTACGTACAAAAACCCAAGAGTCCGGGGTGAGATCGAGGAGCAAACGGAGGGCGAGTTGAGGTGTATTTGGCAGCGTCTACACACCATTACATTGGAAACTCCCCATCCCCTCGTGGCTATGTTCCCCCTTTCTTCCTTGCAGTACACACACTCTTTTGGGTGGATGCTATTTACCATGTCAGGAGGAACGCCGACACTACAAAGTATACGGAAAGCAACACGGTGCAACTTGTGCAGCTGCTACAAAACTATGGCAGTTATCGATATTAGAATAGGTATGAATAAAGCCTCAGCAGCAAAGGGGTTAAGTTATCCCTTTACCAGTATATACCGAGCCTTTCCCAATATAATAGATATACTGGATATGCAGTGAGGGGGAATGGGGCACCTCTAATGGTGAGGTGGAACATTTTAATTCTCACAGAAAAGCATTCTAGTTTGCAGGGAGATGCCAAAAACCCTACCACTGACCCTGTATCTGCCTAATGGGGGGGTGGGGGTAATTAGGTGGCATAGAGAAAGTTCCCCTAACTCTGCATGACCTCTTTATGCCCTGGCACTGGCAGAATGTCTCACTGTCTGAAACTTCCATCAGCTACAAGTGGAATACAATTACAGGCGGTAACTTACATGAAATTCATCACTGTGTGCCCCAGGAACGCCAGGATGGCTCCGAAGATTATAATATTCAGTAGTTTCCCCATGTCTGCAGGGCTGGTATATAGGATTCCTGGCTGTACGTTACTAAGTGGGAGCTGGGACTGGAGCAATGTTTGCCCACTCTGAGATTCTGCGCTTCCCTCTTCCAACCTGCACGTCCAGAATCTCACATGTCCTGGCTTTCATCCCTGGCAATTTTTTTTTTTTTGGGGGGGGGGGGTAGGTAAACACTGCAGTAGACGCTTGATTACAAAATAACTGTCCCCGTATGATTCCTGTGTGCAGTGATCAGTGTGTGACGGACCAGCTACAAGCCAGTGACTAGATTATTGCTGCTGCTTGCACTCTACAACGGCTCCACCCCTCCCCAATCCCAACCCTTCTCTGCTCTGCTCCCCTCCTGTCTCCCATGCTAAGTGGCCATATAGCAATTCTGAACCGCAGAGTTTGTTACAGAGAACTTATTTTCTGATGGTCTTGCATGCAGATGTAAATGAATGTATATACTGCGGGGGAGTATGGGTCATTGGGTCAACCAATATTAGGTCAACCAATATTAGGTCGACATATTGTACATTGGACCACTAAAGGTCAACAGGGCTTACAGTAGGTGGACACATGAATTAGGTCAACATGGTTGGAATGTCAACACATGTATTAGGGCGAAATGGCTAGTCAAAAGGGTCAACGTGTTTTTTTTTCACTTGTTGTTGTTCCGAATGTCGACATCGCACTTGTATCTCACATCATGGCCCCATACTCCCGGCAGAGAGGGAAGTGACCGCACGCCCTCCCCCCATCTGTTCAGACCCTACTGTGCTGCACTTACTCACAACAGAGAGGGGAGTGGCCGCACGCCCCCCCCCCCCCCCCGCCCCTGCTCAAACCCAACTGTGCGTCACTTAATCCCGGCAGAGAGGGGAGTGGCTGCAAACACCCCCTGTTGGATCCCCCTCCCTGCTCAGACCCTACTGTGCTGCACTTACTCCAGGCAGAGAGGGGAGTGGTTGCACCCCTCTTCCCTTCCCCCGGGGATCCAACAGATCATACCTCAAAAGAGGCACCAGAGAAAGTGACACTATGATATGTTGTCAAGAAGGCTTAACTAAAGGAGAGTTATAACAGGTCTAAGCACAAGGCATGTGTCCATATCAATCCCCCTGGGCTAGAGCAATCAGCCAGTCAACACTGGAGTCCGTCCAGGATAAACTCCATATGAGGCAGGGAGAAAAGGTTCTTCCTATGGTTCTAGGCTGAGAACGCCAACATGTGAGGAATGCAGAAACTGTGAAACCTGTATCGACTATGGGGCAGATTTATTAAGCTTGGAGAAGAGATAAACTGGAGATAAAGCGGAGAAAAGGTAAAAGGAGATAAAGCACCAGTCAATGAACTCCCAACTGTCTTTTTCAAACACAGCTGATTGGCTGGTGCTTTATCTCCTTTTACCTTTTCTCCGCTTTATCTCCAGTTTATCTCTTCTCCAAGCTTAATAAATCTGCCCCTATGTCCCTTGAGACATTCAAAAATTCACTTCACCGCTGTATTATTGTAAAGCCATGAAAGAAGAGCCAGCAATTTATGAAACTGTAATAATAGCTAAGAATTCAAGGGGAATTTACTAAGATAGGAGTTCTATTTCCCATGGGATGTTATGGACAACCAAATAGAATCTATTTCTTATTTATTTTGCGCCATCTAGAAGATAATAGATAGTATCTGATTAGTTGCCCATAGCAATATCCCATCTGAAACAGAACTCTCATCTTAGTAAATGTCACCCTTAGTTATTGTTATAGTACACTCCATTGCTGGGTACACCCACACTTTGTTGAGAACATCGCTGCCAATACAGCAACAGCTACTTGCTCATGTGTTGACAAACTGTAAAAGTTTAAAGTTCCAACATGCTTGTCACGGGTTTGAGACATACAGTACAGTACTTATCTCCATTCCAGGTGCTTGTGTGGCACCCTGCAGCAGGTGCCACTAAGAAATCGCTGGAGGAGTAACCCCCCAGCAGGGAAGGGGTTAACCCCTCTCAGGATGCCAGAGCTAGAGGACGGGGGCGTGACTTACCCCGGGCGCGAGGAGAGAGAAGAGCGGAAGGTCCGGCGGCACGTGCAGGGGCTGCGAAGGCTGGCGTGTGCGGGAGAAGCGGTCTGCAGTGACCGGGAGGGGACCCGCGGCGGCACCAGAGACTGGCGAACAAGCCAGAGGAGGCGCCGGGCAGCGACCAGAGCTGTCGGGAGGAGGCGTTGTCAGCGGCAACGGGACCCATCGAGAGCCCTGCCGCAATCAGGAACCGGCACCGCGGAGAAAAGGGACAGACGGGAGGTAAGGCGGGCAAGTGCAGCCAGGGACAGACTGGGCAGAGTAGCCAGGGATCCCCACCAACCAACCCAGCGAGGGAGAGAGAGGGAGAGCAGCGCCCAACAGCATCCCCTCCCAGCCACAGCAAGCAGGGGCAGAAGCTCCCCACAGGTGCAGGCCACCGCTGCACAACTGTACCTGTAATGGTGCACTTCAGCCAGCCAGGGCACCTAGGCTGCCCAGAAGCAGGGATGCTACACACTACCCTGGAAGGCACCGTATCCAGTGTTGGGACTCTGTACATATTGGGTAGTTACCCCAGATAAAACCCCCCCATCAATGGCCGGTTAGTGATTCCTCTGCGTTATCACTCTGCCTCTTGGTTAAGGCAGAAATCAGCTATTTAAAGGACTCTGGTCATTTGGCCACAGAGAAGAGGGTAGAGACTCAGCTGGGACCGTTTATCCCTTTGCATACCTGTTGGGTCTGGTTATCAGTTCTATATCCCATGTTTAAGGATGACTGCTAAGACGTTAATGGACTTGTGAGGGAACCGTGCCACCTTGTGAACAAACCGGATAATACCCTGCATTTTACAGAGTTACCCCATATCCGTAGGAAGGCCCGCAGCAAATGAGAACCAGGCTATTTATCCGTAGGAAGGCCTGCAGCAGGTGAGACCAAGGCTATTTATCCGTAGGAAGGCCGGTGTTCTCCATTAGGGACCGCTTCCCCGGGGAGTTGTGCATTGGTCCCCGTGCATCGGCCGAGTCATAGATTTGGGTCCAGGACCGTAGTTGGGTACCGGTACCGTTAGGACATACAGTACCTTGTTAGGAACGGCAGATATCGTTATTGCTAGATATATTGAAGTGTGTATGTTTGATTGTCATAGATTAAATCCTTGATTCTGCTATCGCGATAACGTGTTTTACCCGTAGCTTTGACATGCCCTCTTGTCAGAAGGCGAACAATAAATTTCTACCTGTTCAAGTATATCAGCTCCCTCGACTCTGTGTCCACTATTGCGATCCAAATCCCTGGAATAAACCTACCTAATACCTTGCGGGTACCACACTTGGCCAGGGTGGCCCAGAGACCCTGGGTCACCGCCATCTTGGTTTCTAATGCATGATTCCCTGGAGCCAATCCTGACCAACTACTTCTGACATCACTCGGCAACTGCCAATCAGCTACAGTCTCTGCCTATATATACAGGGAGCCTGGATGCAATAGTCAGTCAGTACAATGATGTCCTATGAGTACCAGCTCCCTTATCTCTCAGACTCTTAGTACTTCTGTTAATTCAGCACCTGCAGCATTCCACACTGCCTGCATTCTGACTCCCTCTAGAGTCCAGTCTGGAACATTGCATCCACTATCAGAATACCTGGTTTTCTGATTGTCTTCAATACCTGCTGGTCAGTCTATCCATACCTCCCAACATTCACAGAAAGGTAGTCGGGACATCTTGCGCGCCGTAGGTGCGTGTTGATTGGGGGCGTGGCTACCAAAAGGGGGCATTGCCTATGCCAGTGGCGCTGCCACAAGACCACGCCCCTGTTTTCGCCACTGTGGGGGCATGCTCAGAAGCTCCGTGAGCTGCTGGCTGTGCCCCCAGCCCCTCTGTCTGCAAGAATAGACGCTGTGCGCATGAGCACAGTGTCTAATTACGGACCACGGGGGAGACTCGCAACTGCCCCCCCGCCGCAGGATGCTGTCGGCCCTGGGAGAGTCCACCCACATCCGCGATAAGCGTGACGGTTTGGAGGTATGGTCTATCTGCTATTGGGTCCTGCATTGCTTTATCCTCACTACAGCTGTCAAGTCACCAGTCAAAGGGCGGTATTCAATGACCTGAATCGTTGGTCACAGCGATTCAGATTTTACACTCTCCGTCTCCCTCTTTCTCTCACCGTCTCCATCCCTCTCTTTCCCTCTCTCCGTCTTCCCCCCCTCTCTCTCTTTCCCTCTCTCCGTCTCCCTCTCTTTCCCTCTCGCCGTCTCCCCCCCTCTCTCTCTCTTTCCCTCTCGCCGTCTCCCTATTTCTCTTTCCCTCTCTCCGTTTCCCTCTCTCTCTCTCTTTCCCTCTCTCCATCTCCCTCTCTCTCTTTCCCTCTCTCCGTCTCCCTCTCTCTCTCTCTTTCCCTCTCTCCGTCTCCCTCTCTCTTTTCCTCTCTCTCTTTCCCTCTCTCTGTCTCCCTCCCTCTCCCCTTCTCTCTGTCTCTCCGTCTCCCCTTCTCTCCGTGTCCCCTTCTCTCTCTCTCTCTTTCCATCTCCCCTTCTCTCTCTTTCCGTCTCCCCTTCTCTCTCTCTTTCCGTCTCCCCTTCTCTCACGCTCCCCTGTGTCTTTACCCTCCCCCCTCTCTTTTTCTCAGTCCCATGCACTCTTTTTCCTCTTGCCCCCTCTTTCTCACTCCCCCCCCCTCCTTCTCTATGCCCCTAGTCTCTTTTTCCTTATGTCTCTCCTCCCCACCTTTCCCTCTCTCTACCCCCCCCCCCCCCCTTAACCTGGCACTACCCCTTTTCTCTTCCTGACACCTTCTCTCTCTCCCTGGCCAGAATGTAATGACGCTCGAATTCAGCAGCTGAGCAGGATACGGCCAATTACTTACAAGGTAAAAACCATGACTTGTGATTGCCTCTATAAAAAGAATATGGCCGGCCGCACAGTCCCTGAACTTGGGAGACATTACATTCTGCCCCTTACATCCTCTCACTCTCTTGCTCCCCTCTCTCCCTGCTATTCTCTCACACCTCCCTTGCTCTTATTTTGCTCCTCACTACAATGCCCCCAACCCTAAAGGGGTGTACACACGGCGTGATTCTTCCAAGCGATTTTGACTACATTGTCAAAATCGCTTGGAAGGTTTGCCTGAATCGCCCCATGTGTACACAGTGGGCCATAGTGATGTGCGGCCCAGCAGCATCGCTATTGCCCTGCCAAATAGACAGTGCAGGCAAGGATATTTTTGCTATACTGTGCCCCCTCAGACAGTGGCGTAACTATAGCCCCGCAGACCAAGCTGTGGCGGGGAGGCGCTGAGTAAGTGTGGGCGCCGGTCTGCAGGGCTATGGTTATGCTGCGTCTGTGGCTGGGACTCGCCTATTACTTGTGTGTGCGGTCCCGGCTCTCTGTCTCCTCCTGGCTCTGTCTCCTCCTGCAGTGCTAATGAAAACCGACCCTCACAAAATGGCTACCCCCATACAGCAGACAGTTTTTCAGGGATGCTAGAGGAGGCAGCGGCCTCCTCTAGCATCCTTAAAAGCGGTCTGCTATTAGGGGGCGGCCATTTTGTGATGGTCATTTTTCATTAGCACTGCAGGAGGAGACGGAGAACCATTGCTATGGGCTTCATGCTTGATGCCAGGGGTTAACATGCTCTACCAGGGGTTAACATGCTCGTTGCCATGGGTTTACATGCTCTGCCTGGAGTTACATGCTCTGCCAGGGGTTAACATTCTCTACCAGGGGTTAACATGCTCTTTGCCATGGGATTAACCTGCTCTGCCATGGGTTACATGCTCTGCCAGGAGTTACATGCTCTGCCAGGGGTTAACATACTCTTTGCCATGTAGTAGTTAGTAGTTAGTTTATTTATAAGGTGCCACAAAGTGTCCGCAGCGCTGCACATAGCAAACAAAAAACAAATTACAAGGTAACGTACAGGGTGTGTTGATAAAATACAGCATAAATAGGTGTATAGCTGGTAGAACTAAAATTAGCATCATGGAGTTGCAGAGCGGAAGGACCTCTGTGATGCTGCTGCCCCCATGCCGGCCCATGTCCGCCCACATCCGTATTCCCAATGCCGCCACTGAAAAGTTGACTACGGTGCACTCAGACCCAGCGCACTGGCCACCAAATAAAAAAAAACCTGTGTGTCCAGACCTGGGCCCCCTGACAGGTCTGGGCCCAGGTAAACTGTACCTGCGCCCCCCCCCCCCCCCCTCTCGGCACCCCTGCCTGTCATCACACTAGGCCTGATTCTATGAATGAAAATCCCAGCGTGACTGCTGACTAGCAAAACTGTACTAATACTGCAGATGCAAGAATTCGTATTCAGGCGCCCACCAGCGGCATCTCATATACGCCGCCTGCATACAATGATGCATCATGGGAGAAACATGGATCACACCATTGTTCCTGCTCAGATCTGCAAACATCTGCAGTGCGTCCACCTCTGAACCAGGGCCACTCAAAGTGTGCCACGGAGTAAATGAGGTGTCCCGCACTAGGATGACATTTCCGTATTATCAATAGTGGAGGGATATACAATAACCACTTCTGTGTGATGTATATTATCACACAGATAGTTGGAGGTGCTACCTACTGGTTTAATATAATAAACAATCAAAGCAAAAGACACCAGCAAAAAAAAAAAAAAAACAGTTTCCTCAGATGCACTGTTCCTTCCACAAACAAGGGTGATTGTAAAATGAATACTTAGTAACGCGTTTCGGCTCATACAAGAGCCTTTTCCAAGTCGTGTCTTGAAAAAGGCTCTTGTGTGAGCCGAAACGCATTGACACATTTTCCATGAGTGGGGTACACCATATATCCTTGGTTTGAAATAATATTAAAGATACCTTTATGTGCATTGATTCATCCGTATATTCCTTGAGTGGAGTACTCCATATATCCTTGGGTTGAAATAATATTAGATACCTTTATGTGCATTGATTCATCCGTATATTCCTTGAGTGGGGTACTCCATATATCCTTGGGTTGAAATAATATTAAAGATACCTTTATGTGCATTGATTCATCCGTATATTCCTTGAGTGGGGTACTCCACATATCCTTGAGTTGAAATAATATTAAAGATACCTTGATGTATATGTCTCTAAAGGTGTGTACACACGCCAGGATATGCTGTGAGATGCGAGTCCCGATGCGATCAGATCGCATCGGGACTCGCATCGCACGGCATGCATGCAGAGGGACAATTTAGACCAGGCATGTCCAAATTCTGGCCCGGGGGCCATCTGCTGCCCTTGCTGTCATTTGAAGCAGCCCGCAGCCTCCAGCTCACAACGAATGCACAGGACACTAAATGTGGGGCCCCGGCAAGCGCGCCTTTACCTTGCTGCCTGCCACAGTGAGAAGGTGCCGGCCACCAAAGTGAGATGTGTTTGGCATCTTTTGGGTGAGTATGTGTCCAACCCCTGCTGCTGCAATCGTATATCACCCTCCTCCGCAATCACAGTGACAGAGCAGAGGAGGACGGCAGCGGGAGCCCAAGCATCTCCATTCCTTGCAGTGCCTGCTTTGCCTCTCCGTCCTCTGGCTCACACAAGGGGCTGGAAAACATACAGAGAAGGGAGGGGGCAGGCATGAGGACATACAGTGAATGGGGGCAGAGTGGGGGAGATACAGTGAATGGAGGCAGTGATGGCCATTTAGAGAAGGGGGGCAGGCTGGGGGACATAGAGTGAATGGGGACATAGTGAATGGGAGTCATACAGTGAAGGAGGGGCAGGCTAGGGAAAATACAGTGAATGGGGGCAGATTGTGGGACATACAGTGAAAACAGAGCAGTGATGGACATTCAGAGTAGGTGGGCAGACTGAGGGACAGAGTGAATAGATACAGAGTGGGGAACATACAGTGAAAGGGGGACATACAGAGAAGGATGGTCAGGCATGGGAATATACTGTAAAAGGGGCAGAGTGGGGGACATACAGTGAATGGGGGCAGGCTGGGGAATATATAGTGAAGGGGCAGGCTGAGGGACAGAGTGAATGGGGGAAAGTGGGGGACCATTCTGATGTGATTAATGATTCAAAGAATGTCAGGCTGAATGGTCGGCCCCCACAAATTTTCACCTCACTAAAACTGGCCCTCGTCACAAAAAGTTTGGACACCCCTGATTTAGACTATATAGTGCAGATCTGCACTATATAGTCTTGCCTGCCTTCTCTATTTTACTGCCAATTTGTGCTCACACTGGAGCGCGCATTGGGTTAGCAAGCCCTAAAAAAGTATGCGATCTGCATTCCGATGTTCACTATCGGCAACATCGGAAGCCATATCTTACCGTCTGTACACACTATAAGATCACAGAAGAGAGTTTTAGCACAATATTTTGTGGACCACAGAGGTGAGGGGTCTATTTATACACTGTGAAGTTTGAAAGAAACCTTTATACACAGCTTCATAACTTTATTTGTATAACTGAGGTACGCACAGAATTTTGTGTAGTTCATTCCCCACAAAAAAAATCCTTCAAAGAAACAAAAACAAATATGGGAGGGTTTTATCGATTCGTTGTCCAATGATCTGAAGACACAACTCCACAAATTCTTCCGTTCCACCCAATGGTACAAGACCAACAAATATAGCCACTCTTTGAGTGTTTTGGAATTTTAAGCTTTCTCACTGTTAAATGTATCCCTATACGAATGCTTTTAAAAAAGAAAAAATCTGTTACTAATATGTAATTTCCAAAAGTTTCACTGTAATTGGATACTATGGGCCATATTCTAGTTTACTCTTAGAGGCAAATTCCATCTTAGCTGGACAAAACCATGTGCACTGCAGGGGGGGCAGATGTAAAATGTGCAGATAGAATTAGATTTGGTGAGTTACCGTATTTTTCGCACCATAAGACGCACTTTTTCTCCTCAAAAAAGTGGGGGGAAAAGTGTGTGCGTCTTATGGAGCGAATACTTAAAAAAAAACCTGCAAAAACCGCCTGGATGCTGGTGCTGCTGCACCAACATCTCAGGAGCTGCAGCAGAGCCCGCTCCTCCCCTCTAACCGGTACTTGTCAGGACTCAGGCAGCAGGGATCATGCAGTGTGCTGTGGGGTCCGTTCGGTGAATGGGATATAATCGGCGGGGTCCCTGCGGCAGATGGGAAATAGTAGCATAGGGACCCAGCCGAACGGACCCCACAGCACACTGCATCAGTGGCATAGTGCAGGAGCTGGGAAACAATTACCGCGGCGGGGGTCTGGCGGGGTCACAGCTGTAGTGTAGCACTTGCCCTCCGAGATCACTGCTAGGCTCACCCAGCGCCAGCCGCGAACCCTTCCATTCTTCCCGGCTCCTGTATCTTGTTGCCGCTGGGTCCTTGCGGCGGGCGCGTCACTCTGCAGCGCCGCTCACTCGCACCGGATCTCTCCTGCAGGCGCCCAAGCTGTGTATAGATGAATTTGAGTCCAGGTAAAACCTGCATGCGTCCAGGTAAAACCAGCTATTCTATTGACACCACAGAAAGCTCCAGATTTATCCAGCAGTTTTAAAGATTTAACATTTTCACGCAGTTCAACTGGGTTAATGGGGGCCCTGATCAAAACGGGGTACCCCTGGGTTGGGGTACCACAATTACCTCATTTTCCATGAAGCCCTCCATCTCCTCTCTTTCCCCTGTCCATAAGGGGCATTCTAGTGATAATGGTGAGAGGGGGGCCCTTTAATAATATTGCTATGGGGCCCCCAGAATGCTATTTACGCCCCTGCACTGCACGATCCACGCTGCCCAGAACTCTGTGAGCTGCTGACAAGTACAAGGGGGGGGGGGAGCGGGCATTACACTATTTGGTTCAGAATATTTTTTTTCCTGTTTTCCTCCTCTAAAAATAGGTGCGTCTTATGGTCAGGTGCGTCTTATAGAGCGAAAAATACGGTATTTTGTTTCTGTGCAGGAAAAATACTGACTGCTTTATTTCTACACTGCAATATAGATCTCACTTTGAAGAAAAACCCCACCCAAATCTAATTCTCTCTGCACATGTTACATCTGCCCCACCTGCAGTGCACATGGTTTTGTCCAGCTAAGAAGGAATTTGCCTCTAAGAGTGAACTAGAATAAGGCCCTATGTTACAAATATGCTCAATCCTTAATAAAAAATAAAAACCACAACGTTACAACACATTGTTTGTTTCACTTTTTCTTTGTACATTCCACGGACAGTCTTCTTTCTCCCAGTGAATGGAAATTCTCCGTGTATCAGTGGAAACACTGATACACAGAGAATTTCCATTCACTGGGAGAAAGAAGACTGTCCGTAACATCCAAAGATACCTTTACAGAATTTAAATAATCATACTAACTGTGAGTATGGTAAGCAATTCCTGTGACAATATTGTGTAGCTTCCTAATATACGTAAAGAAACCTTTGTACACCTGGCACAGTTAGCTGTTATGTGAGTATGTCCGATTCATCTTACGAATTGTTGAGTGAAGATTCCACATGTTTGCATTTATTTTGCATATACATGGAAAGAAACCTTTATATGTGCACACCCGCATTCATTACTGTGAGTGGGGTATGCTTATTTCAACACCCCATTTTCCAGTTGTATTTCACCAATGGACCTTAATTTTTTGTGACTATACTAAACATTGTTTGTTACATTTTTATTTTATAAATACCACGGAGATCACATACGTCATCAATGAGCAACTGATTACAGAAAGATTCAATGGGACCACAACATTGTCAATACCAAAAGGAATGCATTATATAATTTACTAGTCTCCGTTTTTTGTGCATGTAATGTTGTAGTCATTGGTGTGACCTTTTTGTCTTTAGGAATAGGAGCGTACTAGGGCAGCTTATTAGAGCAACATTTTGAAATACAACACTTTTAGTTTATGCATAAATTTCAGAATTTACCGCCACCTTCTGGTGTTGTCAGTTATGGCACTGGTTACTAACGAAGCTAGTAATTGCTCATGTAATGTGTCTGTTTTAAGTTTGTGGGCACATCTCTGGCGTTATACCTTATCTTTCTGGGTAAGTTTTGTGATGTAGGCCAGGTACCATTTTAGGGGTATGGTTTATTGGGTTGACCTAAAGATGGGTCGACATACTGCAAGGTCGACAGGGGTCTAGGTCGACATGGGACACGGTCAACACATTAGGTTGACACAAGCATTAGGTCGACAGTTAAAAGGTCAATATGGAGTTTTTCACAGTTTTTTTACCTGAATGTCAACATAGTCGACATGGACACTGGATTAAGTGCACCACTGCCCTCGCCATGCTGTGGTCGGCACGCTATTTTATTCTCCCACCACACCCTAGCGGATGGTAAGGCATGAAATACGACCTGTCGGCACATGTTGGCTCAAAAAACCTGTGAAAAACCCCATGTCGAACTTTTGACTGTCGACCTAGACCCCTGTCAACCTTGCAGTATGTCGACCAACCGACCATACCCCCATTTTAGTTGCCCTTCTTTGTACCATCTCTAGTGTAATTATATCCTTCTGGAGATATGGCCTCCAGAACTGGACACAGTGGGGCAGATGTATTAAGCCTTGTGAAGTCATAAAGTTGTGATAAAATGGAAGGTGATAGCGCACCAGCCAATCAACTCCTGTTATTTGTCAAAGACAGCTGATTGGCTGATGCATTATCACCTTCTACTTGATCACATTTCCAGGTTTAATACATCTGTCACAGTGTTCTAGATGAGGTCGTACCAATGACCTATACAGTGGCATTAATACGTCTATCTGCTACTGATTCCTCTCCCTGTGCACCAAGCATCTGACTGGCCTTCCTCATTGCTTTGTTACAGTACTTACCTGCCTAAGTCCCCTGAAATAGTGACACCTAGATCTCTTTCCTCCTCAGTAGTTTCCAATTGAGTACCATTAATACTATATTTAGCCTTTGGATTTTTGAGACCCAAGTGAATGGTTTTGCTTTTTTTTTTTACATTAAACTGCAGTTGCCACGTTGTCGCCCAATCCTCTTGTCTACTTTCAGACATAGAAACTGCCCAGATTTATCAACGTGGTGACACAGGTTGTAATGGGAAGAACTGGAGTATTTATCTTCTGAGTCACGATCGCCTCAAAATAGTTTTGGTTTTGTTACAGGCTATCCCTGTGTCTGCAGAGGATTCTCCTTCATCTGTGCAGCAGTATGTATAAAACTTGCCTTCGATCATTTTTCCTGCTTTACTGTGTTGACAATGTAAGTCCTAACGAGCAGGGCCCTCTTCCCTCATGTGCCTTCTATTACTTAAACCATCTTTGATGGCACCAGATCCTGCGGTTTTCTGCCACGCTGATACTTATGTCAGTGTCCTCTGCTGATGCAGCCATGCTTATGTGCCCTGTACTTGTTTCCTAGCATGGCCACAACGATCATGATCGTGGGCATCGTGAGGAAAAATCGTGGGCATCAACGCGAACCCGAAGCGTGGCGAGCGCAGCGAGCTCGCGAGGGTCGGCGGTACGCGTCCTCCGACCTTTTCATACCCCCACTATCCACGTCGGCGTGGAGTTGAGAATAGAATAGTGTGGCGAGCGCAGCGAGCCACCGAGCCTGAAGCGTGGTGAGCGCAGCGAGCCCCGCGAGGGGACGCGGATACCTGTGAAGCCCGCGAAGGGACGCGTTTACCTGTGAAGGTATCCGCGTCCGCTCGCCACGCTTCGGGCTCGGTGGCTCGCTGCGCTCGCCACACTATTCTATTCTCAACTCCACGCCGACGTGGATAGTGGGGGTATGAAAAGGTCGGAGGACGCGTACCGCCGCCGCTCGCCACGCTTCGGGTTCGCGTTGATCGTAGGGTGGCGTAAACTACTTTTGGGGGGACATTTCACTGTTCAGGGGTGTTTTTTGGGTTTTCTGGCCCATTTACCATTGTTCCCTATGATGATTTCGGTAAATTGAGCCATTTAACATTGATTCCTATGGGAAATCGGGGGCATCGCGGGTAAATTGAGGCATTTAACATTGTTCCCTATGGGGAAATCGGGGGCATCGCGTCTGGACCATTTAAGCCTTTTTTAGCCGCATACGACGCGACCGACGCGATTTTGACTTTTTTCAATGCATTTCAATGGGAAAATCGGGGATTGTGGCCGTGCTAGGAAACAAGTACCCTTGTTTTTTTTATTGTATTCAACTGTAAGTCACTGTTTTGCTTATTCATTTATGGACTGTGCAATTGGGCGCTGCGGATCCCTTGTGGCGCCTTAGAAATAAAGTATAATATAATTATAAAACTGATATAATATGCGCTCTGAGGATGGCTTTAGCAGTCGGCTGTATCATGGTATAGGCCACAGTTTTCCAAACTCGGTCCTCAGGACCCCACACGGCATTGCAGGTCTCCTAACAGAATCACAAGTGAAATAATCAGCTCCACCTGTGGATCTTTTTACAATGTGTCAATGAGTAATGAGTGCACATGCCGTGTGCCCTGGAAAATGTGAACGGTGTGGGATCCTGAGAACCGAGTTTGAGAACCCCTAACCTTCCCATCCAACAGCCTAACCCTAACCTTTGCTCCCTGCCGCCTACCCCCACACCCTCCCCTTGCAGCCTAACCCAGCATCATGTTAACACTCCCCTCATTGCATCAGTCGGAATTCCAGCACTGGCATCCTAATTGTTGTCAGGATTCCGGCGTTGATTGCAGCATCCCGTTGTTTTATGTGAACGTTATATCGGATTGGTCAGCAGTGTGTGTACAATCCCTATTGTAACAGGTTATTTATATGGTCCATCAGAACACTAGAATGTGCTATTATATGCTCATACCTCCCAACATGACCCATTCCAGGAGGGAGAGAATTCTGTTTCTGGACTTCCCTCTTCATTTATGATGGCGATCACCTATTTTGAACAGATTAAACGATCAGAAAGGTGTTTCAACACAGGTGATGTCAATCCTAAATTAAGAAGGAAGTTTATGGAACAGAGCATTGAGTCCCTCCTGGAGAGGGTCATATTGAGAGGTACAGTATATATGCTAGAGGTCAACTGTACTGTATTTGGCTGTTCACCATTATTTGCACACCTGAAAACAAGAGCTCACCTATACATCCTGGCCGTGTCTAGTTTATTGTGTATACTACATACTCGGCTGTGTCCATGATTATTGCACATATGTACTGCTGGGTCATGTGCTGTTGGTTGATTAATAAAGCAAGGATTATACTTACGATAATACCTTTTCTTCGGAATACTTCATGGCAGCCATTACATTGGGTTCATCCCTTTCTCTCTCTCAATTAGACAGGTAGTTTTTTTCCCCCTAGGATCGGACTCCTCCTCTTCCTTATCCTATATAACTGAGCACCTCCCCTCTGACCATAGTCTTTTAAATGTCTCCGCCCCGATCCTAGGGAAAAAACAGAAACAGGGAGGGCTAAAAAATATAGGCTGCCATGAAGTATTCCGAAGAAAAGGTATTATCGTAAGTATAATCCTTGCTTTCTCCTTCATACTTCATGGCAGCCATTACATTGGGATGTACCAAAGCAGTAGGGAGGGTTATACAATAGCTCAAGCCAACGCTTGCCTCAGGACTTCACCTCCAAACTGCACTTCCGCCACATCCAGGGCGTAATGCTTAGAAAACATGTGTAGAGAGGACCAAGTGGCTGCTTGACATATCTCTCTGGCTGACACATTCACCTCTCTTGCCCATGAGACTGACATTGCCCTTGTTGAGTGTGCTTTAATACCCTCAGGGACTGGACGTCCTACTTTTCTGTAGGAAAAGGAAATAACATCTTTAAGCCATCTTGAAATTGTTTGTTTTGCCGGAACGAATCCTTTCTTCGCACCTTGCGGAATCACAAACAAATTTTCTGACTGTCTGAAAGCTGCAGACCTGTCCAAATAATTTTTTATGGCTCTAACCACGTCCAACGTGTGTAAATTTTCTTCTCTCTTACTTGACGGATTCGGATAGAAACAAGGTAATATGATTTCTTGATTTAAATGAAAAGAAGATACTACTTTTGGTAAAAAAGAATGTTTGGTCTTCAAGACCACTTTGTCCGGAAATATCTTCAGATACTGATCCTGTATACACAGAGCTTGAAGTTCACCAACCCTTCTGGCTGAGGTGGTCGAAACTAGGAAGGCTACTTTCCATGTCATAAATTTGAGATTTGCTCTATCTAATGGCTCAAATGGTGCTGACATGCTCCGCCACCGACATACTCTCCAGCATCGGGAACCAAACCCTCCTGGGCCAGAATGGTAGGACTATTATCACCTGACACCTCTCTGTCCTGATTTTGCACAGTACCCTGTGGATGAGGGAGAAAGGTGGGAACATGTAAGCTAGGGCATAGTTCCACCTCTGCGACAGGGCATCGATTCCGCATGATCCCTGCGTTGGGTACCTGGAGAAAAATCGAGGAACTTTCTTGTTGACGGACGACGCCATGAGGTCTATTTCTGGCACACCGAAGTGCTCTACTATCAGCTGAAAGACTGATTGTTTTAGTTCCCATTCGCCTGGAATCAATGAACTGCGACTCAAGAAGTCTGCAATTTGATTTTCCTCTCCTGGAATGTGCAACGCTGAGATAGTCTGTAGATTTGCTTCGGCCCAAGACATTATGTTCTCTACTTCGTCTAACACCCGACTTCTTGTACCCCCTTGACAGTTGATATAAGAGACTGTTGTGATGTTGTCTGAGAACACTCGGACATGAGATTCTTTGATATCTTCTGCGAAGAATTTCATCGCCTGCCACACCGCTCTCAATTCTCTGTGGTTTGATGACCACTCCTTCTCTTGCATCGACCACCTTCCTTGGCACGATCTTCCCAACCCATGTGCCCCCCAACCGGAGGCGCTGGCGTCTGTAGTTATTACTACGAATGTTGGACTTTCTAGTGACCACTTTCTTTCTCTCAGCAGTTCGTAACCCCACCACACTAGGGATTCTCTTACTGTGCTTGGAATTTTTATCCAATGACGTACGACTTCTGGAGAACCTTAGAAGGAACCATTGAAATAGCCTTATCCTCCATCTTGCCCAAGGAGTTACCTCTACCGCTGAGGCCATCATCCCCAGCAAACTCATCGCGGTTCTTAGGGATACACGGGGGTCGTTGCAAATGAGCGTAATTAACTGCTGGATTTTTTCGCACCTTCTTTCTGAAAGGGATATTTGGAATGAAACTGTGTCCACTAGAATGCCTAGGAATTGAATATTTTGTGAAGGAATGAGCCGGCTCTTCTCCCAATTGACCATCCACCCGTGGTTTTGAAGAAACTTGATGGTGTAGTCCCTTACTACAACACTTTCTTCTTCGGACTGAGCTGCTATCAGGATGTCGTCTAGACACGCCCATATCATGATCTTTTGCCTTCTTAATCTTTCTATTAAAATCACCAGAACCTTCGTGAAGACTCGAGGGGAAGAAGTCAGGCCGAACGGCAGGCAAGTGAACTGAAAATGCTTCTCTTTTATGGCAAACCTCAGATACTTTCTGTCGCCTGGAAAAATGGGAATGTGAAAATACGCATCTTTTAAATCGATTGCTACTAGATAATCGTTTTTTCTGATCCCCATCAAAATAGATTTGGTTGTCTCCATGTGAAACTTCTTTTTTCTTAGACGATCGTTCAAACTCAAGTCGAGGATAGTTCTGAATCCGCCTGACACCTTGCATTTGTGTCGATCAGAGCTTGCAAACTTAACTAAGACCTCTTTTTCTGTCTCTAGTAGAGGAACTCTGGAACTTAAAAATTTCGCCAACCTTGGCTTTGAAAGAAACTCCAAACGGTAACCTTCGGTTACTATCTCTAGCACCCATTTGTCTGTGATGCTTTGCTCCCAGATATGAGCAAACTCCAGGAGCATTCCTGCTACTGGGACCTGCTTCATGGGACATCTGGCGTCACTGCTTCTGACTTGTGCCAGAACTTTCGCCTCTCTTTTTAATGTATTGGCGAAAAAATGCACGCGTTGTACCTGAAGCGTACCTGTCGCGAAACGGCCTACCCGGCCTGTATGATCTGGCTTGTCTATATGATTGCCTACTGGAATAGGAATGAAATCTGCCTCTCTTATCCTGAGGCAATCTCACGGATTTGCCCCCGATATTCTCTGAATCATCTGGTCGAGTTTACTTCCGAATAGAAAGGCACCTTCATATGGAAGTGTTGCAAGCTTATTCTTGGAGTGAGAATCCGCAGCCCAAGATTTCAACCAAAGGGCCCTTCTGACCACTACCCCCGAAGTCAGAGACTTGGCAGAGAAATCCAATACATCTAACGATGCCTCACAGACGTAGTCCACTGCCATTTGAATTTGCGCCAGACTTTTGCTCATCTGGTCACGAGAGGCTCTGTCTTGCAGGTCATCCTGTAATGCGGCACACCAAACTCTTAATGCTCTAGAAAGGGATGCTATGGCTACACCTGACTTCATCGACACCGATGTTGATATGTGTAATCGCTTTAGCGCACTCTCCATCCTTTTCTCCATGGGGTCTTTTAAGGACGCACAGTCCTCCAATGGTATGGTTGTACAAGTGGTGACTTCAGAAACAGCTGCATCTATCTTAGGGATGTTACTCCATTTCAAAAAGTCCTCATCCTCAATCCATTCCTTTATTAATATGTCTTTAACAACTTTATGGACAGGGAAGCACCTGCCCTTCCTTGATCTGTCCTCGAATAAAGTATCCAACTCTGGTTGCTTATAATTTAGAGTTTTATAGAGGTTTTTTTAATACCACTTCCACTAAACCTAAATCAAATAAACGTTCGTCTTCAATGACTTCCCCTGACTCAGCAGTGGAATCACCCGAGGCATTATCATCAGAACCAGCAACAATTGATCCACAATCATCATCTATGTCCAAACTGGTTTGTGATCTAGATCTCTTGCTGCTAGTAAACTCCTTTTTTGACACAAAGTTCTTCTCCATCCACTCTCTAAGCTCAGAGATTTGGTTAGACACAGAAGTAGCTTCTTTCTTCTGTAGACAACTTTGTGCACAACACATTTTCACCAGTAAATGATTTGTCACATTCAGGGCATATTTTATCCAATCTCTTCTTAGCTGACTTCTTTTTTGCAACCACAGGCACACTAAAACGAGAAAGAGATAGCCTAACTACCTTTTCTAACCTCAGCAAAGTAAGTAACCAGTCCTCAGAGAGGACTTACCTGGGCAGCGGTACATTCGGTTTAGGAGAGGCATCCTCCATGATGTGCAGCGCTAGTATTCACTTCAAAACTGAATAAGCAGCAGCGCCTGTTACACCGGCCAGGCGCTATAAATACCGGCACTTCCGGTATTTGGAACGCACGCGGCCTGCTGTGGAACGCAGACCGCGTGCAGGTGCGCCGGAAATGCGCATCACTTCCCTCCGACGTTTACTGCACAGAGCAGCTATAAACAGACGCCGGGAACAGTGACCACGCCGGACATGCTGCCGCTGCCTCTCCCACTGCTCTGGACAACACCACTCGCGCCCAGCCACCGCTTCTTGGGCATACATCTCTGGTGAGTCCTACGCACAAATACTCGGGCAAAAGTTCCACCCGTTTTGCCATGTCTTTTTTGGGTTTCAGGCACCGCCAATCCCCATAATATAAAGCAGTAAAAAGATCCATGCCGCCGGCCCGGATCAATATTCAGGGTAAGGCACCGCCATCCCCCCCGCTGCCAGGTCACACCCTACACTAGCTAACCTAACTACCTGTTTACAGACAGAGGAGACAGGAAAAAAGACTATGGTCAGAGGGGAGGTGCTCAGTTATATAGGATAAGGAAGAGGAGGAGTCGGATCCTAGGGGAAAAAACCTACCTGTCTAATTGAGAGAGAGAGAGGGATGATCCCAATGTAATGGCTGCCATGAAGTATGAAGGAGAAAAACTACTTTATAAACAAACATAAAAGAAAAATGGCCACAAGTTCCCCAGCATCAGCGCCAATTAATATTATTATATGTCCCACTGCTTCCAATTCAATGCCAACTGAAATACGTCAGTAAATAGGAAGAAACCATTGCAATAAAAACTTTAAAATATTTTATTAAAATTACAATTATTTAACAGTAACCCCCCAAAAAGTCGTTTAGATGGGCTTTCATTTACAGATACTGTACATAGCACAGTCTTTACAAAGGAGAATTCTACTGTCAGATAATACAGTCCACATATTCCTATTGTGCTGTAATGTTTGCGTTTGGTAACATAATGACTGAAATCCAACTAGGCACAGTCAGGGACACCCAAGGAAGGGGGTGGGTACAAAGAATCAGCACTTCTCCCCCACCCAATATGATGCAGACAGGACTTCTCAGCAATTCAATGATACCCCAATGGAGTCTGTTCAAGATCCCACTTGGACTTGCCCCCTCTAAGCCATCCAGTCAAGTCCCACCTGTCGCTCATCCCTGCACCTTCTTGCTCATGGCCTTCTAAGACTTTCAGACGTTATAAAGCCTGACATCAGATTGTGTTGTACTTATTGCCCGATGGACAGAAAAGGCAGCCAATAAAGGCCCAATACCGACAGCAGTGAGCAGAGGCTTATGGGAGGAGAGTTACCGTATCGGCCAGAACAAGTACTAGAAATAAATGCCAGAAACAAAGACCGATCTGTACCACTGTGATCCTTGCTACATGGTCCACGAGGACATCGCTGCATCATTTATTTACACCGAGTATTATGAAAAAGTATATAATGTGGGAGAAAATATACAAAACAAAGTACTGTAGTACATTCTATTCCAGCCAGAGCGTGACACACAGAGATGACTGCGGCGTTTGTCCAGCGAGGTGTCTTCTGTGAAGAGGCAGTGTGACCTTACATGGTCACACATCGCTGTTGGCTCTGGAAAAGCACAGCACTCTAGGACTGTCATGTAACTACAGCTGTAATGCTAAGGAAGTGTTGGAACATAGCAGTATATAATCAGCAACCTGACACTGTTGCTGGTCCCTGGCAGGGAGGAGTCCTGTCCATGTTAGCTTGTGGCTTACACATTCCATAGAACAGTTCTTAGATCCTCTTTGTCTACTGTACATTTTCTGCACATGGTTACAAGTCACGTAGTGTCCAAACATTTGTCTGATGCTACATTATAAGTGGTTTCCAACTGTATCTTTGATATTGATTGCAGGAGTTGGGCCAACATGAGTCCAAATATATCCCCTCTCGGGCCGGGAAGGGAGGGTGGGGAAGGGCGATGAGCGGGACTTGAAGTACTCAGAGGGGGCATGACATACAAAGTCCAAACAGTCCATTTTCCGAGGAAGATCTTCGTCTGGTCCTTGAGAAGGAAAAACAAATACAATCAGACAAGTGGTCACACGCACTAGAGGCCAAACAACATCGCAGGTCTTATGCTGGCCATAACCTAGTATGATTTAGCCCCTTTTCACCCGATTCCGACGGATCTGGACAAGAAATTAGATCCGATGGGAGGTCCTGTGCGTATCAGAGTCGGAGATCGGACCTGCTGAACGTCTGACCTCAAACTTGGACAGCCTCTAGGCAGAAGGGAATGCAATTGCATGTTATATATAGCATGCGATCCTGCCGCCTGGGACCTTCCCGGGCGGCTCAGGGAGGATCGGCTGCAACTGATGTGAGGTTGCTGGTTCACTGATGCAGGGACATTACATTGTTTATGGCAGTTGTTGTAGGATGTTTGGCATAACACTATAATACTTGGCTAAACGTGGTCCCCAGGACAAGCAGAACAGGCCTGATTAAATCTGCAGCCCCCCAGGCGGTGCTGTCCAAATCTAGCCCAGCACCCCAGTCTGCATCACAATAACTGACTCTTCATCCTGCGGAAGGACATGGCCACGCATAGTTGCAGAACAGGGGATAACCATACATGAATAATTTGCTCCACAACACCCGGCTGCTGGAGAAGCAGAAAAGCTCAGGATCGTGATCCATTGCACCATAGAAATACGGACAGCGCGTTTCTACAGCGCGCACACTTAGGCGATTGTCATACAAACCTATGATGTAAGACGCTGGGTCAAAGTGGTCCTGAGGGCTGGAGAGCGTAGGAATGAGCCAGGTCAGAGCCGCACTCTTCTCGCTGTACTGATCCTGGACAAAGCCCCTGATCTGCGCATAATAGGTTTTACCATCGTCTTCATCAATGACCGAAACCACATCACCGACCTGATAATACAGTCCCTGCAGCAAGGAGAAGATAAGTTACAGAATGTACTGCTAAAGCCTAATGGCTGCACAGCGCATACTGTACATCCCCAAATGGCTACAGGGTATACATACTATATCCAGGTGGTGAGGATGCCCCAGGTCAAAAGACTAAACCCTGGCATCCCAATACCAAGAATCAATACAGGGGCACTGTAAGGGATCAACCCTTTCACTCTACACCCCTGACCCTAACCATGCCCACTAGCGCCTAAACATAAACCCTGTATCCCACCGCTTAAAGCCCTCTAAGGTACTAAACCTAACTCCCCCTCCCCACAGCCCAACCCTATGTCACCTTACTAGTGCTTAAACCTAATACCCCCTTCCCTGGCCACATAATCACCAACCGGGATGCCTGCTATAGTTTATTCCCGCGTCAGCATCTCGATCTCTTTGCAGTTCTGGCACTGGTATTTTGAACGCGGTTGGGATGCCGGTGTTGGTATATTAAAAGCTGTGATATAGGACTGGTTGCAAGCACTCACTACTGCCACCGTGTGGAGCTTTTCTTTTATAATTTCTTAAGGTCTTTTTACAGATCCTCAAATGCAGCTTCCTTGACTTAAGGCCCCACACACACACACATTGTGAATTTGAGCTCAAAGTAGCCTGTTTTACTGCCTGAGTGAACCACTTTCCACGTCTCCTACTGTGATAATCTCTGGGCCGGCTGAAAATCGCTCAGGGTGTATACACAGCCAGCAGTTTACTATACACCTAGCTTATTTCCAGAGCACGTATACCCCTTCGATGCACAGAATAAGCGCCGAGAGGAGGTCACATGGAACATTTGGGATGGTGACCCCGCTATAACATTACCTTGTGGAAGATGGATTCTGACGTCACTATAGTGGACACGGCTTCTGGAGCCTTAATGGGCTATTAAATATAAAAAAACAATAGTCAATAGATTTCATATAAACATCAGACCGTGTGTTCTGCAGTCTTTGTTCCAAATACTGTTGCCATTTGCAAAAGCTGGGTACATACTGAGGCATTGTGTATCCAGACGATATATCGACCCACCGTGCCGATCTATCGTAACCTGGGCACATACTGAGAGATATTCATGAAGGTGCTTCATTGGCATACATGTTGTTGGTAGCGATATCAGCAGAGGATCAAACCTCACAATGTGGCCAGCTGCTGCAGGCACCCACACATCAGGCATCCACACACTGCCTGATACAGACCGATGTGAGCGATATGTGGATCTAATCTGATTCGCTCAATGTGTACCCAGCTTAGGAATCCTTATACTGCGATAAAGCATAGTTTGGGGTCTATAGTCAGATTATGGTAACATTGGGGCTGATTCATTGATGATGCAATTTTGATTTTAAAAGGTTGCATGATTTCTACAAGACTCGCACTGAACACCCATCAATCAATGATTAGCTGGAATGTAAAAACTAACAACTCCGCCCCATCTCCCCATTCCCCTTACTAGGTAACACATGAATGTATACAGATCAAGTATGTGTCCAACGTTGGCCCTCCAGATGTTTTAAAACTACGCATCCCAGCATGCTTTGCAATAGTTTTAGCATTCTCTAATAGCAAAACTGTGGCAAAGCATGCTGGGATGTGTAGTTTCACAACATCTGGAGGGCCAACGTTGGACATGCCTGGTCTAGAGCCTCGTATGTAGAATGAACCATCTATACTCACTTTATTTAAAAAAAAAAAGGATGACAGATTGAAGGTGCGTTTGCCACCTCTCCTCCAGCCCAATTCTGCTCTCCTCACTTTATACTTGACCACCTATAGTCCCCCTAGAATGTAAATTTTGACCGGAGACCCTATAGCCTTCTGTATTCAATACAATACTAATCTGTGGGTTGTAATTATGGGTTGGGATCGTTTAGTCGACCATAACTACGTCGAGAAGCAATGGGTAGATATCACTAGGTCGACATGCAGCAAGGTCGACATGGGTCTTGGTCGACACTAGCGTTATGTCGAGTCAAAAGGTCGATATGGGGGTTTTCACCCGAATGTCAACACAGTCGACATGAGCACAGTTTGAAGTGCACCGCATCGCTCGGCACACTATTTTATTCTCCCACCATGCCCTAGTTGATGGTAGGGCATGAAATACCGCCTGTCGGCTCAAAAAAATCAGTGAAAAACCAATGTCGACCTTTTGACTGTCGACTTAACACTAGTGTCGACCTAATGCCATGTCGACCTAGATCCATGTGGACCTTGACCCATGTCGACCCAGTTACTGTAGACCTAATGACCGTATCCTGTAATTATGTACAGTATATGTGAGGCTGGTTACACACTATATCAGTGGTTCCCAAACAAGCACGGGACTCTAGAGCAGTGATGGCTAACCTTGACACTCCAGCTGATGTTGAACTACACATCCCAGAATGCAGTTTTACTATTTGGCCATGCTAAAACTGATGCAAGGCATGCTGGCATGTGTAGTTCAACAACAGCTGGAGTGTCAAGGTTAGCCATCACTGCTAACCTTTTTTTTCCCAGCACCCCTCGTTCTGTTATATGGTGTACTCATAATATATCTTTGCTGCTGGGATGAAGGGAAATCAGGATGATCCTCATGCCAATGTATGCCCAGAAATCAGGAAGACCTTTGTGCCGGCCCTGCACTATGTCATTTATTGTGCAGGACATAGTAGTCATATTATTATTATGCTTTAATGCCCTGATCAAACCATTTTAATATCAGCATTACATGGGCAATAATTGAAGTAATAAAAACCCTTATACTAATATCTGACAAAATAAATCAAAATCAATATATAAAATATAAAAACAGCAAAATAAAGGGTACTTGTGAGTTATCCGGGCTGCCGATTTCTAAATCGGGTCGGATCAGGCACATCGCATCGCATCGCATGCGACCATCGGATGCGATGCGATGCGATGACCCGATTTTTCCATAGGAATCAATGTTAAATTGGACTGAGTCCATTTTAACATGGAATTCAATGGGAAAAAGGGGTCCTTTTCATACCCCTACTATCCAAGTGGGCATGGAGTTGGATATAAACCTGTGGCGAGCGTAGCGAGCCACCGAGCCCGAAGCGTGGCGAGCGTAGAGAGCCCCGCGAGGGGACACAGAATACCGTTCGCTCGCCACGCTTTGGGCTCGGTGGCTCGCTATGCTCGCCACAGGTTTATATCCAACTCCATGCCCACTTGGATAGTAGGGGTATGAAAAGGACCCCTTTTTCCCATTGAATTCCATGTTAAAATGGACTCAGTCAATTTTAACATTGATTCCTATGGAAAAATCGGGTCATCGCATCCGATGGTCGCATGCGATGCGATGCGATATCGCATCGCATCGCATCTGATTGTATGCCTTAACTTAAGGCATACAATCAAAAAATCGGCAGCCCGGATAACTCACAAGTACCAAATAAAGTCCCAGGAGTAATTAGCTTACGTTTTTCAGTTTAAATATATGCCGCCGTCCTTTCCCTTTGGTAGAAACCTTCTTTTCAATAGCCGGAGCAGACTTATACTTTGTGTTCCTCAAACGGGCAGATCTTCTGTGGATTTCCTGCTTGGACTATCGGTGAAACAAGGTTACATGGTAGAGTCAGTGTCACCAGTCACAGTGATTGTACACAAAGCAGGCGATCACACCCCCAGTGACGCTGGGAATACTGGGTAAAGATAACTCCTCCCCTTAAGCCTGCAACTCTAAACCTCCATCCCACACACATCCTTACCCCCCCCCCCCCCCCCCCTCCACACATACACTGTTCTTCCGAGCCCCTCTTATCCATTTAGCAATAGCCCATAAAAAATAAAGACTTCATTTAAAACAAATAATGTTCCCCACACCACAGATATGTACTTTGTAATAATAATGATGATGAGAACAACAATTACTGACCTGCTTTCCACTGCCCCCATTACTCTGCTGTGAGGCCGAGGTACTGGCGAAGCTTATCCCACTATAAGTGCTGCTTGATCCAGTACCAGCAGCGTAGTTACCAGTACCCGCAGTGCTGCCCTTCCCAGTGCAGTTGTTGCAGAGGATCTCTCCCTGACTTCCTTTCTTCCACATGGAAGAGGAGGTGGTCTTACACATGCTGCAGGTGGGCTTCAGTCCAAGAGGCATCTGCATTGTACATCACAATCACAGTAAGTATCTAATGGACCTAAGTAACACAGTACGTGTACAAGAACAGGACCATGGGAAAGACATGGGTGACAAACGTCTGTGTATCCTGCTAGAACACAGAACATACAGGAACAGGTCAGTGTGAGAGAATTGTGTCACTCACCTTGTGCGAATATTCCAACGTTTCCTCATCCACCAATCACCTGCAAGATAAACAAATATCAGGAAATACAAAGTGACATATACTCGCCTCTGGGAGAACAAAAGACAGAGGCATCCAATTTCCTTGTGCCTCACTATACACTGGCAGCACACTCAGAACAAACGAGGAGGTATTACCGATAAACATTGATTAAACACATATCAATGTATTGTGATATCTGGGATTTTGCTTCACCTGCCTCATTTTCGTGCAGATAATGACGTTGCTGCCGCGAGAACACTTGTTTCACAAGCACCTGCATGCAAGCCTCACATCACCAAGTCCAATGCCAAGCATCATATGGAGTGGTGTAATGCACAGACACTAGAGTGTGGATCAGTGGAATCGTGTTATGTGGAATGACCAATCACATTTCTGTGTGTCAGTCAGATGGGCGAGTCTGGGTTCGGCAGGTGCTTGGAGAACGTTACCGGCCTGACTGCATTATGCCAACTGTAAAGTTTAGAGGAGGAGGGATAATGGAATGGGGTTGTTTTCCAGTGAAGAGCAATCTGATTGCTTCATACCAAGTCATTCTGAACAATGCTAACAGTTTGGGGAAGGCCCTTCTCTATTCCGGGGTACGGTCAGCAGTAATAAGGTCGACAGTCAATAGCTCGACACATAAAAATAGTTGACATGGACAAAAGGTTGACAAGCAATAGGTCGACATGGGAAAGGTCAACATGAGAATTTAGCTTTTATTTCCCCAAAAATGTGTTTTTTTTCATACTATTGTGGACATAGATAACAATAGTGTGCTGAGTGTAGAGAAGCATGGCAGGCCATGCGAGGGGAGGCTATACACTTGTACGGTGTCCATGTCAACCTTTTCCATGTCGACTTTTTTCATGTGTGGACCTTGTGACCCATAACCTTCTATTCCAACATGACTGTGCCCCAATGCATGGACATGACTGGCCTGCGGAGCCATAGAAAGAGAGAGAGATATGTATATGCATGATACGGGGTATGTATTGCTAGACAGGCGGGAACAGTGTGACTTGAGCTGTGGCGGAACTACAAATATCAGCATGCACAGGCTGGTCGGGAAGGACACAGACCTCAGTGATCTCCGAGAGACCCCGGCAGTGACTCCTCCAGGCCCCGGTGATAAGCTCCGCTGGATTCCGCCACTGCTGGCAGGGAAGCGGGTGACAGACCAACGTGCCCCTGGTAACTGTCCGGTAACACAAACAAACAGGGCAGCAGCGCCGGCGGAACTGCCACCATTCACATCCGGGACACGCAGCTCCGCCGCTGCTGATTGGCCGGGATGCTGGTGACGTTGTGTGTAGGGGGCGGGTCATGTGATCATGCCTGTAGTAGTCGTACCTGACCGTCGGGGGGCAGCATCTGTTGCGTTCTAAATAATGCGCATAGACGGGGATGGGATATGGTACCACACCCGGGGATGGATATAGATAAGATAAGATTAGATAGATATATTAGATTAGCATCAATTACTGTGAGTAACTGCATATTACTTTCTGTAACTATATTGTACTGTAATTACTGTATATAACTGTGTATTACTGTCACTTTATTACTGTATGTAACTGTTATATGACCATGTATATTGATGTTTATAGCTGCAGACTGTGGTTTGTAAATGTATATAGCTGGATTTGTGCATATTAACTCTTTGCAGTCCAATTTTTTTGCAAATCAAGTAGTCACATGGTTTAAATTAATTGTAAGTTTTTATTTTTATATTACATAAAAAACGGTCTACGTTGAACGGTGTTAATGCATACCTCCCAACTGTCACGATTTCCGCGGGAACGTCCCGATATTCGGGGACGTTCCCAGGGCCGCCATTGTCCCGCGGTGGGGGGGACAGTTGGGAGCCCCCCCAGCTTGCCGAGAATAGACGCTGCGCACAGCATCTATTCAGCGCCGACGAGCGGCGACAACGGGGCGTGGCCGGAGTTCGCGTCACCCCGTGAGGCCACGCCCCTTTCCTCAAGGCCACGCCCCCTTTTCGGGACTTCAAAAGTTGGGAGGTATGGTTAATGTTCTTATTTTAAAGTGGCTCACCATTGGATCTGCTAGTAGCGCTAGGGCTGTTGAGCCTGGACCTGCCTGATTTAATGTATATTACTTTGCACGGAATACATATGTATAACCGGCAGAGGTAATCAGCTGGTCGAAGGAGCAATTAGAAAACGGGAGCGCGCACCCGGCAATTTATCGCTGGGGCACAGTCCCATCACTGGCAATATGGTCGCCAGCAACCATATTCCCAGCGATATCAGCCCCTATCGCTGCCGTGTGTACACGGCTATAGATTTTGGTAGTGGAGGTTAGGGGAAGTCACTAGGAAGAGGGTTACATTGTGGGAGGGAAGGTTAGGGATAGGCTGCAAATTGGAGGTTAGGCAGTAGCAGAAGGGTTAGGTTCTTGGAGAGTAGGTGAGGCACTAGGGGATGATTAGATGGTAGTAGGGAAGGTTAGGATTAGGCACTAAAGGTGGGTGAGATTGTGGATGGGAAGTTTGGGTTAGGCACTACGGGAAAGGTTAGGTTATGAAAGGGGAGGTTAGACACTAGGGGGAGGGTTAGATTAGGGTCAAGCATTAGCAAAAGAGTTAGATTCTGGTGGGAGGGGAGGTTAGGCACTAGAGAGATAGTATGTAGGAGGGGACGTTGGGCTAGGCAGTAGGGGGGAAGGTTAGATTCTGGTGGGAGGGGAGGTTAGGCACTAGAGAGAGAGTACGTAGGAGGGCACGTTGGGCTTAGGCAGTAGGGGGAGGTTAGATTCTGGTGGGAGGGGAGGTTGGTCTTAGGAAGTGGGGGGGTTAGATTCTGGTGGGAGGGGAGGTTAGGCGCTTATCAATACCGATATAAAAGTAACTAGAAGGACAATAAGTGAAGTGCGCAGTTTACGTACTCTTTCCGTAACCTGCTTACCCTTTAAACCTAGCTACGTGCGAACAAAGCGTAGCGGACCTTTTCCGTGTATTATACACGCTTAATTGACACCAGTAATTGAGTATCCCTTCGCAGTACTTAGTACCTAAACTGCGAATACCTTTTAAGGACAATGTCCGTAATACACCTTATCGCTAGATGCGAATAATAGACGAGACCAGGATATAACTCAAAGTGAGGAGATAGATTCTCCAAATAGTGTATTTTAGTCCCTAGCGGACAACAGGGGGTTACAGAGAGAGAGAACACAGTATAACACGTGATAAAGATAAATTAACAATACTAAGTACACTTTAAACTAACAGGGGAACCTGAAACAGATACAGAATATAATCAGCCACATTACATAAACAGGAATACAAATGTTACCGTCATGGAATAGCGCAGCGCAGTCCGGTTGGAGCTCGCTATATTCAAATAGAACTATAGCCCGGTCAATGGTGAAGGGATAGATGCAGTGCCAAAGTGACCGAGCCAGCTCAGGGATAGCTATCTTTATAGTGTCCAAACAAAGGGGGGGTCAAAGGCCATTTCCATTGGTCAAGGGTTCAAATGTCAAGTCCTCAGGGATTGGAGCAAAGTACTGCACCCAATAAGGATTGGTGCAGGGGGAGTGTGCTTTGGTGTCCTTTGTTTGTTGGCATCGTCGTCGGGGTCGTAAATCAGCAACAAGAACCGGTTATAGCTTAATTCCTTTGTCTTACACAGTTCTAACAGAAATAGTACATAGAATATGGATTTTGTCTGTAATTATCGGACCTTATGATTTGCGAAGATTTCACTACGACCAGAGTGCTGCGCATGAGAACCGGAACATAACGATACTAAACATGAAAAGAAAGAATTGCATATTGTTAGTTAAACTATGTGTAGTGCACTAAACCATTTTTAAACCATTGCTCTTACCCATATCTGCGGCTCCTTCTTCAGATGTTGTTTCATGTTACCTGGTTGTGGGGTATGTGTATGTTCTACTCCCTGTTTGCATATATGTGTCACTCTTAGGGCGGCGTTGGCTAATAGATGGGGCTATGGCTATGTGTTGAGACCTACCTGTCTCCTCCCGGTGTGTCTCCCAGTTACTTATGTATGTGTTATTTTTCCTATGGTTCCCTACCCTGCAATGTCTGGCTAGGTGTCCTTCTTTACCACAGTTGAAACATATTGTTTGTTTCCGTCCTACCGTGTCTGGCCGTGTGTGTTGCATGTTTTTGGTTGGGGCCTTACTGAAAGCGTGACTGCTAACTGCCATCAGTTTCAGCACACCGTTTGTTTGCATTTCTCTCATAACTTGTTTGTCTAGACAGCAGATTTTCTTAATGCGTCTATGGTCATTTCTCTGCAGTTGGGGAAAATGGTTTCTATGCGGGTTCTCAAATTATCTGTAAGACCTTGTATCAGCACAGAGACAATCACTCCCCTAATGTGTATGTTGTCCTTGGGGTCAGGGATACCAGTGTGTTTTGGCAATGCCTGCAAAGCACGGTTGAAATATCCGCTGGCAGATTCACCATCTTTTTGTTTGATAGTGAACGTCAGGATATTTTCAACCGTCCCAGGGAAATATACACCCAATTGTATATTTATTAGGCGTATATTTTCCTGGTTGCCCTGTTCAGTTAAAATCTTATCGCCCTCCACACCACTATCCCGAATAAATTTCGGGATATCTATGTGTAAGGGTAGTCAAGCTCTCAACATGTGTCGCCAATCCTTATTGGTGGGCAGTGTTCCCTCTAAGCTGTGCGCGCGTGCACGCGCACACAACTCAACGAGCATGCGCACAGACATTACAACAGAGCGCTCAAAGAAGCAGTGCTCCCTTTTTTCAGTTGTGGACTCAATTAATGTGTGTTTCACCCATTTACTACATTGTGTGTTGTGTTTTGAATGTTTAAATGTTTAATATCATTTTGCAGTAAAGTTAACACAAATGCTGAACGTCATTTTCCAGTTATATATAAGTGACGCACAAAATTTTTAATTTCCTTCAAAAGTTGCACAGCTAAAATCTTTTGCCGCACACAGCCTTCGTAAAATTAGAGGGAACATTGTTGGTGGGCTCATCTGAATTTCCCAGCTCCCTTACAAATTTCTGACACTTTGCCAGATTTTTCCTGGGATCAGGGAAATTTGAGATGATTGAACAACGTTCCAATCGTGTCCACGTATTGTGCAAGTCGCTAACCCTTACAGGCATTACCTCATCTCTGTCTCCCCTTCCACAAGGAGCTTCCACTGTGTGCAGAGGGTAGGTTTGTATCCCCTCCGCACCATTGGACAATACTCCATGAATAACTATCTCTGTGCTGTGTTGTGTGTGCTTACCTGTGTCTCCGAGTGTGTTCCTGGCATCAGCCATCTCCTCGGCTAGAATGGCAGCAGCAGCTTGGACCGTCTCATCCTTTCTCTCATTTCCGCTAGCTTCGCAAGGGATGGCTGGTGTCAGGAACTCCTCCTCCGGATCTGTACCTTGCTTATAGGGGATAAAAACAGTATACAGGTTATTCATTTGCATGAATTTGTTCGTTCCACTTTGGACAGGAATTGTTCCCTCTTGTACATATTAGGAGGTAAAAACATTCGTATTCCTGTGGCTGATTACATTTGCATCTGACAAATAACCATGTTCCCTTTGAATTTTTCTTTCCTTCTGCCACAAGTTTAGACATTCATTTTGTTCAACTCTCTCCTTGAGTGACAAGAGCAGACATATCTTATCTCTCACTGCTGATAAGACTTCAGGATCGAAATTACCAACACTGGGAAATTCTACCTTGCTGCCCTGTGTCATTTCCTTCCATTTATTTAAGTAAACAACTGCTCGTTCACCGTGCTTCCTGCACATTATGAATGCCGCTGATCCTTGTGGTCGGCGTAGTTCTTCCATATGTAGCACGACCCCCTGGTGTGAGCTACGGTTCCCCATTATGGGAATGATAGGTTCACTCTAAGAGAGGCCGGTGGGTAATTTATCAGTGAGCAATACCCAAAACACTCCTTCTCAATAGCCTGAAACGTTTCCGCACTTAAGTGTGACACTCAGTCTATGAGGATGTTACTCAATCACCACTCGCTTTCGGCTAGAAACGAATCGCTAGTCGACTTGCAGGGTGCGGCCAAATTTTGCTGAACACAGAAAAACTTGTTTTTCCTGTATCCTTCAAAACTGGTTTTCTAAAGGGGCTAATCAGATCACTGGGTTCCGATTTAGCTTCTTGAACCCTTCCGGAGGATCCAAATAGGCAGGTCCACGAAAGGGGCAGTTCCTATCGGCACGTCATCACGCACACCTATATGTCTTATTTCAACACATAAATACTATCCTGATCTGGACTGCGCTGTGGGTCGCATCGTCACACGCCCGTTCACCCAATGATTTTCACACTGGATGCTATTTACACCTTGGCCTTACGCTTAAAAAACTTAAAATATTTCTGTACAGAAAACTTTCCCTAGTTGGTAGTTTCTCACTAGATGCTTATGCGAGTATAAACCCCTTAAATGGCTATAGGAATCTATTAAAATAATGCTTGAGTTGCTTGTTTTTGAAAAAATGACTTTTATTAATTACCGCTTTATCCACAGTTTGTTAATATACCATTTAAATAGAGCTTGTGATTAATACTAGCCACCTCTGGGCTCCTATGTGTGCTGCATGTGCAGTGCCCGCGAACAGCCACGTGTGCACGTGTGTTTGTTAAAACCTGTTCACAGGCCGCCGATGAATCGGCCACCCACGTGTTCTACAGTGTATTTGTAAGGTCGCGATCGGGTTCCGCTAAACACAGCAATTTCGCAGAAATGCGAAAATAATCCCGAAACAAGTATGCAAGTTACGTACAAAGATGCGAAATAAATCCCGCACTTAATCCGTAAATTACGTACAAAGATGCGAAAATATACCTAACGTAACCATGTGTGTGCGTACCTTACGTAATACACTGCAGACGCTTTACGTTACTGTAAAAGGCCCAGAACTTATCGCTACGTGGCGGAGTCCCTGACCCTGCAGTAACGGACAACAAAAGGTTATAGTTTTACACTGAAGGAATCCACTATGTACTATAATAAACACAGGCCTTTGCCTCCACGTGTGTGAAACCTTATCCCACGCGCACATGTACCGTAACTATAAACAAGCAATTCAAGACACTATACCCTGTTAAACTACTGGTGGCAGGCAGAAATACAGTTTATACAAACTCCATATATGTTTTAAAAACAACACGCAATTTCTCTTTGGACTTCACTTATTATGCCTCGGGTTCATACGCTAGCACCTCTCAAACCCTTTACCGCCGCGGACTTGGCCTCTCCAGCAATGGTTAAATGATCACTTCCACCCTTTTGCTGGTATAGGCTCAAGTCGTGCGCTTGGTACAGTGTTCTAGAGAATGTAACGCTCGGACGAAGCCTGCAATTATCAATACCGATATAAAAGTAACTAGAAGGACAATAAGTGAAGTGCGCAGTTTACGTACTCTTTCCGTAACCTGCTTACCCTTTAAACCTAGCTACGTGCGAACAAAGCGTAGCGGACCTTTTCCGTGTATTATACACGCTTAATCGACACCAGAAATTGAGTATCCCTTCATAGTACTTAGTACCTAAACTGCAAATACCTTTTAAGGACAATGTCCGTAATACACCTTATCGCTAGATGCGAATAATAGACGAGACCAGGACATAACTCAAAGTGAGGAGATAGATTCTCCAAATAGTGTATTTTAGTCCCTAGCGGACAACAGGGGGTTACAGAGAGAGAGAACACAGTATAACACGTGATAAAGATAAATTAACAATACTAAGTACACTTTAAACTAACAGGGGAACAGAAACAGATACAGAATATAATCAGCCACATTACATAAACAGGAATACAAATGTTACCGTCATGGAATAGCGCAGCGCATTCCGGTCGGAGCTCGCTATATTCAAATAGAACTATAGCCCGGTCAATGGTGAAGGGATAGATGCAGTGCCAAAGTGACTGAGCCAGCTCAGGGATAGCTATCTTTATAGTGTCCAAACAAAGGGGGGGTCAAAGGCCATTTCCATTGGTCAAGGGTTCAAATGTCAAGTCCTCAGGGATTGGAGCCAAGTACTGCACCCAATAAGGATTGGTGCAGGGTGAGTGTGCTTTGGTGTCCTTTGTTTGTTGGCATCGTCGTCGGGGTCGTAAATCAGCAACAAGTACCGGTTATAGCTTGATTCCTTTGTCTTACACAGTTCTAACAGAAATAGTACATGGAATATGGATTTTGTCCGTAATTATCGGAGCATATGATTTGCGAAGATTTCGCTACGACCGGAGTGCTGCGCATGAGAAACGGAACATACCGATACTAAACATGAACAGAAAGAATTGCATATTGTTAGTTAAACTATGTGTAGTGCACTAAACCTTTAAATAAACATCCTTTATTCTGTGTTAATGTGGGATATGAATTTATGTGTCTTAGTATGGCGGCTCTTAAGGTTTGCTTCGCTACACAGAACCTGTGTATAATACTTTATTTGCGCAACTCTGCGAACCAAAATGGCGGCCATACTATCCTAAAATGGCGTGTGTGCAACTCGACTTTAACACGCTAGATAGATGGTTAGTACATAGGAGGGGAGGTTGGTCTTAGGAAGTGGGGGGGGGGGGGGGTTAGATTGTGGTAGGGGGAGGTTAGGGTTAGGCAGTAGTTGTAGCATGGGAGGTTTGGATCAAGGTGGAGGGTTACATTGCAGGAGGAGAGGATGGGGTTATGAACTAGTTAGATGGCTGCATTGAGGGAGGGGAGTAGGGTGGCAAATCCCAGGATCGGGATCGGCGGGATCCCGGGATTTGGCCCCTAAAACGCCGGGATTTTAATCCCGGGATTGGAGTTTCCAATCCCGGGATTAGAATGCGCATGCGCAGTCTAATGCCGGGCAGCGTCTGAGCGTGTGCTCAGACACTGCCCGGCTTCTCCCTTACCTGGCAGTATGGCTCTGCGCAGCGTGACGAGCCCAGAGGTCACGCTGCGCAGGCCAAGTAGCAGCTGCACACAGACGCGTCCAACATGACACGCCTGCCCGCCCGCCCGCCTGACCGGCTCCTGTATCCTGCCTGCCCGGCTCCTGCTGCTCACCCGCCCGCCTCCCGGCATCAATCAGCCGCCCACCCTCCCAGCTTCACCGACCACCCTCCCGGCCGCACCGCACATGTAAGTAAATATGCGGGGCGGCCGGGGCAGGTTTTTTAATCAGGGAAGCCAATCCCGGGATCCCGGGAATGGGCATTTTTCAATCCCGAATTCCGGGATTGAAAAAATGCTCCGGGATTGGCAACCCTAGAGGGGAGGTTGGGTTTAGGCACTAGGGAGAGGTTTAGGTGTGAGGGGAGGTTGGGTTTAGGCACTAAGGAAAGGGTTAGGTTAGACTCCCCTCCCACACTGTGTATAGCATACATTATTGCATAATATGGTTTATAAAGTGTTTACAATTGTATTGCAGTGATACCGATTCTTATGTAGAATTGGGTGGAAAATGCATGTGTAAATATTACATAATTTCAGTAGTATCAACTTTAAAACTTGACGTATTCTAAGAAGAGGGACGGCATAATATGGCCTGTGAGCCAAGAGGTTTACCCCTAGTGGGAGGGTAAGTTTTTGGGAAGGGAGGTTAGGGACTATGGAAAAGGTTAAGGTCAGGTATTAGGGGTAGGGTTAGTTTGGTTAGTGTTTGAACTAGGGGCAAGTTTACATTACGGGAGGGGAGGTTATGGTTTGCCCTAGGGAGAGGGTTATGGTGTGAGATGGGAGGTTAGGCACTATAGGGAAGCTTAGATTGTAGTAGGGGAGGTTAGGGTTATGCACTCGTGCATCTAGCACAGTTTTTCAAGAAAAAGTGCACCAGACGCATGAAACACGTTGGACCCACTGCCAACGTGGACCCCCTTTCCCCCTCTATCATCTCACACCGCAGCCGCCGGAGAAGCATGTAGTCATCATGGGGTGCCCGCAAGCTCCAAAGAATACCGGACAGCGTGAGGGAAGAAGCGGCTGTTACACAGGGCCTTATTCTAGTTCATTCTTTCTGAGAAAATCCTTCTTAGATGGACAAAACCATGTGCACTGCAGGGGGCCAGATGTAAAATGTGATGTAAAGAATTAGATTTGGGTGAGTTATTTTGTTTCTGTGCAGGGTAAATACTGGCTGCTTTATTTTTACACTGCAATATAGATCTCACTTCAATCTAATTCCCTCTGCACAAGTTACATCTGCCCCCCTGCAGTGCACATGGTTTTGTCCATCTAAGAAGGATTTTGTCAGAAAGAGTGAACTAGAATAAGGCCCACAGTGCTGTCACTGCCGTACCGCACCCTGCCAATGGATATTTCTGCAGATAGGGGAAGCAGATAGATCCAAGGACTTGGAAAATAACTCAAGAAGAGTTGTAAACATTGAATTTATTCTTTCACTTATATTAAATATTTTTTTCCCCACCGTTGCATACTTTATTTTCTTCTCTCCCTTTTTCCCTACTCCTTTATCATATTTAGCGCTCACTTTAAATTTTACTATCCTTAGGACAAGTTGGAATCGTGTATGAGGGCCTTAAGCCTCGGAGTCAGTGGAGAGACCCTGTATTAATATATGTAATGACTATGTATTACTGTTATCTATATAGGTTGTGTTGTATATGTTACCATTTATAGTGATGTACTACTGAATATATATACTGTCCTGTCCTTTGTTAGCAAGGCATCAGTCACACAATGTGGCACCAAGCTCCAGGAATCAGCCATACAGAAACTACGGCCGTTTTGAAAAGTTAAATTGATGAAACGCGTATTGTAGGGTCCAATCAATTACACCATGAAAATGCCACTCTCCTGCTGAAATGAAGGCCAACTGCAACCAAGACGCACTAAGCTTCAAAAGTGATAAAATGGAGAGTGATAAACAGCCAGCCAATCAGTACCTACCTGTCATGCCACAGACTGTGTTTGAAAAATGTCAGGCAGGAGCTGATTGGTTAGTTGTTTATCACTCTCCATTTTATTACTTTTGAAGCTTAGTGCATCTGGCCCACACACTGTAAAGGCTCCCATACCCCAGAACGAGATTGTACACAACCTTTCGAACCTGTTGATAATGCCACTTTTAGTTCCCAATCCTCCCCTGCTCTCATGTACTCCATAGACCTCGATGTTCTACAGTGGAGAGAAATATAGATTTCAAAAGGAAAAGTAGAAGGGGGACAGGCACTTGTACAGGGATCTTTTACTAAATCAGATGGATCAGATCAGTGAAAGGATAAACATTTCCTATGTGATCTGACTTACTGTGTCCTGCCACCAGCAGTGTGAAGCCACACATCTGATCACAGACAAGCACTTTAAGCGATCGGTGGATGTAACATCACATTAAATAACAGAGTATTCAGATAAACATCTCTCCTTTCACATTTGCTTGGGGACCAGAGATTGTTAAATGGCTGGGTGCCGGACGGGGTCCCAACAGTCGGGATCCGGACAGGCATTCACCAGACGTTGGGATCCCGACTCAAAACACCGACAGCCGGGTTCCCAACGGCCACCCGCTATTTTCCCTTGTGGGGGTCCACGACCCCCATAGAGCGAGAATAGAATAGGTGGCTCGCATGGCGAGCCCGCAAGGGGCTTAGTTGCACTCACCATGCTGTCTGGGTCCGGACAGTCGGGATCCCGACATCGGGATAATGACTGTCGGGATCCCGACTGTCGGACCCCTATACCACACCCAAATGGCTGTTGTGTCGTTTATATCATGTTTACAGCTGCCAATAGGTTTTTTTTCACAAGTTATAAAAACCCCAGTACAGATGTTCTGTTGGGAGAACACCCACCTACGTTTATACACCCAGTCTTAAGGCTGCTATACACACTGCAATAGCAGCATGCGATACACGCTCCCGCGGGCATCGCATCGCACAGCACAAAAAGTATGTGCTGTACATACTTTTTGTACTGCTTTCGGATCGCATTGCATGCAAAACGCATGCTGTGCAATGCGATCTAGCCCATAACACATGCGATTCTCGCAGCGTGTATGGGCACCTTACGAGGTCAGTTTACTAAAGCTACTAAAAATGAAGAGAGATGATGCTTCCCATAGCAACCAGAGCCTATCATTGTCTAAGGATGCAACTGAGAAGCTTTACTAAACTTACCCTTACTAAACTGTAAAGGTGCCCATACACGCACTGATATGTGTGCTGTGCATTTTGTACTTTATTTGTGCCGTGCGATTTTGGCACTTGTAGGGGATGTGATGGGAAGCACTGTATTTTGCAGGTGCGATGCGATGAGATTTTAGCCATTTTTTTCCCCAAAGTTAATAGGTTTTAATGGACATCGCATCACATCACATCACATCACATCACATGTACTCCTGTACTGATGCGATGCAATGAAGCACAAAAAGTACTGCCTGCAGATACTTTTTGTGCTTTACAATATTGTACCTGCGGAGACGCACATCCCATCGCATCCCCGCAGGTACACGGCGCGATTATCGCACATGAGATGCGTTTTGAACTTTAAAAGTACAAAACTGATGCGATAAATCGCAACGTGTATTGGCACCTTAATGCTGGCCACAAATCAGACCAACTAGTTCATTAGATGGAATAAAAATCTGGTACTAGATGGGAGCAAATGTAATTTGTAATTCAGTCATTTGCTCCGAAAATCTGGAAACAGACAAAACCTGTCACTCAGACAATGTACTGTAGTTGTATCTGTTTGATTTAAATAATTTCACTGAGTGTTTTTGTCCATTTTCCTGGGTTTGTGAGCAAATTGCTCTTTGTTATTTGCTCCCATCCAGTACCAGGTTTTTATTCCATTCAACCAACTAGTTGGATGGTTGGAGGAAAGTTGGTCTGATGTGTGGCCAGCATTACCCAATGCAAAAGACCAGAACTTTAGAAAAACTTTCAAAAATAGGCTCAATACCTATCTGATCACGCATTCATTTTATTAATGCCTCTTTTATTTCAAAATAAATCCCGCTATAATTGCTCTTCTTTTCTGTAGTCTGTTAACACTCAATAGGTCAGATGTACTAAGCTTCCAAAGTGATAAAGGGCCATACACACAGAGAGATTTGTGCCATAATGGGAGATTCAGCATGAGATTTAAAATCTCTCACAGAAAGTGTATATGGGCCCCACACACTGGACTACATTCAGGCATTTTCTGAGCGATTTTACTAAATCACTCAGAGAATGCCTGAAAACACATGTAAATCGTTGTGTGCGTAGCCCATGCAGCGATTTAAATGTGCAGCCCCACCGTTCTTAATCTGCCCACGATTCATAACGGCCCCGTCAGATAATTAAGTGCAGTCGTTCAGAAGCTCCTGCACATCCCCGCATGTGTGGCATGGGCAGATGAGCAGGGCCTTCTGAGCGGGCGATGAGGCTCCCCTGCCCCCTCCACTCCCGCACCACCTCTGTGCCCCCTCCACTCCCGCACCACCTCTGTCCCCCCTCCGGCACATTTTGACCAGTCTTAAAAAAAAAAAATATCACAAATGTAATAGGTGCACATTTTTAATTTGCACCCTTAAAATGACCAAAAATCACAAAACAAATAGATCAGGTCCATGGAGACACCTTCAGCCAATCAGGACTGAGTGGCTTCCCCAGTACGAAGCACAGCGGGATTCTCCACTGTCAGTGTGAGTGACCCGGCTCACCCCACTGTTAGTGTGGTGTAAGCTTCAGGACCTTCATTGGAGCGAGGAAGGGTAATGCATATTAGTGTAAAATGAATCTAATAAAATAAACACACACACACACACCAAGAAAAGTACTGCTTTAACATTATTTTTACAGGTGAACTACAAGTCTAAGGGGGCCATTAATGCCAAAAGCAATGTTTTTAAATCTAATTTTACACTTATCAGTCCAGGGTCTACCGCCCTGGGATGCCGGGGACAGCCCTGGACAGGAGGGGGAGGGGGGGTGTTCCCATCCAGGACTTACCAGCCACAGTGCTCATGGTACGGTCGTAAGACCTTGTAGAAAAAGTGTCCCCCAGCTGTGGCATGACACCGCTGGCTGTTTGAGACCGGTGCTGGTCCCAAAATACAGGGGACCCACAGTTTTTTGTCCCCCTGTATTTTTGGAACCAGGACCAGTCCATGAGCATGGTGCTGGTTTCTTAAATATGGGGGACCACTACACATTTTATCCCCTGTATTTTTGAAACCAGGACTAGCTTAATGAGTCCGGGGCTGGTTTTGCTCAGGAGGGGGTACCCCAAGCCGGGTTTTTTTTTTATTACTAAATACTGCACACTTCCATGTATAAAAAAAAATCATACATTATCATTACTAAAAACGGCACGTCAAAAATAATAATAATAATAAAAAAAATATAGCACATTTTTGTTACTAAAAAAAAAAAAATCGCTATGAATTCCTACTTTGTCAAAAAAAATCTGCACCCTATTACATTTGCTTTTGTTTGGGCCAAAATCGCAAATGTGTCATGAGATTTAGTGCAATTTTTATAGAAACCTAAAAAAAAAAAAAATCGCACCCTATTACATCTCACCCATAACAACTTTTGTGGTGTCATTGCTGTAACTTTTCTATACATATGATGGTGTTTTCACCCTTTGTTATCGACTGCAGTGACTTCAATAAAAAATTGAATGTAAAAAAAAAAAAAAAAATTCTATAATATTCTTAGGTATTCAAGGTTTTGCATTATTGGATTGCATAACCTTGGAAATATCGTGATTTGAGTATTCCATACTGTCTATTTTTGGGATTTGCATCTGCAGAACCTGCTCTTTAAAAAAAAAACAAATTTGCGGAAACGCCCGCTAAATTTTTGAATTAGCTGCCATTTCTGTGGAAAAAAAAAAGTGAAAAACATTGAGTAGATGGAATTTCGCCGGTCGGCAACATTGAAAACCCCCCCAAAGTATGACAATGAAGCCAGACAGAACAAGATAACTACAATCCAGAGTATGAATGAGACCAATGTAAATTCTTAAAGTAATAAATGTTTAATCAGACTTTTTCTTCAGTTTATGAACAGCATTAAACATCTACATAATTATATCCTAATGTTTATAAAATGGGAATGTACCAAGTATACATTATGAAAGTGCAAATAACAAGTCAAGATTACAGTAATTATTGTCTTTTTACATTATAAAATAACCGGTTTACAAAATAGGTCGTCAGACTCATGATTTCTGGACTGGAAAGTTGTGACTGTATTTTATATGGTGCACAACTGTGATTCTTTATCTATGGTAAAGTGCTTAGAGTCACCTCATGCAGCCCCCAATACCGACATATTCACATATTTCAGTTGATTGTTTATCAGTGGTTTTATTTGCCTTAACGTCTCTCTATGGTACATTCCACTGTCAGACAGGCATAACTGATCGCATAAGTGTGTGGAGCCATTGACTTAGTTAAAATACACGCGGGTAAATGGAAAAAGCAGACAATACAATTTTTTCATTACGATGGTCACAAATTTTCTTCAACAATTGGCTTCTGTTGTCTACAGCGAATTTACAGAACCTTAAGTTTCTTAATAAAACTGAACCGGAGATGGGGTAAGTTAATATAAGAGCAGAATATATATAGGCACCTGTACTGTAAGGTAGGCCCCAGGCCAGCGTAGAGTGGGCAGGAAGAAAGACGGTCTTTAAACAGAACAGGCCTGCATGAACTCGCTGTGTCTAGTAGATATACCCAGTATGACAAGAAAAGACTCTGATCACGATCCTCCGCAGTGCTGTATCAGATTCATTCTGATTGGCTACCAGATTTTGCACCACCGCTGCAACAATAGAGCTGGTCTATAGCTCGGATAGGAGACACAATAGTCACCAGGGTGTATTTTTTGGTCGCCATGGGGACAGATTTTGTCAAGCTCTCTAATAGCGGACAAACCGTACCTTTTTGCTCCCTTTTAAATTTTGGAATAGGATTTCATTCCAAAAGTTTCTGTCCTTTGCAATTCTTTTCAATGAAACAATAGGTTCAATATTTTCAAATGAACAAGGCACCGAAATGAGTGGAAAATTCGGTAAACGACTCAACGTTCTACAGACAAATAATCATTTAGTTTGACATTCCTGAAGTGCTCAAGTGCCTGTAGTATTCAAGCCCCATCGTCCTACAGCTAACCGTCTCCTATTTGCTTAATAAATGTCTCTCTGTCCTAAAGTTCTTAAGCTTTGCCACAATCGGCATGCAGGGGAAGCCTAGTTCACGGCATTGCCGGTTTCCTTGATCATCAATAGCGGCGACCACAATTGACCTCAAATACCACAAGTCACTGAATCATCACAGCTTTCATTGTACAGAAGTAGTAAGGAGGGAAGAAAATTAACATTATGCTCAGAAGAGGATATTTAAAAAAAAAAAAAGATTCACTCAACTAAAATCAGGTTTCTAGGGTTTTATATAATTTTTTTGTACAACAGAAAACATTTCCTTTCTGTAAGTAATAGACCACAATTCACATGATGGATCAGAAAACAAAGGTTAAAAGTCAACAAGTGTGATTATTTGAACAAACTAAACAGAGCAATGAAATAAAAAATATTTTAATGAATCGCCTACAAATGGGAAAGCCCAACTACATGCCGGCTTTCTGCCATGATGGTCCGGTAGCCCCTTGGCCTGGCATCATGAGAGGTTAGTTGGAACTTCAGAGTCCAACATTCCTGTGCTACAGAAATAAGAATTGTGGAACCGTAACAAGGACATCAGGAGTTACAAGAACCGACCACTGTTTAAGGTCAGGTCCAGGATTTACAAGTACTGTATGATGACAGCATTAAATAGCAAGATACCTCTGGTGTATAAACCATACTGCAAGAGTATGGATTAAATCACATCCTTCCGGACAGCAAGTGGTTGCTAAACTGGTCGTTTGATTAATATTTGATTATTTACGAGTACACATAGCCGCATAAGAAAGTAGCACCGAAACTTTTTAATGGGAACCTGCAATACACCACATATTGCAAGTTCCTATTACATGGGGATTAATAGACAAAAAAAGTGTACTACTTTTCTACACAACAGGAAGGAACCCAGCAAGTGTATATAGTGCAGTCCCACAAAAAGCATCCATGTTGCCAAAAAAACAAGGACTCTTCACTTATACTCAGGGGAAGCTGGCATAAAGGTCGGCTGAATTTATAAAAAGGGCATAAATACATAAGACAGCCTATCAATTCAATAGGAATCAGTGACGTCACAAGCATGAAGAAACAAAGGTGACTTGTGAACGTATAGGGTGAACATTGGTCAACCTGACAAAATGGCTGCATTCTATGTGTGCAGCTGAGAGGTCCATTTTGAATACAAGGCCAAGGATGGTTTGAGTGGAGGAGGTCAGACAGTTTCACCCCGGGATTAAAACAATCATGATATTCTAATGTTGGCATACAGTAAAATGAGGCAACTATAGGTGTAGCATGAAGGATACTGTCACTGCTATACAGTACATTCACATCATGTCATTATAAATCTGAAGGCTGCAAACTGTGGAACGAAAACCATATCCTACGATAACAACCACTAGCGAATAAAACTATGTGACTGCCCAGTCTGTATATCCAGTTCTTAAGTGCCGTTTGCCTGGCCCTACAGGGTACACCAGTAGACTGCAGCCATACTGCATTTCCAGACTGGGTAAGCACTATTTTCATTATATATATTTTTTTAAATATACTGATTTTAAAGGGTTCAGTAGCATGGATTTTGCGGTGTGCCCCATACGGTTTCCTAGAAAGCCTAAGGTGAAGACCTATCAACAGTTCAACATTTCTCAAATCTCCTAATTCTAAAGGTGCCCATACACGGTGTGATGAACTCTGTGCCTTTAGTACTAGATTGCATTGGTATCTAGTACAAAAAGCATACAATGTGATACAGCAGTGTGCTTTTTGTACTAGATACAATGCAATCTAGCACTAAAAGCACGGGCTGCACAGACTTTCTGCGCTTTGCAATGTGCGCGCATTTCTCACCTGAAAACGCACCGCGTATGGGCACCTTTAATAATTTCATGGTATGCAATTTGCCTAATAAACGGACACTTCTAGACGGCTCCATTAAAAATTGCCACAAATCTCACAATCACATACAGTAAACCATTGATTTCTCTATTGTGAAATATTAAGTAGGGACCTTCTAGAGCCGGGGTGGGCAACAGGCAGCCCGCGGGCCACATGCGGCCCTGAATGACCCGCCACTCGGCATTGTTGTATGTGTGTCCGATGGTGGGTGGGTGTGCGCACGGCAAAATCCTGTGTAGCCGCACTCAGCCTGTGCATAGCAGGTGCCAGGCTCCTCCGGGTGCATACGCGAAAGGCCGCTGGACTACGACACATGCACACACAGCCGCCATCAGACACACATAGAGCCGTGCCGAGCCTCCCGCATGGCATTACTAATGGGGGCAGGTGTGTGGAATAACTAAGGGGGAGCTGGTGTGTGGAAATGTGAGGGGCATGTGTGGCATTCGTAATGGGGGCAGGTCTGCGGAATTACTAATATAAGGGGCAAGTATACTATAGTGTTGCATGATGTTTAAAAGGGGTATATGTTGTGCTACAACATATTCAAAGACACACCCCTTTTTGAGTGACCACACCCCCTATTTCTGGAGTGCAGCCCTCAAATATCAGCTGGAAGTATTAAGTGGCCCCCCAGCTGAAATAATTGCCCATCCCTGTTCTAGAGGGAACTAAAGGTGTACATGCAAAAGAGAAAATATTTTCAATGAGACTGAAGTTCAGTAATTGCTCAGCCAATCACAAGTGGCCAGCATGTTAACGCCGCTAATGATTGGCTGCTTCCATTTTAGTTCACAATAAACAGCTTCACTAACTCACTCCAACAGGTCAGGTTTTTAGAGTGCACCGTGATTGGCTTTAGGTGACATTTCATTTCAGGACTTCCAACAGTTCAGGTTTTTAGGATCTCCCTTTGATAATTCAACAGGTAAGGTTTTTGAAAATCTATGTGAACATGCTGACTAACTACTGGTCTTTATTTCTGTACCTATTTTTCGAAAAGCCTGAAAACATGACCTGTCACCTAAATCCAATCACCACTGCATTCTATATAATCTCATTCCACATTCCGGTCCTCACATGCTTATCTTCCTTTACGTCCTGAAATTTAGTAAAACCATTCTACAATGGCAAGATCAGTGTTAGTCAGTCTCAGTAGTGCAAGTTTTCAGGATAATCTCTTCCTGAGAATAATGGCTCAAATAATGAATCGGATCACAGAGTGCATGTCTTCATAGGCTATAATCTGCCTTAATAACTAGATGGTTATTGTAGGAGTCTGCTGCATATATAACACATCGGGGAATTGCCACACTCTGACAATAACCTATGAAACGAGTATTGTAGGCATCAAAACTTATAATGCACCATCACCTACACCCAAAGATTTGCAGACAAGCTGCGACCCAGACCAACATTCATAAATATATCCATTCAGTTATAACCTCCTGACATTGGTCTGCGCCCTCTCGTCTATGTCACTTTTGCAGTCAGTGAGCAGGTTTAGTTAGCGCAACAAAACTTTCTTTAAACCTAAAGATATCATTATTTTTATAAAGAAGCTATAATCCAGTATCCCCTCATCAAATACAGTTAAATACTTAATATATGTGACTTCGGAGTGAATGTCTTCATTTTACTCATTAATATGGCATTTGCACTGGCTGATGGGAAGAAGTGGTATGTGGGGGGGGGGTTGACTGCAAAGTACGGAGCGCACCTAGATTTCCAGAGAGGTACAAAAACAAGATTTCAGTTTGTAGCAATGGAAATTCACCCGCGACGTCCAGCGCTGTTCAGTCATTTCAGCTAAAGTATACATAACTGGAAAACCACTTTCTCATTAATAAGCACATCCAGGTGCACAACTTTAATCATTTATAATCAACTACATTTTAGTTATATGACACATAGGTCTGTTTCATACTTGCCGACTTTAGCTGGCTGCCTTCCGGGAGAGGGCAGCCAGCTCTGTTATGCAGGGGGGCGGGGCCATCGCCGGAGTAAAAAAGAGGGGGGATTGGGGGAGGGGCCACAGACGGACTTTCCTGTTGGGGTGCGTGCCTACAGTGATCGCGTCATTTTAGCCACGCCCCCGCCGTGCAATGCCGGTATTTCAGGCATTGCACTGCGGGGGGCAGGGTTGAAATGACACGATTGCGTCATTTTACCCAGGGGTAACCTGATTTCTGGGACCCTCCCATCCATTCTGGGAGGGTAGGCAACCCTGGTCTGTTTTGATACATGTATATATATTTATTTAATGTTCTTTTTTTTTTTGGTGGGGGGGTAAACTTCAATGATTTCATATCGCAGGCTTAGACCAGTGACCGCATGTATTTTAATCTTAAAAATAGTTTCCCCAACATCTACAATTAAAAAATACAGTTAAAAGAACCAAAAAAAAACCTCAAAGCTTAAATCAGTGTTATTATGCGAGACATAACCCAGATAAAAAATCACGACTTCAAGAAAGATGGAGAACCCGGGTCACGGTTTACATATTAAATGAGGATTCAATTATCAATGTATCAGGTTCGATCTATCTTCTTTTCCCTGCTGGGTAAAATCTGACAGCTAAGTTCTTAAACAGCCCGCAGAGAACAGGATATCCTGGTTTACAGGACAGGAAGTCAGGAGTGCACATGAATATTGTCATTTCAAACGTCCTTGAAGTAGTTCCTGCTCTGAAATGTTTTCATTTATATAGAATTAGGAATAATATGAAAAACTCTTAATAATAGGGCTGTGCTCAAGGCTGTTCAATTCTATAATAGAATGCATAGTAGTCTGTACCACCGGACCCTTTTGGCATTATCGGAGACAATCCTACAAAGTTATACCAAACATTCCACTCTTTATACCACATTTTAAACATAATTAACTAACTCAGTTCAGGCCTTTAGACAGGCAAAATGTCTGCATCCCAGCTACTAATATTCTAATAAATATATATAAAAAAAGAGTGATGTTAAGAACAATTGTCAAACAATCGAGTTCTAGAGAAAAAAAAAAAAAAATTCCTGATGATTATGCAATAGCTGGATTAAGCCCGGAAATTCTGGCGTCTCTGCCTCTACTAAATTGTTAAAAAGGGTTGGTTTTGCCATTGAAATGACTGCCGCTTTAAAAATTCAGGTTGACCCTCCAGAATTTCCGCGCAGTAATCTGAATACACAATTTTCAGAACAACGTTTTCACTCAGGCAAACGAACTAGATCAAATTTGTATTTTAAAAGTGGGTCTGTCGCCAGGTAAATCCCCCCAGGGAAATGATCACCTAACAAACTACCTGAGCTGAACGCTACAGTAGCAATTTGTTACAGGAACACTAGTTTCATTTAGAATTGTAGGACTTTCTCATGGTCTTCTATGCTTCGTGGCACTTCCCAAGCCAGTAGTTTTCTTTTCAAAGCAGAACAAAGAAACCGATTCAGCAAGCACGATGGGAGTTTAAAAACAAAAAAAGGGGTCTCCAAGTGTATGTTTTAAAATCCGCCGTAGTCTTTTCTCCTTGGTTGTCCATCTAGAGCAGGGATGGCCAAACCGGTCTGCTAAATCTCGAGATCTACCAACGTTCAACGTTTTCCAAGTCACCTAGCTGGTGCACAACTGTAGTCATTACTAACTGTCACGTTTTTGAACTTGGTGCATTCATTCCTACTATAGATCCACAGGTTGCCTAATATACATGTACTGTTGGTAGATCTTGAGGACTGGTCTGACCACCCCTGATTTACAGAGACTAAATGGACCGCAAGATAGCCTAACCGAGGCTTGTCAGATCCTCTAACACTTCCAAAATTTATACACGATAACCTTATTGTCTCCCTCCAGACAGTATGAACTACCCTATCTCCATGGGCTGTACAGTCTCAGCTTTTCGTATCTTCACCCCCTCACCCGGTTATTCTAGCAATATTTTTTCTCAATATTCATTATACATTTGCTGCACTTCCTTAAAAATAAAGCATTTGCTGCACTTCCTTAAAAATAAAGCAGACTCTTTAGGAAGAAGGAAGGAAACAGGATTGATTCTGCTAAAAATGACAGGTCCTCTTCACACAGAAGTAATTCAAAGTAAATAATTAACACCATTACGGAATATGCAATTATTTCACTTCATCAGAAAGTACTTACAAATGCAAAGGGTGACCCCCCACAAATCTGCAGAGATCCCCCTCCCAAAAGCAATCTGCATGTCAAAGTCTTTCATAGAATTGTAGGTTAATTGCTGCATTTAAATTGATAAGTAATCATGAGTAAAAATAATAATAAAAAAAATATATATTAAGAAAAAAATAAAGAAATATTAGGAACGGAGTGATACAGCGTAATTCAGCGTCATGGGGAGAATCTGAGGTATGACAGAAGTCAACAAGTGTTTCTTTTAACTACATAAGTGACAAAAAAAAATTAAATCCATACTTCAAAAAAGGTAAGTACAGTATTACCCAACTAAGGCTACATGATGACTGCATTATATTAGAATATAGATTTCACCCTACTTATTTTTTTGTAAAAAAAAAAAAAAAAAAAAAAGGCAAATCAAACTCCATTAATTGAATGCAGAAAAAAAAACAAAAAACTGAAATTCAAGTTGGATCCAAGGACTAACGGAACTCCAATATCTGTAATCCGTATCTTCTCAGTGGTCTGAAAAAAACAGTGATGTCACCTTGAGGTTATTGATGACACTGAGCACTAACTGCTAGAGTTCGATTTGTTCTGTTCATACCAAATGCACTTGTTCAATCCATTCAGTTGACGGCTCAGGAGTTCTACTTGAGATCTCTTCGGAACTGGTCATGCTGCCAGTCATTTCATTTGTGTGGTCATCAAGCTGCGACAACGCTTCGGCATTGGCCTGAGGTGCCCCCGCTGCCTCCTCTGAAGTAATTTCGTCTGCTTGTGTTTCCGGGTCTTCGTTTATTAGAGCATCCTGAAAAAGTGCATGTTCCTCCGCTGTATTCGGGGCAGGGTGTTCATCGACGCTCACCGGCTGTAAATCAACGTCCGTTTCTGAGGTCATAGAAGGGATAAGGGCAATGCTCTGAGGGTTCATATCGTGAAACCAAGCCATGATGTTTCCCAGAAGATTTTCACTCATGTTTGGGTCTTGACTAGAGGAATCAAGGTCGCTACTGGATGTTGGGACATCGATTAATGAGTGTGAGTGTAATCGGTCTGTTGCATAAGGGTCATTACTAGCGCCTAGCCTGACAAGACTCTCCCCAAGTTCTAGCAGTTCGGAACTGCTCAAAGCCGACCTCGTGTTGTCGACACTTATAGGAAATGGGTCCAGCCTGGTAGGCAGGGAGGAACCTATGGCTCCTGACGAGGACTCAATATTGAGAAACTGTCTGGTCTCTTCGTCAACGTTGAGACCAGATTCTTGCAAAGATAGCTGAATTGCCAGCAGGATGTTGGGGTCATCGTCATCCAGTGAGCTCCGAGCCTGGAAATAAAGCAATGGGGGGGAGTAAGCATATACATACGACTATCAGAATGTGAATTTTTTATTTGTTAACACTATTGACAGTGCATGGACTCACCGTGGATGTGCCATGTCTTCTGCTACCACGAACCTCCAGGGTATCTGATAATAAAATAAATAGAATTACAAAAAATAAACTCTCAAAATATTTAATTGAAGAACCTACTGCATTCCTACTAAATGGTATATTTTTATCATCATGATTTATGTAACTCTAGAACCAGATAACATTATTGATACCTATACAGCCTTTACTAACAGTCTAAGGAGCACATAAAGACACCCCCATCAGGGAGTTACTAGAAGCCAAATTTCCAATTAGACTATTTTTGGATTGCAGAAGCAAACGAGTACCCAACAGAAACTCCTAGGACCAGCAGAATGTATATACCAACAATATAGTGCCTTGGATACAATTTACCCCAATTCATTAGCAATGCTAACCACCATGCTCCAACATGCATGCTACCTTAATTCGGAAATATCTGTCACTTAACGGAATGAACAGAACATCTTCCAATGGGCCAACTGTATTAACCCTTAAAAAACATTTACAAGAGTGCGCGTGAAATATGATTTAACGTTTGCTGCCTTGGTTGCCTGGGAGGAAAACAGAATAAAAACATTGGAATGGAGTGAAAGGCGGACATGTATAGATCTGAGCTAGTTTCAGTGTTGAATATATATTAGCATTTTTCTGTCTTTCCCTTATTAGATTGATACCTCCAGGCCACCATACCAGGGAGCCGACGACATCATCCAGCTGGTGACATAGGGCTCAGTAATGGAAATATTCTGGAGGAAGACTGCACAGACGCCAACCTGACGCAGGTAGTTGACCGTGATGTGGGTTTCACTCAAAATGCCACCACCAAGAGCATTGGAATAGCGCTCTTGCGATAGTCAGACACTTACATAACCGTTAAGAAACATTTTTAGGATTTATTAAAATGAAAAAATAAACAAGACATATAACGTTAAGAAACGCACAAAAAGACTTTGAGTAAATAAAAAGGAATAAAACGTCAGAACTCTCCATTATCTTACTCTGAGGTTTAGGTGATCTGTGTGGGGGAGACCACATAAGGCAGAAGATTGGACCACTCAGAGCATGAAGCTACTCCCTTGTAGAGGGAACACTGAGTAGTGTGGGCTTCTGATCCTTATAGTCCCAACAACCGCTATGCTTTCAGCAGCCCTCACCTTTCCAGGATGAAAAGGACTTCCTGCGCTTTTCTCACAAGACCTGTGTAGATGTAAACTGTGTTGTCTCCAACAACTGAATGTTGAAAAGGTCTCCAACTTAAGAAACGTATTTTATGGCAGGGAAGCTGGACGAAAGCGACTGATAAGCTAACAATTTTCCAGCCTGCTTTTCTGGGTGCAAGCGCTTTGAAAAACCCTACCACTGTGAAAAGCAATCCCTTTTTCCAAAGAAGTTTCTCCTTCAGAAAGGTTCTTCGATACCACCTCGCCACTTGGTTCAGCAAGTAGCTTACACAATTTAGATTTTTAGGTTCTTAACTAGCAATTCATTCCAAACAGACACTAAATGAAGTATACAGTATATAAATTTTTTTTTGGAGACCCTGCGCTTGCCGCCCACCCTGCCGCCCCACTACCACTACAGACTAGGTCCCAAGTCGGGTGATCGGACGTGCACCAGGTCCGATTACCCGACGCAGATCCAATGCGCACGGGACCGTGCATTGGATCTGAGGGGGCATCAAAACTAGCCGATTTTGGTCCGATTTCGGCCAGATCCGACTGATCTTGCCGAAATCGGACCAAAATCAGCTAGTGTATGGGCAGCTTAAGTCATGACACGTGACTGAGGAATCGCCGTAAACCACGGCTACAGCCACAAGGATATGGATTATACCTGGGAGATCCTAACCCACTTGGGCTTGGGTCACTTGGTTATGAATAAAAGAGAATGTACCTAATGTGTTTTCTGTGTGATCATCAGGATCAGGAGTGTTGCTCCGCATACTGTGCAAATCGCGGCGGCGCTGCCGGTGCCTTCTCCGATACTGGAATTCTGCGTATTCCTGCAAACACACAGATGGAGTTATTATAGCTGTACTTGTCCTTAAACAATCGATCAATGAGAAAAAAGTACAAAAATGGTGTTTCCACATTCTAATCGACACAAACAAAACTACAATACACAACTAATTTTGTAGCTTTTACACAATACATAACAATTGTGATTTTAATTGTTTTTTTTTTCTTGATAAGATGAAGAGCAAATTACAAAGAGATGTGAATAAGGACTTACTTCATCATTATCATCATCATCATCATCATCTTATCTCTACTAATTGTTAATTCTGCCACGATACACAATTGGCGGAACAAATCACTACTTACCTCAGGAGAGCCAAATCCTAGATACTCCCAATCCCACGTTCCACCTGCAAAGCTAAAATAAAACAGAGTCTTGATATACAGAAGGAACGTACCGTCAGAGCAATGAGCAAGTGGCTCACGAAGCACCTTCACTATAAAGTCCACCCCTTACTGGTGTTGAAGACAAAGTTGTATATAGAAGGGTAAATGTAATAAAGCTTTTAAAAAATATTAAAAGGTGATGTTGCCAATAGCAACCAATGTGATTCTATCATTTTATGGAATGCAATAGAGAAATGACAGAAAGCGTTCGTAAATTTGGCGTTAGTAAATTTACACACTAGCCTGAGTGTTTGTATTGATTAAAAATAATGCTTTGTGGCGGAGTGCAACCAGCTGGGAGTCAGAGTGGTGTCACTAGGGGCCAGATGTATCGAGCTTAAAAATGTAATAAAATTGAGAGTGATAAACAGCCAGCCAATCAGCTCCTGCCTGACATTTTCAAACACAGTCTGTGACATGACAAGTAAGAGCTGATTGGCTGGCAGTTTATCACTCTCCATTTTATCACTTTTGAAGCTTAGTGCATCTGGCTTTGAAAAATGACAGATAGCTGATTGGTTGGTCATTTATCACGCTCCATGTTATCACTTTTGAAGCTTGATACATCTGGCCCCTAGATGAGGATCAGCCCTCAATCAGATAAAGGGTAGAGGTTTCCCTGAAGTCATGGGGAGTAATAGCACCTACACACGGGGCGATTTCAGGGCAGCTCTTGTAGAATGACCAGCACTAGACTATCAGGTATGGCGAGGGTTACACACAGCTATTTCTGTAATGCAGTCCCTGCTGAGGGGCACATGACTGGCGGCTATATTTTTAGAATTCTCCAACGTGTATTTGATGTGTGCAATAAAATGACAGAGCAGGAAATTACACACAAGATGCTGTGCAGAACCAGACCATTACAGGCCCTTCAGCAACCAGTGTGATTGTGCAATGTTATCTTGTTCCTTAAAGGCAAACTGCAAGCTATACATATATTAATACTGTTTATAGAAATAGATTAATCTTAAATTGGCTTCAATTATGTTTTTTTTACAAAAAAAAAAATATTCCTATTGCCTTCATTTTACAAGGCCTTTTTGTGTAAGTTATATAAGAGTAAAGTAAAAAAAAAAAAGAAAACACCTCAGAAACTTTGGCCATTTTGTTGGCTACCATAGTGTACATGAGAATAAATGGATTAACAAACAGGTGGCAGCCATTTTGAAGACTGAAGACAGTTTCATGACTGAGGACTTGTCACTTCATTAGGAACCACTGCATGGTGAATATTTGGTCATTACGTGCCTCAGATATATAGCTTTCTAGAGGTAAACTGCATTCTGGTGAAAATTGGCCCAGGTAACAATATGGCTGACTCTATTTTGTATAATAAAAGGTGCAGAGCAAAATGGCCACACCCAGACTAAGTTGATGGATTTGTTTGAAACCTGCTGAAATGATCTAACATTGCTATACATTTTGAATGATAACAAAAACATTTTTAGAAAATAAAAAAATATATATATTATTCAGACTAGATAAAATAGCATATTCATGCCAGCTGCACCGTGTAACTAATTAATTACCTGCGCCTGGTGGTTTCAGGGGAGTCAGCAGGAGCCACCCCTCGTGCCACTGAAGCCAGAAACTCCTGCCGCTTCTGCTGCACCAGACATGCCGCCCTGATGATCTTGTGGCGGGGGGTGCGTAGATAAGGTCTGTTCACCTTCTGGGCCAGATCTTCAGTCACCATTTCTAGGTCTGTCTGTTGGGGGGGGGAAGGAGCAAACAAAATGGAAGGTGGGAAACATGCTCTTTATGCACGCACACAACGATCATAAACTGAAATGACGCCACAGTACGTGGGCAGCTAAGGATTGGTTTTAATTCCTAGTTTTAGAGGTCCCTTGTCATACAGTAAATTTCTATATTCCCTCATAAAAGTACAAAAATATTACTATTGTGTATCACAATGAGCTTTAGTGATTATTAATATTCAAATACGTGTACTACCAATCTCAGGCTGAAGCACACAATACGTAAGGAATTAGCAGTATGTTAAATCAAAAGTCTAACTGTATAAAATGACTTTCTCTCATTAGGATAGAAGGTACTGTTACCCACAGTCCCAGTATCCCCCATTGGCTGTGAGAAAAATTTGAATTATCAAGACACTTTGTATAGCTGAAAACTCCCTAGATTTTTTTCCCTTTTGGATTGCAGCTTTAAAATCTAAAAATTTCCCAAAAATCTTCTAAAAAAAAATCCTTAAAAACTCACTCACCTGCATGAGTTCAAATATTTCCTTTTTTGTGCTTTTGGGTTCAAGGAAGAAGCCGTAGGGATAAGAACACTTGAGGATTCGCCTGGTCTTTAGAAGCTCTTGGACAGCGTCTTCAATAAACGTGGTATCTGGGCAGTCCCCCTCAGCTGTAAATTGATGGATACAGAGAGTGGTCAGTGCCGCAGGATCTGCTGTGCAGTTGGTCGAATTATCAAGTCTGGCCAATGAAAGTTTAAGATCAATCTTCTGCACTAATGAGTAAAATGTACTATGATCAATTCTGGGATACGTCTAGCCAATTCGTAGCTGTGGAGCAGAGGGATGTAGCTAACCTCGTTGGTGCATCCCGAAACACATTGCAAGGATACTGATCGCATAAGCACCCTGGATTTGTGGAATGAGGGATTGCTATGGACAACTAAGCCACCTGTTCACTCTTTAGAACAGTGGTTCTCAACAGCAGTCCTCAGGACCCCAACAGTGACCGTTTTCCAGGTCTCCACACAGAATCACTTGTGAAATAATTAGCTCCACCTGTGGATCTTTTAAAATGTGTCAGTGAATAATGAGTGCACCTGCCGGCTGACCTGGAAAACGTGCACTGTTGGGTGGCCCGGAGGACAGAGGTTGAGAACCACTGCTCTAGAAGGTTTGATTACTTCCCTTAAATGTATCCAATCTATGGATCTGTAGCATTACCTTGCTCTTAAGGTCTCTGAAAGTAGAGTATTGTACAAAGCAGCAAATCTGCCTAATGGAATGGAAACAAATTAAACTATGTGTCACAATAGGACAGCGAGGCCCGGTGCCAAGTACAGTGATGGCAGTGTTATGTGTCTGCCTATTCTAGATTGCCAGAGGCTCCAGAGCAGAGGCAACGGAACTCCTGCAAGATTAATAGGACATTTCCGATCAGTCTTAATAGATTATTGGCTTTTCAATAATGGACTTATCAATTTGGGGAACCAGCACCAGAAAAGACAGAGAGCGAGTTCCGATGATCTACTTCCCTTAGCACCCACTAAACGGATTCCACTAGCATATCTACTATTGATGCATGGCCGCGCACCATCCCGTTGAGGTATGGGCTCCCTGATCCAGAATGACACTAGACAGGTAGCGATAATACTGGAGATTTGATTTGTGTTCTAATTCTGGGAGTCACAATATGGCATCAACCACTTAACACACCCTCCTTGTGCCCGCTATAGTGCTGGATCTCAGTCCACCTGACCAATTATTGATACAACCCAAGGTATGGAAGGTAAGTATGTGCAACCACCACCGTCTGCAGTCACCTATTTCCCATTTTTATATGGTTCTAGGAATTAGATGTCATATACTGTATGGACTATGAACAAGAGAAAAGGCTTGTCCTGGAATAATGAGATTGCCCTTGTTAGCGGCAGATCTTACTTTCACTGAGAGCTCTGCTCAGCTGCTCCATCTTCTCTTTGGCTGTTTTTATAAGACGTTGCTCCAGCTGAAAAGAGAGGATGCAAAGTGTTGAAGGACTTCAGGCCACATTGGAAGCAGCCTATACCGCCAAGCATAATCATACAGGTGTAGGCACGGTCTAGTAGGCATGGATGCTCCTGCCGGTCCGCTAATGTGTTCTACTTGGTATCTGATTCTACCTAGTGTCGGGTCACTGCTGACCCCACAGTGTGTCCTGACCTCCCTAGCACTACATGTGCCTGGCTCCTCCTCTTTTCCTGTACTTAGGGCCGACCAACTCCACCTCCACACTGTGTGTCCCCTCCTCCTCTGTGTACGTTACTCTAACATAAACAATATTGCATAATGACTGCATTAATGCTGCTTCTATTCCACACCCCTCTCTGACCGGTTTCTATGCGTGCCGGGTGACCGGTTCCGATGAATGCAAGGTTACTGGTTCCTATCCATGCCGGGTTGAACGCAGAAGAACCAAGCACCAGGATTGCTATTAGAGCACTCAGGGTATGTATCCAGGTAAACTATACTCCACACTTCAGCTTATAATAACTTCAATCAGGTATACACAGAAACGTTGGAATTGCCTTTGTACATGGAGTGTACTTTCTTTGCTTACAGGTGCTGCCTTGGCTTGTACTACTACACACATCTGCAGCAGTCACTAAAGACTGAACCAAATACCCAGATACTGACGTTTCTGAATTCATTCTTATTCCAGTGATGTCACCGACTACTAACAGTATTCATAGAGGCAGGTTTCCATTACACTGATAACATGTAGTATCTAATGGATATTGCTTTAGCACACAATGGGGTATATGTATGAGCCGGAGAGGCGGCGGCGTTACCTCGCCTGTAGTTTGCAAACAGAAACAATTAATTTCTGCTTAAAATTTCCGGGCACCAAAACCCTGCAACATCTTTCAGGCTATTGCCTACATAGAGGGACCGATTCAGACCAGCTCAAAGTGGGACGAATTCTGCCCATATACATATATGCGCAATGTGCCAACCCCGGGAGTGGACGACTTCTGCAAGTTTCACGCTCGTCAGGCCTTTGCAGAATGCTGGGCGAGCATGGGTCGGAAGCAGTGGGACGCCCAGAGTTTTATGCCCGTGCCCAGAAGAACGCTGGACGTACCATGATGTTCCCCTTTTTAGCCATCTCTGTCTAGGATAAAAGTACAGACTTACTTTTATCCACAAACGGAAAATAAATAATTTGGTGGTGTGCGATGGCATGTGATGGATGTGTAAGCGTATATATGGCAGTTTGAACAGACGAAAGCAGAACACATAAAATAAAGAGACCACATACCTGGTAGCTGTGTTCGTGGTTCTTAAACCTTGTGTAATAGTGCATAAACCTGTCCAATTCCTGGAACTGTTTGTGTTTCTTCTCCGCCTGAACAAGAAACAAATCAAGAGGGGAATCTAATGCATCTCTCTCTACAAATAACGGGGAGCGATTATCTATGGCTATCAGAGGTTGCAGATCTCAACGGACATAAGAAAAAGTTGTACGCTCCAAGACTACTAATAAAGGGGGTGATTGGAGTAGACCCCCCCCCCCCTCCCCCTTCACAATATAAATTATACCTCCCATGACCGTTCCTTTGGAAACCACTACCTTACAGGAGCCACCAGAGTGCGCTGTTTCGGAGCAGGGATAACAGGCAGCTCTCGTTCTATAGGTACCAGCCAAGGAACTGAAACTCATACAACACCAAATACTGTTCACTATTAGATTAGAGGTCCCACATTTTTGAACCAGAGGAGGAAGTTGGGATTTTTTCCCTCCCATTTACTTTTAGCCAGACCAGTGGTATCAAACTCATGGCCCTCCATCTGTTGTGGAACTACACATCCCAGCATGCCCTTCCACAGTTTTAGCAATCCATTATATAAAATCTAAGGCAGGGCATGCTGGAACGTGTAGTTCCACAGCAGCTGGAAGGGCCATGAGTTCGACAACCCCACGTTTTGCTGTTAGGGCATGTGTAGCCCCAGCGGGTTGCGTACCCCTGAGCTACAACATCTCCCTGTTGCAGAAATTGATCCCAAGTGCTATCTGGATTATATAATACTTGAATTCTTATTTTAGTAGCTGGAGAAATAGACATGGTTTCAAAAACACTTCTCCCCCCCACTCCTAGCCCCTGGACTTTCTGGGCAACTTTATATCTATCCCACTTTTGCTGGTGGATTATTAGGGCTGTCGGCAGGTCTGTGAAGCAGCAAACAGAGCTCCCAGTGGTTGAGTCCAGATGATTAAAGTCTATTTATGTCCAGTAATTTCCCTGTGCACACTAGAGGCGCTGGCTGTCTACCGTCCTCATTACACATCTGGCGCAACAGAAATAACATTGCCTAGCGGAGGCAGCAGACAATAGCCTGGTGACCGTAATGTGCCAGATTACCAGCCTGACACAGAAAGGGCAGAGCAGCCATGCAAGTAATTGCTGACGGTCCAGGCTCAGTGTTGGCTGCCGGACTTACAATATGTGTGAAGTTGCTTTTGGAATTCATGTTAAAATCTATTTTCTGAGCAGCAAAACAGCAAAGGCCGGGGGGGGGGTTGCGAGATCCGTATGTTCTGCGTGTGTGTGCTGTATGAAAGGTATGCACTGAGGATTTCACTGGAGCTACCCAGCGCAGATACACTGAGGATCCCCCTGCACAATAGGCCTAATAGAGGTCTGCGGATGCACAAGGATAACAATACACAGGGTATATTTGTAATCACAGTTCCGTGCCTTGTGCTCTAAGGAAGTGGTTTTTAAACTCTGCGGCAGATGTATGAAGCAGTGATAAGGGAGGAGAAGTGAGCTAGAGGAGAAGAGGCCCATGGCAACCAATCAGCACTGAAGTAACATCTATAATTTGCATAATATAAATGCAGAGCAGTGGATTGGTTGACATGCGCCACGTCTCCTCTGGCTCACTTCTCCGCCCTTATCACTGCTTCATACATCTACCCCTGTGTCCTCAGGATCCCACACAGGTCATATTTTCCATGTCACCTAGCTGGGCAAAAGAGTATTACCATATTTAAAATCCATAGATGACCTTGAACAAAAACAGTGTGGAGGTCCTGAGGACAGCGTTTGAGAACCACCTCTCTAAAGGGAACGTTCTGTGGGCCCATCCAACCGGAGATACAACCACCAGTGTATGCGTACAGGCCCCCCCTCCCCCTGGCAAACATCTGACTGGCATGGTACTTATTCTTCACTGGCTCCCCTCACTTACTTTCTGAACCGCTTTAGGTCAACATGAGTTTTTCATTCTATTTTTGGTGTCAAGATCGGCATCTGAGCACCCCCAATTAGTGCACCACATTGTCTAATGGATGGTAAAGTATGAAAAAGTCCAAATAACGAAGAAGAAAAAAAAGTGAAACCCCATGCCATGTGACCTATTGCTTATGTCCACCTTTAAACCATGTCAGCCATATGTATGTTGACGCAGTTTGTCAGCCAACCAGATACCGTACTAGAGACATCCTAGAGATTCATATACTATGGACAGAAACAATAAAATAAGAATGTTTGGCTGTATTTTCCATCCTATACCGTAATACCACAATATAAGCTCCTCCTAATGAGCTGTAATGCAGAATCCGGCCACTAGCTGGCTCTCACCTCAACCGTCATTTCTTTTGACTGCTCCTCCACCTGATTGATGACCTCATAGCGTGTGCAGCGGTAATAGCCACCGGTGGAGGAGCTGTGCTTCTTCCACTCCTCCAGGCAAATCCAGCAGAAGTCGTACTTGCACTGGAAGAAAGAAAATAAGGGTTTTACCAAAATCTCTCTGCTGCTGCGGACCAGAGGACGCTTCCCCCTCCCCAGGTCAGTATTCTGATCACACGTATGGGCATTCTGCATGTAACACTCAGGGCAGTTATGGGGTGAGAGGGTATAGTAAGTCACAGCCGATGAGGAACCGCCCTTACAATTAACCCTGTATGGGTGTATGACCGCCAATCACAGAATGAGGGAACACTCTCACCGCACATCGCTTACCTTGGCACACTGCATGTGGTTACAGCCCTCATTCTTCTGGATAGGAGACTTGCAGTTGGCGCACGGCTTCGAGTTCGTTAATAACCACAGGCAATTAGCGGCGTCCTCGAAAGCCACACTCACTCCGACAACTAGAAACCAGGGCAGAATAAACAGTTAGAATTTAAAGGGGTGTATATGCTGTTGCTAGCAATGTGCCACCAGATTCCACCACGGTGAACTTTGGTTCATATACAGGAATTGCGTTTGCACCCCAAACAGTTACAGGAGTCTCTTGTAACTTCCTCTATGTTTAGATTTCTAGACCCTGTGCTGAAATACTCAGTGCTGCTGTTTTTATTGTAATACTCATTGGCTACAGTTAGCTCTAACTTGACTCATTTACCCACATTCCCAGGGGTGAAGATGTAATATCATGGGAGCCCTCCTCTTATCCAGAGACACCTACACATTGCCCAGTATATCTAATACCACGGGGGCCAAGGTGCCTGCTGCCATCACCGTACAATGGGCAATCACCCTTATTTACAGGCACAAAATGAATAAAACAATAGGACCCACCACAAGTAACCGACCCAAACTTACACATTGGCTGAGGCCATAGAAAACGAACATATTAGAACTTGTCTGTAACAATATATCAGATGACACAGATCCAGGCATCATCAGCTAACCGGAAATATGGGCCATTTATGATCCGGCCATTTGGTCCATCTGGCCTGATCTGCTTTACTTGGCCGCAGAGCTGGCAATTGAGCACCTGTACAGAATGACTAGGGGGTACTTACGCTCTTCCGGCTTCATCTCGGACACCTTCTGCAGCCACTGCTTCCATGTTTGGCAGTCGCAGGGCTCATGTGCATCTCCCAGACACTCCCTGGAAGACAGAGAGAGCAATGTACAATTACTGTGTGATTGCTCCGGTTACCAAGCAGACCTCAGTATTCCAAGGCTTATGGGCAGGTGCATGTACGTTCTAGGCTATGCACCTGCTGAGAGACCATTGAGAGTCCACAGGTGAGCAGATGTGTAAGTAAACGCACCCGCTCGCAGGCTAGTGAGGGGATTCGTCAGCGCAGAAGGGGGGGGGGGCATTCGCTGGGGCAGCGTTTACCTGCGAATATACACATTCAGGCCCTAAGTGGTGAATTGACCAACTGGCATTTACGCTGCAAATTACGGTGTTTGCCGCTAATTACGCCGGTGACATTCTGGGCCGGATGCCGCCTCCCCCTCCACTCTGTACTGTGTGGTTGGAACATATACACAGTCCCCATACCGTATATTCTGGGATGGGTAATGCTGGCTTGTAGTCATCCAGCGCGACGGAGAGGCATTCCCCCAGCACATTCCCAACATACAATACCGCATCATGGCCCACTAATGGGGATGAGCCAGGCAGGTTATTATAGACTAAAACACACAGCCGGCTTACCAAAAGACCAGTGTACCGCACTCAGCCCATCATCAAATCTACGCTGTATTAGTGGACGTTCCGTCATAAGCCGGCAGGCCCTCTCCCTACCATCCATCTATCAGCTTTAGGGGGGTATTCAATTTGGGATCATGGCTGTCGATCCCCGCCGTTGCAGTCAGATCGACCACAGAATGACAGGCGGGATTCAACGTCTCCCCTGCCGCTGAGCACAAAGGGGGCGTGGAATGTCGATCTGCAGCCCGGACAACAACAATCCACGGCCGGTATCGGCAAAACGGGCACGACAGCTTCTGAAGTCGGGCCCATTCTGCCGTGATCCCTTATCAATGCTATCGTGAATTGTATAGGGAGCCGCCGCTATTTCCCATGTCGGAAATAGCGGCAGCAGATTGAATACCCCCCTATAGCTACATAAAAATGGCACTGAGATATGCGGATCAGTGACTCAGTGTTCATCTTCTACGGTACATGTGAAAATGCTGCAAATGGATCAATCTACAAATTCCAGCCCTGACAATACTGGTGACTGTCTGAGGAATAAAGAAACTGCTACAAATTTCCAATACGTAAAAACCTTATCCAACAGGAGGTCGGGCACAGCGCTCAATTTTAGACAACAACAACAACAACTATAAACGCAGTCGGAATAGTGCCAATTGTGTATATGTCCATTTGTGACATTTATTTTAAGTGTTTTTTATTAATGCATATGAAAATTGATTAAATATTAACAATTCTTTGACAAAATTGTACTCTGTTATTATTTATACATTTCCGATTTATACACTAAAGCACACTGCTCATCCTTAGCATCTGGTGCAGAGGTGACGTGTGTTTTATTCTATTCTCATTCTGCGGTTTCATTTACATTGTCAATAGCAATTAACCTGTAGCCCCAACCAATCCCAGTATAACATCTGTATTCCATTCCATCACCGCCACCACCTATTTATCAGAGTCAATGCTAAAGATGTGACACCAGCACCAGTCATCAGAGACAGTAGCAGATCCCAAGATCATTGGTGCATAACAGGCGGTATGCAAGAGCCGTACAGACCTAGGGAGCCCCCAGCCCGGTCACTGCTTCCCCAGAACCACCTGTAACTGTCCTGCATTGTACGGGGTCTCTATATAGCCCCTCTTGGCACACCATGGCCCTCGCGACTTAAACCCACCTTACCCACAATGTTTATAGAGAGAGGACTCAATAAACAGGAAATCCTTCTTTTAACCCTTTCAGGTCCCACGTCTAGTCAGGCTCAACAGCCCTAGCGCTAGCAGCAGATCCACTGGTGAGCCGCTTTAAACTAAGAACATTAACACCCTTCAACATTCAATGTAGACCATTACAATTAATTAAAAAGTTGGACTGCAATGGGTTAAACATCGATTTGGAAGCGCAGTTAGCCGATCATGTGACCCCGGTTACTTTCTTGTCCTGCTTTAGCCTCAGGTAACCCAGTGATAAATTATTCACTTTGTTTCTGTCACACAGACGTTCCAGGTCCTCGTATGACACCGCACAGTGCAGCGAGGACACACGCTCTCAGCATGCTGTAGGTCTGTTTAGCACAATACAATACGGACAGAATCAGAAGCAGACTTGGCTTTGTCGCCTGCATCCTATCCCTGGTACAGTAACATCACCTGAAGTTATCGACTTCAAGCCACCTGAGGCCTGTTGGGAATCTACCGAATGCAGCTTCCTGCGATGTCTGCCGTGTCACGTCTCCGATTTCCTTTGCATTATAAATGATGTACAAGCTAATAGTGGGCTGTGGGAAAAGTGGACGTCTACGGGACTCGTGACCACAAAAGGACGGCTGTTATTTCATGATGAACTATGAGAGGCGGAATGCTGCGCTCAATCCGTACCGCTGGGCAAGAAAGCAAAGAACAGTACGAATCTCTGAAGCATAATCTTCTTCTCCATTTTCCAAATGATCAACCTAACCAGAGCAAGCGGACGGCAGACCAGGAATGTCGGGGAAGCTGCTGATATTTTGTTTATTACTTTTGTAAATCTACATATGTAAAAGCCAAATCCCGCTGACTGACTCCCATCACCAAATCTCCGGAACCACGAGGACTGGGAACTTGAAATTTGGGCAGTAGCTTTCTTTTGTGATGTAGGCACCCACTAAGAAGGGATTTTTCTAAATTTTACCCCTAACGTGTTATTTTTTTTATCTCTTAATCCAGATGATATTTAGATTCGGTTATAGCATCCAAACGTTACCAAATGAAGGCTTAAATGTATTTCAACATTTTTTTTTTTAAATTCCACTCCAAAGACAATGAAAAGGGGTAAAATTGTATTACAGGTTGAGTATCCCGTATCCAAAATGCTCGGGACCAGGAGAATTTTGGATAACGGATTATTCCGTATTTCGGAATATTTTAATATTTCAATGATGTATTTTGAAGTATCTTGCATGTATGCTGTATAAACACATAATATACACACAAATATATTTTATTACCACATAAAATACACACAAATATATTTTAATTGTTCAAAAAACAAGGTTTCAAAACGTGAAACAAAATGTGTGTACTATCTCAGCACTGAATTTGAATGCCAAGCAATCATTGTCTTGCACATATATAGTGCCAGTTACATATCATCTCCCCAGTGATGCTGTTACAAATGTCCCCAGTGAGTTTTTAGCAAAAAAAAATCTTTTTTTCACTTTCTGGAATGTCCGTATTTCGGAATAATTCGGATAACGGATACTCGGATACGGGATACTCGACCTGTATATTATTTTCTCCCCTTACTGCCAGTTAACCGGACCGATTATCCCGGGCGAATAAACTGAAGCTGGAGCAACAAGGGTACATTTTTAGCAGCATAGAAGTCTTAAAACAAAAGTTTTTTACGGACAGATTCCGTGTGGTGGAGGAAACCAACCATTACCCTGTAGAGGTTTCTGCATACTCTGCTCTCCCAAGCACAATCAGACTCCCCCTCAGTCTCCAAACCTACATGCGTTCCCTGAAAACGCACCTCTTCGGGCAAGCGTATCAAATTCCAGAATCAGCCACATAACCTTCATATACCGTTCCTATCTAATCACATCCCCACTGTACAGTCCACACATATCCACTCTTTCTTTTTCACATTTTCCATCCTCCTGACCCCTGGCCAAACTGCTGGGTCACTGTATCTTAAAACACACCAGGAACCTTTGCATTCTGGTGGAATTAATGCAATAAAGAACACAGGATCTATCCTTATGTATCAATGCCTATTTCCCTATAGATTGTAAGCTTGCGATCAGGGCCCTCCTGCCTTTGACTGTAAATACCCAGTTTGTTGTATCACTGTCTGTCTCCTATTGTAAAGCGCAACATAGGAAACTTAAATAAATAATAATAAATTCAGTTGTGACGTATGGGTATTCAGCTAGTGTTTACATATATTCCTGCATTGTAATGTAAAACGTCATTAGCTGGTCTCAGCCAATGATATACAACAGCCAGATTCGCATATTACATAAACTTGCACCAAAGAGCCCGGAAACTGTACCCACCAGCAGAAGAGGTGCCCTTTTCCACAGTCCACGGCTGGGGAACGTAGCAACGGGAAACTCAGAGTGTCAGACCCAGAAGTATTGGTTCCTTGTTTCTTCAGTCGCACGGCTCTCTCGCAGGCTGGAGTTGGGCACCATCGGATCGCAGTGTTGTTTTCGACAAATGCCTGGGATTCAATACACCAGTCACAAAACAGACTAAATGGAAAACAAAAATCCCAAGAGACAATAACAACTGGTAGGAGGCACCGGAGGCCGTCTGGACGGAAAATAAAACACCCGGCAGAGATCCATCATTTCAGATGTAGCCAAGCAGAAAATGAAAGTATAAATGGCTAGAACAGAAAACACGCTGCCTAGGGTCTTACATAAACGGGGCTCGCTTGTTTATTCTAGCGGCTTAACACTAAAGGTGCGGAGCAATGCTGGAAGCGGTCAGACATCGTTCACAAGTGTATCAAATCAAACAATTTGATACACTTCGCAAAAAAGATTGGTCTATGATATTCCTGCATGCATGGTAGATCATAGACCAGGCATTCCCAACCACGGTCCTCAAGGCACACCAACAGTGCAGGTTTTAGTGATATCCAGGCTTGAGCACAGGTGACTTAATTAGTATCTGAGGGATTCTGATTAAACCATCTGTGCTGAAGCCTGGATATCACTAAAACCTGCACTGTAGGTGTGCCTTGAGGACCGTGGTTGGGAATGCCTGTCATAGACCATCGTTAACGATGCACGGAACGATTTGAACGATTGATCGGGAACGCCCCCATTGCCCTTCAAATCCTTCCGTGTGTAAGCACTTTAACATACAATAATAGAATACTGCCATGAAGTCAAAAAACGGAAGCAGCCACTACTGTAAGTCTATTTAGAGGAGTCTTATCTGGATAATCCAACTATTTGCAGGGCTATTTTTCAGCAGGCTCCAGCAGGAACTGAGGCCCTTATTCTAGTTCATTTTTTCTGACAAAATATTTCTTAGATGGACAAAACCATGTGCACTGCAGGTGAGGCAGGTGTAAAACCCCACCCAAATCTAATTATCTCTGCACAAGTAACACCTGCCTCACCTGCAGTGCACATGGTTTTGTCCATCTAAGTAATATTTTGTCAGAAAGAGTGAACTAGAATAAGGGCCACAGTTCCTGCTGGAGCCTGCTGAAAAATAGCCCTGACTATTTGTGATGTGGCAGCTCACAGATTGGGCCGGGGGTTACAGCACAACCCTAAGGCGTGGTGAAGTAACCCATTGCGACGCTCTGCCTGCGATGTGCCGCCTCTGCCAGCGTTTCCGCACTACTTCTCTTTGCAGTATGGTTCTGTAAGGGTGGATGGGGACAGTCTGTAGAGGAGAGGTTACCATTATTCCACACAGATCTTGAACTCCTGTGCACTAAATAGTCGTCATAACATAGGTACACATGCAAATCTCAGATGGGGTGACTGCTAACTGCTTCCCCCCTCCCTACATAATCTGGTCGCCAGGCAGCAAAATCTAGGGGTCCATATCAAGGATTTGTTGAACCCAGTTATATATTTAATGGTCTTAAAAAATGTTTGTTTTTTTCCCCCCCTTTCACCAAAGAACCATATGGATTTGCATATACATTTAGCACAATCCCCCTATGCAGAGACAGTGGCAAGGCACCAATAACCCACCTTTATGTCAAACTGAAGATACCGCTTGTCCATCTCCTTGGAGACCACGCTCTCTATAACCTCCACGGGAACCAGCTGAAAACAGTCGTAGGCCGGGCAGAATATGTTATGGGCTTCTCCTTCCTGGATTTTAAGGTTTAGAAACCTTAATAGAAAAAAAAAAAAATCTATTTAATGTAAATATTCTTTGTTTACCTATCACACCCACAGGAATACACATTACAGGATAGAACAGCATGCAGAGGGGTAATTGTTATTTCAGAGACAGAACAATCACAAATAATGTAATTTAATAAGTTCATTTATTATGTGCATTCATAATACAGGTCGGGCATCCCGTATCCGAATTATTCCAAAAACCGTGTTTTTTTGGAATAATTCAAATTTTTAATTTTTTTTTTGTCCCCTCCCTAACCCTCTTTTAATACTTACCAAGTCCTCCGGCGTCCACGGCAGGCCTTCAGCATCCTCTCCGGCGTCTCCAGCGGTCCCAGGAGTGCTTTGCGCGCCTGGGAACTTGCGCAAAGCACTCCTGGGACCGCTGGAGACGCCGGAGACTGTGCTGGTGGCCTGCTGTGGACGCCGGAGGACTCCATGGACGCCGTGGGACCATCGGGGACCCACCAGGGGCAGGTAAGTATGACAAAAATAAAAATTATTCCAAAAACCGAAATATTCCCTTATCCGGAATGCTCGTGGTCCCGAGCATTTCGGATAAGGGATACTCAACCTGTACAACCTTCCGTCAAACCTACTGAGCACACACTGGGCAATATAATGAACGATTGCCCTCATTTTGGCCCTTCTGATAGACCTTGTACATACTAATTAAAAGCACTAAATAGCAGCTTCTGTAATGTACTTTCACTTTGAGCTGTGACCGTTTTTAGCCCACACCCCACTCTCCACCCCACCCCCAGTCCCTATCTGCTCCTACCTCCAAACTCTGCCTTCACAGCTCCCTCTCTCCATATCAAGCCATTTTTAAACAGATTAGGGATGATTCAAAATAATCAATGGTTTGTGACCGATGTCGAATACTTTTGCCATCGATGGGGGAAGAACCAGATGGTTTCTCTCCATCGATGGCACAGCAAAACCGATATTTTGCTTTTTTTTTTCCTCTCCAAAGTGCTGGGTCACAGATAAAACACGGAACAAAAAGCAATTGTACAGAACCCTTAGGAAGTGTGGCTGAGACGGTCATTTTGCTCATGACGCATTGGTACATCAATAAGATGGAGAAAGCGATAAAGCAGAGAGATAAATTAACAGCCAATCAGCTCCCTGCTGCCATGTCACAGGCCTAACCTGTCATGCACGGGTCAATGCTACGGTCACGTAGAAACAGGTCACATAAATATACACGCTGACAAAGGCCGTTCTGTGTGTTCCAACTTAAATCCTTTTGCCATCAAATATTCTATTATTTTCCTCTTCGGGAAGGTGGTTTTACTCGCTCATTGCTATACCGCAACCATGCCTCAGTACCTTGTCCTAAAATTACATTTTGTTTCTGCATGGCACTGAGAGATTTCCCTGGGGCTCAGAGCAGCAGCATTTCTCGTTCCTTGACCATGGCAGACATATGCAAGGCTTTCAAGTGTGGAAGGCAAATGTCATTTTCAATAAAGTTGCAATAAAGAGCTTATAAGCTCGGGGCTGACAAACTTGGTTAAGACCCAACAAGCGGCTGTGAGAAGACGGTTCGCTTACACGTCTATGACAGAGTTTATATTCGATTCCAAATAATTATCCGACGCTCTCCTACCTGCCAAGTAAATATAATATTTTCAAAGCAATGAATAATAACCAGCGTGCGAAGAATGATCCATTTTGTTTTTAGTAACTATGACGGTCTGTTAAATATTTACAGCATTCTAAATCAGAGGCATAACGTAACGAGGGAAAAATAAATGAAAAATGATGCACGGTAAATTAAACATTAGCTTAGAAGCTACATCTGAACCAAGAATAAAGCATACATGTGTGGGGCACAGAACATGGGTGACAAGGATTACAGTGCAGATGCTTTGTACACTATAGCAACAAGACAATCTGTTTCATTCACATTATTGTACCCTGGGTTACTGCACATCTGGCTGACTGGTTCAGGAAGCTGCAGATATGTCCGGCCGATTCGGACCGCTGCACATCTGCCTGGTTATTGCAAAACTGCCTGGGTAATATGGGCTACTGCACATCTGCCTGGTTATTGCAAAACTGCCTGGGTAATATGGGCTACTGTACATCTGCCTGGTTATTGCAAAACTGCCTGGGTAATATGGGCTACTGCACATCTGCCTGGTTACGGCAAAACTGCCTGGTCAATATGGGCTACTGCACATCTGCCTGGTTACGGCAAAACTGCCTGGTCAATATGGGCTAATGCACATCTGCCTGGTTACGGCAAAACTGCCTGGGTAATATGGGCTGCTGCACATCTGCCTGGTTATGGCAAAACTGCCTGGGTAATATGGGCTGCTGCACATCTGCCTGGTTATGGCAAAACTGCCTGGTCAATATGGGCTACTGCACATCTGCCTGGTTATGGCAAAATTGCCTGGGTAATATGGGCTGCTGCACATCAGCCTGGTTACTGCAAAACTGCCTGGGTAATATGGGCTACTGCACACCTGCCTGGTTACTGCAAAACTGCCTGGGTAATATGGGCTGCTGCACATCTGCCTGGTTACTGCAAAACTGCCTGGGTAATATGGGCTGCTGCACATCTGCCTGGTTACTGCAAAACTACACTTTATATTTTAGGTTAAAACCAACATCGCCACATTAACAATCAACCCACACAAGAAAAATAATTGCAAACTCCGAAGTTCTAATTATGACCTTTGCACCATGTTTGCTATGGAGGATTGCGAAGGTGATAAACAGAATAACAAATCTCTGATCTACATTGGAACCTCGATAACACAATGCAGAGCTGAATAGCTCATACTTGCCTACTACTGAAAACTGGAATCAGGGAGATTACAGTAAGATGCGCCGACAAGGGAAGGCGCTCCACCTATGGGTGTGTCTATGCATACACGCTTGTCGTGAGATTTCTATAGAACATTAGTAATAATATATTTTGGGAAGTTTTGCAAGTATTGATACTAACATTGCGGTCTGCAAAATACGGTTTCTCGTTGTAAAATATTATATATAAAATGCATCACTGAACCTCACACCAGCTCACATCTCCAAAGGGACAGTGAAAAATTTTGTTTGAATCGAGATCTACACTAGTAGTGTCAATTTTTAAGTACAGACCGCTGTCCGTGTGAATCTATACGGCTAAAAATCTGTGACAGGAAAGAAAAGACCCCGAAACACTACTGTAACCCACAACAGTGGAGTTTCATAACTAAGTGCGCCTCAAAGTCTATAGAGGATCTGGTGTGTCGACGTCCTGTTGGGATATACCCTACGCGAAAGAAACGTGAGAATTGTGTCAATAACATCTGCGAACCCCTGATGAAGTCCCTTGCATCGTTTGTTTGCTAATCTGAAAATTTCTGAAACACAACATTCAAGTTTTTATGGTCTGAAAAAACCACCTTAATTAAATGAGGAGAATGAAAAAGACTTTTTAAATAAATGTTTATTAAGTATTGGACTTAACTGTGATTTACTACCAATATAACTAAAGGCTACCATAGAACCAATTATTGAGAGTTCGAACAGGGGCGCCAACTTACAACTGCTATCCACATTCCCTTTCCCCCGTCCAACAGGGGTTCTTGTAAGTCCGGCAGCCGAGATTTAACCCCTTCATGACAGAGCCAGTTTGTGCCTTCATGACAGAGCCCTTTTTTTCAAATCTGACATGTCTCACTTAAGTGGGGATAACTTTTTTTTGCTTTTACTTATCCCAGTGATTTTGAGATTGTTTTCTCGTGACACATTGTACTTCAAGTTAGTGGTAAATTTTCGTCGATACAGTCTGTGTTTTTTTGTGAAAAATACCAAAATATCGTGAAAAAATGGAAAATTTAGCAATTTGCAAAATGTTAAATTTTCTGCTTGTGAGACAAATAATCATACCACTCAAAATAGTTAATAACTAACATAGACCATATGTCTACTTTATGTTTCCATCATTATTTCAACTTCCTTTTCATTTTTTTGGACACTAGGAGGCTTACAATATGAATAGCAAATTCTCAAATTTTCATGAAAATTTCAAACACTGATTTTTTTAGGGACCAGTTCAGTTCTGATGTGACTTTGAGGGACTTGTATGTGAGACACCCCCATAAATGATGCCATTTCAAAAACTGCACCCCTCACAGTATTCAAAACAGCATTTTGGAAGTTTGTTAACCCTTTAGGTGTTTCACAGGAATTAAAACAAAGTGTAGGTGAAATTTCAAAATTTCTTTTTTTTTGCAGAGTTTCAATTTTAATACATTTTTCTAACGAATACAGTAGATTTTACTAGAGAAATGTGACTAAAAATTGATTCCCCCAATTCTTTTGTTTTCAAAAATATCCTATATGTGGCCCTAGTGTGCACGTTGACCAAACCACAGGCTTCATAATAGAAGGAGCACCTACTTGATTTTGGAGCCTCCTTTTTATGAGATTTTTTTTTAGGCACCATGTAGGTTTCTAGGCACCATAAGTGCTAAAAGTTAGGAACCTCCCCCACAAGTCACCCCATTTTGCAATCTACACCCCTCAGGGAATTCATCTAGGGGTATAGTGTACATTTCAAACCCCCAGGGGTTTCACCAATTTTGGGACAACTGGGATGTGAAAATGGAAAATTACATTTTTTTACACAAACATGCAGTTCTGGCTCAAAAATTTTCATTTTCACAAGGAATGAAGGAGACAAAGCACCCCAAAATCTGTGCCCCAATTTCTCCCGAGTACGGCAATGCCTCACATGTGACCAAAAAATACCAGTTGGGTGCATGGCAGGACTTAGAAGGGAAGGAGTGATTTTTGGATTTTGCAGCTCAGATTCTGGTGGAATTTTGGTGGGTGCTATGTCGCATTAGCAAGACCCCCCAAGCAGCAATACAGTGGAACCCCCCCACAAGTCACCCCATTTTGCAAACTACACCCCTCAGGGAATTCATCTAGGGGTATAGTGTACATTTCAAACCCCCAGGGGTTTCACCAATTTTGGGACAACTGGGATGTGAAAATGGAAAATTACATTTTTTTACACAAACATGCAGTTCTGGCTCAAAAATTTTCATTTTCACAAGGAATGAAGGAGACAAAGCACCCCAAAATCTGTGCCCCAATTTCTCCCGAGTACGGCAATGCCTCACATGTGACCAAAAAATACCAGTTGGGTGCATGGCAGGACTTAGAAGGGAAGGAGTGATTTTTGGATTTTGCAGCTCAGATTCTGGTGGAATTTTGGTGGGTGCTATGTCGCATTAGCAAGACCCCCCAAGCAGCAATACAGTGGAACCCCCCCACAAGTCACCCCATTTTGCAAACTACACCCCTCAGGGAATTCATCTAGGGGTATAGTGTACATTTCAAACCCCCAGGGGTTTCACCAATTTTGGTACAACTGGGATGTGAAAATGGAAAATTACATTTTTTTACACAAACATGCAGTTCTGGCTCAAAATTTTTCATTTTCACAAGGAATGAAGGAGACAAAGCACCCCAAAATCTGTGCCCCAATTTCTCCCGAGTACGGCAATGCCTCACATGTGACCAAAAAATACCAGTTGGGTGCATGGCAGGACTCAGAAGGGAAGGAGTGATTTTTGGATTTTGCAGCAAAGATTTTGGTGGAATGAATGGTGGGTGCTATGTTGCATTAGCAAGACTCCCAAAGCACCAATACAGTGGAACCCCCCCACAAGTCACCCCATTTTGCAAAGTACACCCCTCAGGGAATTCATCTAGGGGTATAGTGTACATTTCAAACCCCCAGGGGTTTCACCAATTTTGGTACAACTGGGATGTGAAAATGGAAAATTACATTTTTTTACACAAACATGCAGTTCTGGCTCAAAATTTTTCATTTTCACAAGGAATGAAGGAGACAAAGCACCCCAAAATCTGTGCCCCAATTTCTCCCGAGTACGGCAATGCCTCACATGTGACCAAAAAATACCAGTTGGGTGCATGGCAGGACTTAGAAGGGAAGGAGTGATTTTTGGATTTTGCAGCTCAGATTCTGGTGGAATTTTGGTGGGTGCTATGTCGCATTAGCAAGACCCCCCAAGCACCAATACAGTGGAACCCCCCCACAAGTGACCCCATTTTGCAAACTACACCCCTCAGGGAATTCATCTAGGGGTATAGTGTACATTTCAAACCCCCAGGGGTTTCACCAATTTTGGGACAACTGGGATGTGAAAATGGAAAATTACATTTTTTTACACAAACATGCAGTTCTGGCTCAAAAATTTTCATTTTCACAAGGAATGAAGGAGACAAAGCACCCCAAAATCTGTGCCCCAATTTCTCCCGAGTACGGCAATGCCTCACATGTGACCAAAAAATACCAGTTGGGTGCATGGCAGGACTTAGAAGGGAAGGAGTGATTTTTGGATTTTGCAGCTCAGATTCTGGTGGAATTTTGGTGGGTGCTATGTCGCATTAGCAAGACCCCCCAAGCAGCAATACAGTGGAACCCCCCCACAAGTCACCCCATTTTGCAAACTACACCCCTCAGGGAATTCATCTAGGGGTATAGTGTACATTTCAAACCCCCAGGGGTTTCACCAATTTTGGGACAACTGGGATGTGAAAATGGAAAATTACATTTTTTTACACAAACATGCAGTTCTGGCTCAAAAATTTTCATTTTCACAAGGAATGAAGGAGACAAAGCACCCCAAAATCTGTGCCCCAATTTCTCCCGAGTACGGCAATGCCTCACATGTGACCAAAAAATACCAGTTGGGTGCATGGCAGGACTTAGAAGGGAAGGAGTGATTTTTGGATTTTGCAGCTCAGATTCTGGTGGAATTTTGGTGGGTGCTATGTCGCATTAGCAAGACCCCCCAAGCAGCAATACAGTGGAACCCCCCCACAAGTCACCCCATTTTGCAAACTACACCCCTCAGGGAATTCATCTAGGGGTATAGTGTACATTTCAAACCCCCAGGGGTTTCACCAATTTTGGTACAACTGGGATGTGAAAATGGAAAATTACATTTTTTTACACAAACATGCAGTTCTGGCTCAAAATTTTTCATTTTCACAAGGAATGAAGGAGACAAAGCACCCCAAAATCTGTGCCCCAATTTCTCCCGAGTACGGCAATGCCTCACATGTGACCAAAAAATACCAGTTGGGTGCATGGCAGGACTTAGAAGGGAAGGAGTGATTTTTGGATTTTGCAGCTCAGATTCTGGTGGAATTTTGGTGGGTGCTATGTCGCATTAGCAAGACCCCCCAAGCACCAATACAGTGGAACCCCCCCACAAGTGACCCCATTTTGCAAACTACACCCCTCAGGGAATTCATCTAGGGGTATAGTGTACATTTCAAACCCCCAGGGGTTTCACCAATTTTGATACAAGTGGGCAGTGAAAATGGAAAATTACATTTTTTTACACAAACATGCAGTTCTGGCTCAAAATTTTTCATTTTCACAAGGAATGAAGGAGACAAAGCACCCCAAAATCTGTGCCCCCATTTCTCCAGAGTACGGCAATGCCTCACATGTGACCAAAAAATACCAGTTGGGTGCATGGCAGGACTCAGAAGGGAAGGAGTGATTTTTGGATTTTGGAGCACAGATTTTGGTGGAATGAATGGTGGGTGCTATGTTGCATTACCAATACAGTGGAACCCCCCCACAAGTGACCCCATTTTGCAAACTACACCCCTCAGGGAATTCATCTAGGGGTATAGTGTACATTTCAAACCCCCAGGGGTTTCACCAATTTTGGTATAACTGGGATGTGAAAATGAAAAAAATAATTTTTTTTACACAAAAATGTACTTCTGGCTCAAAATTTTTCATTTTCACAAGGAATGAAGGAGACAAAGCACCCCAAAATCTGTGCCCCCATTTCTCCAGAGTACGGCAATGCCTCACATGTGACCAAAAAATACCAGTTGGGTGCATGGCAGGACTCAGAAGGGAAGGAGTGATTTTTGGATTTTGCAGCTCAGATTCTGGTGGAATGAATGGTGGGTGCTATGTGGCATTAGCAAGACCCCCGAAGCACGGTGAAATGATGAACCTAATAATCCATAGATGTGTGGTATATTTTGAAACACTCCTTTATACATAGGCCGGGTTTGTCGGGGCAAGTTTCACAGTGGAAAATAGTTTCCTTTCTTATTCCCTTTTTATAGCAAACTTTGCACCTTTTTTGTGTCCTGCCCTTTCTTGCAGTGGAGGGGATTTCGTTGGGAAAATGCTGCCCTGGTACAATACGGGGGCCAGTACTAGAAGTACTGGGGCCCTCTGCCTGCTGATTCCCAAATGTTAGGCTCTTTATGACTTCCTCTTGAAAGTGCATAAATGTCCCCCTCTGGCCGGTAGAACGGAATAGCACGTAAGCGTTATACAGTGCCATCTGGATGATATACACGGCCAGCTTCTTGTACCAGATATTTGTTTTCCGCAGGGCACTGTACGGCTTCAGTACCTGATCTGAAAGATCCACTCCGCCCATGTACTTATTGTAATCTAGGATACAATTTGGTTTTGAGGTGTGGGTACTGGTACCTCGTACAGGGATGGAGGTGGTACTGTCTCCATGAATTGTTGTCAGTATAAGGACATCCCTCTTGTCCTTATATTTGACCAACAACATATTTTCGGTGCATATTCCCCTGCTTTCACCCCTTCTCATTACTTGGGCAATGTGCGTTTTGGGGAGGCCTCTTTGGTTCTTGCGCACAGTACCGCAAGCTGCTGTACCTCTTGAACCAAGGGCCTTAAACAGGGGGATGCTGGTGTAAAAGTTATCCACATAGAGGTGATAACCCTTATCCAGGAAGGGGTGCATTAAATCCCAGACAATTTTTCCACTAACACCTACGAGGGAGGGGGGGCATTCTGGTGGTTCAATTCTTGAATCCTTCCCTTCATATACCCTAAACTTGTGGGTGTACCCTGTGGTGCTTTCACACAGCTTATACATTTTTATGCCATACCTTGCCCTCTTACTGGGAAGGTACTGGCGGAATTTAACCCTTCCTTTAAAATGTATAAGGGACTCGTCGATACTAATACATTTATCAGGGATGTATAGCTCTGCAAATTTGGCACTGAAATGATCAATGACCGGCCTGACTTTGAATAGCCTGTCAAAGGTGGGATCATCTCTGGGTGGGCACTGTGCATTATCGGTGTAATGTATAAATTTATGGATTGCCTCAAAACGAGCCCGGGGCATGGCCATACGGTGAAATGGGGTGCTGTACAGAACATCTGTACTCCAATATTGCCTAATTTGTGGCTTTTTTACTATGCCCATATGTAACACCAGACCCCAAAACGTCATCATCTCTACTGCATCTACAGGGGTCCACCTAGCAAATGATGACGTGGGGTTTTGAGCAATAAACTGCTGGGCATATAAATTAGTTTGGTCCACCATTAAATTTATAAAATCATCAGAGAAAAATAATTTGAAAAAGTCAATTTCTCTGAGACCTGTTGAATCAAATTGGATTCCTGGGATGGCCAAAAACTCAGGAACCTGGGGCTCAAAATTGTCTGGTGGTGGGGTCCATACGAGATCAATTATTGGGGGGGGGGGTCTCAGCTGCTCTACGGGGGCGTCTTTGAGGGGGTCCCTCATCATCAGAGGAGGAAGAGGAGCTTAAGACAAATCCTTCAAATTCCCCGCTTGCCTCACTGGCTGTGTCAGAGTCAGATGCAAGCATGGCATATGCCTCCTCCACCGAATACATTCTCCTGGATGACTGGGACGACATTTGGGATGACATTTGGGATGCCATTTATATTTTTGTGTTACTGGTAGTGAAATGTTTCAACACGTGTATAGTGTAGGGGGGGGTACAAACTTTATTTCAACCCAGGGGGTATGTAGTGTGTAGTGTGTATGTAGTGCAGAAAAAAAAAATACAAAAAAAAAAAAATTGAAGGGTTCAAAAAAAAAAAAAATGGAAGGGGTTAAAAAAAAAAAAAAAATGGAAGGGGTTAAAAAAAAAAAAAATGGAAGGGGTTAAAAAAAAAAAAAGGTCCTGCGCCAAAAATTGAGCACAGATGTTGGTCAGTAACGTCCGTCACTGAACAGCGCTCAAAGGCAACAGGAATTTGATCAAAAAAAAAAAAAAAATAGATCAACCCTGTGCCGAAAAAGCTGATCAGTGATGTACGTCACTGATCAGTGCACAGTGGCCACAGGACACACACAAAATCACAGTGTGTGTAAAAAAAAAATGTAAAAAAGACCCCACAGCACTCACAAAAAATAAAAAAAGGTGATCAGTGATGCGACACTGATTACCAGTGAGGGGCAGCAGGTGCACAACCTTTGGTGGTACTGACAGGTATATATAAAAAAAAAAAACCTCTGTACCCCCAAAAAGTTGCTGATCACCTCAGATATAGTGATCAGCACAAAAGGCGGGGGCAGCCGACACAAAATTTAGCACTCTCTATCACTATCTCTCTCTATCTCTCTATCTCTCACTATCTATCACTCTATGACACTGCAGCAGTTATATAAAAAATATATAGCACAATCTGTCACTATCTCTCTCTCTCTATCTCTCTCTATCTATCTATAGCTCTATCACACTGCAGCAGCACAAAATATAGCACTAGGCCTCTCTATCTCTCTCTATCTCTCTCTATCTCTTTCAGTTATATAAAAATATATAGCACAATCTGTCACTATCTCTCTCTCTATCTCTCTCTCTCTATCTCTCTCTATCTCTCTCTATCTCTCTCTATCACACTGCAGCAGCACAAAATATAGCACTAGGCCTCTCTATCTCTCTCTATCTCTCTCTATCTCTTTCAGTTATATAAAAAATATATAGCACAATCTGTCACTATCTCTCTCTCTATCTCTCTCTCTCTATCTCTCTCTATCTCTCTATCTATAGCTCTATCACACTGCAGCAGCACAAAATATAGCACTAGGCCTCTCTATCTCTCTCTATCTCTCTCTATCTCTCTCTATCTCTCTCTCTCTAACTCTCTCTCTATCTAATAAATCGCAGCAGCACAAGATGTCACAGGATGTCACAAGATGTCACAATATCAATGATCAGGTAAGGGTTCTGGTCAGTATAGGCGGCAGGTGGGGCACGGTGACCGCACTGCACGCTATTCCAGACCGGAATGGCGTCTGCAGTGCAGTCACCGTTAGTTTAAACCCCCCTCCATGGCTGTGATTGGTCCGTCGGTCCGACGGACCAATCACGGCCTTTGGGGGCGGGCGGGGTGAGGTGGGGTGACACCAGTGTCACCCTTACACCCCGCGGTGATTGGTGCTGTACTTTACAGCACCAATCACCTCCGATCCCGTGTCACCGGCGAACGTTATTCGCCGGTGACACAGGAAAACGCTGTGAATGGCTGTTCACACTGAACAGCCAATCACAGCGATCGCCGACGGGGGGGCGGCATCGCAGCCCCCCCTGGGCATGCAGGGACATGTCTGCTGTCAGGGACAGCAGACATCGTCCCTCTGTCACTGCGTCTCTAGACGCAGTGACAGTTTTAAGCCATGACGTATATATACGTCAACGGTCGGGAAGTACTTCCCGGCCATGACGTATATATACGTCAATTGTCGTGAAGGGGTTAAACACCAATTAGAAATTGGCGCGAAACAAGAGTTTGCTATATATATATATATATATATATATATATATATATATATATATATATATATATATATATATATATATATATATATATATACACATATATATATATATATATATATATACATATATATATATATATATATACATACATACATACATACATACATACATACATACACACACACACATATATATATGCAACGGGGGTCTGGCACTCCAATGTAGCTATTCCAAGCTGCAGCCGGTGCCTTCACTGAGGGGTAAATACAGCGACAGGAGGTGCGGCACTCGCGGCTTCGTTGTCAGAAATTAACACACCTTGAGACGGTTTAAAGTGATCACTTTAAACCGTCTCACGGTGTGTTAATTTCTGACAACGAAGCCGCGAGTGCTGCACCTCCTGTCGCTATATATATATATATATATATATATATATATATATATATATATATATATATATATATATATATATATATATATATAGATATATATATATATATATATATATATATATATATACATATATATATATATATACAGTGCTGTGATGTTTATTTTCTTCTGCATCTGCACAATATACATGACTAATGTGATGCCTATGTTATAAATTCCAAATGCAATATGACCATGTGTGAATTCATCCCTAATCGTACAAGTATGTTTCAGTGTGTTAAATGTTATTTTATTGTGAACAATGGACTGTCTGCAACTTGTAGGAACTACCTATATTTATTGGATGTGCGGTTTTCCATACCATTACAGAATCGGCCAAATCATTATGGAAACCACAAAGTCTAATTAAACAAATGTGTTTAACTAAAAAAATAATAATTGCTCAATCTTAGGGAACAGGAAAGTCAACCGCACAAAGTTTAGTAGACAACCCACCTCTTATAATACAGACAGCAGCGGGGAAGGGTACCTTAAGGCCCATACACACTAGGCGATGAGTGTAAAGTAGCTCATTTATCTGGCTTTGCCTACTTTGAGCTCAAAATCTCCTAGTGTGTATGGGTGGGTGATGAGTGCTAATGCGTGTTCCTGCATCATCGCTGGCCGCCGCTGTTTGTCGCCTGGTTTTATAGGACGAGTGACACTTTCCACGGTCTCCTACTGTGGAAAGTGGTCGCCCCCCCCCAACTCACGTTAAAATCACTGGCCCAGTTAAAAATCGCTCGTGTGTATGCAGCGATTTTCGGCCAGCGATTTTCACATGATCGTTCAGGGGCAAAACCACCCAGTGGGCGCACCTTTACATACATTGATTATTAGATAACAACAGTCACAGAAAGTCATCGTGCAATTTCACATGGGTTTGGAAAATAGGAAAGCTACATTAAAAAACTTCCCGTTCCAATTAAATAGCAAATATAACTAAATTAATGGCAAATCAATTATTTATATTCAATTGTCACCACAGAGTGTAGACAGGGCTGTACTTAGAACAGACATTGAACAACACTGCAAAAAGACAGTACACCATGGTGTAAGTACAGAGGCAGATGTATTAAGCCCGAACAAGAGATAAATGTCCAGCCAATGAGCTCCTTACTGACTTCTTTCAAACACAGCCTGTAACATGGCAGTTAGCAGGTGATTGGCTGGACGTTTATCGCTCTTTATCACACTTGAATTTATATCTTGTTAAGGCTTAATACATCTGGCCCATAGCATGAAAATACAAAAGCAGCAGGGAGGAACGAGGATGGGGGGCAAGGAGGGACTAAAAACGGGGCTGTGCTATTGAATACACTCATTATTAATAAGATAATGTAACAATGGGCCCGATTCAGCATCGAATTTGCAACGTGAACTCCCGCCTTGCAAATGAAAGTGCACGGCTGCGAATCTGTTTGCAGCTGAGCAAATATGTCACCATCAAATGATTTTCCCACTGGTCACCACCGACCGCAGGCTCTGACTAGCCCTGGACTTACTCCTCTGCTGCGATTAAATAAGCCTGATCGAAGCCTGAATTGGGCCCAATGTCTGCGCATGATGAGGCCAAGGCCAACGCGCTAGCTCCTGCTAGATCATCCGCCCCTACTACAAACCAAATATACGAGCTCACGCCGGGCGATCAGAAATAAGTAGAGCTGTCCCTTAAATAGCATCCAAATGTCATCTCCCAGCACAGCAGTCAGGAGGATGGCTAAATATATCCAGCATTACCCAAATAGACCCATTAGCTTTCATTATTAATGCATCCGCTGCTGTCTGACACTAAGTGTCCGAGGCCGAATAGATGAGCTATAATTTACACCGATCCTCCTGATTCATCACATGGTTCCTGCTGCAATATAATAATGTATCACTGGCCTGCCAAAACGGAAATTAGTTAGGGCTCCTGTATTGGCCGGTTGTCCCACGTCGAATGGGGGAAACGTTACATAATAACCGCCTCCGCGGCGTGCAGACCACCCCACTCTAATACATGCGCAATAGTAATACAGGGTCTCGTGTCCACACGGGATAAATAGGACTAAGGTCACAACATGAGGGATGGGTGGCGCATTTTTAAAAGTCAGTAATAAAGGAACATATGGTGACATGGTGCGAACCCTTTAAAGAATGTGAATACTTACGCCTCCCAGCATGCCCTGCAAAACTCGTGTCCACAGGGGATCTCCACCGCATCTTCAAACACAGAAATGCCGCACATGCAGATGCCACACTGTGGGCAGATAGAGGGAGATAATTACATTCTGCTGAGAAACTACAATTAAGACCATCATTAACAATACACGCTACCGCGGGTCATTAACGAACCCACCTCTCGCCTGAACATCCAGTCAAATCGGACAATATCGGCAGTGACTGAATGTTTGGCTGGGGTTCCCGGTGGTGCTACTGAATTCACCACTAGATCATTCGTTCTGCACCACCGCCAATATGGTTACCGATAGTGGAGGTGAAGCACATTGTATAGTGTGTACACACCTTATCATATGTAGGCTACATTCAAAAGCCATAAGTATTTACCCTGCACAGAAAAAATATATACAAGTGGATTTGCTTCCCTTGCATAGCAACATGGTTTTCCAGACACCAAAAAAAAGTTCCTTACTTTACTTAAAAACCTCAATCATGCCCTAAGTTCCTGATCTCTCTTCCCTCCGAGGGACATAACCCAACACCCCTTCCCCCAGAATAGGTATATTATAATAATTATTTTGTGTCCAAAATGCAATGGGAATTGACCTCTCCTGCTAAGATTGTTCTTGAGCATTTACCTCTTGCGTCCCAATAAGTCTTGATAGGGTAAAACCACTTCTACAAACACGTATGCCTTTAGATGCTCCTAAATGCCTTCACAGTTGACCTGTGGCCTATACTATGAGGAGATTACGGCTTTCACTTTGCCTATACCAGGTGGAGGTTACCGTCTTCACTTGGCCTACACCAGGGGTGGAGGTTAATGCCTCAGCCCCAGACAACACCTGTGACACTAGCTGTCAAAACTCTCTAATACACTTTTCTTATCTTTTGTCCTTTGTCTCTTCCTTTGTTATTACTTTAAATCATCAATTCCTCTGTATGCCCTGCTCCCTCAATTCCCACACCCCTTTGCCATTGTTACCCCCTTTTTTTATGTTGTTTACCCCCTTGTTATTAAGATGAAAAATTTGAAATAAAGATTGAATGTTGAAAAAAAAAAAAAACCTCTCTAATACCCCATTCTCACTGCTGCAAAAACAAGGGATTTTGACAGGGCAAGTGGTAATTTTCTGTGGTGTGTCTCAGTGTGAATGGGTGAGAGTGAAATTCCTGGGTGTAATGCCACGGGAATTGCACACAGGTTTTTGGGTCAGGTTATTCCTGAATATTATACAGGTGTCCACCAGTGTGAACAGGCGCTACCGGGGTTTTTCACACAAGACGTGGAAAAAGCAACCTGATTGGGTAATGACATTAGGTGACATGTGGAGCGGTTTGCTGTGAGGGGAGGAGGTAATAAAGAAGCAAGTGACTGGCACTGTCAAGGATTCGCCAGTGTACTACAACATATCAAATATACGGTCTGCCCGTGGCATCCATAAACCCAGCAACAGGTTGTGAATGAACTTAAAGCACTTCGTAAGAAGTACTACAAGATGCATGATCTCAAGAGTGGTGGTGCCCAATCAAATCAAACAATCAAAGCTGCTCTTTCAACAGCCAATAAAAGCTGCTCTTAGATTCCTCACACTTGTTGGCAGGGCAGACCCAGGAACCAGCGTGAACGGAGCAGACCCGGGAATCTCCCGGGTCCAAGGTGCAGTGTGAAGGGGGTCAGTGAGCTGAGATGATCTGTGCTCCAGAAAAAACACGGGATCAAAACCCGGGATTTTGCCGGGGTGGCAATGAGAGAACATGGTATTACATTGCTTCACTTTCAGTCTTTTCAAATATTTTCCTTTTACTAAACGGGCGACATGCAGCAAGGAGTTGAAATGATTACTTAACGCTTGGCTGAGTCCCCATTCTGGCTGGAACCCAAAAGCGTTAAAATTAATGTCCTTTTTTTTCTGAGCAGTTCCATTATTATTGATGATTGCATAACGCTACAGCTGAATATCTCGGAAGCCCGGCGAGTCTGATATAAATAACACAAAAAAACGATTATACTTCACTTCTTCGGAGCAGTCAAAAGGCTTTTTATGAGCTCACAGTATGGAGACAAATTTGGAAATGCAATAATTAATGAGGCTGGAAACACTCGCTCGAATTTACTTGGGGGAGGGAATTCTTTATAAGAGATAAGAAAAGAAAAGTTGAAATATTTACCTCAAGCTAAAGGGACAGGACTCATTATTTCCTTAGTCATGCCAACTGATCTGTCCTCATAAAACTGTTGCTGTTATTGCCCCCAAACCCTCTTTTTGTTGTGTCAGATCCCTTGCACCTCTGCTTGCGCCTTTGTTGCCCAAATTTGCGTATTAGTCATAACTGAATGGAAAAAAGGGCTACAATAACAGCGGGCGCATCTTTATTTCACGCCAAGTTCATTGTGCACCGTATACAGGCAAATATTTAAGCGTTACGTATAAATTGAATCAGTGCAGCCACGTGAAGCTAATTTCTCACATTAATTTGCCAGTAAGCCGCAAATTTAGGCAAAATGCACTACACATACACACAAGGCATATTGCGGCTAATTGTATGAGAACACATCTGTATTGCTAAATGTATTCATTTAAAAAGGACATTTACTTTGTTGTATATGTATGTAACATAACAGTTAGGGGTAGATGTATGAAGCAGTGATAAGGGAGAAGTGATACAGTGCCTTGTACTTTATCACCAACCAATTAGTTCCTGACTGTTAAGTTACAGGCTGGGTTTAAAAAGGGACAGTTAGGAGCTGATTGGCCGGTGATAAAGGACCAGCCACTTTATCACTTCTCCTCCCTTATCACTGCTTTATACTTTATGCTTCGTTTGTAAGGCACCTAGAGAGTACATTGCAGTCAGTAAAGGTGCCCATACAGTAGGCGATTCACATGCGATTTGGGCTCTTTTTCTTGGATTACAGCAATCAATCGCATGAATAGCATCCAAATCGCATTTGATTGAAAGCAGGTCCAATGCAATGCTTGAAAACAGGGTTGCTACAAAGGATTTGGTTATAGCCCCAGGGAGACAATTGCATGACGTCATTTATCACAGGTAATTGGAAAGTTGGCAAAATGCCAGTACATCCATTTAAGATGACTGTGGGGAAGACAGAGGGGGCTAGGAAACGAAGGCCTGAACAGTTTATGGCACACGCACGGTCATTGAGCCACCCCGGGGGTGCACGTTTTAAAGATATCCATAGTTCCACACAGATGGTTAAACCAATTACCTGAGGTACTAATTAAGTCACCTGTGGCTAAGCATGGAAATACTTAAATCATGGACCATGGTGCCTTGAGGACCACACTTCAGAACCTCTGGTCTATGGGCAAGTGGGACCCCAGATACCTTGCTGGGTACGGTCAGTTACGTTGTGTTTTTTTGTGGAACACGCAATGCATGGAACGCACCAGAGTTGTTTCTATGTCCCCGGGAGTCAGACTGATTTCATCTGGCGAGGTGACGGAGGAACGCGTGGTGCGTGGGGTACGTGGAGAAGGCAGCGTGTCCCAGGCGTTGTACCCACTTGGAGGTGGGGTTGGCATTTGGACTCCTGACCGTTGGCAACAATTCTCTGGACTGCACATCCAATCTTCTAGTAACTTTTCCCTGTCCCAATCTATGAAAAAAACACAATACTTTTTAAGCAAACAGAATCATTTATTTTGGATACACCCTGAGCTTAGATGCACTCTAAAAAAAATATATATATATTTTAAATAAATTATAAACTAAAATCAGAGCAGACATTGAAAGCTCGGCTCCGACGTTTTGACATAAGTCACAATTTTCAAAAATATTCCCAAAAATACTCTGACTCACGCAAAAAAAAAACCTGTGGTAAACTGGAGGTATAAAAAAAAAAGTAACAGATTGCAATGAAGGTGTGGTAACCAATAGAAATTTCACTGTGTTGGGGATACCATATGCTGCCCTGCGGCTCTGTATGCCACAGGACAGAATCGTCAGGAATTGCAATACTGCTATATACGGCCATGAGAAGATCAATCCTCTGGGATATTTAAGAAGCAATAAATGAATGAAAGCAGCAGCTGTTCAGTGTTTCCAGACCTTTTATTACATTATATTTAATATCATGACCAGCAGAATTCCATCGTCACGGAAACTGCTTTGCTTTCAGGTTTGTATCAGTTACAAGATATTATTTTTTCACTACTGTGTTAAACACTCATTGTTTAGCGGGTGTTTCCAACAGAGTACACCAGTACAAGCACCTGAGAAGTGCGCATGCGTGGCAATGTCTGGCAACCCCAGGCCCTTCTTACACTCCAGACCACACTAATGCCCAACTCTCCATCACTATTTGTGTACCAGGCCCTTGTTACACTCCAGACCGCACTACTGCCTGACTCTCCATCACTATTGTGTACCACGCCCTTGTTACACTCTAGACCGCACTACTGCCTGACTCGCCATCACGATTTGTGTACCAGGTCCTTGTTACACTCCAGACCACACTACTGCCTGACTCTCCATCACTATTGTGTACCAGGCCCTTGTTACCCTCTAGACCGCACTACTGCCTGACTCTCCATCAATATTTGTGTACCAGGCCCCTGCTACGCTTCAGACCGCACTACTGCACGACTCCCCATCACTATTTGTGTACAGTGTGTACCAGGCGCTTGTTACACTCCAGGCCACACTACTGCCCAACGCTCCATCACTATTTATGCACAATATGTACCAGGCCCTTGCTACGCTGCAGGCCATGCAGCCTATTAACTTGAAACTCTTCATGACTCTGCTTTTGCCAGACCCTTTGCTACCACAGCTGCCTGCTCTGTTTTCAGAACCTGAATCTGTATCGGACCCCTCTAATTTCTCGGTTTTACAATACTGCACCTGCCTATAATTATCTAGCTACCCAGTACGAACATATCTTCCACCAGGGCTGGCTCCTTGCACCTGCTAGAGCGCCTATAAGCCCCAGCTTAAAAAAATTACAATACTGAGGTAAAATTGAATTTCCAAGAAGATTGACCTTTCCAATCATTTGCACTCAACATCCCTGGTCTATGAAAGCAGTAGATTCAGTTTATCTGGTGGCACAGGCTACACACGCCAGCCATGGTTGTGCCACAAGGGTGCAACTCTACAACTCCATTTTGTGTTTTAAAGTAAATAAACACCGACAGAAACTTGACTGCGGGACGTACGCTCCGTACTTGACCTTTTTTGTCTAAAATTAGCCCCCTCCAGTACAGAACATAATATATAACCACAAAATAATCTAGTGTGAACGAGACTTGACTTTACAATAACACTTGACACGTTAAACCATCTGCTGGAGATTTCAAGTCTCTGAAGACAGATGGGAACGCGGCTGCCAGGAGCCGTTATAAATACTTATTAATAACGTTTATCAACATTGACTGCTAATCATTACAGAATTCTCAGTGACAGTCTAAATAGAACTGCTAATAATGGCAATTAATATAATGTCTTCCATAAAGTGCCGCCGAGTGGTAATCTCGAGAGCGTGTTTTCAGTGCACTTGCATTTTTTCATTACTAAAGAACCCCCATATGTGATCTATAGGAGAGCTTAGAGGCTCGTTCTTGCCCACAGATCAAATTTAGATTTTAAATCTTAAATGGCAAATAAATTCTTTGCTGAGCCTCTACAAATATCGAACCTGTGGGCTACAGGGCACAATATTCTCTTCTCAAGTAAAGGTTTCAAGATCATTACCCAGAATGCTATAGGGCTTTCGTGTTCTCTTGCATTGCTCGAGCAGTGAAGACACTATCAATATGGCTGACAATCTCATAGGTAACAGAAAAGGTATGCACAGATTGGGCATTATCATATAGGCAAGAATAAAGTTAAAAACCCAAAAGTAGACCATAGGAAAAGTCACATTCAACACACAATTTTATACCAAAGGTACAACGAGTAAAAAAAAAATGTTTAAATTGTTTTACAAAAACCGTTGCACAGGTGAAAGCATTTACCCACCAAACACTTTTTACACATTTTTTCAATTTATGCCCATTGTATATTTAATCGCGGCTTCTACATTAATGCCTCGATAACGAATCTATTTTAGGCACCAATTAGTTTTATTTGGAACAGAACTATATTAGCAGACAGGTAATAAATTATCACAAACGCCAGAGTGTTCTTATACTGAACAGACAGACTCCTGCGGGGCAACCGTACCCAGAATAACCTTCGATGCTCCGAGCCTGTGGCAAGCGGATAAACAGGAAAAGTCTAGTGTATCTGCTGCCCTTCGTATAATCAGGTATTCACGTTCAATCACAGAATCCACAACCAGAGAACACTTGTTCAGGAAAGATGAATGATAAAAAAAATTTCTTTTTGAAACAAAAAGCTCCAGATTCTAGAGGAGGAACTGAAGCCATCCGGCTGGTGAGGAACCAAAAGAGATTTACACCGCATGAATTTGCGGTTTGGTTATTAATACGGAACATTAATAGCTGTTGAGGTTGGAAAAAAAGACATAAGCCCATCAAGATCAACCTATACCTGGTCTGTAAACAGATCAAATACAACAGTCTCTTTTGGACCTCACAGAAGAAACCCTTAAAAAGAGATAAACGCGAGGGAAATAAAGAGTGATAAATGTCCAGCCAAAAGGCTCATAACTGCAATTTTCAAACACTGCCTTTGTATAACATGTTAGTTGGGAGCGGAGTGTCTGGATGTTTATCACCATCACCCTTGCATTTATGTCTATTTAAGGCTTAGTACATCTGCCCCATTGACCTCAAACTGGACCGGCCAGGAGGACCTCATAGAACTCCCAACCCTTCTGGTAACCACCGTTGCTGTAAACTACATAAGCACAGATATAGGCAAACTTACTTCTTGCACTGATAAGAAGCTAGATATAACCCTGTTTCAGCACGTGTGGCCAAATCAACCCACCTGAGTGGGCCATGAGGCATGGTTTTGGTGATCACTGGTTTAGTAGTAAACATTCCATTTTAAATGACAATGAGAAGATTTTTAAAGGTGCAACAAAGATGCAACAAAACCACCTAATTCTTTGAGAACCTTCAGAAGATAAAATTAAATGTATACGCTCCAAGTGCTTACTTGTCCACATTATATGTTGTTATCTTCTCATAGTTCTAAACACTGGTTTAGTAACACCACTGTCAGTTTTAACCACTGGTTCCCAATTTCTGTTCCCGATTTAGAAATGCGGACAAACTGGATTATCGTGCGGCTGCGTATGCACGAGAGTTGCACTGTATGCGCCGCGATGGACTTGCGACAGCAGTAACAGAGAGGAGTTGTTAAGGTAAGAGAGTGGCAGCAAAAACACAGGCATGTCTTCATCGTTTCTGGGGCATGCATTAAGCTGCCACTGCATTTCGGTATTCAGAAAACATGGCGTTGGCATCTTCGTTCTTGCGGTTGTGCTGCAAGGACAACTCAGAACTTCGATAAATCAGTTAATCTAGGTCAACAGTTCCCAACCTGGGGTACGTGGGGGGGTACTCTGCAGACCGGTTGGGCGTACTTAATATAACATTAGTAATAGCAGAAGAAGAAAGCTCCCGATGTCATGGAGCCTAACCATGTCGCTTCACTTCTGATTCCGTCTGCAGCGTCACCTCCTGCTTTTTCCCGACCACAGGTAAAGGAAGCAGCGGGCAGTAATCATACAGGTCTTAGCGGGAACCCAGGAGACCGTACACAGCGAGCAGCCATACACAGAGGGTCCAGACTACTACTCAATATAAGTACACGCATACCGCACACTTCCACTCCACTCGTAAGTACTGTGGATATTTCAAATTGAGTAGAAGGAGTGGGATTAGCAAAGCCACTGGTGGGAGTGTCCGTACAATTCCTGGGGTCTGCATATTTTCACACAGCCCCTAAAGTATTGTGGCTAAGAATGTATTTGTGTACTTTTCTGAATCGGGTGTAGATCATGGAGTCAAACATTACTAGTCAATAGGTCAATCACCTACGGATTAACAGATCGACAGGGTGAAGAGGTCAGGGGAGCCAGCATCGGCTAGAGATGTCCTCCATTGTCCTGCATGTACAGACGATGGAGGATGTTGCTGAACACACGCGGGAGCACAGTCAGCGACATAGTGCATATGCACTGGAGGATTTGAATGGTTTGTCAATGGAAATGTCTGTCGGAGGAGGCCAAATCGTTCAAAATATCGTCTAGTGTTTACCCAGTGTAAGGTGTCCGACTAAAGCACATTAGGTTGGGCGTTTGAGTCTCGTACTTGGCATGCTTGTGCTTCTCTGACACTCAATATAAAGTTACCATACACTAGGGATACACAATGTAATGCTCAAAAATCAATGACTTTCTAATCCGCTTATTCAAGAAAACATCATGGGTCATATGTAATTTCTCCCTTTCTGATTCTAACACCCGATTACATTTATCCCCATGTATTTTTTCTTATTTACATCACAAACATTGATCCATCTGATCTGTCCAATCCAGCGCGGAGGTATTTTGTCACTGAGCAAGTTTGTTTTTTTTTCTTCTGTAAAGTCGTCCTTGGCAGACTATGTAGCATTTTTTTAAATAGTTTTTATCTACTGTATTATGTCTGTGTTTGGCAATAAATGTAACTTGACCTAGAATACTCCGGACCTATCATATATTAAGCAGCAGATGCGCAGTATATTACCCCCCTCTTTGGTTTGCGCTATGCACTTCCGGTACTTGTTTAGTTTCACAGTGCCCGATATATCGGATGCGATATCGGCCGATATATCGATGTGATGCGATTTTTTTACCTGTTCATAACCCCATCCACTACGAATGGAGTTGATTTTATACAGTGTGGCGAGCGCAGCGAGCCTGAAGCGTGGCGAGCGCAGAGAGTCCCACGGATTACTGCGCTCGCCACACTATATAAAATCAACTCCATGCGTAGTTGATAGTGGGGTTATGAACTGGTAAAAAAATCGCATCGGATCGCATCGATATATCGGCCGATGTCGCATCTGATATATCGGGCGACATGAAAATAAACAAGTACCGCACGTCCTTATGATTGAACTGCGTAAGTTCTCATCACTGCCGTTACATATAGCTCTAATGCGGTGTACACACGGTGAGATTTAACATTAGATTTTGACTATTTAGTCAAAATCACGTGCAGATCCCACAGGTTTTTTTACCTTGCGATCCCAATGCGCGCTCCCATAACAAGACAAATCGAAACCCAGATAGACAGGGCTGCAATGACTATAGATTGTAAGCTTGCAGCAGGGCTCTCCTACCTCCAAGTCTGTTTGTTGTTACCCAGTTTGTTTTATCACTGTCTACTATTGTAAAGCGCAACGGAATCTGCTGCGCTATATAAGAAACTGTAAATAAATAAATAGTGCAAATCTAATGGTGCCCACACACGCACCGATCCCGGCGGTGCGATGCTATGCAATGGGGTGCGCGCTCCCGCGGCACCTCATCGCACAGTACAAAAAGTATGTGCTGCACATACTTTTTGTACTAGCTTTTTATCGCATAGCATCGCATGCACATCGCATGCACAAGGCATAAGATGCGATGCTATGTGTGCTAGTTAAGCACAGAACGCACGCCGGGATCGATGGGCACCTTAATGCAGATTGTATCAATTGTATGTAACTAGTACAGAGTTAGCAAAGATTGCATAGCACTCGAATCTTAAGTCGAATAGCAAGGGAATCTCACCGTGTGTACACAGCATCACTCAACTTCATTATGACAATGGCACCGCAGGCAAAAGGAGAGATATACGGAAACCAAAATAATTCTAGCAGTCCAAAAAGTATAATTTTCCATGGATATCAGGGAGAGATTAATTAAATGTTCATTTAAAAGGTTATTAACGGAATGAAAATATATAATATAGTAAATAAAATCCAAGCAATTACGGCTATTCTATAGCACTATAGAACATTCTTTATGCTGTGCAGAAGAGAAGCTTTAGAACACTGTGTACTAAGGTCTGAAAAAATAATGGATTCAAATGCACCCGTCTGACCCCAGACTAGGACGATGTTGCTCCAAATGTCGAGATCTATATAAACAGCCGTCTGTTGTAACCACCTGGGCTCTGGTCCTGATACAGAACAGGTCTGTGAAGGGACCGTTGGAATCACAAGCTGAGGAGTAAATCCGCAGTCTGAGATATCACCTCCCATTAAGGGAACAGCATGAAGAATTCCCAGAGAGAACGGAGATGCCTGTGATCCGGCCTGTGTGACGACTGCACAGAACCAGGAAATGTAACATGAAACACTCTGAGAGCGTGCCGTGTTATTATTATACAATACAGGGAATGGGGCTGGTAGGCTTTGTCCTGGGGCTGGTAGGCTTTGTCCTGGGGTGGCCACACGTAGGCAGTGACTGGCGTAGAGCCGGCAGCCATGTTTTCTGCATGATAAAAGAAGTCTGAGACTATTTCTGCTCCTCACAGTGGAACTTTCCATAGGAGAGTTTCCCTGGTGTTCACGGCTCCCCCTTTACGTCATCACTTCAATAATAGAAAAATGTCATTTCTTCTCCTGCCTGAGATACGGAGGGCACAAAAGGATATTTCTGGAGATGGAGAGGTTTTCGGCATGTGAAGAGGATGAGACAGGCCAGATGCACAGGCCTATTGTAACATGAAAATTCTATCTTCTAAGCATACGGTCTGACGCAAACACTGCTAAGAGAATATGTTTGGTCCACATCAGGGCGCACACACGCATACACACACATACATACATACACACGTACGTTAATTGTGTGCACTTTGCTCCTTCTGTAAGGTTAAGAATACTGTTGTTTTCTGTGTCACAGGAACTGTCATATACCACTGCGCTATTAAACAACTGTGGTTCAGATATTAATACAAACAGAACCTTAAAACAGAATGTGTATAACCCTGCAGGAATAAGAGGAGAGAGAGATAAAGTATCAGCTCCTAACTGTCATGTTACCGGCGGTTTGAAAAATTACAGTTAAGTTCCATACACACTGGGCGAATTTTGAGTGGAAAGTAGCCTGCTTTAACCGTTTGAGCTAATTTCACGCTCAAAAGCCACCCATTGTGTACAGCTTGGCGAGGAGCGCCAATACCAGCAGATTAGAGGCGGAGTGGATGGCTTTCCATAGCGCCCTGCTATGGAGAGCCGTCCACCCCGTGGAAAATCACTCAGTGTGTATGCACCTTTAGCAGCTGGATGGTTGGCACTTTATCTCTCGCCAGAGCTAAGTACATCTGCCTTTAATTCCTTTTATGCTATTTCACCACCAGCTAAACCTGTGTACACAGAAGACCATTTTCCCTAATACAGAAGTCAAACCTATTCCTTTATTCTGATTAAGCCCCTATATAGTTTGCAATCTGGGCAGGCTGTCAGCGACTTTGCGCATGCACTGCCAGCGAAACGCCTCTCTCCGTATATTGCAATGGGCTTCATAAGAATTAAACCCGGACGTTGGACCCGTTTAGTGAAGTATCAACACTCCAACTGTGCGTGCATTGTTCGGCCGAGCAATTCGCAAAGCGCAATGTAAATGGATAATAGAGGCTTGACTCGCCTGTTTAATCCTGCAGCACAAATTTCATTTAAAATGCAACCCTGCGTCTCACATACAGTTGCATGTCAGCAGCAGGGAGCCGCTAAACGTAGCATTCAATTTCATGTCATTATCCCTAAATGAACAAGGCTTCGGAACTGAAATACATTCCTTTGCTAATGACTTGCACAATCATCAGGAAGAGGACCGGTGACAGCAGGCCAATTGTGTTACTGGGTTACAGCAGCATCACTAAGGCAACGTCTGAGCAGCATTTTCCACCAGCCCGGATGACTCATCCCTGCATCTCTGCCGATCTGTCCTAGGGGCTGGGAGACGAAAATGTATGGACGGCTGCAACTTTATTTGTCGGCGACACAGACGTTCAAGCTGATCACCTCAGCACCTGATCAGTGACGCGTAGTAGAGCCTCGCTCAGCTGTGTTGTTATTATTAACTTTTCATTGTGGCACATGAGTAACAGACTGCGCACTTTTCAGAAGATACCACCTCTGCTCAGCTGTGTAGGTACACCTGGTGGAGGGGCACTAATAACACAGGTCCTGATTGGGAGAGACACAAATCGTCTCAGGGCTGTGTCATCGGTCGCAGTGGACCGGAGAACATATGTAAAGAATGCAAATGTTTGTCCAACCTTATTTTAAACGTATTTATTGTGCCTGCCGACACCACTTCTCCAGGAAGAGAGTTCCACAGTTTGACTGCTCTGACCGTAAACAAAAATTTCCTTCTAAGGGAACGAAATCTTTTTTTCTTCTAATCTAAACTCATGTCCTAGACTCCTTTCTAGCAGAAAAAAGGGTGTTTGACAGTGCCTTACATTGGCCCCTGATATATTTGTACATGTTGAGCATGTCCCCCTTAGAAGTCTCTTCTCTAATGTAAATAGTCCCAAATTGCTCAATCTTTCCACGTAGCTTAAATTCTCCATTCCCCTAATTAGCTTTGTTGCTCTTCTTTGGATTTTTTCTAATTCTATGATATCCTTTTTATAGTGTGGGGCCCAGAATTGTACTCCGTATTCAAGGGGAGGTCTAACCAATGCTTTGTACAGTGGCATAATTACTGCTAGAATTCTGTTGGCCTTTTTGTTGATATGTGACATTGAGCACTACACCCCAGTTTGCTGTCTATTTGGACTCCTAGATCCTTTTCAAGTACTGAATTACCAAATTCCTCCACGCTTAGGTTATAACTAGCACACTGGTTATGTCTCCCAAGGTGCATGACCTTGCCTTTATCCACATTGAACCTCATCTTCCACTTTTTTTACCCACCGATCTAGATTGCCAAGATCATTTTGAAGCGTGGCGACATCCTCTGTTGATTTAATAACTCTGCTCAATTTTGTGTGGTTAAAGTCGAGTTGCACACACGCCATTTTAGGATAGTATGGCAGCCATTTTGGTTCGCAGAGTTGCGCAAATAAAGGATACATACAGTACCCGAGTCTGTGTGACAAAGTGGACCAGAAGCGCAGCCATACTATTACACATAAATTCATAATACCATACTTACACCAAATAAAATATAGTTAATTAAAGGTTTAGAGCACTACACATAGTTTAATCAGCATTACATACTTCTGTCTGTATAATGTTTGGTACCGTTACGTTCCGTTTCTCATGCGCAGTACTCCGGTCGTTGCAAAGTTTTCGCAACTCACATGGTCCGATAATTACGGACAAAATCTATATTTCAAGGACTATTTCTGTTAAACTGTGTGTGACAAAAGAATCTGGATATAACCGGTTCTTGTTACTATTTACAACCCCCGACGACGATGCCAACACACAAAGGACTCCAAAGTACACTCCCCCTGACCAATAGGAATGGCCTTTGACCTCCCCCTTCTGACCCTATAAGATAGTTAACCCTGGGCTGCCTCGGTCACTTTGGCACTGCTGATATCCCCTCACCAACCCGGGCTATAGTTCTACTTGAATATAGCGAGCTCCGACCGGACTGCGCTGCGCTATTCCTTAACGGTAACATTTGTATTCCCGTTTTATGCAATGTGGCTGATTATGATTGTATCTGTTTCTGTTCCTTTGTAATGCTGGGTACACACCAGGACGACTAGGGCACGATTCTGTCAATTTAGATCCAATTCCGACCGGTTGTATGCAGATTGTATGTACTATCGTGTGTTTTTGACATTTATTTGATCCGATTCCGATCAAATGCGCGTTCACGCCGCTCGTTTGGTCGCATCTTTGGTCCTACGTGCTGCAGGTAGGATCTGTCAATCCCAGGCCGACCGACCGTCAATCGTATGCAGATCGTGAGTGTTTTTTGCCGCCTCCGTCGTCCGTCCGTCGGTGCGTCCGTCGTTTGATCCAGCCTATTTGAGTGGCATTTCCTAAACACTCCCCCGGCGCCATGTTTTTCCACATAGCAAACAGCGCTGGCGCAGCAGTTGGACTCTCCTTCTTGTCTCATCTCCCAGAACAACAACCTGGTATGTTTGCACTCCCAATGCTCTTCTATGCATGCCCACTGTTGCCACCAATGTATATAGTGTGTATAAAGCACTGGTTTGGCAACCGTGCACCCGACCATGTCACTGTTTTTTTTGGGTGGGCCCCATGTCTGTGTGTATACATATAACCAATGTCCACCATTGCAGTATTCCAAGCACTCCTCTCTGCTAGGCCCCATTCACCTGTGTGTGTGTGTTTGTGTATATATAGATATATATACATAAACCATTGTCCACCATTGCAGTATTCCAAGCACTCCTCTCTGCTAGGCCCCATTCACCTGTGTGTGTGTGTTTGTGTATATATAGATATATATACATAAACCATTGTCCACCATTGCAGTATTCCAAGCACTCCTCTCTGCTAGGCCCCATTCACCTGTGTGTGTGTGTTTGTGTATATATAGATATATATACATAAACCATTGTCCACCATTGCAGTATTCCAAGCACTCCTCTCTGCTAGGCCCCATTCACCTGTGTGTGTGAATAGCAATCTGCACAATAAAATGTATAGTGGTTTTCATAAAAGTTTATTAACATTTTAAATACTTAAAACATAAGAACTAGGTAAACTGGTAACTATAACTATAAAAATTTAAATATGAAACAAAACATGGGTATAACTATAACAACTAAAATGGTTTTATCTTTTTACAGTCCCAATGTCCAACGCAAAGGAACAAGAGTTTTTGGAAGGGTTTATTGAAAAATATCGTACACACGAATGCCTGTGGAGAACCAAATCCAAGGAGTATTCAAACAAAATGAAAAGAAACCAAGCCTTGGAGGAGTTGGCACGCTACAGTCTTCCATTTCACCCAGAGGCCAATGTTGAATGGGTGAGGAAACGCATCCAGAATATGCGCACGGTGTTCTTAAAGGAACACAAGAAGATGGAGGCTGCAAAGAAGTCTGGTGCTGGAGTCGACGAGATGTATCAAACATCGCTCTGGTACTATGACCGGTTGACATTCACCCTCAGCCAGGAGTCGATGAGGACAGGAGTAGTCCTTATGGTCGAACAGGAAAACCAAGAAGTCGCGGCGCAGGAGGAGGAGGAGAATTCGCAGTCTGCATCGGTGAGTCTATTTTTTTGGCTATCTAATTGATTCCTCCTGCCAATCCACAGCGCCCTCCCCATTAAAGTAGGCCATGTACTCTTCCCTCACCTGTTTGGCTCGTGCACTCCCTGTGTAGCGTTGTGTTGGGGTTTGCAAGGAGGATATCTGCACTACCTCCTCTGGCAGTTCTTGGTCTTCTTGGAGTGCTGTGCCTGTAGCCCTTTGCTGTGTGGCTTTTCTGCGGAGCAAATTGTGCAGGACACAGCACGCCGTGACAACCCAGTCAATTTTGTCCACCCTCAGGTTAATGGCAGTGTGAAAAATGCGAAACCGGCTTGCCAGGATGCCAAAAGCATTTTCCACAACACGCCGTGCCCTGGATAGCCTGTAGTTAAAGATCCTTTTGTCATGGTTCAGGCCCCTTTGCGCATATGGCTTCATGACATGCTCGTGCAGGCCAAAAGCCTCGTCAGCCACAAAAACAAAGTTAAGCCCCTGTTTAGTTTCCTGGACAGACGGCAAGTGAAGGGTGTTCGCTATGAGCCTTTCGTAGAACTTTGTGTCCTTGAAAGTGCCACCATCCGATGCACGGCCATTCCTTCCTACATCCAGGAAGATAAACTCATAGTTGGCATTCACCACAGCCATTAGTACAATGCTAAAATAGCCCTTGTAATTAAAATAGTAGGAACCACTATTGATAGGCTGGGCTATGCGGACATGTTTGCCATCAATGGCTCCACCGCAATTTGGGAAGTTCCATCGCTGTTCAAACTCCTCTGCGATGACTTTCCATTCATTCACGCTGGTAGGGAACTGAAATTAGAAGTAAATAGAATTGATTAGTAAACATGTTCAATTTTTTTACAGCTTGGTGACTACCCACCTGCAACCCCAGACCTATCTGTCCTATCTGATAATGCATGCACATCTAACGAAGTTCCTACTCCGGCACGCACTCCGCCACCCACCCTGGAACCCACTCCACCACTCCCCCGTGCCAAAAAAATGCGTGGCAAAGGAAAAAAAGGAGAAGCAGCGGCACATGAAGAATTTATGATGCGGGCACATCAAGTCCTGCAAAGAAACCCGGACAAACATGACAACTACTTCACTTATGTGGCAGAGTGTGTTCGCAACATGGCTCCTGACCAGCAACTTACTTTTGAAAAGTTATGCATGGAGTTGGTGTATAATGGCAGTTTAGGGTATCTCAACAGTGGCACTAAAATAGTTGGCATTGGTAGTGCACCAGACACACCACTGTCATTAGAATCACCAGTGCCTACTCCGCCTGCCACCGTAGCAGGCCAGTCGAGCACAATTCCAACACATACCCAGTCAACACCTACACAGCCTTCTCAACCCCCCCAGTACCGTCAATTCTACAGTTCTTTACTGATAGAAGATCCAGAGTGTCCTGTTTTTGAGGATCTGTCTTAAAAAATAGGCTACTTTATCATTTACCATCGACATGGTCTCAGCTGCAGGTATGTGATGGCCACTGCTCACATGGCGTATGGCGCACATCAATGGGGCCGGGACCATTGCATCTGCGCCATGCGCCATGTGGGCCGCAGCCTTTACATATCTGCAGCAGACATCCTCTGCCACACAAGGGCCACAGTGTGTATTTTTGTTTATTTATATGCTGCTACCTGTACCTGCATTACCAGAGGGAGAACAGGATTCTCCTCAATCTGGATAGCAAACTCCATTTATTGCCCTTTTGTCTTTACCAATAGTATGGGGTACTGTGCGGCAGACATGGTCTCGGCTGCAGGTATGTGATGGCCACTGCTCACATGGCGTATGGCGCACATCAATGGGGCGGGGGCCATTGCATCTGCGCCATGCGCCATGTGGGCCGCAGCCTTTACATATCTGCAGCAGACATCCTCTGCCGCACAGTACCTTATCCCTACTGTTGTAAGGGCATGTTCCAGAAGTTACCAGAGTGTCTTTTGTCTTGGTTTTCTACATATATGCTGCTACCTGTACCTGCATTACCAGAGGGAGAACAGGATTCTCCTCAATCTGGATAGCAAACTCCATTTATTGCCCTTTTTTCTTTGCCAATAGTATGGGGTACTGTGCCGAAGACATGGTCTCAGCTGCAGGTATGTGATGGCCACTGCTCACATGGCGTATGGCGCACATCAATGGGGCGGGGGCCATTGCATCTGCGCCATGCGCCATGTGGGCCGCAGCCTTTACATATCTGCAGCAGACATCCTCTGCCACACAGTAGCCCGTACTTATTGGGAAAGTTTAAACTGGGTCATACATACTTAAATCTTTATATATAGTGTGTGTTTTTGTACAATATCTTTTATATATGGTATTATAATATATTTTTGTTGACACAATCTATTTACTATTTTACATGTTTTAACCATGAAAGGCCTAAAAAACCTGTTTCTGTCCTAGGCCTAAATTATAAATAAAAATATTTTGTTTGCACAATAAAGTGTACAGTGTATATTTCATCCTTACCTTGCAATACTGGTACTGCAGCACCTTCACAATGGCTTTGCAGGTCTCCGGGATGATGAGGCCCAAAGCTTGCGGGGAGATGAGGGATCCAAACTTTAGGTCAGCAAGAGACCGTCCTGTCGCCAGAAACCTCAGGGTGACCACCAGCCGTTCCTCAGCAGGGATAGCCATGCGATACTTGGTATCCTGCTTCTCGATGTGGGGAGTCACCAGACGCAGCAATTCCTGGAATGTGGCATCATCCATCCTCAAGAAGTTACGGAAATCGTCTGGGTTATTCTCCCTGATGTCCCTGAGCAGTGGCATGTGCGAACGAGTCTGACGCTGAAGTAGCCACTGCTTTGTCCAGCATGATCTTTCTCTCCTGCGCTGGGCTCTCTGACGCCTGAGCTTCAAAACTGCATAATAGAGCAGGTACTGTTGCTGGTGACTACCCATCACTGCATTCTCCATAGTGCAGGGTTAAAAGACACTTTGTAATGGCAGGCAAAACAAAGTAATGTGTAAATAGCTATGTCCAGCGTTCAGCAGGTATAAACCAAGCCTCACTAGTAACAAAGCAGAAATACACTGGTTTAAAATGGCTGCTGCTATTCCTATCCCCCTCTGCTAGTCCTCCCCCTCTGCTAGTCCAGCCCCTTCATTCAAATTTCAAAGGCCCATCTGACGACGGTCGCATGTGTTCTTGCAAAAAAAACAAAAACCAGCGATCCGACCGTCTTAACGACCATCGCGGGCGCATCGGGATCGGATCTAGATCGTTCCGCAAAAAAACACAATTTTTGCTAATCGTTTGCTGGGGACTGCCTGGGAGCTCCCGGGAAGTCCAAGGGAAATCGTTCCATGGTCGTCTATCGGTCGTGAACGACGGTGGTCGTCCTGGTGTGTACCCCACATTAGTGTTTTAAAGTATTTATTATTGTTAGATAATTGTATCACGTGTTACTCTGTATTTTCTTCTTTCTGTAATCCCCTTTTGTCCGCTAGGGACTAAATACACTATTTATGGAGAATCTATCTCCTCACTTGTTATATCGTGGTCTCGTCTAATTATTCGCATCTAGCGATATTGTGTATTACGGACCTTGTCCTTAAAAGATTATTCGCAGATTAGAGACTAAGTACTGCGAAGGGATCTCCTATTACTGCATTGATTCATCCGTGTACAATTCACGGTAAAGGTGCGCTACGCTTTGTTTGCATGTAGCTAGGAATAAAGGGTACGCAAGTTACGGAAAAAGGACGTAACCTATGCATTTCACGTATTGTTTTTTGGTCATATAAATATCGGTATTGATAGTGTCGTCAGCCAAAGATGGATACATTGCTGAGTAACCCCATCCCAATATCGTTAATAAAAATGTTAAATAAAATGGGCCCTAGTACCGAACCCTAAGGCACCCCACTTAGTAAATATTTGATACGGCACTGTTCACAGCCACTCTTTGTTCTCTATTACACAGCCAGTTCCCTACCCATCTACAGATACTTGCCCCTAATCCCAGGTCCTCCATTTTATTTATCAACCTCCTGTGTGGTACTGCATCAAAAGCTTTAGCAAAATCTAGGAAGATCACATCTACAGCGTTTCCATTATAAAGGTTTTTGCTAACCTCCTCATACAAACCTAGTAAATTTGTTTGGCATGAACGATTTTTCACGAACCCATGTTGGTTAATACTGAGTAAACTATGAAGCTCTAAATATTCCTGGATACCATCCCTTAAAAATCCTTCAAATATTTTACCACTTTTGATGTTAAGCTCACAGGTCTGTAATTTGCTGGGTCATCCCTTTTTCCTTTTTTGAATATTGACACTACCTCTGCTATTCTCCAGTCTTTTGGTACCTTACCTGATGATAGTGAATTATCCAAAATGTAATATAAAGGGGTCGCTAGTTCCTCCCTTAATTCCATTAGTCCCCTAGGATGAATCCCATCCGGCCCTGGTGATTTGTTTGTTTTGATTTTGCTGAGCCGCAATAATATCTCCTCAGTCGTGAAATCAATATTGACATAATTTGTGGTATCTGTGCATTCCTCTCTCTGCTCTCCCCTAGTAAACACTGATGAGAAGAACCCATTTAACAGTTCTGCTTCTCCCTTATCCTCTGTAAAACTTTTACCATTGATATCGTTTAATGGGCCTATGTTCTCTTTAATTATTTGCTTACTATTTATGTACTTGAAAAACTTCTTGGGGTTGGTTTTGCTTTCCTTGGCTATGCACTCTTGGTTTTCCCTTTAAGCTACTTTGATTACCCCTTTACAAGTTTTGTTTGATTCTTTGTATTTGTTGAACGCCTCCTCATTTAAGTTATTTTAATAGAATTTAAACGCTCTTGTTTTATTGTTGATTGCTGACCTAACTTTTTTGTCCAACCATGATGGCTTTTTTTTATATTGAATTTACCCTTATTGACTTTTGGTATGTATTTAATAGTTAATGATTCGAGCACATTTTTTAGTGTGTCCCACATTTCCTCTGCATTTTTCCCCTCAAATACCGCTTCCCACACAATTTCTTTTAGGGCTTCTCTGAATAACTTGAAGCTAGCTTTTCTGAAGTCTAGTATTTTTGCCGGTCCTGTATGTTGTACTTTACAGAAGTTGATTTCCAGTGAGACCATGTTGTGGTCACTGTTCCCTTGATGTTCAAATTACTTTGGTGATTGAAACTAAATCTATGTTATTTGTTAATATTAAATCCAATAGAGCCTCATTACGAGTTGGAGCTTCTACCGTTTGTGTGATAAACTAATCTTTGAGTAAGCTTAGGAATACACTGCTTTTTGCTGTTTTACATGTTTCGTTTTTCCAATCAATGTCCGGTAAATTAAAATCCCAATAATTAATACCTGCCCCTGATCTGACGATTGTTTGATTTGGTTTAAAATGTAGAGACTCGTCCCTATCGTTCACGTTTGGCGGTCCCCATCCCCCCTTCTCCAACCTCCAATCTCTTACTTGCCCGTTCCTCACTGTTCTGTCTTACATGCCCATAGTTTATACATAGTTAAGACGTGGTGGAAGAATAAATTACTGTTGCTTAGCGCAGTGAGCCAAGCGAGGTGCCGCCGTACACTTTGATGTGTCCTTGTCAACTAGGTTCGACATTCAGGACAAGAAAAAAAAGTGAAAATCTCATGTCAACCATCCCATTGTTGACCCAATGCTTGTGTCAACTTTCAACCCGGTTTACCTTAGCCTTCAGTGGTAGATCCAATGCATGTCAACCGAATATGGTTCAACCCAATAACTCATACCCAACAGGCTAGAGTTAGGTCTAAATTCAAGTGGGCTTAGGGACCTCCTGACGTGATATAGGGAGGAGAGGGGGCAGAAAGAGAGAGAAGGAACAAGGGACCCAAACGGACCCTCGCCATACTCTACTACACTTGCCACCTGGTTACTAAAGGCAACCAGTGGTGGCATGGATAGTGAAGGAGCAAGTCCCCCAGCCTTGCTCCTCCCCCTGGGCGTGAAAGGTCCTTTAGCCCAGTGGTTCTCAACCTCGGTCCTCAAGGACCCCCAACAGTTCACGTTTTCCAGGTCTCCACACAGAATCACAGGTGAAATAATTAGCTCCATCTGTGATCTTTTAAAATGTGCCAGTGAATAATGAGTGCAGCTGTGCAGCTGCCGGGTGACCTGGAAAACGTGCACTGTTGGGGTTCCTTGAGGACCGAGGTTGAGGAACCACTGCTTTAGCCCACTAGAATTTAGCAACGACCAACAGGGCTAGGGTGCATGGTCCTGGAGCTTTTACTAAACAGAATGGCTTTTAGTTCTAGTTTCCTTAGTGGGGATTCAGCATCGTCTTTGTGGCATATTGCAGAGGTTGTCTGGGATGCAAGGCTGACACTTTGTTCACTCCGCAAATCAATGGAACGGCATCCACCGGCCAGCTGTGTGTCATATTACAGAGCAGTGCAAATGATCAGTCACCTTGTGATAGAAAAACACTTTTGGAAAGCACAGAAGGGACCAAAGCAACAAATTAAAATAACTCTTAGCAAAAACAGAGTAAAAGTTATTCAAAGAGATACAACATGTCTAAGCCACTATCTATAACATTGCATAAATTCACAAGTGACATCATAACACTGCAGAACACAGTATAATAACCCATGACATCCTCAGAAATGACATCACAATGGCTGCGTGTAATTACCGTGTGCTCGGAGCAATGCCTCCGCAGTGAAGAGCGGGGCTTGAAGCATGTCAGCCGTCTCCACGATCAGCATGTCCTTCAGACGCCGCAGATCCTGAAGCCGCAGTCCCTCATACGGCTGCACATAGGGGACAGAAGACATTGAGCACTGTTATGTTGTGTTTAAATCAGTAGATGTCAAGGACATGGAACATTAATGCTACTGCCAGAGTAAAGACTGATGGCAGGGTACAATCATTAGAACATTACATGAGAAGAGGAGCATGGATGTTACGGAGGCTTAAGAGCTGTTGTGAAACTACAAGTCCCATCATGCCTTTCCACAGTTTTGCAATTAGGGAATGCTAAAACTATAGCAAGGCATGCTGGGATGTGTAGTTTCACAAAAGCTGCAGGGCCTTAGTTTGGACATGCCTGACCAAGGGCTTACACACACAGCTGGCAGCCATTTTGTGCATGATATATGGCAACCATCAGCAGTAAAGCCTGGGAAGACTCTAATTTACCCAGAGTTCCTGTTTATTATATAAGCAAAGTGTAGAAAATGGTACACTTTAATTGCTGCAATATTTTTACCACACAAAAGGCAAAATAAAACCTAGGGCTACGCATTCTTCTTGGGACCTTTCCAGCTGTTTAATGTAATTAAATCCCGTTATTGCAATTTATACAGTCTAGTATATACGATCGCATCCATCATGTGCGTCTGTGACATTTATTAAAGGTCAGGATTATTTTTCCGGTTTGTAGTTTAGATATTTTATTAGGCCTCCAGAATGGCGAGTATGCAGCTTGCTCTATTACAGCCGGTAACACTTAGCGATGACTGCCATGTACAATACAGTCATGATCTCTGACTGGATATTTATACCGACCCCCTGCAGACCACGGACTGTTCACACAGCAGCGAATGGAGCTTCCAGACAGGCATATCCTACCTTTTACACAGTAACTCAGCCACCGCTTCAGTTCTGCAGTTATCAGCAAATCTTAATTAATCCTATAGTTTGCCTTTGGCACTTTGTGGCATAAATTGATTATTGTGCAGTTTGTGGTTTCATTTTTAGATGGGAAATTTTCTACACACTTGTCCATTGTCTGACTGAATTCCTACCATCGGCTGTATACTTCGCCCACGTACAAGAAAAGATTACTTGGACCCGTGACCTTAATCAAAAACTGAAAGCATTATCTCATTTTATCTGTGTAACGGAGACCGGAAGGAATGTGTTCAGAATAATCAGTGTATAATATACTCTTTGGCTTACAGACAGGGTAGTTTCCAGCTCCAGTGTAATATCTGACTCTGCGATATTCATGCAGGAGGCTTCCTATAGGTCACCACAGGACACATACTATGTGTGAGCAGCACAGACGGTGTAATGGTTAGCATTACTGACTCACAGCACTGAGGTCATGGGTTCCATTCCCACCATGGCCCTAACTGTGCAGAGTTTGTATGTTCACCTCGTGCTTGCGTGGGTTTCCACCGGGTACTCCGGGTTTCCACCCACAATCCAAAAATATACCTGTGTGCGTGTACATGTGGTAGAGAATATAGATTGTAAGCTTCACTGGGGCAGGGATGGATATGACTGGGAAAATAGTGCTGCGGAATACGTGTGCTTTATATAAATAACTATTAACATAACAGGTCGGGTCTCCCTTATCCATATATTGCAAAAACAGAAATTATTCCCGAAACCGTGGTTTTTCAGAATATTTCATTTTTTTGGGTTTTCTTTCATACTTATTTCGTCCCCCGATGTCCGCGTTTGGAATCCTCTTTAGCAGCATCTCCGGACCCAGGGGTGCATTGCGTGAATGTGCGGGCATGCCAGTGACGTCACCAATGCACCCCTGGAAACAGGGATGCCGCTGAAGAGGATCTTCAAGGCCGCCGTGGATGTCGGAGGACCATCTGGCCCAACAAGGGGACCAGGTAAAAAAATAAAATGTTCCAAAATCCCCCCAAAAATCCCTTATCCAAAATGCTTGTGGTCCTGAGCATTTCGGATAGAAGATACTCAACCTGTATATAGTACTGTGTTCCAGGAGTCATTTAAACATACATTTTGGTTATTGTTAGCACGAAGATGTGCCCATACATGATTTTCATGGCCACCTGCACCTAAGAAAGCCCCAGACCCTCACATCTGCTGTGACACCGTTAGGCAATAGTTGTCATATAGGTGCCCAGCCTGTTCCAGCCCTGGGATCTCCCTTTATACATGTTCTATGTGTGCAGATCACCATAGGTTTATTAACCCACTACAGGAGTGTGAGGACATTTGGCAGACAAGAGGGCTGGCGCATTTACCTCACGTTTGTCTAACGCGGCATACTCTGCTTCTATATCATCTGCCTCCGGGTCCCGCGAGAACACCATCTGAGACTCTAGTTTGAGGGCCAGCTCTTTGTGGTGCTGCTTCTCCGCACAGTCGCACGGTGTGTCTTTATTGTCATTTTCAGCAAACAGGTTGCTGCCATTCTTCACCAGTAGCTGCGTGGAAAAGAAAGAAAAGAAAATTACGTATTTTTATTCTTAAGAACTATGAAAGAACTTAAAAATTTGTGGCTGTAAATTCTGCGGCAAAATCACCAACTTTGCCATTGGAACCCGGTGACATTTAGCTCTGGGTGTTTTTGCTCCTTGTGGTTGTGTCAGGGGGGGGGGATTATTATGGGCGTCAGGTCAATCGGTCACCCAAAATATTTAAAATCATTGCAGATGTGTCCTCATCCACCTAGCGCTTCTGCGGCATATGAAACAAGATGCAAAGTGTGACCAGGATACCGCGGCCACAGGAATCACGTTTTTTACATTTGTATTTTAGAATGTATTTGCCGGTGTAGCGCAGATCAGACTTGTAAAGTATGGAGGACTTCACACTTAAGTCACATAAGGCCAAGGTCTCATGCCTTAGCAGTGGTGCCATGAACAGAGCAAAAACCTAATCTCCGTAAATCATTGGGTGAGGGACCAGCATGATGCATCTTAGGTGGGGCGCAAAATGGGTCAAATTGATAACAGCTACATAATAAAGTCATTGCTATTGTGTGCAAAGATTCAGTACGCCTGAACGGCGGACAGAAGACAGCGGCATCCCACATACCCTCTGCCCGTTCCGCAGCCTAACCCTCACCAACCCTGTTATTATTACGACTACATTTTATTTAAAACGGTGTCACAAGTGTTTCGCAGCGCCGTACAGAGGGCATACAGTAGAACAGTACAGAGAGGCAGAACTTAAAATTATAGTAAATAAATAACAAAAAATCTAATACAGGTAACAAAGAGCATAACAATGCAATATACAATACAGTATACAATACAGCTTAGATGTAAATAGCGAGGGTGTAATCAGCATACTACTAGGGGCTGGCGGCCATAGATAGAGATGAGCCTTTACCAGCAGGAGAGTATGTGGACAAAGATGGCCGCTGAGTAGGAGAGAGCTGTAAGTGAAATGTGAGGAGAAGAGGGCTATGACTGGGAAGGGGGCCCTGCTCGGAGGAGCTAAATCTAGTGTAAAGGGGGACAGACAGATAACGCTAGGTGCAAGCAAGTGGAAAGGTGGTCTGATGGCAGGATGTAAGGCACGGAGGGGGAACCTTCGGCCCTCCAGCTGTTGTTGAACTAAACATCCCAGCATGCCCTGCAACAGTTTTAGCATGACCAAACAGCAAAACTGTAGCAGGGCATGCTGGGACGTGTAGTTCAACAAAAGCTGGAGGGTCGAAGGTTCCCCATCCCTGATGTAAGCATGTCCCATTTACCTCTACACAAATTTTCATTCCTGATGCAGCGGCATAGTGCAAGGGTGTGTTCTTCTTGTTGTCTGTGGCGTCCAGTGCGGCCCTCTCATACTCCCCATGGTCAAGTTTCGCTCCTTTCCATTCGAGTATCATCCGTAAACATTCAGACCTCCTGCGATCGTCATCCGAAAGCCGGGGCAAGCGATGGTCTAGAGCACCTTCAGAGATCATTATGTGGAATCCCATACAGAGCAAGTGCATAGAACTCTCATTGTGAATGTTCCGCTTGTTTGGATTGCCATCCCTCCCAAAGAGAAATGCCCTGCAGTAATGGAAACACAGAACAATTAGTATCAGAGAACACTGCATTCAATAAAGAGACTCAGGCAAAGCGATCACTTGAAAGTAAAGAGGAAAAACAGCTTGGGTGGATAAACTCTGAATTGCAGCCAAGAGTAACTAGAACCTCCAATCAGTAATATACAGTGCGCTGCTAGAGGACTCTGCTCTTTCCACTATATAAAACTGTCTTCCCGCTGACTCCACCCACATTCCCCTCCTCATATTAGGTCACTATCACATGCAGCCTTGTCCTCAACGGCCCATCACTCATCTCCTGGTAAGCACTGTGCTGCTGAGGAACCTGCACCTTTCACTGTACTACTTTCTGTGTCTTTCTCCACTCCTCTTCTCATGACACAGTTCTGTCTTCGCTACTATAATAATAATAATAATAATAATAATAATAATAATAATAATAATAATACTACAAGTGGGGTATGGGTTACTGTAAATGCAGTAAACATATGCTGAAGCAACACCTTGCATACCAGGAAGTCACCTATAAATTAGCACCTGGCTTGAGGCTAGGCTGGGGTAATCCATCACTTTAACAACCACATTCCTTTCATTAAATACCCATGTGTGTGAGCGTTACAGACAACAGGTAAAACTGACCCAAAGATGTACCGTCCAATTATTTAAGAATCACAGATTACTGTAAATGGTCATTAAATTCTTGTTCCCTCTGCTTATATGTATTCCCTGATGCTAAACATTAACATTTCCTTATGTTGAAAGCTCTCCGGTGTCCTGAATGACTGGCGCTGCACATCCTTCTCCTCTCCCAGATTGGCCACCGTTGCACAAACATCCACCAGGATTGGTCCAGTATTTAAAGTGCCAATTGAAATGTAAGGCAGGCGGAGAAAGGTTTTGGCTCTATTCAGGGAACATTAAGTTAAATTTGGTGGATGCCATTAAGTTAAATTTGGTGGATGACATACTCCAGGGAGTATCATCACTACCATATAGGGCAGTATTCAATGTGTATAATCGCGATGTGCAGCGAATCCTGTTTAGGATTTGCTGCACAGTCACCGTGTTCCGGAGGGCTCGAGCCTTCGCTGCCGGGCCTCGCTGACACACTATTCAATGCCGCAGGGGCTCGCTGCCCCTGACGGCGAATGTTAACCCCTGCGGCGGACGCCACAGGGAGCCGGGGGACGGCGGCAGGCAGGGAGATAGAAGTCTCCCTGCCTGCCCCAGAATGTATGTGGGGGGTAGGAGAGCTCCCTGGGACCCAGGCAGCACAAGCTGCCCCCCGGGAGAGCTAGCAGAGGACCGGGTAGGGAGCCGCTAACACTGCTCCCGATCGTGCATATGTAATGATCGGGAGCAGTTAATATATGAATATGTAATGAGCGGCTCTCGGCTCCCGGACACCTGCTGGCTGTTAGGTGTTAAAAAAAAATATATTTTTTAAATTAAATATATATTCACTAGGTGATTCATCGCGCCCTACGGGCGCTCTTCACACCGTCGTAAGGGGCTGCGCCCCCTTAATTTGTGAACATTTGCATATGAGAAAGATGGTTAGAATTGTTTGAAAGATGGCCTGTATTGCAACTTGAGTTATAGGTGAAATGTGTTAAATAGAGAGCATATGATGTGGAAGGGGGTGTGTATTGTTTTGTTTAATTAAAAAGCGGTTACAGAGTAAGATGTACATTGATAGTGTGGATGTTACAGTGACATTTGTTTGTGTGGGGGGGGGGGCTGTGTGTGCATGTTGTTTAGGTGTGTGTGTGCAATAGTATAGTAGGGTGTTTCTGAGTCAGCGGCTCCCCACTGGCGGAGGTCACGACACAGGAAAACAGGAGGCTGGGTAGTGATAGGGGTGTGTGGGCATAAGGGGGACTAAAGAGGAGGGTGGGAGATACTGTGCAGCTTCTGCCAGTGGGTGAGGGTCCAGCGTGGCAGTACAGGATGGTGGCCCTTAGTCAGTGTCTCCTACTGGGTGGGAGTTCGGGTGCATGAGAGCAGGAGGCTGGGCTATGAGGCATGATAGGGGCATGTGGGCAAAACAGCGTCAGCGACTCCCCAGTGGTGGAAGTTACGGTTCAGGAGAGCAGGAAGCTGGGTAGTGATAGGGGTGTGTGAGTATACGGGGTACTAAAGAGGGGCTTAGGGGGTGCCGTGAATTGCGGGAGGGGCGCGGGGGGTGCTGTGAATCAAGGGAGGGGGGGCGCAGGTGTCGGCGAATCGCGGGAGAGGGCGGGGGTCCGCAAAGTGTGGGAGGGGGCGCGAATTGCGCGAGGGGGGGTTGCGAATCGAGGGAGGGGGGTGCGCGGGGGGTCCGTGAATTGCGGGAGGGGGGGGGGGCACGGGGCGCGATGAATCACCTAGTTGGTTATATATTCTTGTAGAAGGATGGTAGGATGTTGCTGTCATTCAGAATGCATTTACATAAACAGTAATAGTAGCAGTAAAAGGTCTGACTTAAAACACCTACAGTAAAACAGAACAGGTGTTATATATTATACAAAGAATTGGTTGATGATGTGTAGGTTGACGTGCACATAGTTCATAGTTGTCACTGGAAAAAAATTGCTACAAGAAAAAATCAACACAGAAAGTTCAACACATGTCGACACATGAGAATGAATATGAAAACATTCCATAAAAGAAAAATAAATCTTCAAAAAACTCATGTCAACCTTTTTCATTGTCGACCATAGCCGTGCCAGTGTTTTGCATGTGCCATTTAATCCTGGGGTTGCCGTGAATCGCGCGCGGGGGTGGGGGGGAGGAGGTGAGGGGTGTCCGTGAACCACGGGAGGAGGGGTCGTGGGTGGATGCCGTGAATTGCGAGAGGGGGGGTCGCGGGGGGGGGGGGGTGTGCTGCGAATTGTGGGAGGGGGGGCGCGGGGGGTTGCAGTGAATCGCGGGAGGGTGGGTCGCGGGGGCGGGGGGTTGCCGCAATGACAGGAGGGGGGTCAGGGGTGGGGAATCACGGTAGGGGGGGGTCGTGGGGGGCACCGTGAACCGCGGGAGGGGGGGCCCAGGGGGTTGGCGCGAATCGTGGGAGGGGGGATAGCGGGGTGCCGCGAATCGCAGGAGGGGGGGTGTCAAGGGGTGGGGCCGCGAATTGCGGGGGGTGTGCTGCAAATCGTGGGAGGGGGGTCGCGGGGGGTGCCGCGAATCGCCACAAGAAAAAATCAACACAGAAAGTTCAACACATGTAAATGTTGACATAAGTGTGGCACTTCATCGGTGTCCATGTCGACACATGAGAATGAATATGAAAACACTCAAAAAAATTAAAATAAATCTTCAAAAACTCATGTCAACCTTTTTCATTGTCGACCATAGCCGTGCCAGTGTTTTGCATGTGCCATTTAATCCTGGGGTTGCCGTGAATCGCGCGTGGGGGTGGGGGGAGGAGGTGAGAGGTGTCCGCGAATCACGGGAGGAGGGGTCGTGGGTGGACGCCGTGAATTGCGGGAGGGGGGGGGGTCGCGGGGGGGTGTGGGTGCCGCGAATTGTGGGATGGGGGGCGCGGGGGGTTGCAGTGAATCGCGGGAGGGTGGGTCGCAGGGGCGGGGGGTTGCCGCAATGACAGGAGGGGGGTCAGGGGTGGGGAATCGCGGTAGGGGGGGTCGTGGGGGGCACCGTGAACCGCAGGAGGGGGGCCCGGGGGGTTGGCGCGAATCGTGGGAGGGGGGTCGCGGGATGCCGCGAATCGCAGGAGGGGGGTGTCACGGGGTGGGGCCGCGAATCGCAGGAGTCACCGGGGGTGCCGCGAATTGCGGGGGGTGTGCTGCAAATCGCGGGAGGGGGGTCGCGGGGGTGCCGCGAATCGCCACAAGAAAAAATCAACACAGAAAGGTCAACACATGTAAATGTTGACATACGTTTGGCACTTCATTGGTGTCCATGTCGACACATGAGAATGAATATGAAAACATTGAAAAAGTGAAAAATAAATCTTGTCAACCTTTTTCATTGTCGACCATAGCCATGTCAGTGTTTTGCATGTGCCATTTAATCGTAGGGATGCCGTGAATGGGGGTGTGGGGGGGGGGGTTAACACCTGCTTAAACACCTTTCTTATCAATTACCCTGTTTAAAACAGGTGATGACAATCATAAATTAAGATGGAAGTCCACAACCCAGCGTTACAGCTCCAGACACACTTTGAGTGACAGATGTAGCCAAATATATAAGAGATGTGCTGTAAGCACATGAATAAAAATAGCATGCCCCTTCACAGAATAAAATTCCTGATTTTTTTTACACCAAATTTAAAAAAAAAAAACAAATCACTTAGAAAGCAATTCGCCATCTTCTCATTGAAAACACTCACGGCGAATCACATTGAAAAACCCATTGAAAAACCACAGCGAATTGCAGAGACTATCAGACGGCGAATTGTCCGTCATTCACTGTTCGCAGACAGTGAAAAGTGCACGTTGAATAGGGTGATTCACTTTCTGACACAAAAAAAATCACCTTCCAAAGGGAAAATAGCACAAATTCGCCATGAAACATGGTGAATTGGCCTCATTGAAGAATACTGCCCATAGTGATAACCAACAGTCCTATACATCACCAATAAATGCTATTCTTCCTACAAGATCCTGCTCAAGACCTATTGGCCAATGTAATACTGTGACCTACAGGTAAATTCTAATACAGCAATCCATTCTTGGGCCTGCTACCTCGCAGTCCTGATCCCACAGAACCATCTAAGGCAGTGGTGTAAAACTCATGGCCCTCCAGCTGTTGTGAAACTACACATCCCAACATGCCCTGCCATAGCTTTAGCATTCCCTGATCGCAAAACTGTGGCAAGGCATGATGGGACTTTTAGTTTCACAACAGCTGGAGGGCCATAGTTTGGACGTGCCTGGTTTAGTACATAGATGCCACCCCACACTGCTAGTGCTGTACACCAGTTTCCCCCTATGTATTACTGGAAGTGTTTAGTACAACAGTTCATTATTTAAAAATGCAGAAGTTACAAAATAACTGTGCATGAGGTCTACATGTTTTCCCCAGGCGACAACATATCAGATTTCCCCTTAGGTTACCGGGTTCTTCTGTATGTGAAGAGTCACAAGTGTAAACATGTTACATGATGGAACAACCCATAATGCACCACTGCAGGAGGGGAGAACCTCAGAAATACTGCACAGATTAATACTCAAAGCCCTCTCTGTTGGGGATTTCTAGAGTCAGATCTGAGGATTCAGTTGGGCGGAAGATCAAGAACCAATAGTGATCTCTAGTTAAGCCAGATAAAAACCCTTGAGGTTGACAGGAAGAAAAGGTCGACATGAAAATGGTAGACCAAAAAAAAAAGTTGACAGGAGGTTTTTTTTATTTTTATTTTTTTTACAAAAATGTGGCCCTTTCACAAGCTTAATGGTCGATCCTATTAAATGCGAAAGGTGCGAGGTTCTGTTGCCATGGCGTTTAGACATTGGCAACTGCACCCTTTGCGGCCTAGTTTAAACTCTAATTCACACAAAATTTTTGTGCGAATTCTGGGTGTCGTAAAGTGTGGCCGTTACCACGATGATTTGGTCCCGCAACATCATCGCAGCTACTGGGATCGACCCCCTTGACCAAAATTAGTATACCGCTTTGCTCGTAATGCAGGTTACTATTCCCAATAGCTGCCCATGTGGATGGTAAAGTACAAAAAAGGTGGAAAAAAAAACCCAATAACTTCTGTCGAACATTGCCTTTTGAACTCGATGATCTTTTTTACCTGTTGATCTAATGCATATTGACCATATGGCATTGAACTCTTGACGGTCTATCTAGAGACAGTGTAGATTGGTCAACCGCCATCCCTGTACTTAACGGTTGTGCAGGAAAGGAATAGTTTCTACACGAAATCACTGGAGAAAAGTACAAATCGGAATGCCGACAAGGCTTAGCTGGTAGCACCTGGGGATCGTGTGTTCCGTTTAGAACCCCAAAAGAGCCTATTCATTGATTGTTGTCCTTGAAGAAGTTTGCCTTGGGCATGGAAGGTTCGTTCCGGGACTGTGCTACCACAGAGAGATGACGGGGAAGGGGGACGGAAGGGTTAATAAACCTGGAGAAATTAATTTGAGTCAAGACATTCTGTCAGCTTCTTCTGCTTCATATCCAACTACGCTCATCATAAATAGCTGTAAGACAGAAAGCTGGAACGGTTTTATTGGATTAGAGAAAAATGTCGAAAACTAAACTACATGCGCTGGCATGCGAATGCTTACTGTCCGATATCAGCAAAACTATTGCTACGTCCAGTTGTAAGACGATTCATGGCAAGTCACATTTCACATTAGATAAGCCACAATATAAAAAAAAGCACTTATTTGTTAACCGTGGGCAAAGTTGCCATTTTTAATTAGTCTCTTTTGTATGGGATTATCTCAAACCCTCAAAGCGATATCAAACAGAGCCCATGTCTCCTGGTAGCAGGACCTGCAGGGTCTACAAATTAGTCCAAGGAACACTTTATTTTGACACACAAAGCAATAATGAAATACAACAGAAAGTATTCATCAAGTAACAAGAGCTCGTACAAAGTTGGATGGAACTGGCATCTAAATTGAAGGTGCGCCCCAAAAGTGCGAGGGGTCATTAGTGTGAAATGCATCTATCGGCATATCTAAGGATGCTCAGGAGTTTTGTTGTTGGGAAAGTGTCCAAATTTGGGTGGTTGGATGACGACACAAATTGCGTTTGTGGCCAAATGTACTTGAGCCTCAGTCTGTGTTTTGTATGTTACCAGATTTAACAAAAATATAAATATATGGGGCCAAATGTAACCGGGTGTATGATTTTGGGAGATTTTTCAGATTTTTTTAAAAGCAGCCATCAATGAGATGGCAAAATCAACCTGGTATTGTTGTGTAAATGATTGCCACTTTAAAAATAAATAAATGGGAGAAGTCTCCCAAAATCTCTCACTTTCTGATTCTCGCACCCTATTGTTGCGATGATGGTTTTATTAGATTATTCCCCATACCTCCATTTTGTAGTTCTCTCGCCACCTGACCCTTCATTCATTCCCTCCAGCATCTGTCCTTTCAGAACCCCTCATCTATTCTACTCCTCCCCATTCTCTGCCACCTCTTATATCCTTCTCCTCCCCATTCTCTGCCACCTCTCATATCCTACTCCTCCCCATTCTCTGCCACCTCTCATATCTTACTCCTCCCCATTCGCTGCCACCTCTCATATCCTGCTCCTCCACAATCTCTCCCACCTGCAGAGGCGGATTAAGCACGGGGCGACAGGGGCGGTCACCCCGGCGTCCCCCCACCTCCTGTCACCCCGTGCTTGGGCAGCGGGGTCGCGCAGCGCAGGCGGTCCCCCCCAGCGGGCTGGGCAGATGGGAACTCGGCGGTGGGGTCCCTGCGGCGTATGGGAACTTGTAGCCAATACCTCTACTGGTTCCCATCTGCTGAAGGTACCCCGCCACTCACTTCTCATACACTGCAGGGACCCCAGCGCTGACTGCTGAGCCCGCTGCAGGAACCCCCTGCGCTGCCCAGTTTGTTGTCCTGGGCCCCCACAGACCTTAACCTACCCCTGCCCACCTCTCATATACTGCTTGTCCCATCATTCTCTCCCACCTCTCATATCCCGCTCCTCCTCATTCTCTCCCACCTCCACAATCTCTCCCACCTCTCATATACTGCTCCTCCCCACTCCCACCTCTCATATACTGCTTCTCCTGATTCTCTCCCACCTCTCATATATTGCTCCTACCCATTCTGTCCCATCTCCTACATACTGCCCACATCCATACTGTCCCTCTTTAATCCCGATAGCCTTTCTTTCCTCCCTCCTCTATAATGCCAACTCATTTCTGTTCCTCCTCCTACATCCCACCCCATTCTGTTCCTCTACTTTGATTCTCCTCCTCCATGTCAACCCCCCATTTTGTCCCTCCTCTTCTATCCCAACCAACTTTCATTATCCCTTTTTTCTCCAGCCCTCCCCAACACTATTCCTAGTCTCCCTCCAGCCCACCCACCTACCATGTCCCCCCCCCCCTCTCCCTCCAGCCCACCCACTTCTCAAATTTGTCCATGTTCAGATTTTGCCTCTTCTCATTTATACTACCCCTCTAGACACCCCTCTTGCCCTCCACACCTCTCCCGTATTTAATCCCATTGTCATCCAAAACCTGTTCACTCACCAAGCCCTACTCTTCCACCTTCCCTTCTAGTTTCTCTTATTCCACCTGTTCCCATACTACCCTGATTTTACCATAGCTGTACATTTCACACAAGACAAAGCAGAGGAAGCCAGGAGCATAATAACAATACAACAGCACGGTACAAAGGGCACACGAGCATGACCAGACCTGACCTTCATCACAAGTCACGTGAAACATACACTTGATAAATAACAAAGCACACAAAAACAGGTCTTTGAGGCCAGGAAAACACTTTCCACATGGCAATGACGTTTTACAAGCAGCCAGAGAGAAAACAGGTAACACGGAACTAATCAGGTTAATTAATAACCTGCCCATCTCCTCTTGGAACAGTCGTCTCCCAACACTGTATTGTCAGTGGAAACTCAAACTAACTAGTGATTCGTTAAACCGAATATTTACAGCTAGTGAAAGGGATCTCATTTCTGCCTGCGGTTTTGGTGTTATAAGACTATAGTTCTATCATGTATTCCTTTACAAATAACTGAATGAATAGTGTTTATTAGTAAAACAAGATTAATAGCACAACTCTACTGTACATTAATTACCTCGGAGCTTCAGCATAAACTTTATCTGGCCACAGAACGACTCGGCAACAAGTTAACGTGAATAAAACTTTATAGCGTCAATTTAATAAAAACTTAATCATTTTATAAATCTAAATTTCCTAAATCTTTAATGAAACTGCGTAAAGGACCCCCACACACTAGAACGATTTTTTGGGCCGATTGTCCGATTTCCGACCGATCGTCCGATACATATTTTTATCGATAATCGGTCGACTATTGCCGATTATCGGTAAAAAATTTCGGCCAATACATCGGACGAACGGTCGGAAATCGGACAATCGCCCAAAAAAATCATTCTAGTGTGTGAGGGGGCCTTTAGGTATGATGTATGGCACAAGTTCTCAAACTCGGTCCTCAGGACCCCACACGGTGCAGAATCACAGAATCACAAGTGAAATAATGAGCTGTGGATCTTTTAAAATGTGTCAATGAGTAATGAACGCACCGGTGCACCTGCCGGGTGACCTGGAAAAACATGAACTGTATGGGGTCCCGATGAGAGTCTGAGAACCCCTGATTTACAGTACCCAGCACTGAAAATAGTGGAGTAGTTGCAAATAACAACCAATACAGTTTTTAAAATAGAATTTATCAAGTATATTCTTTAAAATCAAAAAGGTGGAAGATGATTGGTTGCTACGGGCAATATCTCTCCAGGTCCATTTTACACTCTCTCACTGATTGATACATAGTTCCTGCCCCCCTTAGGAACACTGTAAACAGATCTGGCTTCTCACGAGGAACATAGTTGAATAAACGCCCAGACCGTGCTGTTCCTCTGGCACTGGAACAATAACACCGCACTGCAGTAACCTTTATATGGCCCCCTGCAGAGCCAGACGTCTGACCCTGGGATGTATGAAAATCAGACGATCTGCGTACATCTGATGGTCAGTGTTCTGGAAAACAGGGGCTTGGACGCCGCTTCAAATGCCTTATTTCTAGAAGCCGGATCTACCCCCAAGAGGTGCTCACTAATTGGTAGATTGACTCTAAATATGCTCTAGAACAGGTATGGCTTATAGGGTGGACAGTCAATAGTTCGACGCAAAGGGTAGACATTTAAAAAAAGGCAGACGCAAGACAAAATGGAATAGGTATCACACGAGCAAAAGGTCGACCTGGTAAAGGTCAACACAAACACACGGATGGACAAGGTAAAGGTCGACACACGCAAAAAAGTTGACAGAAGCCGAGCAACCAACATACAACCGTAAGAGGCCTGCACAACATTCAGCACACCAGCACCTGCCTACAAATATAAGACCAGGCAGGAATAACCATTTCCTCATCTAAATGAGAACGACATAACACTTTGAGCTGAACGAACCGTAACACCACAAAACAGCCCTACAGCCCTACTCTGGTACTCTGCCAGCTCAGGCACACGTCTTGCAGAAGAAACGGCCAATAGAAAACCCACTTTCCACAACAGATACGAATAAGCGGGTATTCGATCTCCCGCCGCCATTCCCGGCGGGGCCCTATTCAATGCTATCTTCCCCGACAGCATTAAACAGGGATCTCGACAAAACGTCCCCCGACTTCACAAGCAGTCGGGCATGTTCTGCCGAGAACGGACAGAAATTGTCTAGCTCCGTGACCGCAGTGCGACCATTTCCAGCCGCTTCTCGTGACCATGCCCCCTTCTCGGCGCTCGGTAGGCGGGACATTGAATCCCGCCTGCCGAGCTGACGTTGAGTCAGCCGAGAACGGTACAGGGTCACGGCTGTCGGGCCAGCCCGACAGTCGTGACCCTACATTGAATACCCTAAACTCAACCGAATCAAGATGCTCAAAGGAGGTTCCTGCTATGGCGCCTAAACCAATTTAAGATTCAAAAGTAGGGACTGACAAGTTACTGGGGACAGTCTGAAATAATGAGTCTCCAGTCTGGTATTTGACCTGGACTACGGGAGCGTGTGTATTTGCTCACAATTCCGTACACTGGGGCAGATGTATTAACAAGAGATAAATGCAAGGGTGATAAAGAGAGATAAACGTCCAGCCAATCAGCTCCTTACTAACTTTTTTCAAACACAGCCTGTAACATGGCAGTTAGCAGGTGATTGGCTGGACGTTTATCTCTTTATCACCCTTGCATTTATCTCTTGTTAAGGCTTAATACATCTGCCCCAATGTTAATAGGAAATAGGGAACAACATAAATCATTCTGTAAAATCACGTGTCCCTGTTTATAGTACGGGTCAGCTGTACCAGGTTGGAGACTGCTATTTTGCAATAGACACTGGCGGTATCACTGAGGCACGTGCTACTGTGTGTACATTACCTCATGCCTCAGCAGGGGGCACAAGAATCTAGTGACTGGAGAAGTTGTATTATTAGGAACTTATGATCCTTCATTTGGTGCAGTGGTAAGGTGTTCTCACAATTCTCCTACAGCAAGCAGATACAACAGTCCTAATGCAGATGCTTAGCCATCAGCTTAGCCATCAGCGGCCACAATGAACGAATCTGAGGTAACATGATGTGACTGAACTGCGAGATGAAGCCGTTCAAATGATTTCACAAGAAGAAAAACAGAAGCTCTAATTAAATGAGGAAAGGACACAATTATAGGAGCAGGAAGTAAACACAGCCAATACAATAATGAGATAATACACTGTAATTGATTCTGTACAGTGAAACAATGGATTTTATTACGTAAGAGCAGGCCGGCTTGTTTGGTAAGAGGCCTTAAGTTCACTTTACCATTGTGTACAAAGAAATATGTAATTATTTTTATTTACTGATAAGATATTGCTGATTTCAGAATGATAACGCAAAAAAGAAAAAAAAAAGTTCTCAATAACAGTCATAGACAATAAAGACAGAAGATGACTGCTAGCGTGCCGCTATTTTAACCAGTCATTCATATTTGTCATAAATAAAGTCCCAAAATTGATGAATTTTTTTAAATGACCAAATTATGAAAAAAACAACAAAAAAGAAGAATGAACCAAGTTTAAACAGCAATTTTTTTTAATGCAATTTGATTTAAGTCCAGTTGGCAGGAGAGACTTGAGGGAAGGTTGCTGCGGCAACAGATGGGAGTGGCTGACCCAGTGGCTGCCACACCAGGCAAGTGATTCAGTGAACCTGAACAATATACAGGGGGATGCAGCCATTTTGTGGCCTGGGCCAAAATTTATGACTAAACATTAAATGTACCTAGCAAAGGATTACAAGTTCTTTTATGTTCCACTGTATAAAGACTCAGGGCCAGAGGCACTAAGCTTCAAAAGTGATAAAATGGAGAGTCATAAACAGACAGCCAATCAGCTCCTACCTGCCATGTCACAGACTGTGTTTGAAAAATGTCAGGCAGGAGCTGATTGGCTGGCTGCTTATCACTCTCCATTTAATCACTTTTGAAGCTTAGTGCATCTGGCCCTCAGTCACACCCAAATACAAATACTGCCAGTGAAATTCCCACTCACAACAGGCACCTAGGGCTGCATTACGTATTGAAGGGGTTCTCAAACTCGGTCCCCAGGACCCCACACAGTTTACGTTTTCCAGGTCACCCGGCACATGCACAGGTGCACTCATTACTCATTGACACATTTTAAAAGATCCACAGGTGGGGTTTTACTGCATTTCCTAATGTATGAAATGCTGGCCACCGCATCACCGCATAGCAGGGTATCACCACCAAAAGGGTGGCGATACCCTATAGAAGCCTATGGGTTTATTTTCACCGCCTCCGCCGACCCCCCCTCTCCCCCTCCCTCCGGCTTACCTTGCTGCAGATCCTCCCGGAAGGTAAACCCCTCCTCCCCCTAGCAAGGCAGCCGGACGTCCTTCCGGCTACAGGGGGGAGGAGGCGGCGCCGAGGACAGCCACGCTGAGCTGTCCCGGCATGAGAGGGCAGCAGGACTCGGCAGGGAAGTGACGGAGACCCCCCACGCACACCACATTACAGGTATCGCGGGGGGCCTCTGTCACCGCACCGTGATGCCAGCCGCATATGTTAGTACATATGCGCTGGCGTCGCGGCGATGTATATTAATACATCCTGCCCTCTGAGAGGAGACCTGCAAAACATGCACTGTGTGGGGTCCTGAGGACCGAGTTTGAGAACCTGTGGCGTAATGAGTCGAGCTGCATGATGACGCATCTGTAATTGCAGCTTTAATACAAAAATCAAAAAATATTAAAAAAGAAAATAAACACAGATATATATGGAGAAAACTGGCATAAAAACAAATGACAGCGAAACTATTTATTTTTATCCCCCCTAATCAGGATCTGGCACACATTACGGCCTTGCACCGACAGACCGCGCCAGCCCCCCCAAATCACTGCTGACGGAAAGGCTTGACAAGAAGCAGATGGGAAGAGCTGGGCGCAGCCCTTGGTATGAATTCAGAAGCTCTAACTGCTGCCTTTCACAAAACTGTACTTAATGGGGCTGTTTTGAGGGTAAAGGATATTAAAAATCTGACTGCAATTTTGTATTTTTGTGAAATGCCCATCAAATCTATATTCGCCAGCACCAGGAATAGAAGCAGATGGCAGCACGAACGTTCTGAGGAAAGGCCGAGCCGGCTCTGGTACACGTAGGCGCCTGTGTCGTGTGAGGAGAGGCAGCGCGCTGCCTGTGCGTCGTTTTCTTAGCCTAATCCTTTGCAACGGGGAAATATTCTAATGCTGGGTACACACTGTACGACATATTAGGCACATTACAGACGATATATGGCAATGACCATAAGCTAGTCTATACCCCAAATACATCACTTGATAAATCGTATGGTCGCATCTGCGGCGCTGCAGGTCAGATAGCACGATAAGATGTACAATGTCGTGCTGTAACAGTGCAGTGTATTATCGCAAGGCGGATTATGTAATGCATACGCAATGTATGATTAGATCGGATCGCCATGTCCTGTAACCAGTTATAGATCGCTCACTTTTTCCCCTGACAGGAAAATGTGCTTTTTTTATAGTAACAGAGAAAAGCTTCTTGTTCCGCTGCAGAAATAAATCTAAACAGAAAGTGAAAGCAATTTTTGCAGGGACATTGATCAAATTCTAAACTTGGATATGGAGAGAGGGAGCTGTGAAGACAGAGGTTGGAGGTAGAAGCCGGGACTGGGGATGGGGGTGGAAAGTTTGTCGGTTAAAAACGGTCACAGCTCAAAGTGAAAACATTTCAGAAGCGGTTTTTAAATAGTGGTAGTTATAACAGAAACATATAATAGGAGGTAGCGATGTATCCAGAAACAGGAATATAATGCAAAAACAAAAAGGACACTTTGCGAAAAAACATATGCAGCCATGAAGTCAAATGGCAGACCATAACGTACAAGGCAATGTAGGTGGTTACAGACGTGTCCTCATACATCTAGCCTCAATATGCCATGCAGCGGGAGGTGCCTGGCGTGAGTGAGCTGCCAAGTCCCGTGTAGCCCTGCCAGTGTCGGGCATCTTTTATTGTTGAAAATGTGTCTTAGTCGCAACACAATGTGACTACTACGCACGAGGAGACTGTGCTGAGTAATGTTAAATAATAAACTTGCATACAGACATTCCTCACTTAACGACCTACCTGTTTACCGACCACTCGGACTTACGACCTGGGCCTTCGTTTAGCGGCCGTGCTGTGACTCCTCGGACTTACGACCCCGTCTGCTCTGATTTACGACCTGCCCGCCTCCCCTCTCGCAGTTACGACCTGCCCTGCCTGTTTAACGACCAGCGTCTCAGAAACCTTAAGGGGTTTTATATATGCTCGTTTAACAACCAATTCACTTAACGACCGGGTCGTAGGAACGGAACCTCGTCGTTAAGTGAGGAATGTCTGTATTGTGTGTGACGGAGTCTGTATAAGGAGCGGAACAGAACTTGTATTGGTAAAAAATCAGTGGCTGCTACATCGTAACACTGTACAGACTCAGAGACTCAGCCGCACACAGATATACAAGTGTCATATTACATTACTCAGTACAGTCTCCTTGTGCGTCATAGCGCATTGGGTTGTGAGAGGGGTCTGCAGCTCAGTTCAAAATTTGCATAGGGGAGGCACAGCAACTGCCACTCCAAACTGACTCACTGGCTGTTGGCGTGGCTCCCTTATTTGAATTTTACACAGTGCTGCAGACCCGCCTCTGGAGTTGCCACTGGGGCCCTTATTCTGGTCGGTGCGGACATATCCGCGTGCGTTCGGCCCGCCGATGTTTTATGTCTGCGCATGTGCAGAGGCGTCTCTGCGCATGTTCGAGCGGGGCGTACGGCCAAATCCCGCATGATATGTGAACACTCCGAACAGGCGGTGGAGAGGGGCGTGAAGGGCTATTTGGGCTCATTACCATATGCATACGCCCCGCGTTTCATGGGCGTTTCCATGCAAACGCTGGGCGTACGCATGGTAATGCGGCCGTGACGCACATGTAGGGGGCGGACATATGACATCGCCGGATGTCAGCTGCCCGCCCAGATCCCTGCTTTTGCACGGAAAAATGTCCGTGTGGTCTGAGGTTGCGGGAGCTGGTGGAGCACTCGGTCCTGCATTCGATGGTCTGCGACCATCGAATGATGGGGGAGGTTCCCTGGGATGGAGGAGGCGTATTCCGTGAAAAATACACGTGCGGTCCGTTCGGCCAGCTTCTTACCGCGTACGGACGGAGTTGGCGATCCGTATGGAAGGCGGGGTTTCGCACGCACGGTCCTGGCCGCATAATCGGATCCGGCCGCACCGATCAGAATAAGGGCCTGGGTGTGACTGAGACGCACTTTTTAGCAACAAAAACTGCATGCCGCCATCTATCGGACAATTACTTGTATGTGGTCCAGATGAAAGGCTGTGAAGTCAGTGGGATGCTGTGTGCCGTTTCGGGGCGGCACAATGGATATTGGGGATCTTGGCTAGCTTGTTATACCTCTTTCACACCAGAAAATGCAGGGACCCACCAGGGAATATGGCCCAGGAATCATGCCGGGCCATTCCCGGGTTGGCCCCTTTCACACCAGCAAAGTCCCTGCATTTTCTGGTGTGTGAAGGTGGCGGGGAGGAGGCTGGCAGTCAGCGGGATAGTGGTGGAGGCAGCCAGGAGAGGTTTAGAATACTCACCCCGGTTGCTGGTCCTCCGTGTAGGCCAGGGATCCACAGGGGCGGCGGGTGCAAATGACGGGACAGCTGGCGGATGAAGATGACGCAGCTCTCCGGTGCCCTCACTGCCACGAGAGAGCTGCGTCATCTTCATCCGCCGCCTGTGTGGGTCCCCAGCCGGAAAGCAGTCCGAGGATTGGCAACCTGGGTAAGTATCCCCTACCCTATTCACACCGGCCAGGTGCCCGGGTTAAACCCGGGAACAACCCCGCTCCACAGCAGGGTTGAAATTCCGGCAATTTTTGCCGGGATTTTGGCCCGGGAACCTTTCACACCTGCGCTAGTCGTGGGTTGTTCCCGGGCCCAACCCGGTAAATTATGCTTGTCTGAATGGGGTAGTAGTGAAGTGGTAGGATGGGTGTAGACCTGCTTTAAAAGGAAATCACTTTGCCGGAATGATGACAAAGCCGGAACAGCAACACTTACGTTGCATTACTTGTACTTTATACCAACAACAAGCAATCGTTTGCTTTTTCTCTTTACAATTATGACATTACTTTGGCAAAGAATAAACAGTGGTGCAAGACAGAGATGCTCTGCAAAGAGGCTGCTCACGTTCCGCAAACATAAGAAACGCTCCCGAATGATGCTCTGCAGACACGGCGAGACAAGCAGACACCTAGCGAGAGTCTGACGTGATTATCTTCCATCATTTATTCATTTGGAATATATGAGTTCTGTGCAACCAGCAGTGTTCCGTTCTCATCTTATCCGCAGACATCACATTATATGTGTTACCTGACAATTGTGTCCCTCCTCATCAAAACAAAAAAAATACAAAAACAGATCAGGGAAATTCCAAGTCACAGACCTGACGCTCTGTAATGCCACACTCCGCAACCTTGTAATAACTGGAAATAAAAATCATCAAATACTTATAAATCAGGCTCTTGAAATAGATCTACAAGTTCTCAGGATGATAAACGTCTTCTAAAGGATAACTGAGAAAGTGGGTCAGAGAGATTGGGGACAATAATGTACTGCGCCTCAAACCGAATATTTAGTCGGGATTTACTCCCGTTAGAGACTGAAGGCAATGTAAGTAACCTGCTCCGGCGGCCACGCAGGAAACAGAACCTTGGATCCGGTTGGCCGCACCGGCGGTAGTACAATCATCAGACGTTCCGGTCTGCAGGGTGACATGGGAAACCTCTTACTGATCGGCAGTCTGAACAAACCAAACGAAAAAAAATAATTACTTCTAGCAGGGACTGGAGTCTGGCACTTCCCATGTATGCTTAAAATAGGTTTTTGGAGCCTGCGTTTTAATGCAAAAAAAAAAAAATATGAAAGGACTTAGAACTTTGAGGATGAGGTGAAAATTCACACAGAAAGAGGCTTATATTATTGTTACAGGCTGTAGACCATCTGTAATGCAAGTCTCAAGGCACCCCAGCACGTTTTTTGTATATCCATGGCTTAGCACTGTAAATACAAATTTACGAGGTACTAATTAGGGGGTCATTCTAATTGACTCGGTCCATGGGCGATGACGCCCCACTGAATCCCCATCCGCCCTGCCACCGTTTCCCCTGGCAACTATGTGAGGGCATGCGTTACTAAGACACAACTCCTCGCATGTGCCCGCAGCAGAAATCATTTGATGGCCTGTGACAGGCTATTTATAAGACCCGGAGGGAAAGTTTTGCAAAACCAGCAGAAAGTTCAACCTGGAGACATACTTGGAATGGCGGCTTATACAGGAATTCAGCATTTAGACATTGGGAAATTCCTACATTACAAAGACCGTGATGTAACCAACAAAAATTGGCCAGACAGCGAGGTCTTTTAAAGTATGAACATCACAATGAGCACAGTTTCCCAGAACACTTGATGCACGAGGGAGAGTAGCAACAGTTGTAGATCCTAGGGGGGGAGTGTGTGTGGTAAAGGGGTCAGTCAGCTGCTGTCAGCCGCCAATAATTAATCATAAGATGGGTAATACGATACACTTCAATGGCCACATGTAATTTATATACATATAGAAAAATGTAAAAAGCCCAGAACAAGCTAATAACCCCGCCCCCACTTCCCAAGATGTCTGATGTGACATGTCTTCCAGAACTACACCACACGTCAGTCAGTGTTGCCCATTACCACCCCCCATGGTAATCACCTCTGCTCGCATGCCTTCAGATCCTGTGTGGGGTGAATTGCCCCGTGACACAACAGTTACTGTAATTGTATTGTGAGGGCGGCGTTCTTAGAAAATGCAACATAAAACAACAGAGTCAGGTGAAGGAAAGATGTGACCATTATAAGGCATCATGCGGTGAGCAACCACTGATTAATTCATTAACACTTGCATTCTCTACAAATTTACTGACTGTTTTCCAATGTATTCTTGGTTCTCCATGTACACTGATGGCTCCCTTGTAGCTGTGACACACGTGCAGGTTATTAATCTTGTTGAACCTCATCTCCGATGCTTGGAAATCCGTGCAAGCCCAGGATCTGTACTGCAAATGTGCATATCTCAGCAATGGTGGCTGCCCCCCAAAGCCGTTTTGGGGCAGTGATGGAGCTGCAACGACCAGGGTTTCAAATAACAGGCGTGACGGCACAGTTTCCCAGGTGTGTCTAGGATAGTGGCTACATCCTTCACGGACCCTGGCTGTGTGAAAACACCGGCCATCCTGCAGCGGATCATAGGCGCCGGCAGAAACGGTCTACTTACACAAGAACCCCTTAAAGTACGTCATACATCTCTCTGTACCATCTTAAGCCCTTTCTAGTAAGCCAGCGAACACAGACTCTCCTTCCTACTCCCACCAGTCCACACACAAACACACACAGTCAAATCTTCGCTATTAATGTTGCTTCTGACAAGCAGGGTCCTCCTTCCTCTTTCATACATTCCAAAGTTTGATGCAAGTTTGATGCTGGGATGGCTTCATATACGTAGAACGCTGCAGAGTACACATCTACCAACACACAGCACAGTTATACTGGTAGATAGAGAAGCACCCGCCTCTGGAAACGACAACCTGCTATGAGGTACAGACTGTGGCCCTTATTCATATCTGATCGCAGTACAAATTTGCTCTCAAAATGGGCAAAACCATGTGCACTGCAGGTGGGGCAGATGTAACATGTGCAGAGAGTGTTAGATTTGTGTGAGTTATTTTGTTTATGTGCAGGGTAAATACTGGCTGCATTATTTTTACAACTGCAAGTTAGATTTCAGTTTCAACACACCCCACCCAAATGTAACTCTCTGCACATGTTACATCTGCCCCACCTGCAGTGCACATGGTTTTGCCCATTTTGAGAACATATTTGTACTGCGCTCAGATCTGAATAAGGGCCAGTATCGTAGCTACAGTAACTTAGGGTTCTATTTACTAAGATGTGGAGAAAGACAAAGTACCACCCAAACCGCTCCCGTCATTTTTCAAACCCAGCCTGAAACATGGCAGTTAGGAGCTGATTGGCTGCCACTTTATTTTATCTAACTGTTATGTTACAGGCTGGATTTGAAAAAAATGACTGGAGCTGGCTGGCACTTTGGGGTAGATTTATATTGCAATTATCAAGCAGGGCGGGTTTACATAAAAACCGGCATGGGTCATTAGGTCAACCAACTTTGGGTCGACATGAGTAAGGTTGACAAAAGTGACAGTCAAAAGTTCGACATGAGTTTTTAACTTTTTTTTGTACCGAATGTCGACACAGTTGACATACACACCGTCTAAGTGTACCTCTGTGCTGACCATGCTTCGGACACGGGGCCTCGCTGACCTCGGCACACTATTTTATTCTCCCACCATGCTGTAGTGCAGGCCTGGCCAACCTGTGGCTCTCCAGATGTTGTGAAACTACATGTCCCAGCATGCACTGCCACAGGTTTGCTCTTATGGAATGCTAAAACTGTGGCAAAGCATGCTGGGATGTGTAGTCTCACAACATCTGGAGAGATGAGAAAGCCTTTACGGTGAAACGTACGTCTCGTGTCGTGTGGTTCCCGCTGTGCACAAGCGGGATCCCCATAGCCTCATCTACCCGCCAGACAGCCTTCCTGTAGCTGACAGACTGCGAGAGATCAACGGAGTTCATACAGATAGACTCCGGAGACTACAACCACTGATAGCTGCACTGTCGGCTCTTACGGCGCAGCATAGAGATTTCATCTGCCTCTGGACTGACACAACTCCGGCAGCTTATCTCCGGACTCACTGCCGGCCCCCCTGCGACGCACACGCACAGCGCAGCAGCAACCTTCAGATCACAGGTTGCCGGTCTTTACTGACATTTAACATCGGTGCATATATCCCTATGCACCCGGACCCTAGCGCTCTCTGCGCACAAATTACCGGCTCCTGCTGACCATACATTGGGACTTTGACGTTTATGCTATATTGGAAACTACATCTTCCTGATCAATACCTGCGTCCTCCCCACTACAGCGCTCTGACAGTGTGTGTACGCACCCATCAGATCGTCTGGACCACCCAAAATACGACCATCTGGGTCCAAGTACCGTGAGTGTGTCAGCCCAAGTGGCAATAAGTGAATAATTGAATTTTTCCATATATGACTGAGAATTTGTATGTTATCTTATAGCGCATAATAGGATTAGCCTGCTATAGTGTGTCAGCCTTGGTGGCACTAAAAATAGCACTAACGTTGGTTTTTTATATATTTACCCACACTTAATGTATCCAGAACCTGATTATTACTGAATAATTTTTTATCTGCAGAGGATATCACAGATAGCGCAAAATCTGTTATAGGCTCAACATATTTGTCCTAATTATATGCCGTCTGAATATCCATGCCAGCATTGCTAAGAAAAATTTGCTGGATATCATACTAGGCAGGATTGTGATTTCCAGTATTAACTCTTACAGTGTGCAGAACTTGGGTGTCTCATTTTTAGTGTATTTTCATCGACTGCAAGAATTAGGCACATTAATTTCCAGCTTGTTCACACTGTGGAAACCTGTGCTTATTTAAACCATTGGTGTTAGCTAAATTATTATCTCCAAAACACAGCAGGATATTATATCAGAAAGGGTTGTGGCATTTACCCTTCTGTATGCTCTAATCCCAGCGCTGTCACTAAACATTGTAACCATTTGTATCTTCTGCGCTGAATCCAGCATTATAGTTATCTGCTGTTTGTTACATTCTTTCAGTATAACTAATTACAGCTCAATCACTATAAATTCATTACAGGCCATTTGTTGCAGGTATCTCACACCTTGATTGATAACTGGTATGTAGTGTATTAACATAAATTACCTGTGGCACTGAATGAATTTTTTCATTTGAACTTATAACTGCTGTTTCTCACACCGTTCACTAATTAAGCATTTGTATCTCTCCTATTACATTACGTAAGGGATATCTACAATATTTGCAATCAGCTGTCCCGAGCACCTGTGCCAGCGCTACTGGCAATTCTAGCTCACTTTAAATAATCACAGCGATTGCTAATTTTTTCTAAAGAACAGGTTGAGATAAGAGAAAATTTGCAGTTACCTGCAACCTTTATTGTATTATTGACCATCAATTTAAGGTCATTAGACATCTCTTTTCTCATAAAACTATTTCTACTTTTTCTGTTTTGCACAAGCAACCGTGCTACCATCCATCGAAGTGCAAACTTTACTTCCTTCTACACTTCACTACTCTGGTGGCATCGCTCAACTTCTGTTCACTACAGATTTTCTGTACACAGAAGACAGCAGCAAACACCAGAGACAGGGTGAAGGGGTACCTTATACCTTATTCTTATTTGGGGTTCTCTCATTTTTGGGGGACCCTGGATCTGACTCTGCGCTGTACACTGTATAACAGAGCCAGACAGGTCACCCCTAGAAACAGCAGAAACTCCCTTATCTACATTCTAACACCTGTGACGCTCTCGAAGTCCGCTCAACTGCGCATTCACTGATTTACGTCACATGCACAGGCAGCAGCGACTTCCTTAGCATATCCATACTCAGGTGTCTCTATAGCTATATTATACTACCAGCGACCAGCAACACAGACATACCTAGTCCAGATCATTCAGTCACCTACAGGAACACCACTACTAATTGAATTTAGCTGATTCTGACATTTTTTCTCTTAATATTGATTGGTATTTGAGGCTTACCACTGTCTAGTAGGATTCTACACGTATATATGTATAGACTGTGATTTATTGGATTATTTCTTCGTGGAATCCCCAGACAGACCTACTCTTAAATAATATTTCACTACTTTCTCACGTATTTTATTCATAAGTGTTATCTGTTTGTCTGTGCTTTTTTGTCTGTCTTCTCTTGACCCGCAAATAGGGCCATGTTTTAACTAATAAAGATTGTATTAACAGTAATTCAATTTCATTAGAAGGCTGTGCCCCACCCAGGAGTCTCTTTTTTTGATATCCTCTCTTGGATATCTAAACTTTTTGACAACATCTGGAGAGACACAGGTTGGCCTGTCCTGCTGTAGTGGATGGCAGAGCATGAAATAAAGCCTGTCGGCACATGTCCGCTAAATAAAAAATGATGAAAAACTCATGTTGTCCTTCCCATTGTCGATCTAATGCTTGTGACCTTCAGACCCTGTCGATCTTTCCCATGTCGACTTATTTCAGGTTTCGACCTTCAGTGACCATATACCCTTAAAAACTGGGTTTACATGACATGTAAAAATGACAACAAAGTAACGAACTGCCCCTAAAAAAAAACATTAAAAAAATAAAAATAAAATATCAACTCACCGGAGGAGGCGACACATGCCGTAGCGCGAGGCATAATGCAGTGGAGTGTTATGCTGGTAGGGTTCCCCGTAGGATGTGTTGGGGTCCAGCGACTCTTTCAGCTGAGGGTTGCTCTCATAGATCTGGTAAGCCAAGTTCTCATCCCCGTTGATCAACGCTTTACGGAACTTGGTAGTTGCGTTTCCCATGGTGGTCGCGGTACTGGCACTTCTCTACCCTACTTTCAGCCTCTTGCCAGGTTGAGCCACAGCATAGTGCCCACTGAAAAAAAAAAAAACGAACAATTATTATTTGGGTGACCTCAGGCCGGAATGACCCCCCACACACACATTACACGAGCATCGCCATACACTGGCTGCAGAACTGTAACACCAGGGTCTCCATCGCACACAAAAGTAAACTTTATGAAACGTTAACCAACTTCTCATGTGTAAAATCCGACCCTCGCTAGACCGAGCAGAGATGGCATTCCATCATCCAGTCATTTGGATACGGAAAACAGATCAAAGTCTCCAAGTCATGAGACTTTGCGCAAGTCCTGAGAATCTCAGAAAACTTTGTAGATTTATATATCATACATACATTCGCCAGGAGAATTCTCCCACATCAGCGATCCCACTGTATAAAAGGTCACCGATGTAGACGCACAGGTCACCAGCTGTAAGTGCTGTCTGAAAAGATGTTTTCATGTCTGCGAATCTTGATTTCTTTTCTTTTCCCGGTTATACATGCAGACTGTCCATGGTGGGAGATACTGCGCATCCTAAGCGGAGTCTTGCAGAGAAGAACTGCAATTAACGGCTCTCTAAATTAGCCCTAATCAGGTGCATCTGGTTTTTTGATGTATGATTTACAATGGTTAATGGGCTGCTGAAGTATCACAGGGACGATGTAAAAATAACTACAAGCAGCAAGGATATTTAATAGAATGTAAAGGATGGATTTTTTTTTCTTTTAAAGCATACTGCGATTTTCCCAAGAAATCAGATAATTTCAGACCTACTGTAACCTACCACAAACTAAAAATTCCGTATGGGATCAGAGAGAGATCTATTGGCAGTACATAAAACGGAAGTTCCACTCTCCTAATTCCTGCTCCACCGACGCGCAATGTTAGGTGCCGATCCAGTCTTTAGGATTTTCAGTGGTGCATCACAGCTACATATGTTACATTGCACAGAAGTTAAGAAAACTCAGCTACACAGGTTTTCCTGTGCATCTCTATGAGACTACTCAAGTTGCTGGCCTTAACGCTGTGTTCTGGATCACTACCTTGCAGATGAGACTTAGGACCCAATTCTGGTCCACACGCAACGCTGCTAAATTTGCAGCTTTGCATGTGGATGTAATTAGAGATGGGCAAAACGGGTCACTAGCGAGAGCTGGGATCCCGCAGATCAGCCAGTGAAAAGATCCATATCTTTAAGGCGGATCGACGGTTCACTTTGAAAGAAGGGGTAATTTGTTAATAACGAAGCATACTTTGTCTTACAATCACATTATTTTTTACTTTTTAAAAAAACAAAACATTGAGCTGAACAAATAAGAACACACATAACAGAGTAAAACACTGATCGATGGCTGGGTGCAGAATCGCCATCGATGGCAACCATCGATGGCGTCTGCACCGATGGCCATCCCTAGCAGCAGCAGCCTTATTAATCTTTCTTTTACTTGCAGTCACAGCACTGAACTCAGTCTCCGGAGTCAGTACATCTCAGCTGCCACAGGTGGCAGTGCTGAGATCAGGAAAATGCATTGTAATTAAAAACGAAACTGAAAGTAAAAGAACGACGGATCACCTTTTTGGGATCGGCGACTCGCTCGTTCTTTCGTGGGATCTGTTCAAAAGATTTGCTTCGTTTGCGAACGACCCATCTCTAGATGTAATGCTGCCCGCATGGACGCTGCACCCCCCCCCCCCCCCCACACTTGGCGCAGGCATGTGAATGGAGGTTTAGCATGTACGGGAAGCGTGTGGGCAGCTGCCATCCGCTGATGTCAGCTGCCATCCCCTGCGTCACGGGCTCATTTACATTGGAACGCCCAGCGATTTCATGAGAACGCCCATGAAACGCTAGACGTTAACATCGGCACCACCGCTGACCACCGCCTGCATTGCTAGGGGCGAATGAGAACTAGCAGTGTGGGCATAACTGCACTCAACATCGCTCCCCTGCGCGTACATGCAGGGGAGCGTGTGAATTAGATAACCCCCATAGTTTCTAACCTCATTTACTTGGTATCCTTCCACTCCCATAAACTGTTCCAGGATTGGAGATCACCGGAAAAGTAGAACAAAGCAGCAGTAGACGTACACGGCTTTAAAACAAAATGACCTCTTTTCCTACAGGAACCCCCACTTACAACAAGCATCAAAAGCCACGCCATTGGTAACAGCATTGATATGTTCCTCAAAATGGCTTAACACTATAGTACGTGTTGCCTCCGCCAATAAGGAATGAGAACCAATAAGCCTAACTAGCTGGTGACCAAGAATACTCCTGGAAAAGTCCCAACCTCTGCTAATAAAGATGGGAGCTAGGCCATATGTGGCTTAAATGTGGTTGAGCCACCCAGGCCTTCTCGGTCCTTCTTCATGCAATATATCGCGTGCAATCCGAGTCAAGCCTGCCCGGCTGTCATTCGCTTGCAATTTGGCTTCTTTTCCTGCGATTGATGGCCGCAAAAGCAGGAAAAGAGGCCAAATTGCAGGTGAATCGCATAGTGCTTGAGGCCTTTACAACATGAAGTCAGTTGGATGGAACTTTAGGGAGTAAATGATATTGGTCTAAATTTTTTTTGCCTAGACGACAAATCGGCACTGTCTTTAGGTCGAATTTCAACTCAACCTATTCAGTTGAAGTGCAGATTTTATTTCCCAGTCGAAAAAATGAATTGCCGATCCATGCCAGATTTCGAGTCCATTTCCGCCGATATTTCAACCACCGCCCTCTGACCCAAAAAAAAAGGGATTTTTGTAAGAACTTACCGTTCGAATCCCTTTCTCTGATATGGTCCTGGTGACACAGCTCAACACTGGGATGTAGGAGGGTCCGAAGGAGCCAGGCACCTATCCTAAAGCTTTAGAGGGTAGGCTCCTCCCCTACTGCATCCCTGGACTCTTCAGTTCAACTTTCAAAGCCACTGGAATACATTAACTCAGTACAAACGCCTGCACATATTATATGCACATTTTATAACAGAAACTGTTAACTTTTAACCATTTTAACATGAACATCATGAAATTCTGGCATACTTACTGAGCGTAAGGGAGGGATCGCTGTGTCACCAGGACCATATCAGAGAAAGGGATTCGAACGGTAAGTTCTTACAAAAATCCCTTTTTCTCTTTCAATGGTCCTGGTGACACAGCTCAACACTGGGACGTTCCAGAGCCGGTCCTTTGGGAGGGTACGCTCAGGTCTGCAGCTCTCAGCACTGCTCGCCCGAATGATGCGTCCTCCGACGCGAACTCATGGAATCTATAGAATTTGGCAAATGTGTGAACAGATGACCAAGTGGCAGCTCTGCAAACCTGCTCCGCTGTGGCCCCATGTCGGACCGCCCAAGAGGTAGCAACTGACCTGGTGGTATGCGCATTAATTCTGGCCGGTACAGGCCTACCCACTTTGGTGTATGCAAAAGCTATCACAGATCGCAACCACCTAGCAATGGTCTGCTTAGATGCAGGCCAACCAATTTTATGTACGTCATACAATACCAATAAAGTGTCAGTCTTTCTAACACTCTTCACTCTGTCCACATATATGCGTAAGGCACGCACAACATCCAAAGTCTTCAACTTGTCCCTTTTCTTGGAACCCTCTGGGGGTTGAAACACAGGTAGAACTATCTCCTGATTTAAATGGAAGGCAGAGACTACCTTCGGTAAAAATTGCGGCACTGTTCTCAGAACAGCCCTGTCATCGTGAAAGATTAAGAAGGGAGATTTGCATGACAAGGCTCCCAACTCAGACACCCTCTTAGCAGATGCTACTGCTAACAAAAACACTAACTTCCACGTGAGAAACTTAAAGTCAGCCGACCTCAAAGGCTCAAAAGGTGCCTTCTGAAGGCAATCCAAAAACCAGTGACAGGTCCCAAGGTGCTACTGGTTGCTTGTAAGGGGGTTTCAGTTTGGATACCCCTTGTAAAAAAGTTTGAATCTCCGGTAAAATGGCAATTCTTTTTTGAAAATAGATGGACAAGGCCGAAATCTGCACCTTCAACGACTGAAGACTTAGGCCCGAAGAAAATCCATCTTGTAAAAAATCCAACATTTTTGATAATTTGAAGTGAGATGTGTGAGCTTTTTGCCTCTCACACCATCTAATATAAGTCTTCCAGACTCTATAATAATTTGCAGAAGAAACAGCCTTTCTGGCTTTTATCATAGTCTGCACTACTGCGTCAGAAAATCCTTTCTTTTTCAAAATGGCGGTTTCAATAACCAAGCCGTCAAAATCAATCGATCGGAATCCAGATGATTGAATGGGCCTTGTCTTAACAGGTCTGGTCTCAGAGGTAGACGCCATGAATCCACTGATAACCTCTGAAGCCTCGAATACCAAGACCTCCTTGGCCAATCTGGGGCCACAAGGATCACCGGGACCTTCTGGTCCTGTACCCTCTTTAACAGTCTCGCTAACATCGGAATAGGAGGGAATGCATAAAGAAGATCTCCCTGCCAATGGGTAGTCATGGCATCCACTGCCTCTGCTAGCGGATCTCTCGTTCTGGCATAGAACCTGGGCACCTGATGGTTGAACCTGGATGCCATTAGGTCCAAATCCGGAGTTCCCCACATTGCAGTGATCTGGTGAAACACCTGAGGGTGTAGGCTCCATTCTCCTTCCTTGAGCTCCTCCCTGCTCAGGAAGTCTGCTTCTATATTCTCCACTCCTGGAATGAATATAGCCGATACTGCAGGAACATTCTGTTCCGCCCATAGAAAGATTCTGGACACCTCCCACATGGCCAATCTGCTGCGTGTACCTCCCTGGTGATTCAGATACGCCACAGCTGTGGCATTGTCGGTCTGAATCCTCAAGGGGGAGTTCCTTAACCTGTCTCCCGCCAAGGAAATCACTTTCCAGACAGCTCTCAGCTCCAAGATGTTTATTGGCAACGCTGATTCCTCTGCCGTCCACAGGCCCTGCAGCCTGAGATCCAGGGCTACTGCCCCCCAGCCCCTGAGACTGGCATCGGTAGTTACTATCAACCAGTCCCAGGTCTGTAATGACCGACCCCACTGAAGGGAATCTACCTCTGTCCACCATTTCAAGGAGTCCCGAGTGTCTGCGGACAGCACTATCAACTCCGTCTTCATGGTCAAAGTGTTTCCTGACCAGGCTGACAAAATGTTCCATTGGAATACTCGAGAGTGGAACCTGGCAAATTGAAGCGTTTCGAATGACGCCACCATTTTCCCCAGGAGTTTGAGGCACCTCCATACTGACAAGCTCGGAGCACTGAGGATCTCCTGAACTAGATTGACCAGGTCCCTGGCCTTTATCTCCGGGAGGAATACCCGATGGAGATGGGTATCCAGTATGACTCCCAAGAACTGGATCCTCTGTGATGGTACCAACTGAGATTTTTGTAAGTTTAAAATCCAGCCGTGAGCCTGCAAAAAACTGATGGCCTCTTTTAAATGACTTTGAAGCAGTGTTGCTGATTCTGCTTTGAACAGGAGATCGTCCAAATAGGGTATTACTGTGATTCCCCTGAGCCTCAGCACTGCCGCCATCACAGACATTATTTTTGTAAATACCCTTGGCGCGGTTGCTAGGCCAAAGGGTAACGCCCGGAACTGTAAATGCAGGTCTCCTATGGCAAATCTCAACAGCATCTGATGTTCCGGGTGAATGGGAACGTGCAGATATGCGTCCTGGACATCCATGGACGCCAGAAATTCTCCCTGGTCCAGACTCAGGAGTACAGTTCTCAAAGACTCCATTTTGAAATGGTCTACCCAAAGGTGAACATTTAAGGACTTCAAATTTAGTATTGGTCTGAAAGACCCGTCTGGTTTGGGCACCAGGAACAGCGTGGAGTAAAATCCTTTCTTCCACTCTGCCCTGGGAACCGGGACTACCACCCCTTTTTCCAAAAGGGAATGAGCCGCTCTCATAAGAGCTGTGCGCAGGAGCGCCTGCTTTGGTATGGGTGTGGGGATGAACCTCTTTGGAGGCCGCCCTCTGAAAGGGATTTTGTAACCCTGGGTAATAATCTCTAAGACCCAGGTATCCTGGTCTAGAGAAGCCCAAGCGTCTCTGAAGTGTGTAAGACGCCCCCCCACCTTTATCCCTGCCGGGCTGATCCCCTGGCAGTCATGCGGAGGGTTTTTCCTCTCCTTTAGAGGCAGGCTTCTTATTGAAAGAGCCAAACTTGGACCTTTGGGATTTGCCCCTGGAGTTCTGGAACTTTCCCCTGAACGATTGTCCCCGAAAGGACGCACCACCTCTAGGGGAGGGCCGAAAGGACGGCCTAAAAGCAGCAAATCTGGATGACTGCTTTGTTGAGGAGGCCGGCAGAAACGTACTCTTGCCGCCTGTGGCTTGTTTTATAATCTCCTCAAGCTCAGAACCAAAAAGTAACTTTCCCTTGAAAGCTAACATTTCTAAGGCCTATTTGGACTCATTGTCCGCTTCCCAGGCCTTAAGCCAGAGTACCCTCCTGGCATTTATGGAGACTGTGGATACTCTGGTAGCCATTTTAAGAGCTTCCTCCTCTGCTTCCACCGCATATTCTGCAGCGGCCTTAATCTTTTCTGCTACCAGCAAAGCACCGTGGTCAGCCTGCAGCATGGTGCATAGCTCACCAGCCCACTCTATAATGGCCTTAGAGACCCAGGCTGAAGCAATAAGGGGACGCAGGGTAAACCCCACCCCTTCAAAAATAGCCTTGAGGTTTCCCTCTAGCTTTTTATCCACAGCATCTTTAAAAGCTGCACCACCCTGTACAGGTAATACCGTAGCTTTTGATAAGCGTGCCACAGAAGCATCCACAACAGGCACCTTTTCCCAGAGTTCAGAATGAGACTCCGGCATGGGGTACAGACTAAGGAATCTTTTAGGCATCTGTAGCCTCTTATCTGGGGTTTTCCAAGCCCCTTCCAATAGTTCCTGTAACCCCTCATCTGAGGGAAAAGTAACAGCCTCCTTTCGCTGTCGCTTAAAAACACCCTTAACAGGGGTCTTATCCTCAACAGACAGTTTTAACGCCTGTTTTACAGCCACAATAAGATCCTCTATACCAGCAGCAGAGGTCTCTTCAAAATCATCACCCTGGTCCCAGGGTGTGTCAGTATACTCTCCTTCCTCTTCCTCTAACACATTAGGCATAGCATAAGACCTTTTAGGGGTCCCTGTAACCTCATCCATTTTGTCCAGTATTTCACTGAATCTGTTGATCCCCTTAGCAGTATCCTGCATCACCTGAATAAGTGCAGGATCTGCCTGGGTAAGAGGTAAGGAGCCAGACGACTGCTGAGATGATGGCATAGGTCTCTGTGATTCTACCAGCACATCACTCTGCCTGTCCAGAAGCTGCACCAAAGCGTTTACCGACCTGCCTAGGGCACTGGCCCACGCAGGTTCACTCTGCTCTCCCCTATGGTGTTCACTGCCCATGGGTCTCACATCAGCGCAAGTAATACATAAGCCCCCCTTGGCCATCTGCTCAGGGACAAACTTTTGTGTGCAAACATTGCACGCGCTCAGTGCACTAAGGACTCCCTCCCCCAAAACCACAGCCTGATGCTCAGACATGATGCAAGTGAAGCGTATATATATATATCTCAATATACACAGTGCAAACAATTGTACAAGCGTTTATACAAAGTCAATGCACCCAATCACTTAGCTGTCTGTAGGTTTCAACTGCGGGGAAGCGATGCCCAGGAAATCCAAGTCACTCTGCCAGGATCAATAAGCCAGCTCAGCTCCGCTGCAAGCGTTCTGAAAGGCGCCAAAGTCAGAGTGAAGGAAGAGACCAAAGTCCCTGCTGCTGCGGGGTCCGTGACCTTTTGGCGCCAACCACCCCCAGCTAGCCGCTCCTTAGGTAGGATTTCCTTGTTCCAGTATCTCCCCCTCAAATGGGGACCACTTGGAACATGCCTGTCACAGCGCTGCTGTCCTCTCAGTCAGGAGCTCAGCGTGTAAGCTCCGCATAAAATGGCCGCCGCCATCACGGAGCGCCTGTCCCCCATGATCCCCACCTAAACGTGGAGCCGGTTTCAGGCTACTCCGGAGCCCAGGCAGCCTCTTAATAGAGGCTGTAAGCGCAGCACAGGGAGACCAGACAGAGTCTACCCTGTGCACAGAGAGCTGACAGGACGCGCTTCTGTCAGCTCCTGCTGCGCTAGCAGTGTGAGGATTCACTATGAAAATCCTCACACTGTGCCTACCTAGCTAGGGTAATAGTTAATAAAATAATAAAAATCCCCTAACTACTCTAATTCTTCGGCTGCTCCTGCAGCCCTTTAGAATAGCACCCACTCCAGTGGGCACCTAACACGAACTGAAGAGTCCAGGGATGCAGTAGGGGAGGAGCCTACCCTCTAAAGCTTTAGGATAGGTGCCTGGCTCCTTCGGACCCTCCTACATCCCAGTGTTGAGCTGTGTCACCAGGACCATTGAAAGAGAAAATAAATAAATAAAACCGGCATCGGTAAAAAGTTCACCCTTAACCCATCAAGTGCCAATTGAAGGAAATGTAATTTTGTTTTACACACATTTTATATTTGAATTTATATAACAAATGTGAGCGACGCTGCCATTTTTAGATGTTGGTACTCAAAGGGTTAAGCTTCCACACACACACACATTCTGTGACACCAACCTTGCTTACTGTGTAGAGAAGTGTTCCCTTTCTACATAGTGAGGTCAGGCTTCCAACTCATAACATGAGTTCATAAATGCAACGCGCTGGAGACAAAGGCCCCTTCTGTCCTGGGCTACAGCCTTCCCTCATCAGTTACAGCAGAACCACCGGGGGTCTTGGAGAGTTGGGCTCCGGAGTTCCTCCCGTGTCAGGTGAATGCTGTGCTCGATGCGTTCCCCTTTTTTTTTTTCTTTATTATTATTATTCTATTCCCTTGGACTTTGTTCTGTTTTCAGTCATATGCCTCAGACCCATCAGCTGATCATGCAACACATGGTCTGTGCCATATGGCAAAACGTCCTGTCCAGCCCCATGTGATACGTACCAGGGGCGCAGATGTCTATTAATAACGACTGCAACAATATGAACAGCTGAGCTCTATAAAACCGTGTGTCGGGTTGTGGGCTTTATATCAGACATCAGTCTAGCACTTGACGCACAGTCAGCTGGCATAGCGCCCAATGGGGGAGACGTACAGTCCACAACTGCATGTTACAAGCTGGAATATTCTCCATAGATGTTGAACTACACATCCCAGAGTCAGTAATATGAGATTATGAGCTCATGACCATTGCACTATCTGTATGGAGTTTGTGTTTTCCCATTTCCTCTCACACTCACAAAACGGGATGCAGTTAAAATCCCTGCGGTCAGAATCCAGACGGCCGAAATCCCGACACTTTCTCCCTCCGTGGGTGTCCACGACACCCCTGGAGGAAGAATAAATTAGCGTGCCGAGCGTAGCGAGGCACCGGGCCCGCAAGGGGGGGCGATCCACGTCCCCCCCCCCTTGTCGGGATTTCGGCGGTCGGGATTTTGAACGCCGGGATTTCATACTGAATCCCACAAAACACACTGATCAGTTAACTGGCTTCTAATGAAAAAGAAATAAAATAAGACGTGTATCTATGTTTTAGGGCAGTGGCTCCAAAACTCAAGACATGCTAACAGTTCAGGTTTTCAAGATATCCATGCTTGAGCATAGGTGGCATAATTACCTGTCAATTTGATTTAACATCTGTGCTAACCCATAGCTATTCTAAAATCCTTGAGTTATTGAGGCTGGGATGAACTACTGGGATTGGTATGGAATCCCGGCGGTCGTAAGCCCGGCGGTCCAAATCCCGACAAGGGGGGGGGGGGGGCGTGTATCGCCCGCCCTTGCAGGCTCGCTGCACTCACCATGCGCTACGCTCGGCACACTAATTTATTCTCTCTCTATGGGTGTCGTGGTATTTCGGCGGTCGGGATTCCAGAGCCGGGATTTTGACCGCCGGGAAAGTGACTGCATCCCGTACTACTGATACAACAGTTATGCTGGATACACACAGAACGATTTGGCCTCAATTCCCCCAATTTTGATACAATCTCGACCGATTGTATGTAAATTGGCCATGTTTTAGATCCGATTCCGATCCGATGTGCGATGTGCTGCAGTCAGGATTTGAAAACGATCGTGAGCTCCAGCAGATCGTGCAACCATTGTATAGTCATCTCACAATCTTGATCATTCTGGGGTGTACCCTACATAAGTGAGGTTGGGCGGCAATCTTTCTATAAAGGACAAGTTGGGATGCGCGCAGCGCACTCTACCGTTCCCAATGGGAGTGCACGTGGATGGATGGTTAGGGTAGCACAGACTGTGTGTAGTGGTTAGCATTACTGCCTAACAGCGCCGAGGTCATGGGTTCGAATCCCACCATGGCCCTAACTGTGTGGAGTTTGTGTATTCTCCCCAAGCTTGCGTGGGTTTCCTCTGGGTGCTCTGGTTTCCTCCCACAACCCAAAAATAGAGGTAGGTTAATTGGCTCCCAACAAAATTAACCCTAGAATGTCTGTGTGTGTGTGTACATGTGGTAGGGAATACAGAGTGTAAGCTCCACTGGGGCAGGGACTGATGTGAATGTTTAAACATTCTCTGTGTAGTGCTGCATCTTCAGTCATGTGTTGACCTATTGAACAGTCCGTGAGCATGCAGCACTTTACGGATCCCATAAAATGAAAAGGAACGGTCTAATACCGCTTTCAAATCGATATACCGGGACGGACCGGGGATTTTGATTGCGGCTCTGACCATTTCATACTAAAAACTTGGGATGACCATTATACACAGGTCAACCCGGGTTTAACCCATCTTATAACCTGGGTTGAGTTATTCAGTTTGGTGCTTTCACTCGCACCTCGATTTGGCAACAGCCCGGCATGTGCGGGGTCTAGAACGTGACAGTTATTTGTTTGAAATGTTTTTTGCCATCATGGAACTTTCTATGACATCATGTGTAAGAGGGCAAACCTAAATGCATCTCATTACCATTTATGGCCCCTACTGGGTACCCGCATGATCGGTCTAGGTCCAAACGCACTAGGTCGACATGGACAAAAGTTTGACTCAAGCAAAAGGTTGAAAAATTAAAATGTTACTGTTACTTCTTTCTTTGTACTTTTTCATGTTTTACGATCCGACTACAATTGGGACTTTATTACATGTCGACCCACGATAGAGGTGACTCGAGGTTTTGCCTACAAATGTAACTAGTGTCTATTTTAATTGTTATTGTTACTTACGATGAGGGCTGCATTTTTCCCTCTGAGCCTTCATGCGGCTCCCACAGCTTGTATTGTCTGAGGTGTGTTCTAGATTGCCTGCTGGTATCTTATTACGGACGTGTCTTTCTTTTATTGAATACATTGTTTTAGCTTATTACCGAGATTAATGTGCGGCCCCTTAGAGGATGAAGTGTATTAGGTTGCCTATCACTGTACTCTCCTGCATTTGACGGTGGCTAGGGGTGAAAAGACTCCTCCCCCCCAGGCCATAAGGGCCCCACTCCCCCTTGTCAATTGCTCATTCAGCCTATTTCTATTACAAGTAATAATGTACAACTTTGTTCCTCCTGGCTGGGTGTTATTACTCTCGGTCTGTAGTCACACTGCAATACAGGAAACACAGATAGACCGAGCAGATTTATGGTTGTATATTGCAAACACGATGGACTGGCAAGAACCCAACAGAGACAGGCAGAATGGCGCCAGTCACGGCAAGAACCCATGAGAGACAGGCGGAATGGCGCCAGTCATGGCAAGAATCCACCGGAAACAGGAGAGCTGGCACCAGTCACGGCAAGAACCCACCGGTAACAAGAGAGATGGCACCAGGCACGGCAAGAACCCACAGGCGGAATGGCACCAGTCACGGCAAGAACTCACCAGAAACAGGCAGAATAGCACCAGTCACTGCAAGAACACACCGGAAACAGGAGAAATGGCACCAGTCACGGCAAGAACCCACTGGTAACGAGAGAGATGGCATCAGTCATGGCAAGAACCCACCGGAAACAAGAGAGATGGCACCAGTCATGGCAAGAACCCACCGGAAACAGGAGAGATGGCACCAGTCATGGCAAGAACCCACCGGAAACAGGAGAGCTGGCACCAGTCACGGCAAAAACCCACCAGAGACAGGTGGAATGGCACCAGTCCCGGCAAGAAGCCACCGGAGACGGGTGGAATAGCACCAGTCATGACAAGAACCCACTGGAGACGGGCTATATTAGCCCATAAAAACAACATTGCATGGTTACAATAAAACATTTACATAAATAGGGACATATTCTGTGCTGAATGGATTTACGGTCCACGGCTGAAAATGGCGAGTTCTTGAATGCAGCGAATGCGCATAAGTGAATTACGCATCTTTTCATATCTATTCGGATTCATACACTACTTGGCCGAATCACGGATTCATACACTACTTGGCCGAATCACGGATTCATACACTACTTGGCCGAATCAGTCGTCTCTACGAAAATGGGCATTTCTGGCTGATGATAATGTATCAATAGCTCCATGCAATTCTGAGTCATGCATATGGGGTAAATTTAATCCGTTTCAAAACAGATTAAACTTCCAGAGTAGAGAACAATACAATATTACAAGTATGTGTAAAATTCCCTTTTTTTCAGGCAACAGATTATAGTTTTCCTTTATTCTAATTTTTAGGTCACTGGGAACATACATTTAAATAAATCAGGAAAGGTCTAACATGCTTCCTCAGCAAGACATGCATATTCTCGTTCATTAACTACACGGTGCAGTGTCGGAGGTCGCAAGAACGGCAATCTTTTTAATTGCTGCGATTCACACCCTTGAAGCAGCAGAAGGCACAAAGGGGGTGACTGACAGGAGAAACAGAGCTGGCTTGGGCTGCCAGCTCATCACAGTGCCACCCTGGCAGAATGACAGGCAGCTGTCTTGTGGCGCCAGAAGGATGACAAGGCAGATTGTGGTGTACTCCAGCTGACCACTACAAACAAAAGACCAGCCTGATTCCCCAGCGATACACAGTGCGACTCTGTAATGAGAAGCGGGAGCGAGGTCAGAGAACGTGTCATGAAGCCTAGAGGAACTCTGTATACTCTGTAATCTATTCTCCACTGAAAACACACAGGGTGCATGTTACCATAAACAAGGCGGCAGGCAAATACATATTTCTGATCTACCTCTTTTCCTTACAGTCCTAAACAACAATATGGGGGGAGGGAGGGTGATTCAGGTTGGTTTGCAAAAGCAAACTCTTTAAAGGACAAAACCATGATGCACTGCAGGTGGAGCAGATGTAACATGTGCGGAGAGTTACATTTGGATGCGGTATAAAAATAAAGCAGCCGGTATTTACCCTGCACAGAAACACAATAACTGCCCCAAATCTAACTCTCTCACTGCACATGTTACGTCTGCCCCACCTGCAGTGCACAAAGTTTTGTCCATTAAAGAAGTAGTTTGCAAACCAACATGAATCACCACCATGGTGAGCACTTGCATTTCCTTTATATTTTTCTGTAAAAATAAAATAAAATAAAAATCTAAAATTGGAATGAAATGATTCTACGGGCAAAAAAAATTCTCAGCAACTCCTACAATTGTAACAAGGGGATCCACATAATAAGGTGCGATTTGGCAATCATTCGTTTTTTTCACCAATGTGGCCATTGGTTCTGAAGGGATGATTTTTTTATTTTTTTTTTTTTAAGGCAAAACCAATTTGTAAAAATCTCAAATTGTTGAAAAATTGTAGACTTGGCCAAAAGGCACCCATTACATTTGGCTGGAGCTTAGCGTCAACCTACCGCTCCAATTAAAAGACAATACTAATAACCGCCAGCATAGTTCGCTACCTATAGATGGCGTAAGTGGTACATCGAACAAAGCTGGGTTAGGAACCCTTAAACTGCAACCCAGGTCTGGTCAACATGTGGCTTCTCCATCTGTTGTAAAACTACAAATTCCCAGCATAGTCTCCCACCTATCAGCTGGTAAAGCATGCTGGGACTTGTAGTTGACCACTGATCAGCTGGAAAGCTACAGGTTGCCGGCTCAAAAGCCAAACCAAACCTCTACATATCTGAACACCCTGTGGAAAGAAAAAGTGGGTCAGGATTCCTCGACAAAAAGGTAAGCAGTAAAGAAGATATTATATTTAATATGATACCTTTCCTATAAAGCTTGATGATTAAAGCACAAATGATCTAAAATGCTCAGTGACTTACAAAATAAAGGAAAACCATCTACTACAGACATGAAGGGGTGGTGGGAGGTGGCTAAGACAAAGGAGCAATGTTTAGTTGCATTTCCTCCTATAGTCGAGGCCTCATGACAGAAATACATTTACAGCACTGCCTGACTACAGTGAGTAACATCAATCTTCTGACCTGTTTCAGAATCAGAGACGTTTTCCCTTCGTTCTCCCAACTAGTACCCACTAGCTGATACAGTGCAGAAATCGATAATTGCCGTGGCGATCAACAGACACAAACTAAAAGAAGTCACGCGCTGTTACTGGGAGATGGAGGACAGGGAATTCTGACTGATGGGTACACCGGGGCCTGTAATTGTTTCAGCTCCACCGTTACTGTACCACAAACTGCCGGTCCTTATGTTGCATTTGTTTCTGTGCTGTAAAACTCTTGGGTCGACATGGGTTCCGAAAATGAAAGGTTTCATGAATTCTCACAAATGAGACCCCTTCTGGGCAGTGGTGACTCAGAGACTAGATCGTGTTCAAACAGAAAACATAACTCGGAGAGAGAAAGTGCAGACCACTCCTGTCATTTTTCAAACACGGCCTGCAAAATGACAGTGAGGAGCAGATTGGCGGTTTCTTTATCTCTCTCTACAGCTAAGGGCATTGTGCTCAGAATCACGATTAAAAACACACAGAGCTGCAACCACTAAAATGTAGTTCAAGTAATTTAGTAAATTTCTCCCTAAAGGTGGCCATACACACGCAGATTTATCTTCAGATCTGGCTGGTTGGAACAAAAACATGGCTATGGATGAGAGCAAATGACAGTTGACCATTTGCTTGGAAATGCTGGAAAACTGACAAACTGTCACTCATCCATAACCATGTTTTTGTTCCAAACAGGCAGATCTAAAGATAAATCTTACTAGTGTATGGGCACCTTTAGGGCCAGATTCTCTAAGCTTCAAAAGTGATAAAATGGAGAGTGATAAACAGCCATCCAATCAGCTCCTTCCTGCCATGTCACAGACTGTGTTTGAAAAAATGTCAGGCAGGAGCTTATTGGCTGGCTGTTTATCACTCTCCATTTTATCACTTTTGAAGCTTAGAGAATCTGGCCCTTAGTCTTTAGCATGCTGTACATATGAGCGGCTACTTGCTCTATGAGCGGCTACTTGCTTGCTGGGCTCCGAACTCTCGCAATCCAGCGAGCAGGTATGAATCAGGCCCTTTACCTGGTTATGCACATCAGATCCCTGAGGTACTAGTTTCCCTTCCTTTATAGGATTATACGCAGACCGCGGTTTTGGAATGCCCTTCTACAAGCCAGACAAATATAGAGCTATGATTACCAAGGGTTGGACACTATACTGAGCAATCTGCAGATTCATCAGTAATAATAGGTACCGGGTATAATCAGGATATGTTCTCATCAAGTGCTATTATTGCCAAGGATTGTAGTGGACATGACGATGGAATCACCACATCACAGAACACTGTGGGGTAGAGGTTATAGAAGGGCATAATTGTGCAAGAGAGACTCGGAACTTCAGTGGTCACTCAGATAATGCCTGGTTAGCGATAGCAGAATAGGATGCCTGGCTGATGAAGGTCCCATACATGGGTTCAGATCTGGTGACTGGGAAAGCTATGATCTGATGGGGCTGGTCACCCAGGGAGACAACCCTCTAATTAGGAAAGGAATACTGTGTCATGAAAGTGGATAAAACAATGCCTGTACCTAAACCATGGCAAGAAAAATGTTCCTCAGAACGTAACTGATCCACAAGAACCCTACATGGTATTAGTCATGGTTGCACAGGGCCCCACTCGTCCAGGACACCCCGAAGGATGATTCGTTATGACCTCATTACACCCCATCCCTGTCCGGCGGGCCCGTGCTCTTGCCACCACTGAAAATAAGATGTTCAATACCCAATGGACAGAGTGGTATAAGCTCTCATCAATAATATCCTGCTCTGAAGTTCTCCCTGGCCTGGATTTGATAAACCTTGTTGCTAGAGACGCAGTGAATTGATCAGCAGTCTCGTCGGCTAGGACAAGCATGTTGAATGCATGGCCCGTCCGACTTTACACTCTGATGAGCACAGGACCACGCATCAGATCCGATCGGATGTCATACACCTGTGATTTGGGGCGATTTAATCCAATTTCCGACCGCCGGAATTGGGTAAAATCAGGCCCAAATCGCGTAGTGTTTGGGCACCTTTAGAAGCTTTACTAAATTTACCCATTATTGCTTGCAAGATTAAGAACCACTTCTGAAAATTTGATTTAAATTCTTAGCCTGTTAATCCCCTGTACACCACTGCGGAATACATAAGGAACCTACAAATAGATAAACCATTAATGGGATGAAGGCAATGGCCTGGTAATGTTAGAAATCGCTCATAACTCTTATATCAGTAATGGACAACAGGTTCCCCAGGCCTTCTCCTATGTGCCCAAGGCTCTTCCATGGTCATATCCCAGCTTTTCTATCACTCTGCTGATATAATACAATTACGGTTTTCTTTCTCGGACACTACTTTCAGACAGAAAAATCCCCCAAACCCCTGTATTTTCTGGGTAGGACTCATATCCCATTCACACCAGCCAAATTTCCCAGGTTGGGCCCGGGAACATCCCGCAACAAGCGCTGGTGTGTAAGGTTCCCGGGCAAAAATCCTGCCAAAAATTGCCGGGATTTCAACCCTGTTATGAAGCAGGGTGGTTCCCGGATTCAACCCGGGGACCTGGCCTGTGTGAAAGGGCTAGGGGATACATGTTGCCGGTCCTCGGGAGTGCTGTCAGGCCGGGGATCCACACAGGCGGCAGGCGCAAATGCCAGGACAACGGCGGATGAAGACGACACAGCTCTCCGGCGCCCTCACTGCCGCCGGAGAGCTTCGTCATCAGCACCCGCCGCCTGTGTGGATCCCCTGCCTGCACCGAGTACCAGCAACCGGGGTGAGTACTCTGCTGCCATCCTGTCACCATCAAGCCGCCTGTCCGCCTCCTCCCCGTCTCCTTCACACACCAGAAAATGCAGGGACTTTTCTGGTGTGAAAGGGGCCAACCCGGGAATGGCCCGGCATGATCCCATGGCCATATGGGTGGGTCCCTGCATTCTCTAGTATGAAAGGGGTATCAGCTGAAAGCACTGACCCCCTTTCACACAGCACAAAAAAACCTTGGTATTTCCCGTGTCGACCCCTTTCACACAGAAGCCTGATTATACCTGCCATATACTGTGTGTCATAAGAAAAGGACAGTTATTTTGGCACACAGAGATGAGATCATGAAAAGTGGGTGGTGACTGCTCACTGCATTGCATTAATCATGGCCGACGGAGTTCCTGAGTAGGCCGGAGTTCCTGTGTTCTTGCTGTTTTATACAGCAAATGATACCCTGATGGAGCCGATGACGCTGTGCTACCATGCAGAGTCTTACGCTAGGAGGAGAAGGACTGATACTCACCATCGGTATTTGCGCAGGAGGAAAGCCCTCATTTACCCTGCGGGGGCAAATAGATCACTGTGGACCACAGACCGCAGGCATGGAGAAGCTTTCAGGATGACTGTGCAAGCTTTTCAGCAGGAGCAGTGGATGGCACCCTTTCGGATGTCCCGTACCAGATTTGATTACCTGCTGGAACTTTTCGCCCCAGCACGCACGCATTCAGACAGTGGGCGACACATGGTTTTGGAATTTAGACTAGTAAAAAAACCCATGCAAATTCCAGAGTCTAAGCCCCGGTATTTGAGATCCGTGTTGACCCTTTCAGACAGTAAAAACCCCGGCTCTACCCTCCTGGACCAGGGTAATTCCCGGGTTCTATTTTCTGTGCGAAAGGGGTATAATTAAATGCATTGATATCTCGCTGCCCACTAATATAGACTTTCCTGTAGCCGAGCTCTATCGACCTGCCTTTAGGTTCCAGATCCTGCCCCGAAGAACATCTTTATAGAAGTACCGCCAGTAAAGGACGTCTCCTTGCAGTGAATATTCTGACGGGCTCCAGCAAAGAGCTATGTGAAGTAATGGGAAGAGGAGAGAATGGAATTAATTCTGTTCAGTCTAACGCTGGCTCTGTGCCCTGCAGTTAATGTATCTGGCAATAATGGAAGAGTCTCTCTCAAACCTGTGGAATTCAGAATTTGCAGCCAGATAATTAAAGCTAATCTGTGGTCCAAACATTTTTGCAGGAAAATGTTTAGAGGGCAAAGAATCATGAAAGCATTTGGCTGGAGGTTCTGTTCTCTCCTCTTGCAAACCGGTATGCGGTCCCTGAGTCGACAATGGTTGACAGTGACTAGTTCGACACTCAAAAGCTCGACACGAGCCAGGCAGGGGGGAGCAGGACACTAATACAGTGCCCATGTCAACATAGACACAGAAACGTGAACAATTTGTGTCGACCATGCCCAGGCTGACCTTAAGCTTGTGTCGACCTCCTGGAAATGTCGACACACAGTATGTCGACCATTTTCAGGTGTTGACCTAGTCACTGACTACCATTAATGGTCGACCTAGACATTGTCGGACCCCCTACACCACAGGTCTTCAACCTGTGGCCCTCCAGATGTTGTGGAACTACATGTCCAAGCATGCCCTGAGGATTTTTGGCATGCTCTTATAGGAAAAAATGTGGCAATGCATGTTGGAACATGTAGGTTCACAACATCTGGAGGGCCACAGGTTGAAGACCCATGCCCTACACCATGGGTCTTCAAACTGCGGCCCTCCAGATGTTGTGAAAGTACAAATCCCAGCATGCCTTGCCACAGTTTTGCTATAAGGGAGTGTTAAAACTGTGTCAAGGCATGCTGGGATTTGTAGTTTCACAACATCTGGAGGGCCACAGTTTGAAGACCCATGCCCTACACCACAGGTCTTCAACCTGTGGCCCTCCAGATGTTGTGAAACTACATGTCCCAGCATGCCCTGACAGTTTTGGCATGCTCTTCTAGGAAAAAATGTGGCAATGCATGCTGGAACATGTAGTTTCACAACATCTGGAGGGCCACAGTTTGAAGACCCATTCCACCAAAAACAGTACAACTTCACGTATTAATAAGGAGTAATAATGACATTAGGGAAAGACACATACAGTATTATCGTCTTAAAATCACCTGTTTAAAGCAATAAAAATATGCATATGTGCCCCAAAAAAGGTTAGGGACTGCTTGTATCCCCAAAGGTTGGGGATCGTGTCATTTGGTCAAATGCAGAACGGTTTTCACAGCGATTGTCATTGCTGTTTCCTAGCACTGAGATATCAGTTCTATTGAAGATGAGAGGTTGCGCAAGAAGCACCAGACAGTGACACCTCTGGCAGGAAAGAGGTACTGCATGCATTTTGAAAAGTGCAGGATGCTAGAATGAACGCTAGTTATCAATATCGGTATTTTATGCCAACCATAAAGAGTTTCCCCCCAATGCTGTGATATACAGTAGTAAACAGCGATCCTAATACTGAGTGCCAGCTGACACAACTCCGATCTTCACACAGGATTCGTTTAATTCTCACAACTTGCTGCCAGGCTCTATACTTCCAGCATTGTGCGCGAGCTCTTACTCTGCAAACGCATATTGTGCATGGAGAACAAATGACAGCATTGTTTACTTGGCCGTTTTGGGAATTCTATAACCCTTCGCTGTTGGTAAAAAGGCAGACAGAGAGGAAACTGAGGAATGCAGAACAGGAGACAGGACACAGAGCCGGCCCGTGTACAGTCTCATTTCTAGATATTTACATATTGAAAACTTACAGGTAAACATGCAAAGTGTTTTATCACCTTATACACAACAGAGTTTGCTCTGGACTCACAAGCGATCCGCAGAAGATTATATTGTAAAAGGGTTTATTGAATACTATTTTTATATACTGCAGGAAATCACGGGATGAACCTTTGTGACCAGTGTATTTGACTTTCACAGTACAAAACAGCAATAGAGAGGAAAAAAAAAACATTTTCCCTGAGCCAGTCAGTCACAGAGAAAAAAAAGAGATCAGTGTGTTCCAGGGCGCTGATCACATTTAAGGTGGCCATACACACGCAGATTTATCTTCAGATCTGGCTGGTTGGAACAAAAACATGGTTATGGATGAGAGCAAATGACAGTTGACCATTTGCTTGGAGATGCTGGAAAACGGACAAACTGTCACTCATCCATAACCATGTTTTTGTTCCAACCAGACAGATCTGAAGATAAATCTGGGCACCTAGAGTGGACTGGTTTCTCTCATTGAGAAGGTACCCAAAAAGGAAAACAAACACAGTGGAATAGTGAAGTATTGTTAAGAAGCAATTTAACAAAATATTCTTCAAATGTCAAAGTGTTAGGCCTCATACCCAAGAAAGGTAAGGTAGAGGGATAACGCACAGGGGGGGACATATCCGTCACCACAGGTTAAAACGACCACCTACTTCCACTCAGTATATGAAACAGAGGCGATGGATCATGGTGTAGCACAATTTCACACAATAAAACAATAAAAGTCAGGGGTATCAGGCGATCTTTTATTATTTTATTGTTTGAAATTAAGAAATTGTGATCAGTGCCCTGGAATACATTGAAATCTTTTTCTCTGTGGTATTGTATGTGATGTATTGGTGATCCATTTATTCAAAAGTGCTCCTAGAGGCTGCTCCGAGAGCATACGTTCATTCAATTTCTGTTATTCCAGTCAGTCAGTCAGTGTGCTCCTAAATGGTCACAATGGAGAGCACAAAAAGGGAAATCGGGAGGCGTTAATGCCAAGAGTTATCTTCAACCTCTGTATGACACACTACGTTGTTGTAGCCACCGTAATGCCATGGCTGGGAGCAAGCTGTAAACCAGGGGTGGGGAACCTTTTTGTGCCAAGGGTCGATTGTTTGGGGAATAAAAAAATCCTTCGGGGGCCATATGTAAAAAAAATTCTTACAAATTGTCCTGCTGCAGCCGTCCCACGCTCCGGCGGCTGCCTCTGAATAGGACTAACAGTCTCCGGCTGCTGTTGTTTAAGAGGAATCTTGCGAGAACTACCGACCTCTCGCGAGAATTCCCCTGTACTTGACCCTCGGCAAAGCCGCCGGGCAGGTGGGCGCGTCACTCAGACCATCTATGGGTGCCACATATGGCCCCCGGGCCTGAGGCTCCCCAGGACCCGGCGGCTGTTCTGCAGGCTGCATTTAAGTGCCACTTATAGGTTTTTTTTTTAAAAGCTGTCATCTTATTGAACCACGATGTTCGATGATCTCTGCCAACGGATAAGTACCTTTGTTTCTTCTGAATGATTCATGTGCTCATATGGAAATAGCAAAAGTGTTACATTTGTGGAAGTTGGAATCCATGGCACTGCTTAGGTGAATAAATATGAATTGTGTTGGATTTTTGTAAATCGAGTGTTGACGCTCTTTACATTGGCGAGTGCTCTTTATCCCCATTCAGGGTGATCTGGACTATTTATATCTGCACAATTTGATTGTGTACTTAAAGGGCGCCCGTGGTGGCTCCAGTCTTCAAAATTCAAATAGGGGACAATCACCAACTGCCAGTGAGTCAGTTTGGAATGATAGTTGGTGAATCGCCCATTTGAATTTTGCACACTGGAGGGCTATTCAATCTCGACTATGGTGTTTAGTTACTAAGATGGGAGTTCTGTTGAAGATGTGATGTTGCCCAGAGCAACCAATCAGAATTTACTTCTTTTTTATTTAGCACCTTCTAGTAGATCATTGATAGAATCAGATAGATCATTGATTGGTTTCCCATAGCAACATCCCAACTTCCATAGACTCCCATCTTAGTAAATAAGCCCCTGTGGGTGTGGATGGAAGGGGGAGAGCGGCACAGGGGTTAATAGACTGGACCCAAGTCTGAAATCCTGGCTTCACAACTTAAGTGTGGGCACAGGGCTGTGTATGGCACTGGTGGACCATGGTCATGCTGGGCACATGGTACAGCACCAGGCTTATAGGACACTAGACATGTACTTTGCATGTGACCCCTGCAGCCATGAGATGCACGGAGGGTGTACTTCTCCCTGTAACACAGAAGAGGGATTAGCAGCACCTGTAGCTGGGCAGGACAGGACTGTTGTTGAGGATGTCTTACATATGATTACCAGGAACAATGCAATGCATTAATAATGCAAGTGCCGCCCGGGTTCCGTATCACAAAGCAGTCGCCTCTCTCTGCAAGTCGGATCCGCCTCTGCCTGGTTATAAATGGTCAGCACTCGCAGGGCTGTGATCAGACCGATGCAGCCAGAGCCAAGGTGCCATTAATCAGAATCAGCGTGCCAAAGCCTTGATTCACCATTCACCAATAGCCTTCATAAAGCGCGTTCCATGCGTCTGGGCCCCTTTGCTCAGCGTCTGGCACAGGCAATCGTTGCATCCTTTATCTATTAGGAGAATAGGAACCATTCTATCCTCTAGTTACGGGAAAAGCAGCGTCTTAGCCCCCGCACAAGTGGTGACGAGCTGGATGGAAAGACTCCAGCGACACAACTAGACACATACAGCCGGCTGTATCATATACAGGTTAACACAGAGAGGTGGTGAAGCCTGAAATTGACTACAACATTTTTTAAATCACAAGACTCCAAATCTATCTGGACGCACTGACACCTTGAACCGCTCTTGAACATCGTAGAACGATCAAAATTACTGGCTGAACTCTCCCACCTACATTATTTAGCGGCTGGGGCAGGTGGTACAGCCCCCCAGGAGTACACTACTGTCCCCTATTGTACAGATGCTTTCCGTGGAACCAGAGGCATGGGTGAACATTTCTCATGGGCCAAATGAGGCTGTAATTAGTAAGGGCTAATTAAATAAGTGGAGGTGTTTAACTATGCGGTGCCCCCTAAATTGTTGCTACAAAATAAAAATAATCAAATCTATTTTGATTCTTTAGCAAGAAAAAAAGGACAACGAATTGCAATGGATTTTAAATAAGAAAAAGAAACTAAGGTTTTTTCTGCATAAATACTGTCTGCTTTTGGAAGCCCACAAATGCTGGACAAATGAGTTTGAACACGCCGCTGATAACTCTAAAGACCCGTACACACGGGGAGACTTCTGCCTCCGTACTGAGCGACAGGCTTAAGCACGATCGCTCAGCATACATTGCGGTACACCCGTGATGTGACCAGCCGATGGCGATGCGCGGGATTGCGCATCACCGTCACCCGGGGCTACACACACGGATCGATCAGTGCTCCAGAAATGAGGCTGAAATCGCCCCGTGTGTAGGTCTCTTTAATTGTCTGAAAATGTTACACCTGCCCTGCCTACAGTGCAAAGTTATGGTGCCTACACACGGGCCGGTGAGAACACTTGCCCTGGCCGGTGATGTAACCAGATTTATCCAGCATGCTGGATATTAATCGCCAGCGATAGCGACGAGCATGGGCACACATCAATAACGCTGTGGCACCTGCACTCGGAGCGGTGTAGGGGCATTTTCTAAGCGATCTGGTCACACTGCCCCCGTGTTTAGGCCCCATTACTATGGGGTCTATTTAGAAGACTTCTGTAAAAGACCAGAAAAGTTACAGTCTCATGGTGACTTTAAATACATTTTCGACCGATGTTTTTAAACAGCACTAGGAGTTACTGTTAGGTCAGGCTGTTTAGCATTAACTACAATTGCTATTTGAAAAGTGACCACTATACCGGCTTCAGCCCGCAAAATGAAGGGTCGCAGTGGGACTTTGCAACGGTTCAGTCCCGGTGACACCCTGCATTTTGGTCTGTTCAGATAGCGTCAGCGAACCGGCAATATTGGCGGTTCGCTGACATCATCCGGGGGTGTGGCAGAACGACGGAGCATCATCAGGGGCGGGGGAGAAGGCAGCGCTGCTCCAAGCGCGGCCTCCTCCATTGGTGTGAACAGGGAAACGGCTCGACCAGATTAACCTGTTCACACCGCAAAGAAACGAACCGGTAAGAACCCGTCTTTTTTACCGGTTCTTATTGCCGTGCTGCTACCCATTTGAGGGACCCAGTAACCCCTTTCACATCGCACCAGTTACCGGGTCGAACCGGCATGAACTTCCCCTCCTTTGGGGGGTGTAACTGAATGCAGCATGCCCCTCCTGCACCATCGTCTGTACACACAGCACAATCGATGGATGTGACTGAATGCCCCCCCTCCGTGAACAGTGATGCTGCATTAGAACAATATCAAATTGTATGCAGTTTAAAAACAACAAAATAACACATACTGTATGTTTCCATTTGGTCTAATAATCAGACAGCACAATATAACAGTGAGGGAGAATGTATCGCCAGCAGCTGCCATAGTGTATGATTAGAGCAGATCTGCCCGCACACCCAGGGTGCATTGCACACCAACTATGCAGCCTTACAATACCAGTTTGCACAGTCATCAGCCGGCAAGCTTACTGGTTGGACAAGTTAGTATTTCCACTGTAAAGTCAGACATGTAAGCACAAGGCATCTTCCTTTTGTTCCGCAACATAACTACACACAAAGGGCACAAATAAGCAGTTTGGCAAGCTGTGGCTTTCAGGCTGTACTTGAACTACAAGTCCCTTCATGTCCTGCTAGTTTGAGACTGAAACTTGTAGTTCCACAGAGTCACCAATCGCCTACCACCAGGTTAACTTATAGGTTATGCCTTCCTTGCTGTTCCTGGGGTGTAGCAGTAAGAATCATGCACCTTTCTAAACCTGCGCAGTTCCTCTTTCATGCCTGGGGTGTCACTCTCTGATTGGGTGCTTCTAGCACAATCAGGTCTATATCTAAGTGCTGAGATACAGACCAAATTGTGCTAGAAGCATCATAGGAGAGAGGAAACCCCCAATGCAGGAATGAGGAACTACACAGGTTTTTAAAGGTGCAGGGTCTTAGGGTGAGATGTACTAAGCTTGAAAAGTGATACAAATGGAGAGTGATAAACAACCAACCAATCAGCTCCTACCTGACATTTTTCAAACACAGCCTGTGACATGACAGGAAGGAGCTGATTGGCTGGCTGTTTATCACTCTCCATTTTATCACTTTTCAAGCTTAGTACATCTGGCCTTTCAAATGAACACTACCTTTCTTAGGAACATCAAGCCTGTATACAACACTTTTAACCGCCATCAGTAATAATTCCGCCACCAATTAACTGTAGGTTCTGGCAGACAAGTTTCTTAACGTCGGCTTCGTTCCTGCACATATATTGTGACAGTGATAGGCGGCACATTCTTGTTTGTACTTGTATATTGAACGTGCACGGAACTAGAATTGCAATCGCTACATAACCACAACCAGAGGTGATTTACGCGGAAGCCCTGCGGGATTGACAAGCTGTCACCTGTAAGTAACTGGTGATTCTAAGACTTTTGTTTCGCTACCAAGAAAAATGTCATTGTTGGCTACAGGGTAAGATGTCACGGAGAACTCTGTGAGAATGATAGGCACCCAGCAAAGGCCATGTCACCAAGTTCTGAAGGTACAAGGGATGTTATAAATAAAAAGGTGTCATATGGGGATCTACAGTCCAGAATTTTGCAGCTCCCTCAGTGCCAGATGTATCAAGCTGCAGCAAGTGATAAAGAGGAGGGTGATAAAAAACCAGCCAATCGGCTCCTACCTGTCATTTTTCAAACCCAGCCTGCAACATGGCAGCGCAGGAGCTGAGTGGCTGGCTGTTATCCATCCACATTTTATCACTTTTTGACGCTTGATCCATCTGGACCTCAAGGAGATAAAACCGTGGAGAGAAGAACCAGGTATAGCTTCCTATATATTCATATCACTGAGCAGATGAGCTGGCATGAGATGCATCTGGTTCTTGTGTAAAATACATACACGTGTTACACCAGACAAAGCGTGTAGACGTCCCACCTGCTCAGGTCACACAGATCCTGCAACAGGTTATACAAGCAATAACCCAACCACAGCCATTCGCTCTGTGTACACTAAGACAATTCATAGGCCATACCTGGCAAGCAAAGATGTATTTATTTTTCCAGGTGGGGCTGGAGTGAGAGCGCCACAGGTACCTGTTCTTGCAATGTGCAAGGCAGCCGGAGTGCGGGGCTTCAGGAAACAAAGGCTTTGCCCCCAAAATTCTGGTATACACGGGAGGTTTCACTGTTACAGACAACAGTGGTAGAATTTTAGAAGAGATATTTTACAATCTTCCAAGTTTGTTCAAAGCAGAGGGTCAGGGTTCCCAATGCCAGTTAGTGGCTGGGCCATAGGCTGTGGGGTTGAAGACCACACTTAAGGCCCCCATACATTAGGCCGACTTGTCCTAGGGACAAGTCGGACCCAATTTACCTGCGAGCCGCCCGGCAGCTCCCCGGGAGGCTCACATACAATTTGGCACTTGATGTGCCATTTTTACATGGGATAAATCGCATGCGATTTATCCCATGTAAAAAAAAACCCGGGGAGCTGCAGGGCGGTGAGCAGTAGTGGGGGCGGGCAGCGGCAGTAGTGGGGACGGGCAGCGGTGGTGGGGACGGGCAGCGGCGACGGGCGGCGTTTGCGGTGAGTTCAGTGTACTTACACATAGCAGCAGCGGCGGGGACGGGACGTGCAGTGGCGGCTATTATATTTTTAAAATACTTGTCAAATGACTGGCCGCTCTCTGATTGGCTGAGAGCTCTCCGGCCAATCAGAGAGCGGCCGGTCATTTGACAAGTATTTTAAAAATATAATAGCCGCCACTGCGCGTCCCGTCCCCGCCGCTGCTGCTATGTGTAAGTACACTGCGCTCACCGCAAACGCCGCCCGTCCCCGCTGCCCGCCCCCACCACCGCTGCCGCTGGCCGCCCCCACTACTCCCCCGGTGTCTGTATGCATATGCCTGTCAGGTGGCAGGCATATGCATACAGGGAGGTCGGACGTGATCGTATGTACAGACCGTCCGACCTCCCTGATCCGGTCCGATGCGCACGGGACCGCGCATCGGATCGGATCAAATGTCACATACCTACGATTTTGGGCCGATTTCATCCGATTATCGGCACAAAGTGCCGAAATCGGATGAAATCGTCCCAAAATCGCATAGTGTATGGGGGCCTTAAGGATCGCAATTAGACATTTTTGCTATTTCTCTTGCTATTTGGCATCGCACATGCTCACTACGACCCGCACATGCGGTCGATAATCGATAGGATTGCGAATTGGCACAATAGCGATCAACTCTGTATAACCCCTATAGCAGGGGTAGCCAACTCCAGTCCTCGAGAGCTACCAACAGTTCATGTTTTCCAGCTCTCCTCACAGAATCACAAGTGAAGTAATTAGCTCCACCTGTAGATCTTTTAAACTGTGTCAGTCAGTAATGTGTGCACTTGGGTACCTGTGATGTGAGCTGGAAAACGTGAACTGTCGGTAGCTCTCGAGGACTGGAGTTGGCTACCCCTGCCCTATAGTGTTCATTCTAGCACCCACTATCTTTGAAAATCCATGCAGTTCCTCTTCCCTGCCTAGGGTGTCGCTGTCTGCTGTAGTGCTTCTAGCACAGTGTGGTCTGTATATCAGCACTGATATGCTAACCAGACCTGTGCTAGAAACACCACAGCAGACAGCGACACCCCAGGCAGGGAACAGGAACTGCATGGGTTTTCAAAGATAGTAGGGGCTAGAATGAACACTACCCTATGCTGCATTTTAACACTTTTAAGCGTGCGAAGATGCGGGGACAGTTCAAAGTAACAGATTTTTGCAAATGCAATATTCAAATTCCTTAAACCACACACAGCAATAATGTCACACGTACAGCTTGGTGATGCAATGGGAAGTAAAGACCTCCTAACTAACATCATAGCACAGTATAAGAAAACATTAAGAGCACAGAACATACAGGCAGATATAGATTTGGCGACATAAAGGCATACCTTATAGATCTACACAAGGAAATGAAGAGCAAGATTATAAAATGTCAAGATTATAAGAACCTCAAAACAGCTGGTGCTATTACTGTACATGTGGGATTAAATTGGAAGAGGACTCTGGCAAGCAGAAACTTTAAAAAGGCCGCGAGAAAAACAGGCAACATATCTCCCAAGCCGACCCCTCCGCTCTGTGTCCCCCATCCACACCCATTCCAGGCTCCCACTTACATTGCAGGACTTTCCTTGGGATGACCCCGCTCTGTGGAAACTACCTACACATAACAAAGACTTTCTTCTATCCCCCCAAACCTTCCCTGAGATCTCACCTCTTCAGAAAAGCTCCTAATTCTGGCCCACCCACATACCCTTCATATTCTACCTAACACCCGTACAACAAGAGTTACCAATTATTCTCATGTACCAGATATTCTAAGGTCTTGATCCAATTACCCGTGAGCTCATCGCTGCTCGAGGAACTGCAGTTGTACTGTGCGCTGCCAAACTCACATCTCCATAGGGATACGTATACACATGTGGGAGTCTGGGGTTGGATTTGACCGCAAGGCCCCCTTTCACAGAACACAAGCATGTCACATGTACCAATAGAATGTGCTGCAGTTATATAGAATAATTATCATTGTATCAACTTGACCAGCAAATGGGGGGGGGGAAAAACCAGCAACAGTATATTCCTAGTCTAGAAAGGCTGATACAACATCTGACTGGTTATTAACTAGGATTGGAGTTCTATTGAAGATGGGATGTGGCCCATAACAACCTACCTGATTCTACTTTATTTAGCACCTTTTGGAAGAAAATATAATCTGATTGGTTGCTATGGCCAACATCCTGTCTTCAATAGAACTCCCGTAACTTTATCCCATCGAGTGTCCTCACACTGACAGGGGAGACCTGGAGTACAGCAGGGGTCATTCAGATGTTAATCTGGTGTAGTGTGCACACTCCAGACACAAACTTATATTACAGTATTACATAGGTCATACTATTCCACTTCCACACAAAGTTGAGCACAGGGAAAGACTAGTCCAATTCAAGCAATACACAGTGCAGCCCCCCCGAGGCCTGACATATCCACACGGTGCAGTCCTCCGCGGCCTGACACACAAACACGGTGCAGTACCCTGCGGCCTGACACACAAACACGGTGCAGTCCTCCGCGGGCCTGACACACCCACATGGTGACGTCCCCCCCGGGCCTGACACATGCACACGGTGACGCCCCCCCCGGGCCTGACACATGCACACGGTGCAGTCCCCTCCAATCTGTGTGTGTGTGTGACACACACAGTGCAGTCCCCTCCAGTGTGTGTGTGTGTGTGTGACACACAGTGCAGTCCCCTCCAGTCTGTGTGTGCGACACACACACACAGTGCAGTCCCCTCCAGTCTGTGTGTGCGACACACACACACACAGTGCAGTCCCCTCCAGTCTGTGTGTGCGACACACACACACACAGTGCAGTCCCCTCCAGTCTGTGTGTGCGACACACACACACAGTGCAGTCCCCTCCAGTCTGTGTGTGTGTGTGTGTGTGTGTGTGTGTGTGTGTGTGTGTGTGTGTGTAAGTGGATCACAGTGCAGTCCCCTCCAGTGTGTGTGTGTGTGTGTGTGTGTGTGTGTGTGTGTGTGTGTGTGTGTGTGTGTGTGTGTGGGCGCGCGCGACACACACACACACACACACAGTGCAGTCCCCTCCGGTCTGTGTGTGCGACGCACACACACAGTGCAGTCCCCTCCGGTGTGTGTGTGCGACGCACACACACAGTGCAGTCCCCTCCGGTCTGTGTGTGCGACGCACACACACAGTGCAGTCCCCTCCGGTCTGTGTGTGCGACGCACACACACAGTGCAGTCCCCTCCGGTCTGTGTGTGCGACGCACACACAGTGCAGTCCCCTCCGGTCTGTGTGTGCGACGCACACACAGTGCAGTCCCCTCCGGTCTGTGTGTGCGACGCACACACAGTGCAGTCCCCTCCGGTCTGTGTGTGCGACGCACACACAGTGCAGTCCCCTCCGGTCTGTGTGTGCGACGCACACACAGTGCAGTCCCCTCCGGTCTGTGTGTGCGACGCACACACAGTGCAGTCCCCTCCAATCTGTGACACACACACAGTGCAGTGACAGACACACACAAACAGTGCAGTCCCCTCCAGTGTGACATATACACACAGTGCAGTCCCCTCCAGTCTGAGACACACACACAGTGCAGTCACCTCCAGTCTGACAGACATACACAAAACACACACAGTGCCGTCCAGTATGTGAGACACACGCACACAGCGCAGTGACAGACACACACAAACAGTGCAGTCCCCTCCAGTGTGACATATACACACACACACACAAACAGACACAAACAGTGCAGTCTCTCTCTCTCTCTCTCACACACACACACACACACACACACACACACACACACACACACACACACACACACAGTGCAGTCTCACACACATACAGAAGTTGGTAGACAGTCGGACACATGACCGAGACCCCGGGCACATAGCAGAGGCTGCCCGGCCGTACCCACCACTCAATATGATGGCCGGTTCCCGGGCTGCATGTCCTCTCGCCGTCACTGTCACCGCTGCTGCCCCGGTCTCATCCCTCCTTCCTCCTCCGGGGAGCGCAGCCCGGCTCTAACACTGACTCCGCCAGGCCCCCGACACCCGGAACAAGTCCTGCGACCCGGAAACCTGCGCAACCCCCTCCTCCCGCACAGCGGCGCAGAGCACTGAGACTACGGGACAGGCAGCCGCCGCGTCTGCCTCAAACCCCCGCCCACTCCGACCGAGTGCCCGCCCCTGTGCACCGACAGCCGCCCAGTTCCGCCCCTATCGCTTACCGACACCCTCCAAACGCCGAGCCATGCCCCGCCTACATCCTATCACCCAGCCCACCGCGCCAATAACTCCGCCTACCACCCCGCTCACATACGCCCATGATCCCGCCCATCGGAACTGAAATGGGTGATTAAGACGTCTGGCCCCGCCCTCGTATGTACAACCCCGCCTTTATTATTAGCAGTCTACTAACAGCCGCGCCCTCTAGTACCGCCCCCTTAGATGCTCAGTGAACAGAAACACGCCCCACTTCCACGATCTAATTGGTCTGTCGGGAATCCAGGCGTACCTACAGATAAACACACCCCCTTTCTGATCAGATCCGGGCTGATGTAACCCGGCATGCTTGTGGCCCCGCCTCCTCCTCTGGCCAGACTCCGCCCCCTAAAGAGCTGTAGGAGGACGTCATGCTGTAAGATCCGGTAGAGGCTGTGCGAGGTGACCACCAGTGCGGGCACCGGGTAGGAGGGGTCATCCGGACAGGTAATCTCCATCTGGTGCCCACAGCAGTTATTTACAATTCTATGCTGTATCTAATTGCCCCTCCCTCCTTACCAACCTACCCCTCCAGTGTCCTCCAACCCCCAGAGCAGGGATGGGGAACCTTCGGCCCTTCACCTGTTAAACTACATATCCCAGCATGCCCTGCAACAGTTGCAGCATGGCCACATAGCAAAATCGTAACAAGGCATGTTGGGATTTGTAGTTCCACTACAAAACAGCTGGAGGGCCGAAGGTTCCCCATCCCTGCCCCAGAGTAACCATTCTACTTACTGTACCTTCCTGCCCACCCTTCTAATAAACCACAATTACCCTTCACCCCAGCCATTCCCCATACCATGCTGTATATCACTGCATTCCCCACTTGCCCCTCCAGTCTCCTGCAGCTACCCCCCACTCCAGCCATTCCCCCATACCATGCTGTATATCACTGCCCTCCCCACCTGCCCCTCCAGTCTCCTGCAGCTACCACCCACTCCAGCCATTCCCCATACTATGATATATATTACTGCCCACCCCACCTGCCCCTCTAATCTGCTGCAGCTAACCCCCACTCAGAAATTGTGGGGCCCAAGACTGGCATAATAGTCAGGCCCCCTCTATTGTTACGCAAAATATTTTAGTCAGATACTTTGGCCGCACCCCCGTAGTCGACACCATTAATTCGATTTTTACAAAAATATAACCATTAATGACAGCGGGGAAATGGCAACATATTACGCCAAACATATTATGCCACACACCATAATGCCCATTACATATTGTGACACATACTGTAGTTATGCCACACAGCATAATGCCTGTTACATATTATGCTAAATAGCTGTAGTTTACCTACATGCTCGATGACTGGAGTACGTCTTGTTGCCAGGGGTTACATGCTCATCGCCACCTGGGGGGATAAAATACTCATTGCCAGGGGGAGTAACACGCTCATTTCCATGTGGGAATACAGGCATGTTGCCCAGGGGGAGTTTCTTTGTTGTTGCCCAGGGGGAGTTTCTTTGTTGTTGCCCAGGGGGAGTTTCTTTGTTGTTGCCCAGGGGGAGTTTCTTTGTTGTTGCCCAGGGGGAGTTTCTTGGTCGTTGCCCAGGGGGAGTTTCTTGCTCATTGCCCAGGGGGAGTTTCTTGCTCATTGCCATGTGGTAATACATGCACATTGCCAGGTGGACGACCCACAACCTGCTGCATAGAGAAAACATCTCAGATGGCCGTGGGCGGTGTGAGGCGCTGACAGCAGTTTCCGGGAGAGCTGTCCAGGGCCTGGGATAGTTTTCCCCATAGTACCCCCCTGCTGTCGGCCCTGACAGCAGCCATTTTCCATACCTTGGTGTATCTAACTGTCCTACCCTCCTGCCCGTCCGGTACCTTACAGCTACCCACCTACAGAAGTATCTACCTACATACCTTACACTTACATGATGTATTTTGCTTTTACCATTTGTTTTCTATATACAGTAACCTGATCCTCAGTCCGGGTGTGGTATCGCTTACAGACAATGTCTAGGTCGACGTAAAAAGGTCGTTATGAGTTGTTCACATTTTTGGGTGGCAATGTCAACACCTGAAGACTTTAGACGTCCAGTTATATCCATTTCACATTTCCAAAATAAACCAAATTATTGCCAGGTCGAGGTGCAGTGTGAAAGCGCCAAAGTGAAATGAAATAACCCGGGTCGAAAAGCCCGGTATTTCAATTTGGGATTAAAGCAGAGTTAAAAAGAGTTTGGTCCCTGGTCAATCTGCATTGTAAAAGAGTCTGTCCCGGGTTATTCAACCTACCAATCGACAAAAAAGTGCTGATTGGCTGTTCCCGTGTCTCCTTTTGACACCTCATCTTTATTCCAGCCTCACAATCGACAATCAATGGGGGTGGTACTGTTTGAGGGTCCTTGTTTTCTTTGTTAGGGAAAACATACAAACTCAACATACATAAGGCCTTGGCGGACTGTAACCTCTGACCTCAGTGCTGTGAGGCAGCAAGCTAACCTTTGTGGCACCACAATGCTCCCATGCTTGGGGAATTCCCATTATTGGCTTTGCGTGCTTGTTTTTAGTGAGACATCTGCTTGCAAAATGCTCAAGGTATAGCGACAGGGGGGCGGGTGTGGTCAAATCTCCGAAAACCACATTTTTCAGAGTTTTGACCACATTCCTTATAAGTACAAAGCTCCAGTGACCGAGCAAAAGGATCCAGAGCTTGTACCCGGCAGATAATGCCATCTGTAGCTGAGATGGCCACACAGAAGCCTGAGGGCTTGTTTACACATTCTTCCCAGAGAGGGATCCAATCAGATCCCTCCCAGTGTCCACAGTGGTTCATTCGTCCACCAGGCAGAAGGACTCCCAGAAGTCATGTCATGGCAGAGGACGGGTCTTTTGGGAAGAGCTATCGTATGCGATTTTTATCACAATTGTACCTGCATACCAGTGTTATGAATGCCACTATTGTGCAATGAGGGGCGGGATGGATTGGATGTAAATTCTATGCCTGGTGCATCCCCACCCTGGAAGAGTTAAAATTGCAAATATTTTGCAAATGTCTCAGGAGTTATCTGAATAGGCCGACAACAGAGAACAATAGCTCGTACCCAGCTGTATTGAAAACATGCTGCTCCTTGCCTCAAGCTCTGTCTTGGCTTTGAAACTTTGACATATATACTTTAGCAATGACTATGGGCCAGATTCTCTAAGCTTCAAAAGTGATAAAATGGAGAGTGATAAACAGCCAGCCAATCAGCTCCTGCCTGCCATGTCACAGACTCTGTTTGAAAAATATCAGACAGGAGCTGATTGGCTGGCTGTTTATCACTCTCCATTTTATCACTTTTGAAGCTGAGTGCATCTGCCCCAGTGTGCCAAGCACAGTGTAAAAATAAGTGAAAAACCTTATGTCAACCTTTTCTATATTGACCTTTTGTTTGTGTCAACCTTTTAGGACTGTCGGCTAGACATTGTCTGTGAGCTATACCGCATCCTTCATTGAGTGGCCTCTAGCAAGATTCACGAGGATGTATCTACATCATTGGGGAGGGAGGTGCTTTACAGCTCACGCCACAGTGACGTCACTAGTACACAACGGATTCATAGGGGGTTATTCAGACTTGATCGCTGCTCTGCTAATTTGCAGAGCCCAGCAGTCAGGTATAGGCCGCCCAGACCAACATTTCCAGTGTGTGCAGTCTGTGCGTAGCCCAGGACTTAAGTGGGTGTGGTATGACTCAGTGACGGTTGGGATTGCGACGGTCAGTATACTGACATCCGAATCCCGCCCGCCGGTATTCCGATGGGGAGATCGCAGAGAAGTCCCGGACTACCCCCCCCCCCCCCCCGCTGTTGCTTCCTTTTCTCCCCGGCCATCAGCAAGTGTGTATGCACTCGCCAATATCCGCATCAGTGGGAATTCATGTAGTGTGTATGGGGCTTTACTCAGCGGCTGTGGTAGGAGCAGTGGGTTCAAGTCAAGCCCTGAATAACCCCCATAGGCTGCATTCTCATAGATAGGTAACCGTGCAATTTAATATGCTTGTTATAATTCCCAGCAATGGCGGCCCCTGTTAATTAACATTCAACATGCCATGTTTACCAGATATTTATCCTACATCATACTTGCCTACTTTTGAAAACGAGTTTCAGGGAGATTATAGTTGGTAGTAGAAGTTTGCACTGTGCCCCATTAAGGGGGCGTACCATGCTCCACCCATAGGGCGTGTCTACTTCCATATATGGAGAGATTGTGAAAAAAATTGTGAACGTGGCACCTAGAATCTTTTAAATTTAATTATATCCAAATGTAGGTGAGCTCCAAAGCAGAAATTAAGATCTGCTATACTTGCTAAAGTGCTGGGAAATGGTGCTGATGATTCAATGTAAATGTATCTGTCTTTCATTCCTTTTTCCCCCCTAAAATGTAACAGTGTAATGGGGGCTAGGTGAAATGAGGGAGATTGCTAGACCAATGAGGGAGAGAGGGAGATTGCTGCTATTTCAGGGAGACTCCTGCAGAATGCAGGAGGGGAGGTAACTATGATGTAACAGTGTAATGTGGGCTAGGTGGCATGAGGGAGATTGCTAGACTAATGAGGGAGAGAGGGAGATTGCTGCTATTTCAGGGAGACTCCTGCAGAATGCAGGAGGGTAGGTAACTATGTCCTACATACCTACACGTAGGGAGTTCTATGATTTATTCCCATAGTCCATAGTCCATGTGCCGGCTGCCATTTTGTGTGTGAATTTTAATATTGACAACATGTATTCGGATTTCTTAGCGTAAAAGACGCTGACAGATTTCTGACAGGAAACGGTAACGTTCCCGGGTGGATGAGGAGATTCCCAGGCATGGTGCCTTTCTGTACTCTGTATAATACATCTCTGAGAATAGCCCAGTTATACTATGTTATATCATTCCCGCTTCTGCCCCATAACCAATAGTACATTTAATCCGATTTTGCTCCTGATACTTTTTTCAATTGCTTTTTTTCATTAATCTTGTTCAGAATTGCTGACCGCCTCCATAGCTTTTACCAGTGTCCTCTTTTCTTTACTTCTATCTGGGCCAGATGTACAAAGCTTCAAAAAGTGATAACATGGACAATGATAAACCGCCAGCCAATCAGCTTCTAACTGCTACACACTGGCTTTGAAAAATGCCTGGCTGTTTATCACTCTCCACTTTATCACTTTTTGAAGCTTGATACATCTGGCCCCAATCAGCTCCTACCTGACATTTTTCAAACACAGTCTGTGACATGACAGGTAGGAGCTGATTGGCTGGCTGTTTATCACTCTCCGTTTTATCACTTTTGAAGCTTAGTGCATATGGGCGTTTTCTGTGAGTGTCCGGTAAAATTCAGGCATGCCCAGACGATTTCAGGGAGGGTGTGTGATGCCAGCACCGACCAGGTAAACGCTGCCCAGCCGAGCGAATCCCCGTGCTGGCATTTGAGTCAAATCATTGACTAGGGATGTGTGATGGACTTTTACAGAAATAAGGCAGCATGAAGTGAGCAACATCTCATGATTTTGTCTGTTATATAAGACATGTAAATTTGGAAGGCCCGGCTTTGTGTTTGTGGGGGGGGCCAAGGGAGTCCCCAGATGTTGTTCTGAGTTCACAACATCGCGTTGCCCGTTATGTTAGTGTGGTCTGGGCTTTTATCTCTGGGGTAGTAACTGGGTCTTTTTCCTGTAACAGGAAACCTTTGTGTGCTCATTGTAACTTGTCTCCTTTCAGCCGCCGCTCTGCTCTGTTACATATAAACACAGAAAACGCAGCAGGATGTGAAACCAGCAGTGATACCGGGTAAGAAATCCTCATTATTATCTATATCATAACTGTACATGCACTGCCAACCGCTATCACAGTATAGTAACATCACCAAACCTTTAAAGCCCCCAGGATTGCATCTAGTTACTAATATTGATTGAGTCATTATCTTGGTGGGATCGTTACTCCTAACACACCGCTCTCTGCATGTTACTGGGCTTTGTGTTGGAGTGGTCCGTATTTGAAGGAAATGGCCGGCTTGTCTCGGAATCCTTTTGATTTCCTCTGTGAAATTCTATTTTTGGATTTTCAGAGCCTAAAATCTGTGGACACCGAAGAGCGCGGCGCCGCCACAAGTTACAGTTTCCGAAATCACAGCCTGTAACATGACAGAAGGTGATTGGTTGGTGTTTTGTTGCTCTCCACTTGGAACCGTTTCCAAGCTTTGATAAACCTTCCCCTCGCTTCTCGGTCCTCCAGTACTGTCAGCTTAACGTATAGCTAAAATACAAGATAGGAGGAAGTTCATGCCAGAGGTGAAGTACTGCCACTGACCGCGAGAGGCCATTTCGGCAGACCAAATTACTCCTTTGTGTGCTAAAAGTTGTCATAACAGAAAGTGAAAGTAATATTTGCAGAGACACTGATTTGTTTCAAACTTGCTGTATATTGAGAAAATAAAATCTGTCACAGCTCAAAGTGAAAGTACATGTATCTATGTGTGTTTCTATGTATTATGTGTGTCACAGCAGAGTGTGACACCCCGGGTAGAAAACAGGAACTGCGTGGGTTTTAAGTTACCACTTATTGCTATTTTTGGCTGAACAAATATTTTTTATAAAAATAGATTTTTATTTTTCCTTTAAGACACCTGAATACCTGTAAAACGTGTTTTATTACCGGAGGGTTCGTAGCTTCCTAGAAGGTCCCATTTCTTCACCAAACCCAGCAAACTGCCCTCCTAACCTTCTGTTCCTCGCCCTGTCTACCCCTCCTGTGTCACCACTGTCTGTCTGCCCCTCCTCTTTAGAATGTAAGCTCACAGGAGCTCTCTTAAGGCCCCCATACACTAGGGCGACTTGTCCTTAGGACAAGTCGCCCCCGACTTCCCCCTGTGCTTCCCCGACTGCTCCCTGGGGGAGCTTGATTAGATTGGCACTTGATGTGCCATTTTTTACATGTGATAAATCGTCACATGTAAAAAACCCGGGGGGTAGGGGGGGGCTACAGAGCAGGGCTGCTGGTGGGAGCAGGGGGGGCTGGGGACGCTTCGGGGGACACAGGCGGCATAGAGCCGGGCAGAGGGAGCCGGGAGCTGTCAGTGCTAGAAAAAAAAGCCTATACAATGAATGGGCAGCCTGTGATAGGCTGAGCGCTCTCTCAGCCAATTGCTGACTGGCTGAGAGAGCGCTCAGCCAATCACAGTCCGCCCATTCATTGTATGGGCTTTTTTTTTTTATTCAGTACTGACAGCTCCCGGCTCCCCCTGCCCGGCTCTATGCCGCCTGTGTCCCCCGCAGCGTCCCCAGCCTACCCTGCTCCCTCCACCGCCGCGCCGCCCCACTAGGTCCCAAGTCGGGTGGTCGGACGTGCAGCAGGTCCGACCACCCGACGCAGATCCGATGCGCATGGGACCGCGCATCGGATCTGAGGGGACATCAAAACTAGCCGATTTTGGTCCGATTTCGGCCAGATCCGGCTGATCTGGCCGAAATCTGACCAAAATCGGCTAGTGTATGGGGGCCTTTACCTCATGTGCTTATCCTTTGTTACTTCAGCAGTCTTCCACTACACCAAAGCACGCTGTTTGCTGCCACCTGGATACTTATGTTGCAGCAATCGGCTGCTGTTCCTATAATCATTTACCCTGTACTTATCCTGTATTGTCTTCAACTGTAAGTCACTGTTTTCCTGTTTGATTATGTGTACTCTGCAATCAGGCGCTGCGGAACCCTTGTGGCACCATATAAATTAAGGGAAAAAAATAATAATAATACATTTCATATTTTCCTCCTTTCACACCTTAATACCCGGCCTACTACAGTCAGACTTCACTAACGTTAATGTAGCCTGAGTAGTTGGCACGGTTGTCTTACCCGTATGTACTGACCAATATACCTGTGATCCTGTGTCCCTGTATCTGCTAATTACTGGCTTTACGGTTCATCGTCCCTGCAGTGCTGTACACTGGAACAGAGGCGCCCGGCTATGTCTGTTTAATTACATCTATCTTGCAGAGGCATCTGGAATGTATCCCAGCCTCATTAGGTTCATTCTCACTGTTCACGAGCTATAATTATTACTATTTATAAAGGGAAATAAAAATCCCGATGTGGCACACAACAGTCCACAACGCAGGTCACCTTCTATCGATAAAACGGAGTTCCCAAAATGCTTGTGTGCAGGTGACTCTCTTGCCATTAATTAAAGACTAGTCGTCCAGATGAAATAATTATATAATTGGCACCAAACGGTGACTGTGGTTGAGATGCACTTAGCCTTGAAAAGTGATAAACAACCAGCCAATCCGCTCCTACCTGTCATTTTTTTTCAAACCCAGCCTGTGACATGGCAGCTAAGAGCTGATTGGCTGGTGGTTTATCACTCTCCATTTTATCACTTTTCAAGTTTAGTACATCTGGCCCAGAGTCCCTAAGTGTTTAATACAGTTTTACAGCTGCCTTCTACATCTCTATCCCAGAGAAATTGCCTGATTTTTGTGTGTGAGCTTTTATGATGCAAATTATCTAAAAAATATATGTAATACCTAAGTATGGAGGAGTAAGAGGTATACATATATCTTAAGTGTTCCCTGAAAACTCACCTCTTCAGGCAAGCCTATCATAATTAAGTTCAATGCACCTTACCCTCTGAGGTACTTATGTATTATATAGCTTCCCTTCTGGACCTACAAGCTATGCTATTACTGCTGCCTGTCCTTGTGTTTCCTTCCTATATCCCTATAGATTGTAAGCTTGCAGCAGGACTCTCCTATCTCCAAGTCTGTCTGTTGTTACCCAGTTTGTTCTATCACTGTCTACAATTGTAAAGCGCAATGGAATCTGCTGCGCTATATAAGACCCTGTAACGGAATCTGCTGCACTATATAAGAAACTGTAACGGAATCTGCTGCGCTATAGAAGACACTGTAACGGAATCTGCTGCGCTATATAAGATGCTGTAACTGAATCTGCTGCGCTATATAAGACACTGTAACGGAATCTGCTGCGCTATATAAGATGCTGTAACGGAATCTGCTGCGCTATATAAGACACTGTAACGGAATCTGCTGCGCTATATAAGACACTGTAACGAAATCTGCTGCGCTATATAAGACACTGTAACGGAATCTGCTGCGCTATATAAGACCCTGTAACGGAATCTGCTGCACTATATAAGACCCTGTAATGGAATCTGCTGCGCTATAGAAGACACTGTAACGGAATCTGCTGCGCTATATAAGACACTGTAATGGAATCTGCTGCGCTATATAAGACCCTGTAACGGAATCTGCTGCGCTATATAAGACCCTGTAACGGAATCTGCTGAGCTGTATAAGACACTGTAACGGAATCTGCTGCGCTATATAAGATGCTGTAACGAATCTGCTGCGCTATATAAGACGCTGTAACGGAATCTGCTGCGCTATATAAGAAACTGTAAAAAAATTACAAATAAAAAGGTAGATTATTGTAATAATTCCAATCCATTCCCATGTAACTGCACTGTGGTCCTTATACTGGGCAGCTGTGCCATCTAGTGGCCACAAATAGTAACAACAAGGACAATTTGTGCATTATTAGGAAGCAATTCAATTATGGCCCAGTTGCCTTGCCTGGCAAGTAATTGTGCACATATTCTGCACTTACTGTAGCCCAAGCTCACTGTTTTTTTGGGAGCTGCGTGCAGAAATCCACTGGTCCAGGGCAAAGTGAGGTGCCATTGCCGGCTCTTCCACCTCGTTATAATGGCACTTCGCCCTGCTTGTCACTAATTGAATTGACCCCCTTATTGTTAAAAGTTTATAATTAGACAGGCGCCATACATAAAACTGCCACAGTTCCTAACAAAACGTTCTGTATGCTTTTGTCGCTCCGCAGGCGATATGTGCCCTCGTTATTTCTACCAGTCGCGGTAAGAGGACATTAGCGCCATGGGCAGCCCTACTGAGCCGGATGACGTCCATGTGGCGGTGATCCGACCAAAGAATGCCGGAAGCCTCAATTCGCGGGAATATCGAGCAAAACTGTATGAAGTACGTAACTGTGTAATCTGATTTATTCTGGGGGGTGAACAAATACTCAAATTGTTTGGCAACCACCAAGCTCCACTGCCAGATAATATTTTCAAGAAATATTATATATATATATAATTATGATATGATGTTACCGATCATATTTTAGTCAAAAGCCCATTTCACTACCAGTATTTAGGTTTGCATTGTGGGAGGGATCCGGTGGAATCCCATCATAAGTGTCACAAAGTACCTTGGTCCAGTATTTAACACCTGATGATTGTGAGGCAGCAATGTTATCCACTATTCCAACCATGCTGCTCCTTTGTGGGGCAGCATGGACGGTGTAGTGGTTAGCATTACTACCTCACAGCGCTGAGGTCATGGGTATGATTCCCACCAGGGCCCTAACTGTGCAGAGTTTGTATGTTCTCCCCGTACTTGCGTGGGTTTCCTCTGGGTACTCCGGTTTCCGCCAGCAATCCAAAAGTATACTGGTAGGCTAATTGGCTCCCAACAAAATTAACCCTAGAATGTCTGTGTGTATATGTGGTAGGGAATATAGATTGTAAGCTCCACTGGGGCAGGGACTGATGTAAGTGGTCATATATTCTCTGTACAGCGCTACGGAATATGCGCGCTATATAAGAAACGGTTAATAAGTAATAAATAAATTGTACGTTGTTTGCTATTAAATACAACAGGCAGCGATTCCATCAATTCCTTACACAAATAAGCCCCTGCTAGTGTGTTTTGAAAATAAACCTTTTCAGCAGTAAGTCTGGATATAACGGACAGGCAGAGTGGGCCCTGCTCACAATCTGGGGGAAGATTGATTATTACACATAGATCCCATTGGTCCAGCCAGATTGCTGCTCACCAGGAGGAAATAAAAAAATAATCTATGTAACAGAACCGACCTGGAGAGGAACAAAAGTAATTGTAGATTCTGTTCGTTATTTCCCCACTACAGATATTAATGATCGAGGTCCCGATAGAGGGGCAGAAGAAGAAGCGAAGGAAAGTTTTGCTGGAGACTCAACTTCAGGGTGAAAAAGACAAATCCCAGGAAATCTTGGACTATGTGTTTGAATCCACAAAGCCAATCTCGCCTTCCAATCAAGGGGTTAAAGGTCCAGTGAGCTTTACACGTCCGTTCTCGTCTTTGTGTTTTTAGAAATATAAGTGCTAAAGGAACAATGTCGACTTTGTCAACATTGTTGTGTTGTGACATAAGGGTGGTAAGGCCCCCATACTTCTGACACGGATTGGTGCAATTTCCTGATTCCCTGACACCTGGGATAGAGGATCAGGAATATTCAATAAATTGACAAATGTCAATACAACAAAGATTCATGTAGGATTTCCCCGATGGACCGCCAATCATCCATGCCAGTCAGTCGGCAGTTCCGGTAGCATTAGGGATATGAAAGGCAGATGTATGGAGGCCTTTACTTATATAAAAGTAGTGATCTGTTGCCTGTTATAGACTCACGGAACTCCTGTATAAGTCCCAGTATCCTTAGCGGTCACAGTAGTCCTATATCGCCTTTTATCATCTCTCATATCTACAGGTAAAAGAGTTGTGTTGATGGAGAAGTTCCCTCTGGATGGGGAGAACGCCGGCAGAGAAGCAACACTGTGCCTGGTCCCCACATCTGTGAAAGGTAAAATCCTCCTTTGTGTCTTGCAGGGTATCTAGGGCCTAATTCTGGTTCACTCGCAAAAGCAAATTCTCTCTTTAATGGACAAAAGCATGCTGCACTGCAGGTGGGGCAGATGTAACGGGTGCAGAGAGAATTAGATTTGGTTGAGTTCTTTTGTTTCTGTGCAGGGTAAATACTGACTGCTTTATTTTTACACTGCAATATAGATCTCACTTTGAAGTAACACCTCACCCAAATCTAAATCTCTCTGCACAGGTTTCATCTGCCCCACCTGCAGTGCACATGGTTTTGTCCATCTAAGAAGGAATTTGCCTCTGCGAGTGAACCAGAATAAGGGCCACAGTGTCCAGACTCTGGTCATGTGGACGTTTCCTTAGTATCACAGCGATGAACCAGCTGGCATACTGGACCCATTGTGTTCTGTCTATTTGTGGGGGAGCAGGGGTGACTCTGGACCAACGTAATACTCCCAATTAAGATGATGACACAACTGGTACGTTCCCACTGTATTGTCCCGTTATAGATAATTCAAAGGCCACGTACAACCCCGGGAGTCCTGTCTTCTACTGCTTGCAGGATATAATGAGGGTCTGCAGCGAGACAAGTACCCACTTCTCCGCCGTTACGGCACGCATGCTGATTTCCCTGGACAAGTAAGGATTTCACTATATTGTGGACTGAACCAGTATTCAGCCTATCGAGTCATTAAGAACTAATGAGTATTGTTCTTTTTTATATATATATATTCCACCATTAAGGAGCTGCAGTGCAGTATAAGGGACAATTCCAATTGTATACTCAAAAAATACAGTATAAAACACAGCAATTGGGTTAAAATCACAGTAGGTAATTGGTAAAACAAAATCAGTCATTTGTTGTTATTATTATTGTCATTCTTATTATTATCGTTTATTTATATGGCGCCACAAAGGTTCCGCAATGCCTAACAATACACAAATGAGGGGTGGCAAAGGTTTATATATTCTAAGAAAGGCACATGAGGAGAGAGGACCCTGCTCTTGAGAGCTTACATTCTAAAGGGGAGGGTAAGACAGACGGGTGACACAGAAGGGGAAGAAGGGTACTTGTTTCCTAGCACGGCCACAATCTTGTGGATCGTGTACCTTTAAGTTAAGGTACACGATCCACACGATGGACCCGATTTCCTTTGAAATCAGGTCCATTTTGCCGGCTAAGACACAATATCGGGGGCATCGCGTCGGTCGGGACCATTAACATTGGTCCCGACGCGACCGACGCGATGCCCACGATTTTTCCATAGGCTTCAATGTTAAAAAATATTTTAACATTAAAATCGTGTCGGGAAAGGTAAAATATCGGGGGCATCGCGTCGGTCGGGACCATTAACATTGGTCCCGACGCGATGCCCCCGATTTTTCCATAGGCTTCAATGTTAAAATATTTTTTAACATTGAAATCGTGAGAAAATGTGAAAAATGTGAAATGGGCCAATATGACCCATTTCACATTATAGATGTCCCCGTCGTCACCCCACGATAGACGCCAACCCGAAGCGTGGCGAGCGCAGCGAGCCCGCGAGGGGCGGCGGTGCGCGTCCTCCGACCTTTTCATTCCCCTACTATCCACGTCGGCGTGGAGTTGAGAATAGAATAGTGTGGCGAGCGCAGCGAGCCACCGAGCCCGAAGCGTGGCGAGCCCCGCGAGGGGACGCGTATAACTTCACAGGTATACGCGTCCCCTCGCGGGGCTCGCTCCGCTCGCCACGCTTCGGGCTCGGTGGCTCGCTGCGCTCGCCACACTATTCTATTCTCAACTCCACGCCGACGTGGATAGTAGGGGAATGAAAAGGTCGGAGGACGCGCACCGCCACCGCTCGCCACGCTTCGGGTTGGCGTCTATCGTGGGGTGGGGTTTACGCCGTTAAATTTGGGGGGGTTGGGAATATTTTAAATTGAATCCAATGTAAAATCGGGTCCCAGGGACCCGATTTACATTTCATTCAATCAAAAAATCAGGTCGGTCGCGTCGATTGCATCGCATGCGATGCGATCGACGCGATTTTTCCGACACGACCACCCCGATGTAAATCGGTGTGGCCGTGCTAGGAAACAAGTACCGGAAGAAGTGAGCATAAACAGGTTAGGATGAGAGATGGTCAGGTTTTATGCAGGAGGGTGGGAAGAGGTCAGCTTAGTCCTTGATATTTGAAGTCTAAAAAAGCGCTGGGTCATCCAAGAGTAGACAGCAGAGAGACAGTTGGAGAAATGAGTGAGGATAGAGAGAGATCAGGAGATTAGAGGCAGGTAAACTAATGATCCTGGTTTAGGCCGACAGAAAGGATCAGAGTCACTGAGTATGAGTGCCTTTGAGATATTGCAGGGTAGGAATCAAGAGGATGCAGGGCCCTGCTTGTGAGATTTTACAGTCTAAGTGCGGGATGTACTAAGGGGAAAATGCGGTAAAACCCCTGTTTTCGGGGGGTTTACCGCATCTTCTAATGTACTAAGATCCGTCCGCCCTGACTTTGCAAGGCATGGTATCACCACCATGAGGTGGCAATACCCTATAGAAGCCTGTGGGCTTCTATTGCCATCCGCAGCACACCACAGATGTAGACCCCCCTCCCGTCCTCCGTGCTGCTGCTACTCCTCCTCCCCCAGCAGCATGTCACAGCTGGGGATGTTCTTCCGGATGCAGATGGGAGGAGGAGACGCTGGGGACCGTCGCAGAGCCCAGAAGGTGACGGAGAACTCTCCTCCCCCCCCACCCCCCACCACATGGGGCTCTGTCACCGCACCGCAATACTAGCCGCATATGTTAGCACATATGCGCTAGCATCGCGGCGCGGTGAGGGGTGACGATGTATATTAATACATCCCGCCCTAAGTGGGTTGGAAATCAAAGCCGGGTGTTGAAGTGGGAAAAGATGAGGCTATACCTACAGCGGATGTGAGCTGGAGGCTGGGCACATATGAATCCCTGCTGGCCAGAAGACATTCTTAAAGGGTGAGGAAGGGAGTTCCAGAGGAGCTAGCAGCACAGGAGAAGTCTTGTAAAGCAGACTTGTGTCTATGCAGTGTCATGTGTCAGCTGATAGGCTGCAAGCTATCTATAAGCACTCGCTAGCTGAACACCAACACACCAATGGGGTTGGTAGGAGGGAAAAAGCCATTTAAAGGAAGGTAATGTTCATAAAGATGGTTAGTTCGATGATGGGATTTTATTATGAGAGTTAAAGGGCGAATGTTCTTAATGGGGTAATCTGAGATTAAGGGTTTGAATGATATAATATGGTATTGATTGATTTTGAGGAAAAATTCATAATGGAGATGGGAAAGTTATTGATTGCAAAGGGTTAATAACGTTGAATGGGTTTGTTGTGAAAATGATGGTGTTATTGGTTTTAAAGCAGTCGTGGTATGAGAATTATATATGGTGCCCACTTGTCTGCTTTGTATGATTGTATGGTTTTTCTTTTACATGGTTAGAGATTTTTGTATTATTATTTTTTTTATAACCCTACCGACTTTTGGATCTGGTGCAGTTACTGGGATGCTCTCTGTATTGGCCACTGGGATTCTCTCTGTATTTTATGGGGGCTTGTTGCTGGTTGCTCGCTGTGTTGTGTGTTGATCACTGGGATGCTTTTAGACATAGGCAATGTGATTTTTTTTTTTTTTTTGTATTTGAACTCTACCTACATTTGTGTTGGCCCCACTCACAGTTGATTTGGTCCCGAGGACATGAGCCCACTTCCATATTTTTGTCCAGTGCCACTTTTTCCACTCCACCCTTGCTTGCAAAACCCTTTCCACGGTGTGTGCTCCCACCATGTCCACTACTGCCTACTAGTATAATATCTTGTACATTTTCTGTGCATTACTTTTGTCTTTTCTACACCTATTTACATCTTGTAAGTTATCATTTATTGGGGCTGCCATTACATTTCCACATTTATGCACTTTATCTGAGGTGAAGTACAGCTAGAGGCCACTCAAAGGACAAAATAACTCTGTTGTGTGCGAAAAGATGTCATGACAGAAAGTGAAAGCAATTTTTTGCAGGGACACTGATCTGTTTCAAACTGGATATGGAGGTGTGAAGACAGAGATTGGAGGTAGGAGCAGATAGGGACTGGGGATGGGGTGGAGAGTTTTTGGACTAAAAACTGTCACAGCTCAAAGTGAAAGTAAAACCTGACACAGCTCAAAGTCAAAGTACACTGCAGAAGCCATCATTTTAACAGGCTTTTAACTAGTTATAGATAAACCATAATCCTGATAACTTTTCTGGGATTTGGTTCAGGCTACAACATGGCTGCCTCCGTAGTGTGCAGGTAACCGATTCACATTTATTAAAGCAAAGTAACTGACCCTGAGCATCATCCCCTTTATCCCCGTCTGCTGCACAGGTGGCTGGAGGAACAGCACACAAAGTCTCACGCCATCTCCGCACTGTTCCGGCCTTCTCCTCTGGACAGGATCAAAACCAACGTCACCAACCCAGCGTATTCCACGGAGGCCGGGCATTCTGAGGACTCTCTGCATATGGGCTACACTGCCCTGGAAATTAAAAGCAAAATGATGACGTTGGAGAAAGCCGACATGTGTATCTACAACCCGCTGTTTGGGTCAGATCTGCAGTATACCAACAGGGTAAGGTTCTTCGGGTGTGGTACAGGGGTCCGATAGTCGGGATCCCGGCAGTCCTTAGCCCGACGTTGGGATCCCGACTGATCCCGAGCGCAACAAAGCTCCTTGCAGGCTCGCTGGGCTCCCCACGCTGCGCTACGCCTGCTGACAGTGATTATAATGAGTTCTGTCACCTCTCACTATAGGTTGATAAAGTGGTAATAAACCCATACTTTGGGCTTGGAGCCCCGGACTACTCCAAGATCCAGATCCCAAAGAGAGACAAGTGGCAGAGGAGCATGAGCAGCGTGATGGAGGATAAGTACGTCCCATTGTTATTTATGTATTATTATTTAACAGTTTCTTATATAGCGCACACCTATTCCGCAGCGCTGTACAGAGAACATTTGAACATTCAGGCCCTGCCGAGTGAAGCTTACAATCTAAATTCCCTACCACATGTACACGCACACACAGAAGTTCTAGGGTTAATTTGTTGGGAGCCAATTAACCTACCGGTATATTTTTGGATTGTGTGAGGAAACCGGAGTACCCGGAGGAAACCCACACAAGCACGGGGAGAACATACAAACTCCGCACAGTTAGAGCCATGGTGGGAATCTAACCCATGACCTCAGAGCTGTGAGTCAGTAATGCTAACCATTACACCATCCGTACTGCCCAATATGTCATTATGCTGACTACAAAACAATTCTGATAAATCTGATGCTACATTTAGGCTTTACCAGTTTTAGGACATTTTAGCTGTAGTGGTCTTAAAAGATACTCTAATTTTTTTTTTTTTTTACATTGGTGGATATGGTGGGTTCAGTGTTGTTAACATGTTTTACTAATCTGCTTTTGTCCACTAGAGAGCGCCAGTGGGTGGACGACTTCCCCCTGCACCGCAGCGCCTGTGAAGGGGACACCACCCTGCTGGGCAAGTTGTTGGATGAGGGATTTTCAGTTAACCAACTAGACAACGACCAATGGGCACCGATACATTATGCTTGCTGGTGAGTCCCTGACTAGGCTACGAACATACGCAGGTCTGAATCGGGCCCTCAGGGCAGAAATCTTATTTGTTTAATTTTTGGGCTTGTTTGTTGTGCTTAACACAAATGGCAGGAGCCGATTGCTGATTTACTTTATCTCTCTCCACTTTATCTCTGTGCAAGGCTTAAGCTCACCAGCAGCATAACATAACTGGCCACAGAGCGAGTTGTGAGGCTTTGCACTGATCATGTGACTCTCATGTTACAGCCTCCTGATTGGTTGTGTTAAATGATAGACATAGGAATACACAATTTAAGGCGAGATTGCAGAATGTTTTTTCTCGTCATTGCACCAGATGGTGGTCAGTCAGTGACTAATGTTTCTGTTGTGTATTGAACACAAGGTATGGGAAGGTGGAGGCTACCAGCATGCTACTGGATAAAGGGAAATGTAACCCGAACTTGCTGAATGGACAGCTCAGTTCCCCGCTTCACTTTGCCGCAGGAGGCGGCCATGCTGAAATCGTCCAGATTCTTCTCAATCACCCGGAGACGGACAGAGTGAGTTCTGCTTCCCGGTCACATATAACATTATTGCCGTTGGTTACCTCTTTCTTCCTACCCCCTACATGCGGTTCACACTGGAGGACCACAGGATATAATGGCCATTCCAGAAGGTCCTCTCTCCCTGGTGGTCAAGGGGGAGGTGCTGAAGCCCGTTGCCTGTTGTTTAGTCCGAGGAAAAGTGTCACATTTGAAACCTTTCCATTCTATGTCTCCAGCACATAGCTGACCAGCAGGGACAGTCCCCTCTGGATATCTGTGAAGAGAACAAGCAGGGTAAATGGGAGGAGACAGCGGAGCTGCTGAAGAATTCCATGAATAAACCGGTAAGATATATCTGCTAGTATTTGAACCACACTGACTCTGTCACTCCTCATTCGATTGCATCTTTAGGGGTTCTCATACAGACCTCACAGCTGAGACTGCAGTCATTTGAGCTGCTGTGATGTCGCATTTTATGCAATCTAATATAACAGTGGATGTGCTTTGCTGTTCAGTATAACCCGGCCCAGTAACCGCATGCCACATCTTTCTGTGCATTAGTATGAGAAGGTGCGCATCTACCGGATGGACGGCTCGTACCGCTCGGTGGAGCTGAAGCACGGAAATAACACAACGGTGCAGCAGATCATGGAGGGGATGCGCCTGTCTCCGGAGACCCAGCAGTTCTTCGCTATCTGGATCTGCTCGGAGAATATCAGTAAGGAACAACCCGCACTCTCTAATATGTTTATCCAGACCTCTTCCATCCTCATCTGAGTGGTATAACAAGGCAAATAGTGTTGGCCAACGATCACAGTAAATGTATTTATCAGATATTCCTTTTCACACACACATTGGGGTCATTGTAAAGGTTCATGGGGGGGAGGGGGGGGGATTTAATTAGCCACGGGGCTTCGTGCAGTGTTTTAGCTGCTGGGTTACGTGCCCTAGTCACGCGCTTACTGTAGTCATAAGTGATTAGCTCCAGGCACTTAATATGGGAGATAAAACATAGCAGTAAGAGCTGTGGCCAATCCAATTCCCTTTGTACTGTTCTTTTCTATGAACTTATCCTCTTATGACTATCACTTTCACCTAATACATTAGTCCTTTGGTGTATTGTATGATGGCTCTGTTACCCCTTTCACAAAGCATTTCCAGGTCCGGCTCAGGTTAATAAACACTGGTGTCATGCTGTGTCACAGCCCATTCACACCACTGGCTGGACCTGGGATATTGCCGGGACTTTTTTCTGCGGAGGCCTGGCTTGCTGCTCTCCCTATGCAATGAATGGGACCCAGGTCAAACGACCCAGATTCTCCATTCACACTGCCCCATAGCCCTTTCTCACCGCGCCAGAACAACCTGGCAATAACCCGGGTTTGTGCGGCGGTGTGAGAGGGGTAGAACCACTTATCTGCTGTAGTATAATCCTTTTCCACCTGCAATTTGTAATACTTTACTCTCTTCCTTTCCCTACTTGTCTAACAATTGTCAGCCCACACCTTGATTTGGAATAAACGGGACGGAACCGTCTTACAAAGTATCGGGGTAATGTTAGAACGTATTACTCTTCCCGTGGATTCCTTCCTCTTATTTCTCCCGCTTGTTACGAGATGTTTATTTATAATGTGACTCCGTGTTTACGGGACAGAACTATTTTCCCACAAAAACGTTTTCAGAGTTCGGCCAATCAGCTTCATGCTTGTACATTTCCGTTTTATATTTTCTATAGTAACTGAGCACTGTATATAACAAATCGGTAAATTTTCTAATTTAGCCGTGTGTATGTATATGTAATAAAAAAATAAAAAAATTATTTGAATTTATATAACAAATGTGAGCGACGCCGGCATTTTTAGCGGATATGTTGAACATCTCTCACAGAGATGTTGGGACTGAAAGGGTCACTCCCGTATGCAGCGCTCACCGCAAATGTATCAATAAAGTTGATTGAACAGATGAAACATATTCTAGGGTAGGCATGTCCAAATGATGGCCCTCCAGCTGTTGTGAAACTACAAGTCCCATCATGCCTTGCCACAGTTTTGCTACTAGGGAATGCTAAAACTATGGCAAGGCATGCTGGGATGTGTAGTTCCACAACAGCTGGGGGTCCACAGTTTGGCCATGCCTGGTCTAGGGTTTCCATAATGCACATGTGTAACACCAATAAGACATTAGTGGTCTGTTTTGCAGGGCTACTTTTGGCCCCATTGCTGTGGATCAGGATTATATTATATTATATATTATATTATTTCTGTTTAGATCTGCAGCTGAAGCCTTTTCACAAACCCCTGCAGCACATCAGGGACTGGGCTGACATCGTTAATGAACTCACCAACCTGGACCCCCAGAGAGAGACCCCGCAGCTGTTTCTCAGAAGAGATGTGAAGTTACCTCTGGACATTGAGCAAAAGGTGACATTGCAGCTTCTACGTTGTCGCATTTCCGAATGACTCTGCAGCAGCCTGTAATTGGCAGTCTTGACGCAGCATGTGGCTATTCCCATTGCTTTCAATGGGAGCAGATGCATACGCTGGGGGGATGCGTTGCGTTACCAGTGACTTGCACGCAGTGCAGCCCATGTATGTGTTACAGTGAGTATTTATTGTCTTTCATAGATAGAAGATCCTTTGTCCATTCTCATCCTCTTTGACGAAGCTCGATTTAACCTCCTGAAAGGCTTTTACCCAGCGCCAGACGTCAAGCTGATCACCCTGGCCAGCCTGCTCCTGCAGATTGTGTATGGGAACTATGAGAGCAAGAAGCACAAGCAGGGATTCCTGAAGTGAGTGCTGTGTGTAGACCTGCAGAGAGGCAGGCGTCCTGGTGCAGTGGCATCGGCGTACAGTGGTGCTCGGTAGCCCCTTACAGTGCGCCAGCTCCCAGGTGACTCTGTGCCACTGAGTGTATTTCTCTCTCAGAGTGTTCCGCTTATTTGCATACAGAAAACAATAGGGAACGACAAAACTTCACGGACCAAATGAATGGGAGACATTTGTATATCTGTGTGTGATGGCATCTGTGTATAATGGGCTCCAATGCAGCGGTAGTGGCACTGTGTCATAGTCGCAGTCCATGTGGTACACTGCATCTCGGTTGTGCCAGGTGTCACGCAGTAGGGACATATAGATGCCAGATTTGAGGGCTCCTCTGTGTATATATTACTAGACTGGACTGTTTCTCATATAGGACAGTGTGTCCTCTCTTGGGTATCCGGACGGTGGATCCACCAGGTTTATGTCGACAATACCATGGTCAACCACTAGGGGTCGACGGCCTCTAGTTAGACGCCTATATTTGGTCGTCAGCGTTTAGATAAGACAGTGACTAGATCGAGAGTAGGCAGGCATCGACGGGAACCTGGTCGACATGGGTTTTTCATTTTTTTTTGGTTCCGGTCCACTTGGTTCCTACTCTACTATAGTAGGACTCTAATAGTGAAGTGAGCCAAGCGAGGAGACACTGTGCAAACACAGTGTCCACGGGCACCCCTCGGACATTCCGCACCAAAAAAAGACGACAAACCTGTGTCAACCTTGCTACTGTTGACCAGGTTCCCGTCAATCTAGCATCACTGTCTATGTAAATGCCGATGATCAAGTATAGGCGTCTAACTAGATGCATACGACCCCTAGTGGACAACCATGGTATTATCGACCTAAACCAGGCAGATCCGTTAATCCATAACCCCTGTGTTCTATGTCTGCCCTTTCTTTTTAAAGTGACTTTATAATGAATAATTAATTAGCAACAGTAGAATCATTGTCTAACATGCTATAAAACATCTGTAACCCATACAAACCGAGCCGTACTCACTGTTATATTCTACTAGTTACACAAATGCAGAATGCTGGCGCCTTTTATTCCTTCTGATTTGTGTTTCCATTCTCCAGTGAAGAAAACTTAAAGTCCATTGTACCGAGCACCAAGGTGAAGAGTAAAGCGCCTCAGTGGGCAAACCGGATTCTCCATGAGTACAAGGTGAGGCTGGTTCCTGGTGCCGGGGCTTGGTGAGATGTATACAGAACTGCATTGTGTAAGTGTAACCAGTATGTATGATGATGCAGCAGCAGCGTTATCAAGTCACTGATGTCTCTGAGGCCATTCGTGACCATTCTGAGACGATAGCGTCTACTGAAGGAATCGGCCACGCAGTGTAGGGACAGCGCCACCTTTTATGTGCTGATTTCGGAGAGCGGGCTTCACCGACTGTCATGGCAACCAATCAGCTTTGAAGTAACATTTATCAAGGGCATTCTATCAAATTATATGTAGCGGTTGATTGGATACACATCATCCTAAGTACATCATGCATTGTTTAAGTTTCTCAATACAACTCTGAATGTGAAATACATTCTAAGGGGTCAATCCCATCAACTGCGAAGGGTGTCGTGCTGTTGCTGTGGCATGTCGCCCAATCTCTTGCACTTTGCGATGACTTGAACCCGCGAGATCATTGCAGCTGATTGGATCGACCATTGTTTCAGTCCATTTTTGCCGATACCATTTCATGTTTTTTCTGTTGGGGGGGGGGGGGGGGGGGGATCGGGCAAAAATGGCAGCAAATTCTCCATATTACGTTAATTTGCAGCAATTTCAGCAATCCGTGCAGTTTTCGCTGCTGCAAAATTTTTCGCTCAGGTGAAAAATCTGCACTGGGATTGAATATGGCGAGTTGAATTCGCCCAAAACACAGATGAAAATGGCTGATTTTTTTGCCTTTTGAAAAATTTGGCTGGGATTGAATACCCCTTAAGACTTTCTTCTCTCCAGTCACTGTTGCGCTTTTATCTACAGGATATTAATGAGTTACATATTTTGGCTAGATAAGACCCATCCTCTATATAACAAGACTCCGATTATTAACTGTGTTATTTAGTTGTTGTGAAACTATCAATTCCCAGCCTACTCCCCTCCATGCTGGGGCTTATATTTGCACAATAGCTGGAGAGCCACTGGGTGTCCATACCTGCTTATGTCATTATTGTGGTCTCTCAGTGAATGTGTTACTGCCCCCTTGTGGCACATCAGTATACTACATGGTAGATTGCATGAGCAAATGAATCTGACTCTTCTCTGTGTCCTCTAAAGACGGTCTCTCCCTGCTCCCTCTAGAATCTGAGTACGAGTGAGGGAGTGAGCAAGGAGATGCACAACTTGCAGCGCATGTTCCTCCAGAACTGTTGGGACATTGACACCTACGGTGCAGCGTTCTTCACCGGACAGATATTCACCAAGGCCAGTTCCAGCAGTCACAAGGTCGTTCGGGTGTATGTGGGTGTCAACATCAAAGGCCTGCACCTCCTCAACCTGGAAACCAAGGTAACTGGAGGCTGGGAGCAGTATCTTGCTTCACTCCTCTTTTCTTGTATAGTGACGATCATACTCTCAAAGGATGGAGAACAACAGAAAAATCTCCCATTATAATGTGTCATAGCATGTGTCCAGTAGTAGCCGGTATATTGTCACAACACTAACCTTCTGTAAAGGCCCTATGTGCCCATAAAGGTTTCTTTACAGAATGAGGCCCTATGTGCCCATAAAGGTTTCTTTACAGAATGAGGCCCTATGTGCCCATAAAGGTTTCTTTACAGAATGAGGCCCTATGTACAACAAAAGATTTCTTTCACCCTCCGTACATCAGGTAAGGACTGCTAATTACTCTGGCCCACAGTTTTATTCCACATAACAAATGTCCATATGACAATTAAAAAAAGACCTAAAACACCATAAAATAATGGTAAAAAACAATGCCTCACTCTCTTCTAAATCCACATATGAAGAGTAGGAAAAAATACAAATGGCAAGGGTAAATGTCATTTCAACTAAGAGCCTCCCTCCAGTTCACCGACGCATTTCTGGCACAGCATTGTCCATATAATCTACAGTAGATCACCATACTATTGTCTATATAATGTACAGTAGATAACTACACCATTGTCAGTATAATCTACAGTAAATCAACATACCATTGTCCATATAATGTACAGTAGATCACCATACTATTGTCTATATAATGTACAGTAGATAACTACACCATTGTCAGTATAATCTACAGTAAATCAACATACCATTGTCCATATAATCTACAGTAGATCACCATACTATTGTCTATATAATGTACAGTAGATAACTACACCAGTCAGTATAATCTACAGTAAATCAACATACCATTGTCCATATAATGTACAGTAAAACATACCATGTCCATATAATGTACAGTAAAACATACCATGTCCATATAATGTACAGTACATTATCCTACCATTGTCCATATAATGTACAGTACATTATCCTACCATTGTACATATAATGTACAGTACATTATCCTACCATTGTCCATATAATGTACAGTACATTATCCTACCATTGTCCATATAATGTACAGTACATTAGCCTACCATTGTCCATATAATGTACAGTACATTATCCTACCATTGTCCATATAATGTACAGTACATTAGCCTACCATTGTCCATATAATGTACAGTACATTATCCTACCATTGTCCATATAATGTACAGTACATTATCCTACCATTGTCCATATAATGTACAGTACATTAGCCTACCATTGTCCATATAATGTACAGCACATTATCCTACCATTGTCCATATAATGTACAGCACATTAGCCTACCATTGTCCATATAATGTACAGTGCATTATCCTACCATCGTCCATATAATGTACAGTACATTATTCTACCATTGTCCATTTAATGTACAGCACTTTAGCCTACCATTGTCCATATAATGTACAGTACATTAGCCTACCATTGTCCATATAATGTACAGTACATTAGCCTACCATTGTCCATATAATGTACAGCGCATTAGCCTACCATTGTCCATATAATGTACAGTGCATTATCCTACCATTGTCCATATAATGTACAGCGCATTATCCTACCATTGTCCATAAAATGTACAGTACATTAGCCTACCATTGTCTATATAATGTACAGTACATTATCCTACCGTTGTCCATATAATGTACAGCGCATTATCCTACCATTGTCCATAAAATGTACAGTGCATTAGCCTACCATTGTCTATATAATGTACAGCACATTAGCCTACCATTGTCCATATAATGTACAGTACATTAACCTACCATTGTCCATATAATGTACAGTACATTAACCTACCATTGTCCATATAATGTACAGTACATTAACCTACCATTGTCCATATAATGTACAGTACATTAACCTACCATTGTCCATATAATGTACAGCTCATTAGCCTACCATTGTCCATATAATGAAACAGCGCATTACCCTACCATTGTCCATATAATGTACAGCGCATTATCCTACCATTGTCCATATAATGAAACAGCGCATTACCCTACCATTGTCCATATAATGTACAGTACATTAGCCTACCATTGTCCATATAATGTACAGCGCATTATCCTACCATTGTCCATATAATGTACAGTGCATTATCCTACCATTGTCCATATAATGTACAGCGTATTACCCTACCATTGTCCATATAATGTACAGTACATTATCCTACCATTGCCCATATAATGTACAGCACATTAACCTACCATTGCCCATATAATGTACAGTACATTATCCTACCATTGTCCATACAATGTACAGCGCATTATTCTACCATTGTCCATATAATGTACAGCGCATTAGCTTACCATTGTCCATATAATGTACAGTACATTAGCCTACCATTGTCCATATAATGTACAGCTCCTTAGCCTACCATTGTCCATATAATGTACAATACATTAGCCTACCATTGTCCATATAATGTACAGTACATTAACCTACCATTGTTCATATAATGTACAGTACAGTATCCTACCATTGTCCATATAATGTACATTACCATTGATTCAATTAATATGAAGATTGTTGATGCTTTATATCAAATTCAATATAGTGCCTTTGTATTGTGTGACCCTCTGACCCAGTGTGGGACACGTATACTGCTGCATCCCTGATAATGACTCTGCTGTTTCAGCGCTGTACCCTCAGCTTGCTCCCTATTGGTTGCTTTTCTTCAACAGTGAGCGTCCATCTTCTCCAAGTCCTGGTCTAGTCCTATTTAACAAGACCCCAGATGCATGGAGAGAGACTGGAGCCACGCTGTACCCATTGGCCATCCATTTTGGGGGTTATCCTGGTTCACACGCAAAGGCAAATTCACTCTAATGGACAAAACCATGTGCACTGCAGGCGGGGCAGATGTAACATGTGCAGAGAGAGTTAGATTTGGGTGTTATTTTATTTCTGTGCACGGTAAATACTGGCTGCTTTATTTTTACACTGCAATATAGATATTAGTTTGAAGTACACCCCTCACCCAAATCTAACTCTTTCTGCACATGTTACATCTGCCCCACCTGCAGTGCACATGGTTTTGTCCATTAGAAAATGAATTTGCCTTGTGAGTGAACCAGAATAACCCCCTATGTGTAACATGCTACTTGCGGTCTCTGCGCTAGACCATCAGACCTTGCAAAGGACACAGAACTGTCACATTTTATTAGCAGTATCTGCAGCTATTGTGGTGTTGCTCCTTTGCAGGTTTGTACCAGTATATTAGCCCCCCAGGTATAGATACTGAAGAAAGCGAAGCGGTCGCGCAGTCTCACGATTCGTCTCTGTACTGTCATTTCAGGATTCAGTCATTAGTTTCCTGTTTGGCCGCTTTAAGTGGCAGTTGGGAGACGGAGATACCTGCTTCCAAATCCATAGCATGGAAAACAAAAGGAGTTTCATCGTTCACACCAAACAGGTACGTTGTGCGCACTAGTCCTGATCTGATGGCGGAACCCATTGTGGCTCAGTTATTATGCTCTCAATGCAAGCGGAGACTAGAGCGATGAAGAGACCTCGATCAATGTGTCTGGCTAATATAAGGTATTATAATATAGCCAATCACAGCATGGCCCCCCAGATGTCTGGTAACAAAACAATAGAATTGTGCAACCCTGACGAAAAACACAATAAACTTACACAATAAAGGTTCTGTAAACAATTCACACTGTCAAGTCGCCCTAGAATCTTAGAAACAGAGAACAGACCATAGTGCAAATATTGCCATTCACAAGAACCAATTTGTTGGTATTAAGTTACACTCACATGGAGCTGTATTTTTGATAGCATGTAATAGGGGTCTTTTTTTTTGTTGGAATCCAAGCCAGTTTCAGAAGACTCCTGAAAGGACTTTAAAATAAACAAGATCTAGTGCAACATTGTATAAAAAAGTAAACATACAATTTATTGGTAAAACTCACAAAGGATGTAGTTAAAATCGCATATAGCCCATGCAAGGGCAAACAGGACTTCTCAAGGGACCATCAAATATGGCAGAAGGAGCGTGAATTCCCCGTTCTAGTTCCCAGGAGTCCGGTCGGCATCAGTGGTTAGGCTTTAGCGCGCTTTCGGGCTCAGGTGGCCCTTCATCAGAAGCATACTCACTGAGGTCGAGCGGGCTTCTTTTAAGCCCAGCACATCAAACAAAATCACAAGCAGCTGTGAGTTTCGGGACTCCGTGACCCGGAAGTGTGCCAAGATCATATCCGGGAGCTTCAAGTGTCCGTCTCAGATGTTCCACCATGAGGATGTGAAGCGTGCTACCGTTATATAGTTCCCGCACAGAAAGGTTCCCGTTTTTTTAGGTTCCATGATGTCAATATACCATTCGGTATGTATGGAACGCAAACTTCCGCTCCTTATGGAACGCACGTCCATTTTGTGGCCGTATCGCAGCCGCAATGTCCATATAAAATGAATTTAAAAAATTCATTGTATATTTTTTTAATTCATTTTATATGGACATTGGTTCTTGTGAATGGCAATATTTGCACTATGGTCTGTTCTCTGTTTCTAAGATTCTAGGGCGACTTGACCGTGTGAATTGTTTACAGAACCTTTATTGTGTAAGTTTATTGTGTTTTTTGCCAGGGTTGCACAATTCTATTGTTTTGTTACCTGTATTCTACGAATCCACCTGGTGAGGGTTCATTCTTGTGTCAACCTAGGCTGAAATCACTGGTACGCTTGAGACATACAAACCCCTCTGTTTTGCAATTCCCCCAGATGTCTGACCTACTATTTTGTGACGCTTTAATATACAGTAAATATATTGATTTGTGTTTTTCTTCTTTGTCCTGGTAACAGGCCGGCCTGGTGGTGAAGCTTCTGATGAAACTTAGCGGCCAGTTTATACCTGTTGATAAGAACGTGGCAGAGCAGTATGGCTATGGGTAGCTGCCACTAGACGGGTCTCATTCTTACGCTTCATAAACACCCAGTTCTCGCTGTGTGCCCACAGGACAATGGATTCCATCTAGAAATGAGAACACTCCGCTGCCTTATATATTATTGTCATTGGAAGTCACGTCCTACAACCCTCACTGGGGATGATGTTCAGTCATTGTATTTATTTTATAGGGGAAAAATAAAATGACGTCTGTTAATGGCGTATTATTGTTTAATCATTGTTCATCGTCTTTCCTCCATCACCGATTGTGTTGATGTATCGTTTGTCACATTGAGGTAATAGGTGCGTTGTCTCCAGGATATGTATAGGGTGGGGTGAGAGGTCACAATATGCAGCTAGAAACTATGGTAACAGAGTAAATAAAGGGACGTGCTATTCCGCCATCCCTGGGGTGAACGTCCGCTCTTTACACATCACCTGTTGGGACCTGTAGGAGATACGGCGGTGTCTAAATTAGGTAGAAACATGCATTTGTATAATAACAAATGGATTACACATTTTAAAATTAGTTTTGGTTTTTCTTCTTCTGTATCTAATAGATGATTACAATTAAAAATATTTTTTATAAGTTATCAGCTGTTCAGACTCTGTAAAGACAGCTGTCATAGACCAATCAACATGTATATGGACCTAAGGGGTTTATTCACTTAAATTTGGATAGGGATAAAGTAGACAGAGATAAAGTACCAGACATTCAGAGGCAGATTTATTAAGCTTGGAGAAGAGATAAACTGGAGATAAAGCGGAGAAAAGGTAAAAGGAGATAAAGCACCAGCCAATCAGCTGTGTTTGAAAAAGGCAGTTGGGAGTTGATTGGCTGGTGCTTTATCTCCTTTTACCTTTTCTCCGCTTTATCTCCAGTTTATCTCTTCTCCAAGCTTAATAAATCTGCCCCTCAGCTCCTAACTGTTATTTCTTAAACCCAGTCTGTAACATGGCAGTTAAGTTATTGGTATGATTGGCTAGTACTTTATCTCTGTCCATGGGTGGTACAGATGTGTGCACCTGACATCATGCTGCGCTATAGGTGGTACAGTTGTGCATCTGAGGAACACTGTGCTGCGCTATAGGTGGTACAGCTGTGCATCTGAGGAACACTGTGCTGCGCTATAGGTGGTACAGCTGTGCACCTGGGGAACACCGTGCTGCGCTATAGGTGGTACAGTTGTGCATCTGAGGAACACTGTGCTGCGCTATAGGTGGTACAGTTGTGCATCTGAGGAACACCGTGCTGCGCTACAGGTGGTACAGCTGTGCATCTGGGGAACACTGTGCTGCGCTATAGGTGGTACAGAGGTGCACCCGGGAATACTGTGCTGCGCTATAGGTGGCACAGCTGTGCATCTGAGGAACACTGTGCTGCGCTATAGGTGGTACAGCTGTGCACCTGGGGAACACCGTGCTGCGCTATAGGTGGTACAGTTGTGCATCTGGGGAACACTGTGCTGCGCTATAGGTGGTACAGCTGTGCACCTGGGGAACACCGTGCTGCGCTATAGGTGGTACAGTTGTGCATCTGAGGAACACTGCTGTGCTATAGGTGGTACAGCTGTGCACCTGGGGAACATCGTGCTGCACTATAGGTGGTACAGCTGTGCATCTTGGGAACATCGTGCTGCGCTATAGGTGGTACAGCTGTGCACCTGGGGAACATCATGCTGCACTATAGGTGGTACAGCTGTGCATCTGGGGAACATCGTGCTGCTCTATAGGTGGTACAGCAGTGCATCTGGGGAACACTGTGCTGCACTATAGGTGGTATAGCTGTGCACCTGGGGAACACCGTGCTGCTCTATAGGTGGTACAGCTGTGCATCTGGGGAACACCGTGCTGCGCTATAGGTGGTACAGCTGTGCACCTGGGGAACATCGTGCTGCACTATAGGTGGTACAGCTGTGCATCTGGGGAACATCGTGCTGCTCTATAGGTGGTACAGCAGTGCATCTGGGGAACACCGTGCTGCACTATAGGTGGTACAGCTGTGCATCTGGGGAACATCATGCTGCTCTATAGGTGGTACAGTTGTGCATCTGGGAAACACCATACTGCACTATAGGTGGTATAGCTGTGCACCTGGGGAACACCGTGCTGCGCTATAGGTGGTATAGCTGTGCACCTGGGGAACACCATGCTGCGCTATAGGTGGTACAGTTGTGCATCTGAGGAACACTGTGCTGTGGTACAGCTGTGCACCTGGGGAACATCGTGCTGCTCTATAGGTGGTACAGCGGTGCATCTGGGGAACACCGTGCTGCACTATAGGTGGTACAGTTGTGCATCTGGGGAACACTGTGCTGCACTATAGGTGGTACATTTGTGCACCTGGGTAACATCGTGCTGCTCTATAGGTGGTACAGCTGTGCACCTGGGGAACACCGTACTGCGCTATAGGTGGTACAGATGTGCATCTGTGGAACACTGCTGCGCTATAGGTGGTACAGCTGTGCATCTGGGGAACATCGTGCTGCACTATAGGTGGTACAGCTGTGCATCTGGGGAACATCGTGCTGCTCTATAGGTGGTACAGCAGTGCATCTGGGGAACACCGTGCTGCACTATAGGTGGTACAGCTGTTGATCTGGGGAACACCGTGCTGCACTATAGGTGGTACAGCTGTGCATCTGGGGAACACCGTGCTGCGCTATAGCTGTGCACCTGGGGAACACCGTGCTGCTCTATAGGTGGTACAGCTGTGCACCTGGGGAATACCGTGCTGCTCTATAGGTGGTACAGCTGTGCATCTGGGGAACACCGTGCTGCTCTATAGGTGGTACAGCTGTGCATCTGGGGAACACCGTGCTGCGCTATAGGTGGTACAGCTGTGCACCTGGGGAACATCGTGCTGCACTATAGGTGGTACAGCTGTGCATCTGGGGAACATCGTGCTGCTCTATAGGTGGTACAGCAGTGCATCTGGGGAACACCGTGCTGCACTATAGGTGGTACAGCTGTGCATCTGGGGAACATCGTGCTGCTCTATAGGTGGTACAGTTGTTCATCTGGGGAACACCATGCTGCACTATAGGTGGTATAGCTGTGCACCTGGGGAACACCGTGCTGCGCTATAGGTGGTATAGCTGTGCACCTGGGGAACACCGTGCTGCGCTATAGTTGGTACAGTTGTGCATCTGAGGAACACTGTGCTGTGGTACAGCTGTGCACCTGGGGAACATTGTGCTGCTCTATAGGTGGTACAGCGGTGCATCTGGGGAACACCGTGCTGCACTATAGGTGGTACAGTTGTGCATCTGGGGAACACTGTGCTGCACTATAGGTGGTACATTTGTGCACCTGGGGAACATCGTGCTGCTCTATAGGTGGTACAGCTGTGCACCTGGGGAACACCGTGTTGCGCTATAGGTGGTACAGCTGTGCATCTGGGGAACACCGTACTGCGCTATAGGTGGTACAGCTGTGCATCTGGGGAACACTGCTGCGCTATAGGTGGTACAGATGTGCACCTGGGGAACACCGTGCTGCGCTATAGGTGGTACAGCTGTGCACATGGGGAACACCGTGTTGCACTATAGGTGGTACAGCTGTGCACCTGGGGAACATCGTGCTGCTCTATAGGTGGTACAGCTGTGCACCTGGGGAACAACGTGTTGCGCTATAGGTGGTACAGCTGTGCATCTGGGGAACACTGTACTGCGCTATAGGTGGTACAGCTGTGCATCTGGGGAACACTGTGCTGTGCTATAGGTGGTACAGCTGTGCACCTGGGGAACACCGTGCTGCGCTATAGGTGGTACAGCTGTGCCCCTGGGGAACACTGTGCTGCACTATAGGTGGTACAGCTGTGCATCTGGGGAACACTGTGCTGCGCTATAGGTGGTACAGCTGTGCACCTGGGGAACACAGTGTTGCGCTATAGGTTGTACAGCTGTGTACCTGGGGAACACTGTGCTGCGCTATAGGTGGTACAGAGGTGCACCTGGGAACACTGTGCTGCGCTATAGGTGGTACAGCTGTGCATCTGGGGAACACCGTGCTGCACTATAGGTGGTACTGATGTGCACCTGGGGAACACTGTGCTGCGCTATAGGTGGTACAGCTGTGCATCTGAGGAACACCGTGCTGCGCTATAGGTGGTACAGCTGTGCATCTGGGGAACACCGTGCCGCGCTATAGATGGTGCAGCGGTGCACCTGGGGAACACTGTGACGCACTATAGATGGTGCAGCGGTGCACCTGGGGAACACTGTACCGCGCTATAGATGGTGCAGCGGTGCACCTGGGGAGCACCGTGCCGCACTATAGGTGGTACTACTGGGCACCTTGGGAGCACCGTGCTGCGTACAAATGTAGTTTTAATTGACAGAAAGCCAGTGTTTGGGGGTGGAAACCTGACGTTTTCTGGGAGGGGTTTGAAAAATGCAGACCATGCCCAGGCATTTTCAGGGTGGGTCTCTGATGTCAGCGCTGACCACTTCCAGCCAGTCTCATTTGCAGATTACCCCAAATCTACTCACATTTGCACAGACTGCAAAGTCTTTTCGATGTTATGGCAATTGTGTATGGATTGGCAAGTAGATACCGATAAGCGATCCATTCGTAACTCTCTTGCAAATTACCGCTAAAAATTGGCCTGGCAGGAGTTCATGGTGGGCGCTACTGGCACACCACATTGTGGGTTATTCGGTCCAGAAGAACCGGAGATATGGTCGGTGCCGGTACGTGGAAATAGTTCCAGGCCTGGAGGTACTGTATCTCCGGTTCCTGAGGGGCTAAAAATATACAATTGGCCTGACAGGAGGTCATGATTGGGGCTACTGGCCTGTCAAACTGTGGGCAAAGTCACACTATTTTACCAGGGGCTGAGCCCGGGTAAGTCAGTGGGCAAACCCCGGTCATTGGAAGTACTGTATCTCCGGTTCCTGAGGGGCAACATTTATAAAACTGGCAGGAGTGCATGACTGGGGCTACTCCCAAGCCAAATTGTGGGTCATTCGGTCCACGAGAACCGGAGATATGGCCGGGTAAAGTCACACTACTTTACCGGGGCTGAGCCGGGTACGCAATTTCGGAACCACCGGTACATGGAAGTCCCATATCTCCGGAACGGAAAATCCAAGAATATTAAGCCCACAGTTCTTGGCTACAAGATGGTACCGGTTCTGGGCTAGTGGGTCATTTGGTTCTGGAGATATTGGCCAGCAAAGGCGGTGGGTGCAACGTTTTCGTCGTCAAGCAGATGGAGTTTCAAAGGTGCCTTGAGACAGCACTTGCCGGGTGAGTTGGGATCTCGGGGGGCCCCCCCGCCCCCCACAATTTTTTTTTTTTCCATACTTACCTGGTACCCTGGGGTTGCCCCGATGGTCCCCCGACGTCCACGGTGTCCTCCGGTGGCCTTCAGTATCCTCTTCAGCAGCATGTCTGGTCCCAGGGGTGCATTGTGTAAGTGCACGGGCGCGCTGATGACATCACCGGTGCGCCCGCAAACTCATGCAATGCACCCCTGGGACCAGAGATGCCGCTGAAGAGGATCCTGAAGGCTGCCGTGGAATACCGTGGACGTCGAGGGAAACAAACACAATACCCTGAAATATTCTGAAAAACTATGGTTTTATTTCAGTTTTTGGAATACACAGATAAGGGAGACCCGAAAAGAAAATGTTAATGTTTAAACACATTCTTAGCCAATGAACGGCGAGTACAGTGCCAAGCCATAGTGCCGATGTTTTATACAAATCCCGGTACTTATGTAATATCTGGGCTCCCGTTTTTCTTATGAGACCGCGTCCCCTCGCGGGGCTCACTGCACTCGCCACGCTTCGGGCAAGGTGGCTCGCTGCGCTCTCCACACTATATAAAATCAACTCCATGCGTAGTTGGATAGTAGGGGTATGAAAAAATGGGGTGCATTTAACATGGGAGCCCAGATAATACATAAGTACCCAAATCCCATTGCAGAGATCCGGCAGCAATAAAGACAACCTCTTGCAGAATATTTTGACCTCCTAATGCGTTGCCAGGGAAAGGCTTTGGGTAAATGAGTTTTACTGGCATAGGGAGGCGGCATCAGGGTTAGGGATCAGATACCAGACCTCTGTACTAATCTGTATACAATGTAACTTATCAGTCCTGTAATATGCAAGGGCTGCATGGACATGAATAGAGCAGGGTGCTTGTATGACAATGGCTTCAGCTCTGGAATGCTAAGAGCAAATATCTGCTGACCACATCCATTATAACAGCGTCCCCACATGTCACTGTGCCTGTGAGTGTTTATGTACAGGTCACCATAGTGAGTCCTCTGCTTGTGTCTAATCAGTGCTGACACTACAATGAGAAGAGGGCACAGTGCTGAGATCCTGGTTCCTCGCTCAGTCAGTGATCTCCCCTGTACTTGTATGTTCTGTTCAGTGATCTCCCCTGTATGTTCCAGGTATTAATGGGGGATTCCTAACTACTCCCATCGCTGTCACTGCTCATACCGGCTCACCGAGACAGCAACCGTAAGTAGGATGTTCCCCTGTTAATCCCTAGTAACTGGATGCATTGTGATCCTATCCTGCTGGTGTCTAAGTCGCTCTATGCTATAATAGAGAGGTTTGAATTAATGTTCTTATTTGTGACATTACTTTCTTTTTAGACTAACTAGCCAATGTCCGTCTTAACCTGCGATGCAAAAATAACTTCTCATTAAATAATGTTAATAAAGAAAGTTACTGTGTATTTTAAAAGTACATTAAAACTTGTCATATAACTTGATTTCCAAGAACCCGCCACCCCGTTCATCCGCGTTCAACAGAGTTGCTGTAATAGTAATGGTTATAGAGGATTGTGGCTGTAATTCATACTTGCCTTCTTTCGAAAAGTAGTTTCAGGGGGATTATAGTTGGTAGTAACATTTTGCACAGCGCCCCATTGAGTGGGCGTGTTATGCTCCACCTAAAGGGCGTGTCTCGTTCCGTATATGGAGAGACCTAGAAACGTGGGTGTGTACTGCTACATCTGAGAGGAATCTTTTAAAATGACTTAGATCCAAATGTAGATGATCCCCAAAGCAGTTAGTAAGAGCTACTATACTTGGTAAAGAAAAGTCACTGATACGTGTCAGGGATTGTTCATCTATTGTTTTTTACATGTGGTGGTTCCATATAAATTGGCACAAGAAATGCATGTAACCAGAGGGATCATTGTGTTTTATCAACAATGCTGGCAATGGTGCTGATGATTCAATGAAAATGTATATTTTGTAGATTGCTGTATCATTTGCTGCTCCCAGTATGGCACCATCTATCCTGCAGTTCCACTAGCTGGTTTCCTGCAGTCCTCTGGGGACATAAGCATAGGCGAATCTAGGGGGTGGTCCGGGGGTGCACAGGACCACCCATTAGCCCATTTTGTAGCTGAGGGATGGGGCTTTCCAACTTTCTCTAGCCCCCTGGGAACCGGAGATACGACCAGGCAAAGCTGGAAAGTTTTTCCCTATAGGATAATATGAAACCCGCTAATTCCGACCCCCACCCAGTTCAACGGCTGCCAGTTCCCCGTTCGGCATCACTGAAGCTCAAGGTTGATCTCAGTTGAACCCAAATAGCTGGGCCTTCAATCTGAGCGGTTAATTGGTTCCAGGGATATTGAGGTTAAACCGTTTTTTTTATTTCTTAAATGTAATTTCATGACTGTTTATGTTCTTTGAGGGCAGATTTCTCTGGAACCAAACAGCCCAGTTTCACAGGACCATAATCATTCGAAGCCAACTCAAAAGTTCTTCAATATGATACATTCTCATGTAAATGGGTCAGTTGGTTCTGAAGATATAGCTGGTTGGTTAAAGGGGGTAGGGAGAGGGGAGTGGTTGTCTCTCCCCCTCACACCAGAAAATGCAGGAACTAGGCTGGTGTATAAGAGGTCAGCCTGGGAATGTCCCTGCATGATCCTGGGACCATATTCCCAGGTAAATCCCTGCATTTTCTGTTGTGAAAGGGGTATTATTTCAAACAGCCGTGACCTGCAGTGCTCTGAATACAGCCGGGCAGCCCCCTGCTCTCTGCCCAGCTGTCAATGACTGTCACCCCTGCAGCTTCCGCTCCAATTCTTCTCCCCGCTTTCACCTCAGCCCGCCCCCCTTTAATCATGTGGTGCCGGCGCCCGGCGTGCTCCCCCGACATCACGCACAACAACAGCGCGCACAATATTTCAAATGTCCACTCGGCTAGAGGGGACTCCAGGAGGGGAGTGGGAGCGTGCTCTGCGCTGCGCTCTGCTCCTCTCCCCATAGAAGCAGCTGCACCGCTCTCCATCTCTCCCTGCAGCAGCAGCGAAGGCTCATATAAAAATTTACAGTAAGTGGCACTTTTGGGGGCATTGCTTAAGGGACGCTACAAGTGGCGGTATGTGGGGGCATTACGCATAATGTGTGGCTTAATGTTTAAGGGGCATTACGGTGTGCAGCATCATGTGTAAGGGACATTATGTGTGCAGCATCATGTGTAATGGGTACTATGGTGCGCGGCATCATGTGTAATGGGTACTATGGTGTGCAGCATCATGTGTAATGGGTACTATGGTGTGCGGCATCATGTGTAATGGGTACTATGGTGCGCGGCATCATGTGTAATGGGTACTATAGTGTGCGGCATCATGTGTAATGGGTACTATGGTGTGCGGCATCATGTGTAATGGGTACTATGGTGCAAAACCCCCCTAGCAATGAGCACGTAGGTAAGCAGCACTTATGTGGCAAATATGTAATGGGCATTACGGTTTGTTATATAGTATGTAATGGGCATCATGATGTGTGGCACAATGTGTAATGGGCATTATGGTGTGTGGCCTTATGTGTAATTGGCATTACGGCGTGTGGCTTTATGTGTAATGGGTATTACGGAGTTTGCTAAAATGTGTAATGGGCATTACTGTGTATGGTCGAAAGTGTAATACCACACCCCTTTTTATGATGCCATGCCTCCTTCCCGTGAGGCCACGCCCCCTTTTTGGCTACGCCGCACAAAGGTCCCCCTTCTTTTGTGTCTGGATCTGGGACCACCCGTTACCATAATTCTAGATTCGCCTATGGACATAAGGTGTGTACACACGCATCGATTTTACATTCGATTTGCTTTCACTTTCCCCAATTCCCCCCTCTTTCGATTTGGCCTTTGCTTTTCATTTGTTTTCACATTCGATATCGAATTCGATTCTCATTTTAAGGCACGTTGTTCACATTTAATTTACTGGATCGAATTCGATATTTCCTTGCCTGCACAGTCTATTTTTCTTTTCGATATAGAGAAAGCGGGAGCGCGCAGGGCCGGTGCAAGGCACCGGAGCGCCCCAGGCGAGTCTGGGTGGGGGCGCCCCAGTGTGTGTGTGTGTGTGTGGTGGGGGTACCTGATGCGCCTTCTGGGGAGGAAGGGGTGTCTATTCCGGGATCTGACAGGAGCCTGCGCGGGTACCTGTCCTGCGACGCTTTGTATATAAACCTGGCGGCGGGGGTCCCTGCAGTGAATAATAAATAACTAGCTCTATCCGGCGGTCGGGCGGAAAGCGCTTCTATTTTGAATAAACACTGGCCGCACGCTGATTGGCTGAAATAGAAGCGCTTCCCACGCCGCCACATAGTGCTTGTTATTTATTATTCACTGCAGGGACCCCCGCCGCCAGGTTTATATACAAAGCGTCGCAGGACAGGTACCCGCGCAGGCTCCTGTCAGATCCCGGAATAGACACCCCTTCCTCCCCAGACGGCACAACAGGTACCCGTGGCATGGGGGGCGAAATGCCGCCCTCCAGTGGCCGGCGCCCTAGGCAAATGCCTAGACTTGCCTAGTGGTGGCGCCGGCCCTGGGAGCGCACATCGAATCAAGAGCATCTTAAAAAAAAACGTTCGATTTTGATTAGATTTTGCTTCTATAAGCAAATTAAATCAAAAACCTGCCAAAATTGAAGTGTGTGTACACCCCTATACAGTTAGCGACTCTCTTTCAATGTGTTCCTGATGATTGGTGCATTCCGGTAGCATCACTAGTTGTTCCTCACGCAGGAAATTAAGCGACGCTGAGCTAATTCACTTGCCCCCTTTTAGGTACGATTGTTACATGTGTAACAAAGGAGAGTACTTTACTCAGTGAGAGAACCCTGAGACTGCTGCCGCCTGCTGACAGCGATTATCCTGTGTTCTGTCCCCTCTCGCTATAGGTTGATAAAGTGGTAATAAACCCATACTGTGGTAATAAACCCATAATGTAACATAATGTGGTAATAAATCCATACTGTGGTAATAAACCCATAATGTAACCGCTACATAATGTGGGTTAGGTGAAATAAGGGAGATTGCTACTATTTCAGGGAGTTTCCTGCAGAATGCAGGAGGGGAGGCAACTATATGGTAATTTGTATAGAAAATATAAGGTCCATACACAATGGGTTATTTTGCCCAGAGTGTATGGACAGGGAAAAATCTGTGGGCTGAAGATTGATTAGCGCAATTTTCCCGGGGGGTGGATGACTTTCCATAGCAGGACATTCCTTCACTCATCTGCTGGTAATGCCAACAGATGAGCGGTGCTGGCCGGCGATGATGCGGGAGCGCACATCAGCGCTCATTGGTCATCGCTGCCCCATACAAGAGGTGAGCCTTTTCCTTAGTTTCAATTGATTCTACATGGAATGGACATCTAATTTTTTATTTTTTTTTTGCAACATTTAATGCAGATTCTATTTTGATGCGCACGTAGTGTAAATCAAAGGCATGTAAGGCATGTGCAGAGGCGTATCTGCGCACCATGGTGCGGGAGGCCATGCACCATATCCACCATCGATGACCGAGAAGGTGGATATGGTGCATGGCCTCCCGCACCAGGAACAAAGCTTAGCCCAGCCCCCAGTAGCCCTTTAAGCACCCTTTCCTTCCCTGATTGTTGTTCCCCACATCTGAACAGCCATCACTGGGTGCAAGACATTGATGGTTTTATGCCATCAAGTTTCAATGCCGATGACCATCTCTGAAGTGTCCTAGATATCCAGTAAATTCATCTCCTGTAACACTCCTTCAAGTTAAAGTTCTAATCCTGTGATCACTCTGGATACAAAACTCGATTTGCCAAAACATAAATGTGCTTTTAACCCTTTAACTGTTAACAAATGTGAGCGATGCTGGCCTTTTTAGCAGATATTTTGAACATCTAACACCCAACCCAGCCTTGCATAGTCCCAAAAAAAGTTTACACTCACCTGAAACCCGGCTATCAGCTCCAAGATGCATCTGATTACTAATGCCATACAACCATCCACCACCTGTACGGAAACCACTTCAACATCACAATGTTTTCATTTTACTTTGCTTCTCCTTTTACTTATTTGTCTCAAACATCTGGTGGACCACAGTAGCCTTTGTGCTTCTCCTGTGGGAAGGTGAGACAGTGAGGGAAGGGGACTGGGGGAGTTATTTTTGCTTGTACTTGTAATTCAGGTTTATTGTGTTGACCTGAAACCTTTACAATCTTTGTGTTCTCTACAGATTTTAAAGAAGGCAACCTTAAATTATCTCCGACAATGTTATCCGAGAACACCACAATTATTAATCTGAATTCCAAGGAGCTGACAGGAATACCAGCAGATGTCTTTGATCACCTAGACTTAAAGTGTCTACAGCTCAACAACAATAGGATAGAGAAGCTACCACATAATGTGGGTCTTCTCCTCCACCTGGAAATTTTGTCCATCGAAGGGAACATGTTGAAATGTCTACCTCTGGAAATTGGCCTATTGTGCAAACTACAGGCTCTAAATGTAAGCCGCAACTGCATAACTCGTCTTCCTGATGACATATCGCGAGTTTGGCACATCAGGCAGCTCTTTGTTAACCATAATAGCCTCACACAATTGCCCTCAGGCCTGGGAGGACTCACAAACCTGCAGATCCTGGGGCTGAGCGGGAACCATCTGACATCCTTGCCCGAGTCAGTCGCCAACCTTACAAACCTGCACGTATTAAACCTAGACTTAAACCAGATGTCTACATTACCCAAATCCCTCTTCAAGCTCCCACAACTGGTGAAACTCTGTCTGTGCGGTAACCAGATAAAAAATTTGCCAAAAGAAATTGGGGACCTGAGGAACCTACGAGAACTGTCACTGAGCAACAACCGGCTGAAGTTTCTACCAGTACAGCTGTACAACTTAACCAATTTAGAAGAACTCATGTTGGACAATAACCAACTCACCGCATTATCGGACAGGGTTGAGTGCTTTCAACGACTTAAAAATCTTTCTTTGGCAAATAATTTATTTCCATCCATCACAGAAAAGCTCTGCCGCTGTCAATGTCTAGAGACTTTAATCATGAGTGGTAATCAAATGTGCGCACTGCCCGCAAACATTCACAAGCTGAGGAACTTGAAGGAGTTACATATTGACCGAAACGCGTTGGAGGTGTTACCAGAGCAATTGGCTTATCTGAAGGATCTGTCGGTGGTTACCTGTGCAGAGAATCAATTGTTTTATGTTCCGATTGAATTAAAAAACTGTTTTCAGGTAACCAAACTAGACCTGAGTGGCAATAGGTTGACAGAAGTCCCTCAGGCTCTGTCATCCATGACTGCCCTGTTACATTTAAACCTCAACCACAATAAAATCCTTGAACTATCGGAGGCAATCGGTTACATTACGGAGCTGAAGCATTTGGAGATGAGGGGAAATAAGCTGCAAGATTTCTCAGCCAATGTGTGCTTACTTCCCAACCTCCGTTACTTAGACCTCAGTAGGAATGAGCTTAGCGGAGTCCCCCCAAATGTGTCAAACATGGACTCTCTATGTAATCTTCTACTCCAGAGCAATAAGTTCACATGTTTTCCGCCTGAACTCTGCACTCTGAAAAGTCTTCAGAGACTCAATCTGTCAGAGAATAAGATCACGTCCGTACCGGCGCAGATCTCTCAGCTACAAGCACTGAAGGACCTAGACCTGTCTAACAATAACTTTAAGGTTTTTCCAAGTGAAGTGTGTTATGTTCCTGCACTGGAAACATTGCTTATCAAAAATGAGAATGGAATGAAGGTAAACTGACAAGTCACGTACATTGTATTCACCCTGTACCATCCTATACAGCAGGGCTGGGCAACACCGGCCCTCCAGATGTTAATGAACTACACATCCCAGGATGTTTTGCATTAGTTTTGCTATGTGGCCATGCAAGGCATGCTGGGATGTGTAGTTCATCAACATCTGGAGGGCCGGTGTTGCCCAGCCCTGCTATACAGCAAGGGTGTGCCCTCCAGCTGTTGATGAACAACACATCCCAGCATGCCTTGCATCAGTTTCAACATGGCCAAATAGCAAAACTAAGGCAAGGCATGCTGGGATGTGTAGTTCATCAACAGCTGGAGGGCCGCTTATTGCCCTTCCTTGCTATACAGCTTAGTATTGTGCCATATACTGACCTATAATATTAGCTAATACTTGATACCACTCTGTGTTGCGATATAATATCCTGCTCAGTTAATTCAAGAGCCAGACACCTCTGCACGGTGATGCTATATCCTGCCCTGCAATCAACTGACAATATATAGCACTCTGTACCAGAAATCCCTATTCTGCCCTGTTATATCAGGAGACCCTTTAAAAGCTGCTCTGTTATGTATTATACTTGCCTACTTTTGAAGAAGCTTTTCAGGTAGATTGTGAAAGTGTCTCCTGTGCGCGACGCGCAGAGTTGGCATTACCGATCCGCCTAAGAGGCGTGTCATAAAATTGACTTATGTACAATTGTAAATGAGAATCAAAGAAGCTACCATAGTTGTGCACATAAAGTTTTATTTTCCAATATATATATATATATATATATATATATATATATATAGATAGAGGTTGGTAGAACCGGCACACTCAAACTTCCATGAGACAACTGCTGGGGTGCCACACTCAGGCCACAGTCCATGGGGGTACAGCCAATGTATATAGAAGAAACAGAGAGCACTCACCAGTCTTCAAGCAGTATGATGCAAATAAAAGCTTTTAATACATCACCACAGTCTCAGGCATAAAGTCGACGTTTCGAGCCACGCCGGGCCCTTTGTCAAGACACAAGAACAGGATGGGTCACAGCCCCAGAATGTGATACACCATTGACATATACAGAGTATATATAGCCCAGAGACAGGAAGTGCCCACTGAGATCAATTATCTAATCATAGTACCCAATCATACTAAATATCCAGCTTTACAGGGTATAGATGGATATGCTGCGCTTCAGTAGAAACAGTATACATAGGATATATAAGATAACTTACTTACAATAAGGGTGTACAGTCGCGCGGTGAGTAGAAGACTTAAAAAACATGTTAACTGTCCGGCGTGCGTTCCACTGTGCTGGAACGCACAGACAGGAAGGAGCTGAACCCAATAGGAGGACAGCCCGTCACACGCAACTGCCGTCCATTGGGAAAACTAGCTCAGGTGTTCAGTCAGCCGGAAGCTACGTAGCGTAGCTCAGGGATACAACGAGTGAAACAAACGGCGTCTTAACGCATGCGCACAAGGTGCGCTCCATTCAATAGTGCTGAACCGCATCACCCTTCCATTAAATATAGTAGGAAAGAGCAATATACTTAATAATTTGGAGAATTACCTAAAGGTTAAGTAAGCAATCAGCTGCATAATAAAGCCCAACAAGATTACTAAATCATCTGTTAAGGCAATAGCGCATGCGCACTACGTGCGCACCAAACATCCTAGCTGGAACGCACAGCCATTGTAGTTGGCTCAATATTAAAGTGCTATGTCAAAAATCCACCTAATCACCTAGTCATATGATCGATGTGGGCAATTAGCTGTCTCTGGTGTACAAACAAACACAGAGACACCAGAGACAGCTAATTGCCCACATCGATCATATGACTAGGTGATTAGGTGGATTTTTGACATAGCACTTTAATATTGAGCCAACTACAATGGCTGTGCGTTCCAGCTAGGATGTTTGGTGCGCACGTAGTGCGCATGCGCTATTGCCTTAACAGATTATTTAGTAATCTTGTTGGGCTATATTATGCAGCTGATTGCTTACTTAACCTTTAGGTAATTCTCCAAATTATTAAGTATATTGCTCTTTCCTACTATATTTAATGGAAGGGTGATGCGGTTCAGCACTATTGAATGGAGCGCACCTTGTGCGCATGCGTTAAGACGCCGTTTGTTTCACTCGTTGTATCCCTGAGCTACGCTACGTAGCTTCCGGCTGACTGAACACCTGAGCTAGTTTTCCCAATGGACGGCAGTTGCGTGTGACGCGCTGTCCTCCCATTGGGTTCAGCTCCTTCCTGTCTGTGCGTTCCAGCACAGTGGAACGCACGCCGGACAGTTAACATGTTTTTTAAGTCTTCTACTCACCGCGCGACTGTACACCCTTATTGTAAGTAAGTTATCTTATATATCCTATGTATACTGTTTCTCCTGAAGCGCAGCATATCCATCTATACCCTGTAAAGCTGGATATTTAGTATGATTGGGTACTATGATTAGATAATTGATCTCAGTGGGCACTTCCTGTCTCTGGGCTATATATACTCTGTATATGTCAATGGTGTATCACATTCTGGGGCTGTGACCCATCCTGTTCTTGTGTCTTGACAAAGGGCCCGGCGTGGCTCGAAACGTCGACTTTATGCCTGAGACTGTGGTGATGTATTAAAAGCTTTTATTTGCATCATACTGCTTGAAGACTGGTGAGTGCTCTCTGTTTCTTCTATATATATATATATATATATATATATATATATATCCTGGCTGGGCCCAGGTACTTTTCAGGGGGTGTGGCCTAATTACAGAAGGTGTGGCCATGCACCCTTAGAATAAAATCCAGATAAAATAGCACTTTAAGCACCTCACTGGCCATAAAACCACACTGCAACCTAACAAACTGCAGCAGGTGCTGGGTTGAGAAGCTCTAGCAGCTGTTGCTGCCAGGTAATGGGGAACCCGCTGGGCCCCTCCACCAGGCATAAGTTGGGTAATAAGTACCATCTCCCCCCCCCCCTTGGCGCCATTGGCTAGATCATGGGGTTCAGGGGTAAATGTGATAAGGACAAATTAGATTTCTGTGACATATCCTGCAATAGGTTTGTATTACAGCGAGTGATACATACGGTTTAAGACTTCCAGCATAGGCGTGATTATAGCGTAGTGGTGTAACTATAAAATGTGTTCTCTGCCAGAATTTTCAGCAACGCCCCCTCCCCCAACCCTGCCTTACCTCGGAACTGCTGGGTCTGTGGCCAGGACCCGCAGATCTTCTTGTCTGCGGTCCCGGTGCTCCTCCTGGCTGGCTGAAAATGACCATCCAGTAGTGTAGCTAGGTGCCATGGAGCCTGGAGCACGGGCATGTTTCACACCTCCCCCTCCCCCGATTTGTAGTAGGCGGGGGACGTGGCCTAACATTATATCACACACAGGGGCGTAGCTAAGGGTTCATGGGCCCTGGTGCGAAAGGTCAGCTTGGGGCCCCCCTACATACAACAAGAAACCCCAAGAAAATAAAAGCTGACAAGCCTGACAGGACTGGAGTCAGTGCTGTTGTGGAACTACACGTCCCAGCATGCCCTGCCACAGATTTTAGATAAATGATTTCTAAAACTGTGACAGGGCATGCTGGGACGTGTAGTTCCACTGTAACAGAGGAACTACACATCCCAGCAGTTTTAGCAATTTTCCCCATAATCTCAAAAGCCTGACAGACTGGACTCACTGTAGTCTGTCCGATATAGGGCGCCGGGCGGTCCTGCTCCTGAGTCCTGGCACAGCCTACACGTGCTGTGTGATGGCGCGGAAGCGGTGGGAGAGGGAGGGGGAGGTTGGAGCCCGCGTGCGTCGCGCTGACGTCACGCGGCAAGGGGTCCCCTTCCTATTGGCTGCCTGTGGCTGGGGACGGGACACGGTGGCCGTATCTGAGCTGTGATTGGCTGCAGCGGCTACAAGGGTACACATGTGGGACCCTTTACATTACATTGTCTACAAATGGTAGTGATAGGTGCTGCCTTATACTATTTATTGTGATGCCTTATGCTTTAAAAAAAAACTATAGGACAATGTGGAGTACTTTTAGCCCCCGTTCCCCCCAAACCGGGAGACAGCTGACAAGAAACACAAACCCGAAAAGGTACTTACAATGTGGAGGTGAAGCTGTGACGGCATCATTTCCCAGGAGCTGCTGTGTTCTGCAGTGAGACAGCTACCGTGCAGGAAAGACCCAGAGCAATGTAGACCTTGGCCGCCAGAGACAGTGTGCGCGTGCGGCACACAAAAGACATGACCTCCCCTGCCCAGCTGCCACTGCCGCTGGACCACTAACCAATAGGCGCTCGCAATCCAGCAGCCACCAATGCTTCTGATTGGCTGCTGGACTGTAAGCGCTTATTGGCTACCGGTCCAGCGGGAGACTGACTTGAATTAAAAATATCGGCGCACAGCCACGCACAACGGGGAGCAGGTGAGCTGGGTGGGCAGGTGAGCTGGCGGTGCACAGTTCCGGCTCCCTGTGATCCTTCGGCGCCTGGAGCTCGTGCTCCGCCCCCAATACGCCCCTGTGACATCACAAAATGGCTAGCGCCTCCTCTAGCATCCACAAAAAGTGTGCGCTATTTTTCATTAGCAGGAGCTAGGAGGAGTGCCGGGACCGCAGACAAGTAGATCTGCGGGTCCTGGCGACGGCAAGCATAGGGGTAAGGCAGGCTGGTCCCGGCAGCAGTGCAACACATCGATGGCCCACAGACCACACACTTACTCAGCGCCTCCCCGTGAACGCGGGGTCTGAGGGGCTATTGTTACGCCACTGCTATAGTGGGTGCAAGGGGTTACATTGCTATGGGGCCCAGAGGCTTAGGGGGCTTGGATCCAGGTTACAAAGTTGCATTTCATATACCTGCTAAGCAACTGGGCCTGATCCATTGGCCAGCCTGAATTGTATCACATTACATTCTCAGCGGATTGTGTAGTGGATGTTATAATGTGGCATACGTTGAACTAGAGGGTATTGTAATGTGGCATAAAATGAACTGGAGGTAACTGTAATGTGTCTGCTCATTATAATGTGGAGGGCACTGTAGTGTTACATAATAAGAACTGAAGCACTGTAATGTGGCACAATATGCAATAAAGGCAATATAGTGTGGTTTAATATGAACTGGGGGCCCTTTAATGTGCAGCTATGTGGCCAACAAAGTTCTGCTTACACCACTGCCCTCCAGTATCCATCTGAATCAGAGACGAACATTCCATGCATCCTAGCTGGCACCTACATCCATCTGTAATGAATAGTTTATAGGTATTTCATTCTAGCACACATGCCTTGGATATAAGATCACCTTGCCCATTCCTCAGTAAGGTCAGACAACCTTTTTGTTATGCATTTGGTATGCGTATTTGAGATAACCTGACTGATTTAAGGCCCATACACAATAGTGGATTTTGAGCTCAAAATATTTGTCAGCCACCACCATCCTTTTCGGGCGTTTTTACAAGCCGGGTGAACTACTTTCCATAGTCTCCCTCTGTGAAAATCGTGGGCCGAGTGAAAATCGCTCAGTATGTATGCACCTATAGTTAGACAAGATTAAGGGGGGGGATTCAATTATTTCCAACAGGGGAAATAGCTGCGGTCACCTATCCAATTCTGTCATTCCCGACAGCATTGAAGAGGCAGAACGAAAAAACGGACCTGACTTTAACAGCAATTTGGCCCGTTTTGCAGACAACGGCCATGGATCATCAAGATCACGGGCGGATCTGGAAAATCCATGGCCTTTTTCACAGACACGCCCCCCTTTTGCCAACTGGCAGGCGGGACATTGAATTCCGCCTGCCGATAAACCGGCGAGCGGGACAAAAGCGGGCCAGGGTTCCTGACTGTCAGGATGTACTGACAGTTGGGACCCGGGATTGAATACCCTATTTATGGTGTTTCCAATAATGGAACAATCATTTGGAGGAGAATTCACTTTGTATTTGTGAAAGGTAGGAAAAGTAGCAGTCACGTTGTGCTGAGCCGCACAGCCAGGGATGGGAGAAGCTGCACAGCATCTGAAACTGAATTCCAATCGCGGGATTGAAATCCTGGCAATTTTGAAGCTAAATCCCATGATCCTGCCGATCCCGGGATTGGCCAACCTAATTGTATGGCAATGAGGGGGACAGATTCAGCAGTCTTTGAGATGATCAAAAAGAAAACTAACAATCCTTTAATTGTTCATCTTCAGATTACAGCTCTCCCAAGTGACTTTTGCAAACTGAGCAATCTAAGGAATCTTGACATCTCAGACAATGCTTTGAAATCCATTCCAAACAGCATTGCGGGCATGAACAATCTGGTGGAAATCAGAGCTTGTAACAACAAACTTTCCAGCATTCCTGCTTCAATTACTGCCATGGATGGACTCCAGAACTTGCTTCTGAATGGTATGTGCCAAAGGATGTTCTACTAGGAACCATTGGCTAATAGCAAAGCAAATACACTAATGACCAGTGACGGCTACAGAGCTGGGGCTGCAGCACAGTTGAAAATTCAAATAGGGGAGAAACACCAACTGACAGTGAGTCCGTTTGGGATAGAAGTTGGTGGCAGTGGGTGTGGCTCCCCTATTTGAATTTTGAATTGTGCTGTAGCCCCTCCTCTGGAGCCTGCCTGCTAATGACCATTTATTCGTTAGAACTAATCTCACACAGGTAGTTTCCACTTGTTCCAAACAGATATTCTGGTCGAAATAAACTCTGTGTTAGACGTACATTTCACATTGTGTTATGGGGCCCATACATTTACAGATCGATTGTCAGATTGGGCTGATTGGATCAAAAACCTGGTAAAATCTGAATGACAGCTTTTGGCAGTTTTCCAGCATTTCAAAGCAAATGGTCAACTGTCATTTGCTCTCATCCGTAACCAGGTTTTTGTTCCAACCAGCCAGATCTGACAATCGATCTATAGATGTATGGCCAGCTTTAGACTAAGGATTGCATGAACAAAGAGGCAGAACTGGGGCACTGGGCTCCTGTGAACTAAAGGGCCCACTGCTGCAGCCTCACCCTCTTCTTGTCACCCAATGTTTTTCCCTTTCAGTCTACCTCCTCCTGCCTCTCCCTGTCATCCACTGCCATGTTGTATATTGTGAACTTGTGTTGGGGTGAAGGAGGGGAGGGTTGTTATATTTTTGCACCTGAGCTCACCACCCACGAGTTTCACCACTGCACGCATGCGTATCTTCATTTGAGATGTTATACAGGTTGAGTATCCGGTATCCGGACATCCCTTATCCGAATTATTCCAAAAAACGTGGTTTTTGGAATCATTCGAAATTTTTTTTTTTTTTTTTTTAACCCCCTAACCCTCTTTTCATACTTACCAAGTCCCTGGGCGTCCACAGCAGGCCTCCGGCATCTTCTCCTGGGTCTCCAGCGGTCCCAGGAATGCATTGCGCGAGTGCGCACACTCGCGCAATGCATTCCTGGGACCGCTGGAGACCAGGAGAAGATGCCGGAGGCCTGCTGTGGACGCCCGGGGACTGCGTGGACGCCGAGGGACCACCGGACACCATCAGGGGACAGGTAAGTATGGCTGCAAAAAAATATTCCAAAAACCGGAAAATTCCCCTATCCGAAATGCTCGCGGTCCCGAGCATTTCGGATAGGGAATACTCAACCTGTATATGTATTCTTGGTAACGTAACACCCTTACATTGAGTAAAAGCTGTCTTCACTGACTCACGGTACAAACTACCATCACTGTTACTATTCAAACATCACTGCTGTTACTTTACAAATACCAGCACAGCCTGTGTGTGTATAACATACCTGCTGCTCCAGTATAAACACACTCCCCATATTGTACCTCACCGCAATCTCCATATAGCAAGAACAGCTAGATAATAAAGAAAGGAAAACCATTTACATTGTAGTTGAGTCATCAAAAAAGTGGATGAGTAAAAACAGGATATAATGCCATTGTATATACTTTAGTCCAATCAAAGAAACTAAAGCCCAATATAAGGAAATATATAGATTTATCAGACCAGCAAAACAAAATGTATATGCAATTAACAGGACTAAATAGCATAAAAAAACTAAAGCCCATTAAGGCTTAGGATGCCTAACTCAAGGACCTATTGTGTATCTGAGCAAAAGAGTAACTTTGATTGGTCATTCCCACATATCACATGGTCTATAGTCATATGTAACATTATATTGCAGCTTAACAAAATGGTCAGCCAATGGCTTTCTCATCACTGAGGTTAAAACCTTCTTGATGGCTAAACGGTGTACAGCGATCCTCTCATGAAGGCTTTTTTTCTTTTTCATCAACCTTAAATAAAACAAATTAAGGAGATATATATATTATCAAGATATACATCCTAATTGGATATTTATATTTAGAGTGAGTAACAAATTCCTCTGTGGTCATAGACGAACAGCTCATTGCTTGATGCAGTTAAAGCACCAGTTTGTTGGTTTGTAATAATTTAGATGGAAAGGGTCATTCCTGGGTGTCCCTTATAGGATGTATTAATAGTTTTGAGGTTCTGGCTATGCTGGAAGCTCATAAACATTACTAGATTGGCATAATGTGTTCATTAATAAACCTAAACAATAGTTTGTAATGCTTTCATAGATTTGGACTAGTGATTGTTTTTTTAGCATTTCACCATTTTCATAAGTATGTCCTACCAAGTCAATAATACAGTTGGGGAAATCGATAGGACTTCCCTCTTTGCTTATTCAATAAGACGCCAATCATATCCCTGTGAAATAAATCTTTAATACATCTTTTGAACATCAATAGTCAATTGTATAGAGTCATAAGAGTTTTGAAAGGAACTTAGATTTTGCCTGACTTGAAGCTAGTAGGCTGAAAAGTTTTAGCTAATAAAACACTTTAAATTACAAAGAATTTACTATTACTGGATTGCTGATGCAAACGTGAAGTCTAAAAATGGACTTCATGCAGACTTAACATAGTCAATTTAATGTGCCAAAGGTCCGGTCCAAATCAAACAATGGCAAAAGCAAATGTGCTCACTGGAATTCATGTTGAAGCTCAAAGAAGTGCATAAAGGTGCTAACATGCTGGTACCATAGTAGAACCCATTGCTGTGCCAAAGATATGTCCAACGCATATACTGGCACAATGGTACGTCCCATTGTGCTGTCCCCATAGTGCAATGATATGCCCAAAGTATATACTGGCATAATGGCAGCATCCATTGCTGTCCCCATATTCAAGGGTATGTCCAAAGCATATACTGGCACAATGGTAGTACCCATTGCAGTCCCCATAGTTTAAAGATAGTATAAGTCAAAATCAAAACCATTTTCAGTGAACACTGTTATTAGATCCACAAGAAATTTCACTTTGGGACCACAGTAATTAATAATATTTAATAACAGGTCTTGGAAAGCCAAAAGTCACTGGTCAAATGTGGTCCCCAATATGCTGGAAGATGGCAATGATGGAAGACATCAAGAATAGCTTAGTTTCGCATAACAATAAAGTATCAGGCATTGATTGCAGGAATTTATTGTTAAATTTGGCCAATTGTAGCTCAAGGAAACTAACTGCTGAATTTATTGGACATCCTGGCAGCGTATATATTTTTGGCAGCAAAAGCCCGTTGTTTCTGATATATTTGCCTTATACTTATGCCTATAGCAAATATAGTTTGAGATCTGTTTGTACCATATGCCATTAAAATGCTGCACAAAATATTATCCAGTGTCTGAGGAATTGTGTGATCTCTATGTGCATTTGGAAAATGCCTCTTTTTTGCAAATACAAACATAGACGCTGACTAATATATGTTCTAGGTAACTATCTGACATCGTTGCCTGATGACATCCACCGTCTCAAGAAACTGAAAGAGATTAATCTTGATGATAATCCTATGATAAAACCTCCTCGCCTTGTGTGTGAAGAGAAACAGCTGTATCCAATTGGATGCTATTTACAGGCTAATGGCATTCGGGAAGGTAGGAAAAATGATTGGGCGATGCCAAGGGAATAATCTAACCATTCTCTTGTTCCTAAACCTACTCATTTCAGTCATCATTGTTATTTGTTTTAACACTGCCATCTAGTGGAACATCTATGAACTGTGGCGCACAATAACACTTTTTCATTGCTGTGTTTTATTTATTCTAGAGAAGATTATGCAGAAGATTTTCAAACTCGTCTCATGCAATGTCCTTACAGAAGATTTTACATTTTTCTGCAAGAAACTTCAGCTTAGAGATAAAGATATCCAAGTAGTAGGAAAGAACAGGTAAAGACACAAAAAAATCACAAAATGTATTGTCTTAAAGATTCACCTAACTGGCAATATTGTGCCGACAGGTGGTATTTCGTGCTCTACCATCCACTAGGACGTGGTGGGAGAATAAAATAGTGTGCCCAGCGTAGTGAGGCACCGTGCCCGAGCAGCGAGCGATGCGGTGCACTTTAAACTGTGTCCATGTCGACTGTTTTGACATTCATGTCAGAAAACAGTGAAAACCCCATGTCGACCTTTTCATTGTCGACTAATTGTCGAACTAATGACCTGTCGAACTAATGACCTTTCGACCTAGAACCATGTCGACCTAGAACCATGTCGACCTAGTGGTGTCGACCATCATGCTGTAGACCAAATGATCCCAACCCATGTAAAGTTCCTGGAATTTCTGGAGGGACCGCTGTGGTACCACAATAGCCACTAGAGATGTTTGTCTAATTCAGAATTTATAGCAGCAATGGACCCGTTTTTTTTTTTTTTTCAGGTTCCCCATTTACACTGCCGCTGACCCGGGTTTTTGTTGCAGTGTAAAAGGGGTATAACTCATAACCCATCTATTATATTACATTGACTTGTTTCTATTTTAAGTCTCTACCTACCGTGTTGGTCTATTTACTAAGCCTTTAAGTGAGAGATAAAGTGAAGAGAGATAAAGTACCATTGTTCAAATAAATTAGAAGTTAGGAGCTGATTGGCTATTTATTTATCTCTCCACTTTATCACTCTCCAAGGCTTAGTAAACAGGCCCTTGTATCACTATCACAAATGTGCAGTGTTAGAAGTAATGCACATTTATCATTAGAAGTAATGACAGAAAGGGCATTTTGGTCAGACAATGTGGCAGCCCTATCTAGACGCGGACATGACAGTCAGGATTGTTATCACATAATAATGTACAATGTCTGTTCCAGATCTCTTCAGTTTCCTGAGAAAATCTTGCACATGCTGAACCTTTGGAAAACGGGCAAACAGGCCGACGTAAGCCCTGCCGCCATCACCGAACAGCTGATCCGCGTGCTGGTCATGGCCGATCTATATGATGTTGCACTAAAAGTCAGGGTGATAAAACTCACTACAAGGGCAATAAAGATCTGAGTCTCTGCAGTCAGTGTCTCCTGGGGTGCAGGGTCAGAGTCAACAATACAGCCTGACGGTCAAGGGCCTAACTACCATAGGTGCAGGGGGGCCCAGAGCTGAGAGGGGCCCACTTTGCCTGTCAAAGTATCATATGCTGTATACATTTTTTCAGCAATAGGGGCCCTTAGAAACTTTTGCTATGGGGCCCACATGTATCTAGTTACGCCACTGCTCACGGTGCCTCCAGAATGGTTGGGCGAAGGCAATTTGTGATAACATTGCTGGTTTCCCCTCGCTCTCCATACATTAGCAATGTCTGGCGACCATAGTAAGCAGTGATGTACACAGCTAAACGTTGCTGCAGCAAATCCGCTGAATTGAATTCTGCCCACAGTGTGTACAAAATGCCCTCATCTGTGGTTTTTATATCCCTGTCCATGCCCACCACCATGTTTCGCACCATTTATATCAGAGAAGAATGAATAATAAAATACACTGTGCTGGAATAACGACATTATCTTTCTTTTAAGCACAAGAGAAAAAAACAAAAACATTTTAAATAAAAATTTTCTTACATGTAGTTAAGCAGTTAGTAATCAACAAATTCCGGTTACTATGTTTGATAAATCCTCATTACGCTGATGTTAGTAATTGTAGTTGAGTTCATCGTGCACGGGTCCCTGAGTCCCATGGGGCCCACATCATACATGCTGTACCCATTTTATTAATACTTACCCCCAGTGGCGTGCAGTGAGGACAGTAGGCAGAAAGTATAGGTGAAATTTAATAGTTTCCCTCCTATATCCCTATAAATTGTAAGCTTGCAGCAGGGCCCTCCTACCTCCAAGTCTGTCTGTTGTTACCCAGTTTGTTTTACCACTGTCTACTATTGTAAAGCGCAACGGAATCTGCTGCACTATATAAGACACTAACGGAATCTGCTGCGCTATACTATAAGAAACTGTAATGGAATCGGCTGCGCTATATAAGAAACTGTAAATAAATAAATAAACAATAGGGTCCGAATTTGCGATACAATCGCAAAAACTGTCCCACAATTCGTATATATTTTATAGGGTGCGATTTGCGGGGAAAAATTGCACTTTTTACCACAAATTCGCACATTCTGACTTGGCTATTTTTAGTAACACTTCAATTCGCATCCAGATGTTTTCCCATTATAAAGTATACAACTCGCAAATTTAATGGAATGCGATTTTTGGTAAACGTTACTAAAAATCACAAAAAAACAATAGACCAGGTACTGACAGGTGAATTTGACAGAACCATGCACAGATCATTGTGTATGGTTCTGTGTTAAAATATGGGCTGAAGCGTCACCGGCCCACGGACACCGGCTTCAGCCCTGGACGGGTGAAGCCTGGAGGGGACCCCTTTATTGGGGGCGTCCCCACTCCCCCATGTACCCTGTCCTGGTGAGCATGATACGGCCGGGGGACCTTATGTAAATAGTGTCCCCCGGCTGTGGCATGACACCGCGGACTGTTGGAGCCTGGTGCTGGTTCCAAAATACGGGGGATCCCCAGTTTTTTTGTCCCGAGTATTTTTGGAACTATGACCGGTCCAAGAGTCTGGGGCTGGTTATGCTCAGGAGGAGGGACCCCACTTAATTTTTTTTTTTTTCATTTTTTAAGACAAAATCGCACATTTCCTCAAATTCGCACATTTTCATGACTAAAAATCTTGACATATTGCACCATATTTCACTTTTTTGCTGCAAATTTACATCTCATTAACCCTTTCACTGGTAATCCCGATAATTTTCCGGGCCACGTCTTAATGCCCAGACTGGCAAGCCCGGAAAATTCTCGGTAGTTTACCAGTGTTTACCGGCTCCCTCTCCTCTGCCGCGCCTCTGCCTCACACACACACACACACACCCCGGTGTTGTATTACAGCCTGCGGCACCGGCTCATGACAAGCCAGGTTGCCGCATGCAGGGACGGGGTGCCGGGCTGGGCAGCGGCTGACATAGTTTTCAGCGGCGCTGCCTGGACCCTACACACAGTGTGGTGGGGTTTTTTTTAGGTAGCGCTCCCCCTAATAAACTCGCTCAGTGAGGAGCACTACCTTAAAAAAAAACACGACTGAAGGAGTCAAATATGCAAATTTGCGTATTAGAGTCTGAGCCCTCTTGAGCTCAGTCTCTATAGTGCTGCAGTGCTGCCGGCAGAGAGGAGGGGACCTGGACAGAGGTGGAGGCTCCTCTCTTAAAATGTCTCTGCCGTGTATATAACATGGCTTTTCCATTTTCCCTACCTAGCTTCTAGCCAATGCAGTCTGATACAGCCTACTTTGCAAAGCTTCCGACATTGCAGGACCTGTTTATATATATAATATATGAATTATGCTTTTTTCAAAGTACTTTGGGACAAATGAAGTGTTTGCTTCATTGGCTTAGGAGTACCCTCCTATGCGGGACATTGAGGGGGCTCACCTAAAGGGGAACCTGTACTATAAGGACATTTCATGAGATCAATCATCGTCAGATCTTTGGGGATAATTCAGATAGAGACTGCACCTATTCTCACTGACCCCCCCCCCCTGTCATAAGGACATACAATCCTAAGGGGTCTATGTTCTGTGAGTTTTCTCATTTTTATTTGAAACTGTATATTACAACACACTGTAACAACATTTTTGTAACCATGCACTGTGCTATTTTTGGTGTATTAAATGAGTGAATTAATCAATTATGTTGTGTCATTGCTGTAAACAAAAAATATAGCCAGTTCAGTGGAGATATTCTGGTCAGTAACACTAACCCATATTAATGCATACTTACCTATTTCCTGGCTGCTTAATGCGGAGGGGGCAAACAGGTTGGACCACTGAGGGGGAGTGGCCTCATTTTGCATGCGCGGTGTGGGGGCGTGGACATGATGACACAATTTAGCGTGAATCAGAGGCTACAGCATGCCTAGCAATTTCTGCCAGATGCTAGGAGGGATAAATTGGCACACCGAAGGCGCATGCCCAAAATGAATGGGTGTGGACTCATGGCTATGGGGCCTGGAGCACTTCTCATGAGCTCACGCCATTTTTACAGCTGAGGAGACATGCCCAAAGTTTTATGAGCTGCCGGCATTGCCTCTGTCCCTCTCTTTTATAGAGCAGCAAGTGTACAGTCTCCCAACTGCTCCTCCCCGCCACCACTGCGGGACACTGCTGCCTGGGGGTGGGACAGCGGGACATTCCCGCCAAAATCAGGACAGTTGGGAGGTATGGCTCTGGGAGGCTAGTGACTGTCAGATGTGTGCAGAAGTGTAGGGTCCTATTACACAGAATCAGTAGATGGTGGCGGTTAGATTAGTGACATGACTGTGTTGGAATAATTTAGATAAAACTGTACCTTAGACCTGACTGATAGATGACTGGGAGTCGGAGTGCTGGAACTGAGTGATCTTTACAGCAGTGTCAGTAGTCAGGGACACTCTGAGTGTGTTTTCCTGATAACTGGTTTAATCTTTGTCAATGTCACTGTCTGCAGCCACCTTACAGCTGTCACCCTCTGCCACTCCAGTCACCCACTATCTCCCTGTCACTCTCTGCCTCTCCTCATCAAGCAATATCAACTTGTAACCCTCTCCCTATCATTCTCTGCTTTCCACTGTCAGGGGTACATTTTCCAAGATGGGAGTTCTACTGAAGATGTGATGTTGCTATGGGCAACCAATCACATTCTATCTATTATCTCCTAGAAGGTGCTAAATAAGTAGAATCTGATAGGTTGCTATGGGCAACATCCCATCTTCAATACATCTCCTACCTTAGTAAATAAACCCCTTAGCTTGTCTCTCCCTATCCTACCTCTCCTTCACCCTCTGCCATTCGCTATCAGCCACTGCTTCTCCCTGTCTCCCTCTGCCTTCTGCTGTCAACAACTGACTCCCTAGTCACCTATTGCCCTTCACGTCACCCTCTGCCTCTCCCTGGCAGCACCTTCCACCCCCTGCCTGTTTCGGTCACCCACTACCTCTCACTGTCTACCTCGCCCTGTCATCCTATGCCTCTCCCAGCCACCTCTACCTGTCACCTACTGACTCCCCAGTCACCCCCTGCTTCTCTCCATCACCCACTACCTCTCACTATCTACATCTCCTTGCCACCCACTGCCTCTGTCACCCCATGCCTCTCCCAGCCACCTCTACCTGTCACCTACTGACTCCCCAGTCACCCCCTGCTTCTCTCCATCACCCACTACCTCTCACTATCTACATCTCCTTGCCACCCACTGCCTCTGTCACTCTATGCCTCTCCCAGCCACCTCTACCTGTCACCTACTGACTCCCCAGTCACCCCCTGCTTCTCTCCATCACCCACTACCTCTCACTATCTACATCTCCTTGCCACCCACCTCTACCTGTCACCTACTGACTGCCCAGTCACCCCCTGCCTCTCCATCATCCATGACCTCTCGTGCTGTCATCGCTGCCGCATGGTGCACTATGCGTACTACAATGCTGATCCCTAGGAAATACATACAGAACATATATTACATACATGAGAATATGTATATGTTCTTACGGAACCCCCTGGTTCCGGTTGATAGATCTACTGTCTAGATAGACCGTCAAAAGATCAACATGCAATATGCCGACATGGTCGAAAACGTTGACATGAGGTTTTCTCAAAAAATGTTTTATGTTTTGAATTTTTTTAGACTTTACCAACCATGTGGACTACAATGGGAAGGGTAAAGTGTGCCAAAACGATCCATGTGAGGGTTCGCATTTACACTAATTGAGGGTTCATGTGGACAGGTGTTGGCATTAACCTTACAAAAAAAAAACACAACCATTTCATTAGGGATGCCAATCCCAGGGCATTCGGGATTGAAAGGAATTGGCTTCCCTAATAAAAAAACCCGCCCCGTATATTTACAGACATTCCTCACTTAACGACCTACCTGTTTATCGACCACCCGGACTTACGACCTGGGCCTTTGTTTAGCGTCCGTGCTGTGACTCCTCGGACTTACGACCCCGCCTGCTCAGATTTACGACCTGCCCGCCTACCCTCTCACAGTTGCGACCTGCCCAGCCTGTTTAGCGACCCACGTCTCAGTAGTATTAAGGGTTTTATATAGGTTCGTTTAACAACCAATTCGCTTAACGACCAGCTTGTAGGAACGGAACCTGGTCGTTAAGTGAGGAATGTCTGTACTTACATGTGCGGTGAGGCTGGGAAGGTGGGCGGTGAACTCAGGAGCCAGCCTGACAGATGAATGGGTGTGCACCGGTAAATCCGGTGGAGCCAAAGGGGAGGTGAAGCCGGGAGGTGGGTGGTTGATGCAGCTGGTGGGAGGGCGGGCTGATGAGAAGAGGGCAGCACGCCAGGACGAGGCGGCCGTGCAGCCTGCGCAGCGTGACCTCTGACCTCATCACGCTGCGCAGTGCCGCTGGGGACGGGAGAAGCCGACCAGCGTCTGAGCACCCTCTAATCCTGAAATCCCGAGATTGAAGACTACAGTCCCGGGATTGAAATCCCAGCGTTTTAGGGGCCAACTCCCAGGATCCGGATCCCGGGATTGGCCACTGTACTTTTCATGTATCTACCTTTTTCATGTCAACCTATTGACTATCTAGACACTGTCTATCTAAAAATCCACTCCCCAACCCCCCCATGGGCTGCAACCACCAATAATATTTAGTGGCAGGAGAATGTTCTATTGCTTTCTTTGTACACGTGATAAAGAAATACATCACAGTGCTAGTGTGTACCAACCCCGGGAGCCATGCACAGAATACAGCTCTGCACGGACTGGGGAGGCGGCACTGCTAACAAGAAATTGAGTTTGACATCGAGTCAACGATGGCTTTAAACCATCGATATTGTCGATTCGATTGTAATTGTTTTTACCGTCACCACCTCATCGAACGTCACCCATCATTTGACGGTTGCCTTACGATGTCCATCCCTTCTGCGGCGTCCTGACTGGCTGTAGACCAGCGCCTCAGCGATTGGAGCAGCCGCCGGTGACGTTGCATAGGCAGACATCGCTTCAGCAGGCTGCAGCCAATCAGCCCGAAGCGTCAGGTAACAGCACACAGCGGTCGGAGCCTTACCCCGCCCCCTTCCCCATGCTGGCTCCGCCCAGCAGTACCGGCGCTGTCTTGTTCCTACCAACACCGGGAGCTACGTGCTGGCTTAAGCAGGAGGAAACTGCTCCGCGTCCCGTCCGGTGCAGCGCTGACATCTCCCGGTAGCTTCCAACTCCGTAACACCGGGGGTTCCCTGGAAGGGGGCGGGGATATAGCTGACAGCGTCTGACCTCGGAGCCACGCCCACTCCCGCCCCCCTGCTCTGTCTGCCTGCAAAAGTGGTGAGAGGGGAAGGTGATACAAGGCTCATATTAACTGCAGGAGCCCTCACATCCCCACTGCATCCCTACAGGTATGTACAGCATTATATATTTATTATATATACACAGTGTGTGATATACACATATATCTATGACACACACACAATTTGCTATCTATGTTTCTCTCTCTGATCTTATGGTCATTACAGTATCAATATTAGCTTCAATACTCTTCAGTGCTTTATATCAGGGGAACAGGGTTATTCAACATGCGCCCATCCAGCTGTTGTGGATTGGGAACAGTGGTATTAATTCGTCCCAATTGCCCAGAGGCAAGATAAATATTGCTGCCCCCCCCCCCAAAATAAAAAAGCATACACGCCAGCATAAATGTATGTATGTATGTATGTATGCATGCATGCATGTATGTATGTATGTATGTATGTATGTGACACTTTCAAAAATTATGTGGAGAATAAGGAGTGAGACGCATATTGCCCTGTTAGGAGGGGGGAGTCAGCCACAGGAGTTATATTGAAGGCTTTCAATTAACTGATTCAAACTTGCAGGGGAGGAGAGGTGCCCCCTTGGGAACAGGAGCACGGCGGCAGATGACTGCATTGCCTCTCAGAGTTAAGGCCCCCATACATGCTGCGTTATCGGCTGGATCGCATCGCATGCATTTTGCGTGCGATGCGATCCGCGGGCAGTACAAACAGTATGTGCAGCACATACTGTTTGTACTATGTGATCGCACATTGCATTACACCACATGTCTTCAACCTGTGGCCCTCTAGATGTTGTAGAACTACATGTCCCAGCATGACCTGACAGTTTTGGCATGCTCTCATAGGAAAAAATGTGGTTTCACAACATCTGGAGGGCCACAGGTTGAAGACCCATGCATTACACACTACTATCGCAGCGTGTATGGGGACCTTTACGCCTCTGTGGGGAACTATACATCCCAGTATGCCCTGTCACCAATTAAGCATGCCCAAATAACAAAACTGGTCATTCATGTTGGCAGGTATGGTTCCACAGAAGCTGGACGGTTGCACGTCGAATACCATAGATGCTTGTTTTATGTTAGTATTTCTCAATTTCTTCCTGTTTCCAGAATAATAATAGGTTCCAGCATGGCATACTGTTGTGCAGAAATAAGCTGGGTGTGTATAGTCTATATAAGTGTATATTCTTTATTTCCTAGGTGAGCATGCTGAGTCTGTTGCAGGCAGGGGGCGCCCTGCTGGAGGAGGCAGTAGGGGGCAGTATAGCCTCTATGGTGCTACTTCCCTGCGCCTTCCTACTAGCTTTGGCTTACTTGTCCAAACAGGCCTTCAAGTACCTACAGTCTGTCGACCCTGAAAATGTGGTAAGTTTGCAATGGTGGGATACCGGAAAAATAATAATAATATTTGCAGGCGGGTAATAATACCCATATATATATATATACCTACGTCTGTCGTATTGTTAGTTGCTATTATTCTGCCCATTTCCAGTACACTGGAGTAGGGAAGGCAATCCCGGGATTGCTGGGATTGACATCTCTAAACGGTACAGGCAGTAAGCAGGCCCTGTCCCCCCACTCTGGCCGCCCCACACATTCATTTACTTACATGGGCGGGTGGCTGGGAGCAGGGCAGACATCAGTGGGTGTAGGGAGCAGGAGCAGGGCAGACATCCTGCAGACAGGGGTGGGTGGCGTCGCCGGTGGCAGCAACAGCAGAGCCCCCCGGAGCTGCAGACAGGATTCAATGGTGCGTGGTCACTCTGGAACGGATATGGGCGGTGTGGCCTTGGCAGCGTGATGGCCAGACTGCGCAGGTCAGACTGCCCATACCTGCTCCAGAATGCAGGCCGGGGATCAGGAACTCTTGGGCAGCGTCTGAGCGCAGGCCAAATCCCAGGATCCCGCCAATCCCGGGATTGGCCACCCTACACTGGAGGCCAGGATTGCTAACAAATTAGACACCAGATTAACATGGCTTCTAGGATGTTTAATTGATCACCAGATGACCAGGTCTAGGTTGTCCCCAGATTGTCCTTCAGGCTTAATACATGCTTGTGCTGATTGAGTCATCAATACAACCTGACAGGGAGGTTGTTACTGCCTGTATAGTGCAGCGTCCAATCAAACTGGTCAGAAAAGACCCAACTGTTTTAAATGGATCTCACAACATATGACCAATGTTTCTAAAGGGCTGTAGGGAGATTTATTTTGTCAGTGATCTGTTGAGGACACCTGGATCATTTCGCTGCCTGGCTGTCTGTCTTTGTCCCACACTAAACTCTTAAGGGGCATACACACGAGGCGATTTCAGCCCCATTTCTAAGTGATCTGACCAGATCGCTTAGAAACGAAGCACTGATCACTCCATATGTATGCCCTGCAGCAATGCATGGTCCCGCGCGTCACTATCGCCCACAGGGAAAGCCAGTGCAGTTTAGTGCAGACCAGATGATTTCCCAAAATGTCAAAAAGCTGGTTACCTAAAGGAAATTGAGGGCGAGAACGGTGTCTTTTTATCCATGTTTGTTACACTTGTCAGCAAAGAACAATATAATAGGTTATTTTGATAGTTTTTCATTGTAACACCCTCTACTTCACTTTCAAGACATACACAACAGATAGTTAAATATTATACTGTCTGACCGTCTGTCTAAGGGGGGTATTCAATAACTGTCATGCTCCCGCAGCCATCTACCGACGGGGGAGATGGCTGCGTGGCCCTATTCAATGCTGTCTTCCCCGACAGCATTGAACAGGGTTTCTCCGCAGAATGAGCCCGACATCACAAGCTGACGGGCTCGTTCTGCCGAGAAAAGCCGGAAATAGGCGAGCTCCTGGCCGGAGCTTGTCTATTTCCACCCTCAACTCGCGGTCACGCCCCTTTCTCGCCGCTCGGCGGCTGGGACATTGAATCCCGACCGCCAAGCTCCAGTCGAGCAAAGCGAGAACGGGACAGGGGCACGGCTGTCGAGCTTGCTCGACAGCCGTACCCCTGACATTGAATACCCCCCTATGACTTGACTGAGCGATATAAGATACAAGCCAGGTAGTAGGAATACTAATAGAAGCAACGTGTCAGATCTGTATAATGTCTGTAGTACTGGGATTTGTCACAAACTGACATGAGTGCTTTAACATTTAACCTTTTTTGTTTGATATTCTTATTTGTAGAACTCCTTTATGGTAAAAACATGTGAAAGTTACATTATCACTAATGCACACCAGGGCACCTGAACTTTTACACACCGCTTGTGTGTGACACAGGAATTTATGTAGCTGTAGAAATGGTAAAATGAATATGGTTGTGTAAGAAATAACAAAATGAACACTCTTTTACTTTCCTAACTCCGCAGAAATACCCTCCTTACATTTCATCTTCTATCCCTTTTCTGGGACATGCCATTTCTTTTGGGAAAAGTCCAATCGAATTTTTAGAAAACGCCTATGAAAAGGTGAGTTTGTATGTTTTATTTTTTCACACAAAGGGCAGTATTCAATGTCAAAGTTCTCCGTGCATGGAGAGCGTTTTATTTCGCTCTCCATGCACTCTCCATGTTCCGGAGCCTCCTGCTCCCACTATTCAATGTTTTGAAGACTCGCCGCCACTCGCGGCGAGTCTTAACCCCTGCAGCGGACGAGCGTCCGCGGCAGGGAGCTTTCAGGGAGCCGGGGGACGGAAGCAGCCAGAGAGATTAAAGTCTGCCTGGCTGCTCCAGAGGACTGTGGAGGGGAGCGGGGCTCTCCGGAACCCAGGCAGCACAGGCTGCCCCCCCCTATAGCCAGCGGGGGACCCAGTATTCACTGCACCCGATCGTGCATATTAACGATCGGGTGCAGTGAATATATGAATATCTAATGAGCGGCTCGAGCGCTCCGGCGCCCCCTGCTGGCTGCACTGTGTAAAAAAATAAAAATATTTTTTTTTTTTTTTTTTTATAAATTAAATATATATTCATGTGCTATAAGCACATGAATAAAAATAACATGCCCCTTCACAGAAAAAAAACAACTGTTTTTTTGACACCAAAATTTAAAAAAAAAACCTTTTAGTTTAAAAGTTCACATTCCAGCTCTCCATCAAAAGATGGAGAATTTCTACACGGAGAGAGACGGCGAAAATCACTTAGAAAGACGGAGAATATTTCACATTGAATAGGGTTGCTCGCTTTTGGAGAGCAAAATGCTCCGTCCAAGGCGAACAAAGCACAAATTCTCCACAAAACACGGAGAACTTTTCTCATTGAATACTGCCCAAAGAGATGTATGTGCTACCTTAACCCCTTCAGTGGAGTTTTTTTATGGGGAGCGCTCCCTTAAAAAAAAAAAAAAACACCACTGCCTCCCCACGTCTGGTGAATAGTGTTCTGTCGGATCTGCGAACCAGAATAAACATGCAGCCTCCTAAGCACTAGTTCCATTCAGAGATTGTGTTGGTGTTATGTGTATTGTTCATGCAGTCCTCATATGGATCTAGGGATGGCCATCATTGTCATGTGATTATCCGCCATGGCATGTAACCAGTGCCTCATCATGGCTTGAACTATCAAGTGTGTGTGTGTGTGTGTGTGTGTGTGGAAACAAACATGGGAGCTCTGCTAAAACTCCTGCAAACTCTGTGACATAAGAAACATGAGGAATTCACAGCAGGAGATGGATGCCACCATTGCCAACACAGAGTTGAATAAAAACAAACATTGCCCTCCTATCAGAAACATTAATAGTTGCAAAACATAATTTTCTGATGGCCATGCCTAGTGTTCAATCTAGCACTCTGCACCTTTCAAAGTATGTGCAGTTGCTCTTTCCTGCCTGGGGTGCCGCTGTCTGCTGTGCTGTTTCTAGCAGTCTGTATCTCAAAACTACTACTTTACTAGAAGCCCCACAGCAGACAGCGACACCCTAGGCAGGAAAAAGGAACTGCACATACGCTGGAAGAAGCAGGGTTCTAGAATGAACACTACATGACTAGAGTGATGTTTTGATCATGAATGATGGTTTATCCCCTCTGTTTACCAATGGGATATTTTAGACCTGATTCGGAATTGATTGAATTTGCAATATGTTCGATTATCGAATGACTGTGCATGCATATGAATCATATTGCGCATGTGTTTGAGGGTGGACACCTGCTGTGCCCAGGCGGTTTAAGGGAGGGTGTGTGATGTCATCATAGCCTCGATCAACTGGGCTCTGAGTTGTAAAAGGGTCAGACTTACCTTTGCACAGATTGTGAAAATCAGTCGGTGGTGATGGAATTGCATATGGATGTGCGACATGATAGTGGATTGCAAAACTGTTGCAATTCACTTACAAATGTACACAAGGTGGGTTTTCTTTCTGTCTGGGCAGTGGCTACAAATTTGCAGGTGACCAATCAGGCCCTTTGTACTACACACACAGACTGGATTGGTGCACTTAAATGCAAGTCAAGCCCTGGTGCATTTCAGTGTATTTCTTCAACATCAATCTACTACGTAATACAAAACCATTGGTTTACTGTACAAATTGATTCTATTTTCTGCTTTTCTAGCCATAAATGGGACTCTATTCTAATGCCCACTTTGCACCTATTACTAGATGGGATGTATTGCACTATGCACTACGACACTGAATAATCTCTGCAGCCTGACTATTTTTGTTTCTATGGTTACAGTATGGCCCAGTCTTCAGTTTCACCATGGTGGGAAAAACCTTTACCTACTTAGTCGGTAGTGAATCTGCCGCATTGCTGTTTAACAGCAAGAATGAGGATCTGAATGCAGAAGATGTGTATGCTCGTCTCACCACTCCGGTGTTTGGGAAAGGGGTCGCTTATGATGTGCCTAACCCGGTAAGATTAAAATAGGCATTTCTTATTTTATTTATTTATTTTATTCTTAAACTGTTCACTTTATTTTTAGCGGACCTTTATGAGTTATGGTGTGTACACACGGTTCGATGTGCCTTAAGATGCGATACACGATCGGATCGGGATCGGATCGCAAGGCACATCCGATTTGCATACAATCTTGACTATATAGTGCAGATCTGCACTATATAGTCAAGGCAGCCAAGACTTTCTGGCTTGCGATACATGAACGCGCATCGATTCTGATGCCGATCCGATGTTGACTATATCGTCAAGATTGGAAAGGAAATCGGACCGTGTGTACACACTATTAGATTCACTTTATTTTTTTTGTTGTGATACTTTTAAACATCTTTGAGTTAAAAACATGGTTATGACTTTTAATTTTGTGCAGGTAACAAGATATGCAATACTGTAGAAGTAGGGAAAAAAATCCCCATTTTTGATAAATGTCGTGATCTCAGCGGTGCCTCCAAGCAATGAACATGTCCCAACAGAGACAGGGTTGAAGGGGAAAATTGATCTCTATGCAGTGCTCAGTGTGTCTTGTCCAACAGCTGAGCCATGCTACTGGCATCTGGTAAAATTATCACGCTGATCCTTCTCAGAGCAAGTGTAAATAAATAAATAATAAACATTGGGGGAAATTTACTAAGATGTGTATTCTACTTCACATGTCTTCATTAAGAAATGTCTCTAATAATTTTATCACATAATTTGTGGCAGCATAGTAGGAAGATTGTTTATATTGTACCCATCCTTGACCTTTTTTTTTTATCCCCCTACAGATCTTTTTGGAACAGAAGAAAATGTTTAAAACTGGGCTGAACATCGCTCATTTCAAAACACATGTGCGATTGATTGAAGAGGAGACCCTGGAATACTTCAAACGCTGGGGAGATAGTGGAGTTCAAAGTAAGAGTGATGATTCAACAGTGGTTTCCAGACTGTCCTGAAGGCAACCTGACAGTGGAGGTTTTAAGGATATGTTTGATTCAGATGGTTCAATCAAAATGAATGAGAAACTAACTCAACTGTGTTTAGGCATGGATATACTTAAAAACTGGACTGCTAGAGTGCCTTGAGGATGAACTGTGATAATGTTTATACTATAAAAGTTTTCTATGTGCCATTGGGCATTGTAAATGTTGGGAGCGATGGTGGGGGACTGTTTTACTTGACCATCAGACTGTTTTATGTAATGTTATAAGGTTGATAAGCTTTTGTACTTCTAAATAATTGTCCTTTAAGTTCTCTGTTAGATAGAAGTAAGTTAAAATGCTAATGTCCACCTTGCTTCAGTCCCCTTCTGACATCTCTGTATAAATATTGTTAATGACTGTGCTGATGGGAATGCGGTTATTTGGTCTACAGCATAATGGTCGACAGTCATTAGGTCGACATGGGAAACAGTCGACATGGGTCTATGTCGACATTGAAAAAGGTTGACATGGTTCTAGGTCGACAGGTCATTAGTTTCGACAATGTCTAGGTGGACAGTCAAAAGGTCAACATGGGGTTTTTCACAGTTTTTTTGAGCCGACATGTGCCGACAGGCGGTATTTCATGCCCTACCATCCACTAGGGCGTTTTGAGAGAATAAAATAGTGTGCCGAGCGCTGCGAGGCATAGCGAGCGATTCGAGGGGGATGCGGTGCACTTCAAACTATGTCCATGTCAACTGTGTTGACATTCAGGTAAAAAAAACAGTGAAAAACCCCATGTCGACCTTTTGACTGTTGACATTGTCGAACGAATGACCTGTCGAAATAATGACCTTTCGACCTAGAACCATGTCGACCTAATGACTGTCGACCATCATGCTGTAGACCCAATGATCCCAACCCGTGCTGATGTTATTAGCCCTACTGGGTTGTGTGCTTATTGCTAGCTCCTGTTAGTCCCCAGTGATGCTACTGTATACATGCAAACAACTGAAATGTAACAACCTCCGTATATCTCATCTACCTTTATTGTCTCCCTTCCCTAGTAACTAATAGGAATGATCAATTGCCAATAATACTTAGTAAATAACGTACCCTCTGTTCCAGACCTGTTTGAAGCCTTGTCGGAGCTGATCATCCTTACCGCCAGTCGGTGTCTGCATGGTAAAGAGATCCGCAGCATGCTAAACGAGAGGGTGGCCCAGCTCTACGCTGACCTGGACGGGGGGTTCACTCATGAGGCCTGGCTTCTTCCAGGTTGGCTGCCTTTGCCAAGCTTCAGGTATAATAGAAATAAGTCAGGCTTTCTCAAAATACATATACAGAAAGGAGGCAGCCATTTTGTGGGTTGAAACAGTCTTGATAAAACCTAGTCTATTGATTCGCTCTGAAGTAGGTATATATCTGAGGCATTTCCGGAGACTTTGGTTCTAAGTGAACCAAGATTGCATTGTGACCAGCGCTGGTCAGCCCACAGAATTGGCCACCTCCCATTGGATATTGGTGACTGGAGATCTTCTGTTCCTGAAGACAATCCTGTGTATTTGGTTACTTGTATTGCATTGCTTATTAAACCTGATTGTGCTGTGGGACTCTCGTTGTCGTCCATTTATTGATAACATTCTCCCGTTTCCAGGCGCAGGGACAGAGCGCACAGAGAGATTAAACACATCTTCTACCAAGTGATTCAGAAGCGTAGGCAGTGTGAGGAGAAGGAGGACGACATGCTGCAGACACTGCTAGATGCCACCTACAAGTAGGTTTCTGAGCCAAAAGCTATTCTTTATCTGTGATCTGCTGGTATACCAGTAGCCGTCATGTCTCTGCCAAGATGGCTTCTCCTGGCACCATGCATGAACCTGATGTCCAATACCCAGTTTAAAATCTGTTGGATCATTAGAAGACCTGCTGGTAAATGCAGGTGGAAGAACACAACTATAAGCCGGTGTGTTAGGTCATTTTCCAATCACACTAATAAGCCTGTGTCATACTAGGAGTGATCTAGGTGTTGGACTTAAAAGCATATAACATAATGTAGACAATGGGGTCATCTTGCTGTATGGGCTTAATGGGCAGTTGTTCAAGGGCCTGCCAATTTTGGGGGCCTTCTAGCTGGGACAGATTGGAATGTGGGCATTTGTTTCCAGGAGCTTTTTGGGAATTAGAATTAGAGAATGCTGGCTGGTGCTATCCACCAATCAGAGTCAAGCATTCTGTAGCTGCTTCCCAGCCTGCAGACAGACAGTGAATGGCTATCTGCATGCTGATTGGTGGATGGCTGAAACTATGCACCAATCAGAGTGCTGACAACCATTAACTGTACGGAAGCAAGTGTCGAGATGGACACAAATGGGTGTGGACGGGCCCCCAAATGCATTGCTTTGCCCGGGCATTGTAGGCAATGCTGTTAAGACAGCCCTGGTGGACACCTCCATGTGTTGACAAAAATCGGACATTGATCATGGTGGGAAAAGCCTACATTGAGCGTGCTGGGATGTATAAATGCCACTCATTCCTGTACCTCCTGTATAACCTGTGATTGTGGTATATATCTCACTGATAACACACTGAGGTTTCTATAACAATTTGTACAAGAAAAGCTATCACAGGGCTGGTCAGCGATGGCACTGACATCAATCTCATACTGGTAATGCATGTCCAAAGTAGAGGTTGGCCGGAGGAGTTATTCAACCCGATCCCCAAACCACCATGTTTATCCTACTTGACCACACAGGGGGCCCATTTATTCAGCTGTTGTTCCCACGTATATACCCATATCTCCACATTAGTGTCCTGTGCCTACAATGCAGTATGATGGTGCTCATGTGTCCCCTCCTATCTGATTCACATTGCAGGGACGGCACACCCTTGAATGATGACGAGGTAGCGGGAATGCTCATTGGGTTACTGCTCGCAGGACAGCACACATCGTCCACAACCAGCGCCTGGATGGGCTTCTTCCTTGCTAAAAACAAATCGATTCAAGATCAGTGTGTCGAAGAACAAAAAGCTGTGTGTGGGGAGGATCTCCCACCTCTGAGCTACGACCAGGTTAAAGATAATAATCCTTTATTCCTCTTCCCCAGTGCTTCTGAAACTCTGATCCTCAAGGCTCACCCACAGACCAGGTTTTAGGGATATCGCTGCTTGAACACAGGTGACTTAAATAGCACCTCAGTCGGTACCCAAGCATGGATTTCCTTTAAGTCCCATACACACGGGGCGATTCTAGCCAATATCGCCTGGGATATGTATGTATGGATGTACGGGTCCTAGGGAGCACGTGCCCGCGACTAGCCCTGAAGTGCGACCAGCGGCTTCCCCCGGCAGTGTCTCATTTTCATCAGTGACCATTGCTGGTCACTGATGAAAATGGGACACTGATCATGGTTCTAAATGATGGAAATTGAAAAGCAATACAATTATAGCAGACTGTTTCATATTTACAGCTTAAGGACTTGCAAGTCCTGGACCGCTGCATAAAGGAGACCCTCAGGCTTAGACCCCCTATCATGACGATGATGAGGATGGCCAGGACACCCCAGGTCAGTAGCACCTTCTTTCCTATGTTGTATGTTACACGCCCTTTTTGCTCGCTACCATGGTTACAGTGACTGACGGGTTGCCATATTTGTTGACTGTTTCTTTACAGACTGTTGGAGAATACAGCATTCCCCCCGGGCACCAGGTGTGTGTGTCTCCCACCGTTAACCATCGTCTTAAGGACATTTGGGTGAAAAACACAGAATTCAATCCTGACCGATACCTGCATGAGAATCCAGCGTCCGGGGAGAAGTTTGCATACGTTCCGTTTGGGGCAGGTAATACAATTACTTACGTTGCTCAGCAATTTTTAAACTGATACTTGGTAAACGTGTGGAGAACAATACAAAATCCCAGTCCGAAATGGAACCAATGGTATTAAGCAGTACATAGTGGTATAAGGTGTTCGATGTACCCTTCTGGGGTTCTAGCGAAGTTGGCGCAGGCCATAGTCACATGGCTTCCTTCCCAGGTTAGTACCCAGCACATTGGGGTAAATGTATGAAGCTTGGAGACGTGATATCTATCACCATTAAAGAACATTATGCGCAAGGTGATAATGCTCCAGCCAATCAGATCCTAACTGTCAATTTACATATTGTAGCTGATTGGCTGGTGCAATATCACCTTGCACATAACATTCTCTATGGGGATAGATACCACTTTTCCAACCTTTATACATTTACCCCATTGGGTCATATCATAAGCATATACGGATATAATTTGTGCATGTTTCTTACGGAATGGGATCATTGGGTCGACAGTCATTAGATCGACATGCTGTAAGGTCGACAGGTGTCTAGGTCGACATGGGACAAGGTCGACAGGTGTTTAGGTGGGCACATGCGTTAGGTTGACAGTCAAAAGGTCAACATGGGGTTTTTCACTGTTTTTTTTTTTACCCAAATGTCGACACGGACACTGTTTTAAGTGAAACGCATCCCCTCACATGGCTCGCCATGCTTCGGGCACTATTTGATCTCCCGCCATGCCCTACTGGATGATAGGGCATGAAATGCCACATGTTGGCTAACCCATGTCGACCTAGACACCTGTTGACCTTCCAGGATGTCGACCATCTTTAGGTCAACCCATCAACCGTATCCCGTTTCTTACACAGTCTAATACAGGGGTGGCCAAACCGGTCCTCGAGATCTACCAACGGTCCACGTTTTCCAGATCAACCAAGCTGGTGCACAGCTGTAGACATTACTAACTGTCACATTCCCCAGATCACCTAGCTGGTGCACAGCTGTAGTCATTACTAACTGTCACATTCCCCAGATCACCTAGCTGGTGCACAGCTGTAGTCATTACTAACTGTCACATTCCCCAGATCGCCTAGCTGCTGCACAGCTGTAGTCATTACTAACTGTTACATTTCCCAGATCGCCTAGCTGCTGCACAGCTGTAGTCATTACTAACTGTCACATTCCCCAGATCGCCTAGCTGGTGCACAGCTGTAGTCATTACTAACTGTCACATTTTCAAACCTGCTGCATTCATTCCTACTATAGATCCACAGGTTGCCTGGAAAACATGCACCGTTGGTAGATCTTGAGGACCGGTTTGGCCACCCCTAGTTTAATAGTTACCAATGTTACTGAGGGTAATATGCAATTCCTACAGCGCAGACTACTTTCACTTTCTGTCCTCCCATAAGTAAATACAGAATGTATATTGTGAGGCTTTGACCAAGTCTTTATCTGTTTCAGGTCGGCACCGTTGTATCGGGGAGAACTTTGCTTACGCTCAGATCAAAACCATTTGGTCCACGATGCTGCGCTTGTACGAGTTTGACCTGGTGGATGGATATTTTCCAACAATAAATTATACAACTATGATTCACACCCCCAATAACCCGATCATCCGATACAGGAGGAGGAACCTGAAAATGTAATGCGTATTTGTCTTTTTTACATGGGAACATTGTACATTACTTGGGGAAACTTGAATTTAATTGCTACTGTACATGTTATGTATTTTATAATCTGAATGTGAAATATTAATGTTTATTTTTCTTTTCTCTTTTTTCCCTTTTGAGGGTTTAGATCTGTTTGTAAATATGTTGGATTAAATTTAAGTTTAATTACTGATGTGTGTCAGTGTGATTTTTCTCCCTCGTCTTGCGGAGATATGGACCGTGGTAACATCGTTATGTACAGCTGATGTTTCCGCTCCTCCATTGGCTGCCTCAAGTCAGTTTTTTTTTCTGTCCAATTATCTATTAGCAAACCATGTTCCATAATATGTCCTGATATTCTTACATTGCTCTTAGCGCAATATGGTTATATTATAATTTGTTACAGTAGCTTTTGGCTTGGCTCTGTCAACAGAATTGCCAACATTTATGCCAGAGCTCGACAAATACCAGGGGCTAGGTCACCATGGCAATCAGATTCGGCTTCCTGGCGACCAGACTTGCAAGGTGCACCCTGCCGCCCGGCATTCCCCTGGTCAGGCAGAGTGGTGCACTTGCGGTGATGGCCGGGCAGAGCGGTGGACAACCACCCCGGCTGTTTCAGTGAAGGTCCTCGGCTATTTCGAATTGAGAGCCAATTGGAGCTCGGGGTTTGGCAGCCAATCAAGATTGGTAGTGGTAGCGCCTGATTGGCTGTCAAACCACGAGCTCCAATTGGCTCACGAGCTGCCTCAAGTTTTGAAATAGCCGTGGTCCCACTCTGCCCGGCTGTTGTCGTTACCACACATGGTAACGGTGGGGAGGGGGAGGGACGGAGGGAAGAAGAGAAGGGGTAATCCCCCACCCCCTCCTAAATTCTAGTGCGCATGTACAGGTCTCCAGGAAAATTGTGGCAGACATTATTCCCACTGAGTTTCCTACAAAAAACACCAGCAAAATGGCCACCATAACATTTTTGCTGCTGTTGATGCAAGTCTCCAGAGAGTAAGTACTAAAAACGGTGGTGCAGTGAGGGCCCCCCTGGACCTGTGTTACCCATTATGGATATGACTTTAGTTATTTGCTCCCAGCTTGTAGACTTATTCCTTAATGTGTGACTTGGACAGTAATTTGCCATAAAACGTCATTGTTGAAATTGATGAAATTTATTTCAGTACTTTGACAAAATACCCATAAAATTCAAAACTTCTACCATTACAAAAATAGTTCTCTACATAGGATATCTTTTGCAATGCCAGTAGCAAATATTCGGACGACACAGTCTCGGTTTCAGCCTCCAAGCAAGGCCTCCTGTTCCATAGTACATAAAAGTTCCTTTCACCCTCTTGATAAATACGTATAAGTTAATCATTTAAATTAGAAATCCACAAAATGTACAGGTCATTGACAGCTGATTTAAAAAAAACAAAAATAAAAAACAAAATAAAACAAACACAGAAAGCTGATATACAGAAATGTCAGAATGCTCGATGCGGCTTTGCTACGTCCGATTGTTCTACAGGGCGGATGTTGGTCCCACAACACACACAATACAGATGAGCAGAAGCAGCAGTCTTACAGAAGGCAATTCAAGTATAGCAAGGACATTATCTTCTAATGCCGTGGTGTGTTGTGTTGTTTGCGCTTGACCCTGTAATGAAAATATAATGAAGTAGTTATCTGCAATATATATATATATATGTTGGGATCATTTGGTCTATTGCATTATGGTAGAAAGTCATTAGGTCGAATCCATTAGGTCGACATGCTAAAAGGTCGACATGATTCTAGGTCGACATGGGAAAAGGTCGACATGATTCTAGGTCGAAAGGTCATTAGTTCGACAGGTCATTAGTTCGACAAGGTCATTAGTTCGACATTGTCTATGTCGACATTCACAAGGTCGACATGGGGTTTTTCACTGTTTTTTTACCTGAATGTCAACACAGTCGACATGGACACAGTTTAAAGTGCACTGCATCCCCTCGCATCGCTCGCTATGCGTCGGGCACACCACCACGCCCTAGTGGATGGTAGGGCATGAAATACCGCCTGTCGGCACATGTTGGCTCAAAAAACAGTGAAAAACTCCATGTCGACCTTTTGAATGTCGACATAGACAATGTCGAACTAATGACCTTTCGAACTAGAATCATGTCGACCTTTTCCCATGTCGACCTAGAGTCATGTCGACCTTTTAGCATGTCGACCTAATGGATTCGACCTAATGACTTTCTACCATAATGCAGTAGACCAAATGACCGCATCTCATATATATATATTGGACAATAAAGGCATTTTATTTGCATTAAAAAGTCTGGTGAGTGCCGCCCGCACAGCAACACTATACATTGGATCTTATGGTCCTGGGAGGGCACCTCAGCAGTACTCTTCACAGAAAGTGAGTGCAGGACCAAACACTTGGAATATATATATATATGTGTGTGTGTGTGTGTTTGTACTCCAAGCAGATCACTGGTGCCAGCACTTACCCCCCACTTGGAGAAGAAATGGAGGCGGCACACAGCAGTTGGTGAAGAATAAAAAACCGTTTAATGTACAAGCATAGTTGCAGACAGTAGCAGCTGTAGACCTGACAGCTGTTTCAACTGCTCTCAGGCAGGCCACCTCTGATAAAAACTGCCTGAGAGCAGTTGAAACAGCTGTCAGGTCCACAGCTGCTACTGTCTGCAACTATGCTTGTACATTCAACTGTTTTTTTCTTTCACCAACTGCTGTGTGCCAGCTCCACTCCTTCTCCAAGTGGGCGGGTAAGTGCTATATTACATACATACAAACAAACAAACACTCGCACACAGTATATACACCTACAAACACAGCACACGTATGGATACAGCCAGCAGGCTGCCGACGGGGTTGATCTTTTATGGCATTAGGCCCCATCACTCTCACGCCCATACTGTTGCGATTCATTGAGCTATGACAAAGGGACGTGGCTATATTCATGTCATATTTATCTCCACCTTCACATAACCTGCAATCACAGCCATGAGGGGGCAGGGCTCCAATCGTGGGCCATCAACTCTGTTCATCAGGGGAGGTTTCTGGTTACTCATAAACCCCCCCTTTGTGCACCATTGAACAGAACACCATTTTATTAAAAATGCTGCTATGGTGTGTATGGGATGAATCTGTTAAATGCACTTAGCCTAGCAATAGACTAGACTAGGTAAGGATTAAATATATTTCCTGCATATGTCACATACTGAGACTTATAATACTAGCATACCTACAGCTGACTGCTACAGTCTGATATATGTGGGTACTGTCACTCATTCTCAAATCTGAATTCATCCATGAGTGTTCCTATACCATTGTTTTTTGTTCCATTCCTGCCCTATGGTAACCGGATTCCCGCACACCAAAAAGGTATAATCTCAGTGTCCCATAGGGTAAAGCTTTAATAATACAGCAACATGTGAGCCTGTCCAGCCTGGATGAACAGAACACAAGCGCTAAGCACACACTCACTGTATAGAATAGGCCCATCTAGTTTATGAATGTTCAAAATATTGTTGTATCTATGGGCGTGATCGAACAATGAAGGCCGCAATGATCAGTAGGCGATTTGACCGGACTGCCATGTGAACTGATGAATAATAGAAGTGCTGGTAATTGTATTGTTCCGTGTGTAGCTAAATCCGTTACAGGTATTGTTTACTGAATTATGAAATCAGCCAATCACAGACTATTAATCTAGTGTGTGGCCCACATATGGGCGGAGCTGCACGACAGCAGACATTAGTCCAATCAGAGTGTATGAGCAGACTCACACTATTCACTGTGTGTCTACCCAGCTCTCATGCCTTAGGTCACTACCACCTGCGCTCCCTACTATTCTCGAGTCAGAACAGCGCACAGGTCACATGAGCCCATAAGCCAATCAGACATAGTGGGAGGAGGCCAGTCTGGGATGTTGCCATTGCTACTGAACATACATCCCAACCGTAAAACAGAGCCCACACTGGGAAGCGGAAGGATGATGTTCTATGCATTGGACACTGATGCTATGAGAGACATTGTAGTACCTGACGGAACATTCCCTAGTCGTTTCTGCAAGGCCTCCAGCCGGGTTATATAGTCTGTCAGTGCTCGGTCAGGATCATAATGCTGAAGGTGAGAGCAGGGACTCAAATCAGATGATATATACCTGCGAGGAAAGGATTTGCATTTATTACGAGAACATAAAACATACAATTAGATTTTGCATGTACGCCTAAAGATTATAAATCCTATCAATCTATACTAGAACAATCGTGTACTTGAAATGGCAACATACAGACGTTAATACACATTTTATTGGGTAGCGGAGAAGATTTAGGAGTCACTTTGGACAATCCAATGAAAAGACATTTAGGGCTAACAGACAGATAACGGCAAATTGGGCAAACATTATTAGCATTAAGAATTAAAATACCCAGTATGGGTAAACCGTGTATTCCCGCCCATACGATTCACTTGCATCAGTAGGTTATCCATCATGGTCAGCATGTAACGCATGCACCACAGAAAGCTCACATTATACCCGCCACCGTCTCAGAAGAATGGCCCTTACTCTAGTTCACTCGCAAAGGCAAATTCCTTCTCTAATGGACAAAAGGGGGGGGGGGGGGGGCAGATATAACTTGTGCAGAGAGAATTAGATTTGGGTGGGGTTTTACTTCAAAGTGAGATCTATATTGCAGTGTAAAAATAAAGCAGCCGGTATTTACCCTGCACAGAAACAAAATAATTCACCCAAATCTAATTCTCTCTGCACATGATACATCTGCCCTCCCTCCCACCCCTGCAGTGCACATGGTTTTGCCCATTTGAGAAGGAATTTGCCTATGCAATTGAACCAGAATAGGGGCCAATATGTAATAGGAACAGCGGGATTCCGGACATCTAGGTTGCAGTTAGGGCTCGATTCACCCACAAATGATTTTTATCACCTTCGGTAATAAAAGTCAGTCTACACTGACTTCTATTCTAGCCACAGATAACCGAAAAGAGGACGGGCGCTGTAGTCATGTGACATCAACCGCCCACCCCAAGCAGGCATCGCCACGCCTGCATGTGCAGCGGAACGTCCAGCATTTTTTATGGGGACACCCAAAAAACGCTGGGCGTTCCTCTGCTACAGCCCAGGCCCACCCCGCTACCTCCCCCCCATATTGTGAACGCCAAAGGTGTTAACACAGGGGGTTTGTGCATTGTGCAGACCCCCCGCAATCAAAAACATTACATTATACAGCAAAAGCTGACATTTAAATGATTGTCTATATATCTGCAGCTGAGATTGCCGGAATTGTGCGGACTCCAACCCTATTATATAACCCTGTCAGTGACACAGGAAAGGTTTCAAACCTTCTTAAGTGGACAAGTGAAGAGGTTTCCCATAGCAACCGACTTCTGCTGTAGCTTTCATTTCCCCAATACATTCTATAAAACTACAGCTACTAATTGGTTGTTATGTGCAACTTCTCCACTAGTCCTCTCTAGGAAGATTTATACATCCTGGAAGGCGGACACTTTTGGGCATCATGAGATCCGCGATACCGGTTATGTCATTATAGGCCCAGAAGGGACATCATGGAATCCTCAACAATGAACAACCGTGTATTTAGCATTTCTTTAACGGGGATATAAACAAATACCTATGTTGGGAATTCACAGTGGACTGTGGGGAATCGAAGCCTGACCGTGACCGACATGAAGAAAGTCTCTGCTCCCCATACAAATCGACACTGCCGGCTGGATGATACGGCGAATCCGTCCTCGCCTCGTTACCTAAAACCGATGCAACAATTAATGTAATTGGTTTTTACATGGTTAAATAAAGTAATTCTGTATTTCGGTTTCCCTTCGACCAGAGCATCATGCTACTAGCTCAGTAGTTCCCCTAACCGGATAGACCGACCCGTTCCTTGAAGGGGTGCAATGGCCAGATCTCTTCTACAAAATAAGCGTCTCACCTATGTTCTGTCCAAAGCCATTTCGGTTCACACCCCCTGTGCCGGGACTAGTAGCTCGCTGCCAGCGACGCACCAGAAATCTCATCCTGTATTGAACAATAATATTTTTATGGTTCCAGGGTAAAAATAAAAAAGTATCTTTTAAAAACATTACTATTTTTTCCCATTGATCTGTATAACTATTAATCAAAAGAAGAGGTATACAGTGTGACTGTGCCCAAATATGCTGTTCCCATAGCAGCCAGGCAGATCCCATCATTATTACGATACTAGTACCAATTCCGGTTACCTGGAAATGGCTATTGCCACTCGGGCAGCAGAACGGAAGCGGGTGAAGGCTCTAGAATGCTTAGTGACAACTTCTAGGTCGGTGTAGGATGGGCGGCCCCCCATCCTGGCAATGAGAGCGAGAGTGGCTTCCTCACACTCCTGGAACCCCCCTAGTAACAGCAGCAGGTACTTCTTCTGGTACACCAGGGCTTTCCTGAAGCTTTCGGACCTCAGGTATTTGCCATACACTCTCTGGAAGAAGGAATGCACATTTAGGAAAAAGGCACGCACATATCTTTCTGCACCTAGAACCCTTCAGCCCTACACACATGCGCAATTTCTCGCCATGGTCACATGACTCATAGGCCACAGTCTTTTTGGTCTGACCACCTTTTAGCAACAAATAAAAAAGCCCCTCTCACCTTCAGAGCTACATTCTCTGTGTCCCGTCCTAGATCCCTCTGTATGGCTTCGCTCCGCAGCTCCGCCTTCACTTTGGACAGCTCAGCCTCGGTCTGTTTCAGGGACTTGTGCAGATTCAGCTTCTCTCTGTTCCACGCCTCTCTCTCTGCTGCAAATGCTTCGGTGGTGACTGTATTATCCTGGGCAGACTGGTAAGACTGGTGGAGGAAAGAAAGAAACACCATCTATAACATGCACTGGCAATAAGGATAAAGAGAAACCCCATGACATCACTGAGCAGGATTTGATGATGACATCAGTTGTGGAAGATGTCCTATCATGAATCGGCAAAAAGATGATAGACCAGCCAATGGTCACGCCTGTCTCATCAGCTGAAACCAGCTGAGCCCAGATCGAAGAACACAGAAGATAATACATTTGGCCTAGAGTAGCTGGCACATAACAGTTAACAAATATTGTTTAGCTATGTCCACACTGGGGAATGCATTGTAAAAACAAGTATTGACCGAGAGAGGGATAAAGTACTGACCAATCAGCTTCTGTCATTTTTCAAACTCAGCCTATAACATGACAGTTTGAAGCTGATTGGTTGGTACTTTCTCTCTCTCTGCAATGTTTGATTCATCTTTTACTTAAGGGGCCCTCTGCTCAAACTGCCCAAACATAGGAAACTCACCAGCCTAAGTAACTGTTGGAGGTACAGTACTGCCAACATAAAGACTGACCCTTGCACGCTGCCGTCAGGTACTTACATAGTCTCCAGATGGTCCTTTGGTTCTGTGACGAGACACCTCACCCTCCAGTCTGAGCAAGGCGTTCTGCAGATCGTTCTTCTCCCCGGTCAGTCTGCTGACGTAACCGGTCAGTTCCGCATTCTGAGTCAGCAGCTTCTCGGTGAGCGTGTTGGTCGGTAATCCTGGTGGAAGCACCAAGTTCTGGAGAGATATGAGAAAGTACAATTAGGGCAAAACTAAACTGGAAACCTGTTATGAAGTCTGTAAATGCAAATGTATTACGGATATAACTTAATATAAATTTAATATGTCTTGTTTTTTATTTAATGTTATGCCAAGTTTTGTCTCCCTGTATTGTTTCTTTGTACGGCGCTGCAAAACACTTGTGGCGCCTTATAAATAAAATTATAATAATAATAATTATAATATAATAGATCAATGTGACATATTAGCCATCAGCAGCACAAGTGAGAATACTCATTGCTAAGGATATGTTGGTGACTTATGAACTTCCAGTCCATACTATGCTCATTTTAAGAAGTCTCAGCTGTTTATCTTTAATAAAATTGTGTTAAGAGGTCAATTAAATGCTATCTTTGCTTCATAAGATCTTCCACAACATATTACTTGAGCAGTGATCAGTGACTTATTACCAATTACAATATTATTTGGATTTTTTTGATAGATAGATCGACAGACAGATAGATAGAGCTATAGATAAATAGTAAAACTCCCCTGATGACATCCAGTGAGGACGAAACACACAGGGTCGATACTCTCTACCAGTGACACTTTGACCTTTGACTCTCGTTATGACTGCTGGCTACTGTAGCACTATGAACTATATTTATATTTCCAAACTGTGGACTTTCCTTGTGAATGCTCTGTAACACTCCAGTCTTTGGAGCTCGGGTGCTCTGGGATGGGACTTTTAGAAAGGATTTTCCTCTGTATGAGAACCAAATAAACTTACACCCAGTTGTAATGTCTTGGAGGACCATACAAGTCTTCACAGATAACTGTACTCTGGTACGTATGTGGAAACTCTATGATTTATCCAGCACATTGCACTTTAAAACTGTAGCGCAATCTGTTATTTATTCCTTATTTTCTCTCTATATGATAACTTCCCAAGTACTGTGATGTCACACTGCATGAATATTGGTTGCTGGGAGTCCGGATTTACATATAGATGACCTGGCTTGGGGACCTCGGTAAATAGATACAGTAAGTGCACATTATTTTTGGTACATATGCACCTGTCCATTTCCATTCATGATATTTTCTCACTAGGGGCGGGATGTATAAATATACATCGCCGCCCAGCCGCCACCGCATATGTACTAACATATGCGGCTAGCATCGAGGTGCGGTGACGGAGACCCCCGATACCTGTAATGTGGTGTGCGGGGGTCTCCATCACATCCCGGCGGCTGTCAGTGTCCCCGGCAGTGTCAGCTGTCAGGAGATCGATGGAGGACGGGAGGGGGGGGGGGGGGGTTGCGCGGGCGGCGATAAAAGCCCATAGGCGGACGGTAATGGTACATAGGAAAATGCGGTAAAACCCCCGTTTTACCGCATTTTCTATTTAGTACACCCTGCCCTAGGACAGTGGATTGTAGCTGCAATTATATTTTTTTATCTTTGCTGGGTATTGTCATTTGTAAACTGGAAATGGATACATGGAAGAACCAGTGATCAAGTATCACACAACTGCTACTCCTAGTATGCCATCCCAGTCTGCAATAAGCAATTCCTTAGATATGGATGGGTATTACAGTAAGACAACACATTCATACAAGAAAGTAAAAGCATTGTAGGTAATACAGGTGCAGGAAGGCCTGCAGAATCCATTTAGTGAGAGTCATATGAAGGCGGAGAACACCTCGCAATCACCGGCGTCACCTCACCTGTCCTTGGAGTGACAGCATGGCTACATGCTCAAGCTGAGACAGGACATCTTCAATGCTGTTTTGGGACCAGGCAAATGCACCGTCATCTGCATCCTCAAAAAGTACCCTTTAGGAAAGAACACAGAGCAGGTATAATGCATTATATTTACAGTACCGTGCTCTTTATTGTAGGCTTCAGGATAGTAATATGAAACAAATACAAATAGGTTTGCTGAATTAATGTGGGTGTTACTTTTGGCTGCAATGTGATGTTTGCTCCTGAGTAGTTCGCATCGCAAGCCAAACAAGTATGTGCATGCAGTACTCTGAACTAGATCACATCGCATCTACTTCAAATTGCATGCTGTAGTAGCATATCACATGCGATCTGAACTAGATGCGTTCTCGTACAAAAGCATTAAGCACAAATGTACCGTGTGTGGGCACCTTTAGAACACTAGGTGGCCATACACTACTTCTCACAGCACTGTATGGCCATCCGATCCCCCTTGAGCCATCTGCAGGATTATATTCGTTCTCGCCACTGGGACGGGGTCCGAGTCATAGGTCGGACGTGCAAGCATGCCGGACCTCCGGATCCGATCCAATAGGCATCGGATGGGATTTCAAACTCATGTGATTTTGGCCGATTTCACGGGCCGATCCATCAGAATCGTGTGAGATCGTCCCAAATCGCATAAGTGTATGGGGCCTTTGCTCCCCCCTAAAGGATACACTTTACGGTCTACAGCCATGTGTCTGTTTTCACCAATGTAAGTGCTCGCTCACCTTAGTCCATGATCTCTCTCTGACATATATAAGAACAACCCTTACTCAATGCCAGGGGCTTTATGTCTCACAGACTGATATAATGAACATGGTTTGATGGCAGCCTCAGCAGATTTAGGAAATGAATTAGAACGTGCGCCTCGCGGGCTGGGTAATGACTGTTATTTGGGCCTGTGGCAGGATGGGGTGGGCTGTATTCCCATACACAATTGGTGGAATGATCAGTAGTGCTAAATAACATAGTAATTCTGTACATAACAATAGCTGTATATCACTCTGCGTGATGTTACTTTGTTCTGTTTACACTGAGCTGTTATTTCCTGGGAATGGGGGTGAAGGCTATTGTCAAGGGCTTTATTAATTATCTAATTCAGCTACATAACATTCCAAACCATATATATGGCAAAGAAAACCACACACTCGCCTACGTCTAACCTCTGTATAACACACAGTAACACTATACACCGCTACATGTAATCTAATATGACACGCCAACACATTTAATCTAAATCACACTAATAACTATATTCTAAATATAACACACAAACACTGCATCTAACCTAAATCATACATACTATACACTGATACATCTATAGAGGATGCAAACATTATACGCTATAGTATACACACAAACACTGCATCTAACCTAATTGTACATACTATACACTGATACATCTATAGAGGATGCAAACATTATACGCTACAGTATACACACAAACACTGCATCTAACCTAATAGTACATACTATACACTGATACATCTATAGAGGATGCAAACATTATATGCTACAGTATACACACAAACACTGCATCTAACCTAAATCATACATACTATACACTGATACATCTATAGAGGATGCAAACATTATATGCTACAGTATACACACAAACACTGCATCTAACCTAAATCATACATACTATACACTGATACATCTATAGAGGATGCAAACATTATACGCTATAGTATACACACAAACACTGCATCTAACCTAATTGTACACACTATACACTGATACATCTATAGAGGATGCAAACATTATATGCTACAGTATACACACAAACACTGCATCTAACCTAATTGTACACACTATACACTGATACACCTATAGAGGATGCAAACATTATATGCTACAGTATACACACAAACACTGCATCTAACCTAAATCATACATACTATACACTGATACATCTATAGAGGATGCAAACATTATATGCTACAGTATACACACAAACACTGCATCTAACCTAATTGTACACACTATACACTGATACATCTATAGAGGATGCAAACATTATATGCTACAGTATACACACAAACACTGCATCTAACCTAATAGTACATACTATACACTGATACATCTATAGAGGATGCAAACATTATATGCTACAGTACACACACAAACACTGCATCTAACCTAAATCATACATACTATACACTGATACATCTATAGAGGATGCAAACATTATATGCTACAGTATACACACAAACACTGCATCTAACCTAAATCATACATACTATACACTGATACATCTAAATAGGATGCAAACATTATATGCTACAGTATACACACAAACACTGCATCTAACCTAAATCATACATACTATACACTGATACATCTATAGAGGATGCAAACATTATATGCTACAGTATACACACAAACACTGCATCTAACCTAATAGTACATACTATACACTGATACATCTATAGAGGATGCAAACATTATATGCTACAGTATACACACAAACACAGCATCTAACCTAAATCATACATACTATACACTGATACATCTATAGAGGATGCAAACATTATACGCTACAGTATACACACAAACACTGCATCTAACCTAATAGTACATACTATACACTGATACATCTATAGAGGATGCAAACATTATATGCTACAGTATACACACAAACACTGCATCTAACCTAATAGTACATACTATACACTGATACATCTATAGAGGATGCAAACATTATATGCTACAGTATACACACAAACACTGCATCTAACCTAAATCATACATACTATACACTGATACATCTATAGAGGATGCAAACATTATACGCTACAGTATACACACAAACACTGCATCTAACCTAATAGTACATACTATACACTGATACATCTATAGAGGATGCAAACATTATACGCTACAGTATACACACAAACACTGCATCTAACCTAATTGTACACACTATACACTGATACATCTATAGAGGATGCAAACATTATATGCTATATACCAGTGACGTGCGGTGGGGGCTGTGAGCGGAGAGGCACTTTCACAGCCCCCCCCCCCCCCGGACACACCTGGCTGCCGCCGACACTGGGTGCCCCCCTCCAGCAGCCGCCTGCGCACCCGTCCCCTGCTACCACCTCCGTCCCCACCCGCTGACCCCCCTGCACCTGTCCACAGCAACCAACAACCATCCGCCGCCTCCACCTCCATCCCCGCCAGCCGAAAAAATATATTTACTCACCGGGCAGGGGACTCACAAGGCATACAGGCAGGGAGGGGGGAGCAAACGCGGCACTGTCAGAATCTTAAATGACAGGGGCTGCTGTGATTGGACAGCAGCTGGATTAGCTGTCTAATCACAGCAGCCCCTGTCAATTAGGCACTTCTTGAAGTGCCGCTTTTAGTGTTATTTTGAATGGGCTTTTTTAGCCCACTGTTAAGACCCGCACTAAGCCCCGCCCCCCGCTTCATCCCCTTGCAGTTCTGTGTGGGAGGCACGCTTATCGTGCCTCCCAAGCTAGGTTAATTAATTCAAACTAGTAAAATAATATAAAGAAAATACTTATGACACAGAACATGTGTCATAGGTATATTCTTTGTATTATTTTAAAGCAAAATGACAGGGGAAGCACTGCCTCCCCTGACAGCACGTCCCTGATATACACACAAACACTGCATCTAACCTAATTGTACATACTATACACTGATACATCTAAATAGGATGCAAACATTATATGCTATAATATTATACACACAAACACTGCATCTAACCTAAATCATACATACTATCAGTGGCGTAGCTACGTTTTGGGCGCCCCCCCCCGCCGTTAGGGGGGGGGCACCCCCCGCCACCCTGCCTAGCACCGCACCCGCCGCCCCCCTTCCAAGCACACCCCCCCCCCCCAATCCCCCGCAGCCTTACCTATCTCGCTGGTCCCGGCGGCTCCGTTCTTCTGCTGAGGACCACCACAAAATGGCCGCCCCTATTCAGCAGACAGTTTCAGAGAACTGTGTGCTATATGGGGGCGGCCATTTTGTGGTGGTCCTCAGCAGAAGAACGGAGCTGCTGGGACCAGCTAGATAGGTAAGTCTGCGGGGGATTGGGGGGGGGGGTGTAACTATAGCACCGCAGCCCCCGGCGCCCCCACATGCACAGCGCCCCCCCGCGGTGGCTGCGGTGCTATAGTTACGCCGCTGCATACTATACACTGATACATCTAAATAGGACGCAAACATTATACGCTACAGTATACACACAAACACTGCATCTAACCTAAATCATACATACTATACACTGATACATCTATAGAGGATGCAAACATTATACGCTATAGTATACACACAAACACTGCATCTAACCTAATTGTACATACTATACACTGATACATCTATAGAGGATGCAAACATTATATGCTACAGTATACACACAAACACTGCATCTAACCTAATTGTACATACTATACACTGATACATCTATAGAGGATGCAAACATAATGTATGGCGGTGATGACTAGCCCATTAATAATAATATGCGGTCTCACCTCTGACTGGCCTTGGCTGCCAGCTTTGTCAGTTTGGCGGACACCTGCCGCAGTCTCCGTCTGACGCCATCTAGGCTGAATGATGTCTCATCTGCATCTCTGTCATCCCCCGACACACTCAGAGGATCAGGGCACAGAATATTTGGGGCATCCCCTGCTTGCAGCTGGCCGTCATTTCTGGCTGGGCTCTTGCTTGAAGTCTAGAGAAAGAACACAGGATGTTATACCAATTTAATCGGTCCACCGTGCATTCACACGGAGGGACCGTTTTTAGCATCTACGCATCGCACCTAGCAGTGTGGGCAGGGGGGCGTGGGGTGGCGGCAGGGGGAACAGCTCATGGGAACATGATTCCCATGAAAACGCTGGGCGTTCCCATGGTAATGACCCGGCTACAGGAAACTGACATCAGCAGATGTCAGCTGCCCGCCAAGGGTGCTTGCAGATCTGAGACACCTGTCAGCGAGCGCTGGAGAAATCACTCTACTGTATTGTTCTATGTATTGTATTGCTGCTGAGAACAATAGGATAGCCATGACTAGCCATGGTGAGCCACGACCTAAGGAACAAAGTTGACAGGGGCTCCGACTGTAGGACGGATTCGGTATGAAATCCCGACAGTCATAATCCCGACAGGGTCAAAATACTGACAAGGACAAAATCCCGACATTTAAAATCCCGACAAGGTCAAAATACCGACATATAGAATGTACAGGTGAAACAGACAACATGACTTTGTGTCGACAGATCGCGAGGTCGACATGGGTTTTTTCACAGTTTTTTTGCCCGACTGTCGACACGGTTGACATGGACACAGTTGGAAGAGAACTGCAGCCCCTCGCTTCGCTCGCTATGCTTCGGGCACGGTGCCTCGCTGCGCTCGGCACACTAATTTATTCTCCCACCATGCCCTAGTGGATGGTAGGGCATGAAATACCGCCTGTCGGCACATGTCGGGTCAAAAAACAGTGAAAAAAAAAAACATGTCGACCTCGCGACCTGTCGACACAAAATCATGTTGTCTGTTTCACCTGTACATTCTATATGTCAGTATTTTGACCTTGTCGAGATTTTAAATGTCGGGATTTTGTCCTTGTCGGTATTATGACCCATTCGGGATTTTGACCATCTGGATTTTGACTGCATCCCTGTAGGACAGATTAAATGGGCATTACAGTATGTACATGTCCTATGCATTTACACTCCCCTCATAGTATATACAGATCACTGTGGGGTAGATGAATGAAGCCGTGATAAGGGAGGAGTGAGACGGAGGAGAAGTGGCCCATGGCAGCCAATCAGCTGCTCTGTACAATTTCATATTATGCACATTATAGATGTTACTTCAGTGCTGATTGGCTTCCATGGACCACTTCTCCTCTGGCTCACTTCTCCTCCCTTATCACTGCTTCATACATCTACCTCTGTGTTCTTAATTCTCAGGGGCATAACTGCAGAGGGGAGCCCGGCAGCAGCCATTACATTAGCTGTGAATGGGCAACCACACCTGTAGCTGTCGAAATAGATACCTGCACGCGCTGGAATGGTCACTGCAGTTTTAATAAAGATTCTAAAACAGACAAGTTGTGTTGCCCATATTCTATCATTCACGAGAAAACTTGTTGATGAAAACTTTTTGAATCATGGGTAACGAGTTTCTACTAATTCCATTTCTCAATTATTACTTTGTTTCTATGGGACATATCTCAAGCTAATAAATTATAGCAGGACACATTCCTTATTGCCTAAGAGGCCTAGAAGAAAGCACATTCTAGACATAGTCACTGACGTGTCCTCATACAACTTTGCAGTAGTCACGCCATATCATGTGAGAATCCTTCAAGCGTCAGTGTGCTTTTTTGTTTTTGACGAAAATGCGACTCACGAGGAGACTCTGCTGATTTCTTGGATATGACAATTGCACATCTGTGTGCGACTGAGTCTCTGAGTCTTTACTGGAAGTGCTACAATTTAACAGCCGCAGCTTTTTTCCAATACAAGTTCTGTTCTGCTCCGTATACAGACTCTGTCGCACACAAAATATACAAGAGTCACATATTACATTACTCAGCGCAGTCTCCTAGTGTGTCCTAGTCACACTGCTTTGCGACTAAGATGCATTTTATTTTTCAGGAACAAAAGATACCCGACATTAGCACAGTTGAACGGACCTGGCACTTGGGCCGCATGGCGTTTTATGGCTACAGGTATGAGGACACATCACACAGTGATTAGAGGAATTTTTATTTGAACTTACCGCCATTTCTACACGTTCTCTTCTTTCAGAACCAGTTTCTTTTACCCTTTCATGTGCATTGTTCTGAAGTTTCTGGATGGTTTCCTTGAGCTGCTTCTCCTCTGCCTGGCGCCTTCGGGCCTCAATGTCTCTCTCCTTTATCTGCTGCTGTAGGCCTTCCACCGTGGCCATCAGCTCCTCTAGTTGACTCTCGGCCAGCTTTGCAGCCTCTTGCTCGGCGTCTAACTCTTTCCTAAGGCTTTGCCGCTGCTCCTCCAAGCTCTGTCTCAGCTGAACACACTCCAGTTTATGGCTCTCCACATCGCTCACCAACTGTACAATACGACTATGTTTACTATCTAACTGACCCTGTAGTTCCCTCAGTAAGTCCTCACTCAGATTGTGCACTTCCGATTGTCCATGTCCATCCGAGCCCTGCCCATTTGCCTCTATGCCTTGTTTGCACCCCAGGGCATTAGCCAGTTCACTAGATCGAGTCTTTTCGGCATCCAGATAAGCCTGAAGTTCCGATACTTTGCTCCGCTCTTGGGACAGCTCCGCTTCATGCAGATTCTCCCTGGATGCTATTTGCTCTTGGAGTTCTGTAACCATCTGCTTTTCCTCTTCCAAACGCTTGCTGATCTCCACATTCTTGGCCTTCTGGTCCTCTAAAAGTATTTGGAGATCCTAAGAAAACAAACCAGCTATTAACTTAATATAATAAAATGTTTGCAAACAGATTGAAAGTTTATGGTTTACAAAATAGCAACTTGTAGGCATTATTGAAGATTATTATTATTTATTTATATGGCGCCATAAGGTTTCAGCAGCGCCGAACAATACATAAACGAGGAAACAAATGAAATAAAGAATTACAGGGGGCGTGGCCTGGACGCGCACGAGTGAGGACGTGCAATAACGGAGCTCCGGGGATAAGGGGCTCTAAACACCTAAATTGCCCCTGCACAGCACTCCCCGAGCCTGAGAGCACACGCATAAAGGGCGGAGGTACCACCCGACCCAACTGCGAACGCGCTGCGAGACCTGGGACCGGAGATATCCTGTTCTGCAGGCGGCGGCCTACACAGTACCAGAAGCCGCGGCCTAAATTTGTGGAGGCGGCCGCCGGCGGAGCTCCGGGACACCGCGAAGCGCTGGAACAAGCCGCTAGACGCTGGGACAGCAGCGCTCCCATCCACCAGTGAGTACAGAGTGCCCCTGCACACCCCCCAGAACCTACCCCCTGGCCTGGCACAGAGAAAAATCCAAGTTAGGGAGATAAAAGTGCATCTCTCTCTCTCCTGCTGGGCAGCAGCGGCGGCCATCTTGGTGCAGGCACCCAGGAGATTCAAAAGCAGCATATCTTACCTGCTCTTACTGCTGGACCCCCCACACAGGACTCCCTGGGCAAAACATACCCTAGCAGACCCTGCTTCCCGACCAGCACACCAGCTCCCCCTCCCAGATCGGGCAACGGCAGCCATCTTGGTGCAGGCACCCAGGGGACTCAATACCAGCATACATCACCTACTCATATTGTCGGGAGCTCCACACAAGATCCCCTGGACAAAACACTCCCCAACAGCCCCTGCTTTCTGACCTCAAATACCGGCTACGCAGCTCGCGCTATATGTTGCTGTGTCAGTTACACCTCTCATACATCAGGGCCTCGATGCCTATCTACATGCCCGCCTGAGCACTCCCGGGGACCCGCCGGGGCCATGATTGTCCCTCAAGAGTGATCTGTCTTCAGTCTCCGCTTGGCTAATCCCCACAAGATGAACACTCTATAGCCGTGCTATCCACAACCCTTGACCTTGTAGCCTTCAGTTGATGATGTCTCAAAAAAGCAAGAAGGCCGCTCAGGCAGCAGGGAATTTCTTCGGCTCCAAATCCAAATCCACCCTAAGCACGTCGCAACTTTCAGACTCCCCCACCCGCCCTGAAGCAACGGACGCAGTCATAGACCCACAGATCCGAGCGGTTATGACGGGGCTTCTGGAGGGCGTGCAAAATGCATTCAAACAAGAACTCGCCAAAGCCGTTTCAGAATTCCGTTCAGATCTTACTGCCCTGGGCAACAGAACTGACACCCTAGAGACAAAGGTGGACGACATGTGCCGGTCCCAGGGGCGTATGGATAAGGAACTCGCCAGGCTCCATGATGAGTTGGAGGCCCTCAAAGAACGCCAGGAAGACCAAGAAAATCGGTCCCGACGTAACAACCTACGCATCCGCAACGTCGCGGAATCTGTCATGGGACCCACCCTACCGTCCCTTCTCAAAGACCTGTTCCAAAAAATCCTTCCATCCTTAACAGATGTAGACTGCCTACTGGACCGGGCACACAGAGCCCTTCGGCCAAAACCTCCTACTTCCCAACCCCCAAGAGATGTCATCGTTCGCTTCCATTACTATCAGACGAAAGAGAGAATTCTTGCTGCCACCCGAGACACCCCTACCATACTATTCCAGGGGATGCAACTACAACTCTTTCAAGATCTGGCCCCATCAACTATCCAGAAACGGAGAGACCTACAACCGATCACGAGAATTCTCCGTCAGCACAATGTCCGATACAGATGGGGCTATCCCTTTATGCTTCTGGTATCAGCCAACAATTCAACGCATAACATCAAGAACCTGGCTCAAGGTCAAGAACTGCTGTCTAAACTGAATCTCACCCCGAACCCGCTAGAAGAAGCTGAGGCGAGCAACTCCGCCCCAAGATCCCAGCGACAGTCTCCTCCCCCACCAGAATGGACGAAAGTTGCCCATAGACGAGCAGAGAACAGCGAACCGAATTGAACTGACTGTGCTGATAACACCGCTTTCAGGCTCACGAAGCCGACCCGTCATGGGTGAGATCTATCCTTACTGTTGTTTAATTCAATGCTTTTCTTTTTCAGTATTGATATAAGTTTTACAGACGTTCATCTATATACAAAGACTGACTTTATCTGTATAAGTTACCTGAGAACGGGACGTGATTGGCCCGGGCGGTCCTAGGCTCAGGACTGCCATTCTCTTGTTGTTCCACCACCCCCCATACTCCCTTACATAAAAGTTCACCATGTATGTTGAATTGTACTTTGATATAGCGGCCCCTGATTGGGACCCTTCTTTTCAGGGACTTTGCCCCTTTGGGCTCTCTAATTCCCCTTTCTTTCGAACTCTCCTTCTTGCTCTCTTGCCCATTCTCTCTGTGTCTTTCCCCCCCTCCCGCCTCTCCCCCCCTGCCCTCCCCTTTCCCCTGGGGTGGCCTCCACCCTCTGACGGGCTCATCTTTATAGAACACCAACATACTTAACAATGGCCCTTAAATTTCTATCCATAAATGTTAATGGATTGAACTTCCCTAGAAAACGAACGACTCTCCTGGGAGCTTGCAGAAGGGAGAAAGCATCTGTTGTTTTTCTGCAAGAAACACACCTTACAGGTAGCCACTCTCAGCTAAGGGGTCGTTCCTTCTCTAACACCTTTTTTGCATCAGCGGATTGCAAAAAACGTGGAGTCGCCATTTTATTACGCAATGATGTACCCTTTACCCTGATTAAAACAATAACTGACCCAGAAGGCAGGTTCCTCATCCTCATAGGAAACATCAGGTCGTTGACGGTGACCTTGGTCTCACTCTATGCTCCCAATCAGGATCAATCCCAGTTTTTTGATACCTTCTTTAAAAGATTGAACAAGGTAGCTCAAGGCCACATCATTATTGGAGGGGATTTCAATACCGTCATAGACCCATTGCTAGACAAAACCCACTCCTTCTCCCGCACCCAAACAGCTGAGGTCACCAGGTCCACACGCACCCTCACTGCCGCTTTGAAACACTATGGGTTACGTGACTCCTGGCGACTATCGCACCCACACACTAAAGATTTCACCCACTTCTCAGCCCCCCACCAACAGTACTCCAGAATTGACATGCTCCTCATTTCCTCCTCTCTTATACCACAGGCTAGAGAAGCAGGTATAGTACCGTTCTCTTGGACAGATCATGCAGGTACCCACTTCGAGCTTACCCTTTACGACCGCCCCCCAGGCGCACATAGATGGAGACTAGACGATTCCTTATTAACCCACCCCTCCTCCCTGAAGGAGGTCAAATTAGCCATCACCAATTACTTTAAAGAAAACTCCACTCCAGAGACCCCTGTGGGCATTGTCTGGGAGGCCCATAAAGCGACGATCAGAGGCGTGATAATATCTAAGGTGTCTTCCATTCGGAAGAAATGGGCCTCACAGATACAAGTGTTAGAACTACAGCTGACTACTTTACTGGACCAACACAAAAGCACCCCTTCCCCCGACCTTTTGTCCCAGATTGAAGCCGTTAGGGGCCAATTAAACACACTCCTGTCCCAACGAGCGGCTAATATCCTCGTAAAACTTAGGCAACGTTTTTATGATAAAGCGGATAAAATCGACTCGCTATTAGCTAATAAACTTAGGCGTCAGCAGGCTGCCAGGATGATTGAAAAGATACACTCCACAACATTAGGAACTCATACATATGACCCCAAGGAAATAGCAAAGGAATTCCGAATTTTTTATGATTCCCTCTACAATTTGAAGACCCCCCCCTCCACACACACCCCCGACCGAGACGAGCTACCCACGTATCTTACAGACACCCCCCTCCCGTCCCTGTCAGAGGTGCAACTCGAATCCCTGAATGGGAAAATAACGGAAGAAGAAGTTATCACTGCAATTCGCTCTATGCGATCTCACGCGGCCCCAGGCCCGGACGGCTTTACGGCCACTTACTACAAACGCTTTGCAAAAGAACTATCCCCACATCTCGCGACCCTATTTAATAACATACTTGAAGGCGCGTCCTTTCCCCTTGAGACAACCCTGGCGGATATAGTGGTGATCCCCAAAGCGGGCAAAGACCCAACTAACTGCGCGAACTATAGACCGATCTCGCTGCTAAACGTTGACTTAAAACTTTATGCAAAAGTTCTAGCCGGGCGCTTGGCGATGTTACTCCCATCCCTCGTCCATCCAGACCAAGTAGGCTTCATTCCCGGACGCCAGGCATCGGATAACACGAGACGGGCGATTGATCTCATCCATGTCATCCAAAAACAGAAAAATCCCGCCCTGCTGCTATCCCTAGACGCAGAAAAGGCATTCGACCGTATATCGTGGTCGTTTGCCTTCGCAGTTTTGGAAAGGGTGGGCATCAAGGGACCCTTCTTAGAGGGGATCAAAGCCCTATACCGCACACCGACCGCCCGGGTTGTAGTCAACGGGACAAGCTCCGACCGCTTTAATATAACCAACGGCACCCGACAGGGATGCCCCCTATCCCCACTGATCTTCGCCCTTGTTATGGAGCCTTTGGCGGCAAGGATACGCAATAACCCAACCATACACGGCATTAAAACTGGCTCCTCAGAGCACAAAATAGCACTATATGCAGATGACGTACTTTTGACCCTCTCTGACCCAAAGAATTCCGTCCCCTCCCTACTATCCGAAATACAACAATATTCCCAACATTCAGGTTACAAAATAAACGTACAGAAAACTGAGGTCCTCGACTTCCATGTTCCTGGACCCCTGAAAACGGACTTAGTGACCCTATTACCATGCAACTGGAACAAAAAAAAGGTCAAATACCTAGGCATATATCTAACTCACCATTATCACCAACTCTTTCAGGCTAACTTCCCAAGGCTGTTGGACTCAATAAAAACAGACCTCTCTACCTGGTCCTCTTATTTCATCTCGTGGATAGGCAGAATAAATTCAATTAAAATGAACATTCTCCCGCGCCTGCTTTACCTCTTTCAGACCCTCCCTATATACATTCCCCCCTACGTATTCAAAACATTACAATATCAAGCATCCCAATTTATATGGGACAAAAAGCGCCCACGCATACGACTAAAATTACTGCAAAAACCCTCCTGCCAGGGTGGACTGGGGATCCCAGATTTCAGGCGATACTATTACGCCTCGAGCCTGTCCCAGTCGGTGCAGTGGTGCAACCCATGGGGTACATGTAAGGTCTGGGTGAACATTGAATCCGAGGACATAGGTCTGTCCACAATGTCGTCCCTTCTCTGGCTACCTAGACCGAAACGCCCACGCTCAGTTGTCTCACACCCGGTAATTTCTCGTGCCCTTGTGGTTTGGGATAGAGTGAATAAAACGCACAATTTAGCCCCGCTCCCTTCCCCACTGATACCACTCTGTCATAACCCGGTTTTCCCTCCCGGCTTGGGTCGCTCCACCCTGTCCAACTGGTTGAAAGAGGGCATCTTCTACTTAAACGATATAACAGATACCACAACTTTTCCTCAGTTCTCTGATATTCGGGGGGGCTCGGCGATTCCCAACACAGATTTCTTTCGCTACCTTCAGGTCCGCCACTTCCACTCTAAAATCCTATCCACCCTAACAGCCAGGCCTCTGACGTCATTCGAATACATCTGTTGGAAACGCAATACATCTAGGGGACTAATTTCTGCGATCTACTCCTTGTTGGACACTCACACTTCCTCGTCTAGGGCCCAACACGAACTAGCTTGGGAAAGAGACCTTGGCTCATCCCTGGACGATGAGGACTGGGAGGAAATACGCGACAACGCGGCCTCTAGCTCGATCTGTGTTAAAATCAAAGAAAACACATACAAACTTTTATATCGCTGGTATTACGTTCCCTCTAGACTACATAAGATGTTCCCTGATGTGTCCGACAGATGTTGGCGAGGGTGCCCTGCGGAAGGTAACTTTCTCCACATTTGGTGGACTTGCCCGAAAATTGCTGGAGTGTGGAGGGAAGTGGTGGACCTGCTGACAACCCTGCTGGGAGTGGCTGTGCCAGCCGACCCTAAGTATTTTTTACTCCCACTAAAACCCCCGGTACTTAACTCACACCAACACAAGTTATTAAGACATATCTCCTCGGCTGTAACTTGTCAAATCGCAGCCGATTGGAGGAAACCCACTGTGGCCCCTCTGCAGGCAATGCTCTCACGGATATGGTACGTCTACAAGATGGAGTTTATCACAGCTAACATACGTCACTCACTCAAATCTTTTCACAAGGTTTGGTCCCCATGGCTGTCCCAACAGAACTCGTCACCCCCATTCGATCCCCCATGATGGAGACCGCCCCACACCCCTCCACCCTCCCTATCCCCACCTCAGCTCCCCCCCAGACTCTCCCTTCTTCTCCCCCTTCTTTTCTTCTTCTTTTACGGACGTTCTCCCCACCTACAAAAAGCTACTGCGGGGTCTTCATAAGAATACCTCGCAATAATATATAGAGACGTGGAGACCTCCCATTCTGCTAGAAACTTTCCGCTTCTTCTCTCTTTCTCTCTTCACTCAGTGCTCTGTTCTCTACTTATAGTCAGACTATAGAGAAGAAAGAACAATATTGTAAAATTTGGCAAATTGTGATACTTGATATCTAGATAATCTTGTATAACAGCTGGACTGTGATCATCTCTGTACCATCACCTTTGCCTAATAAAAAACGTTATAAAAAAAAAAAAGAAATAAAGAATTACAGTCCAAGATAATTTAGGACAAGTACATGGTAAATAAAGATAGTTCTGTCAGGGGACAGGACATTGAAGCAATTATTAGGGTGGCAGAGATCTATAACTTCTAAGAAAAGCACATGAGGAGAGAGGGCCCTGCTCGTGAGAGGGTCAGACAGACAGAGGTGACACAGAGGGGTAGAAGTGAGCATAAATAGAAGGTTAGGATGAGAGATGCTGGGTTTAATGAAGAAGTGGGTCTTGAGAGCTTGTTCAAAAGTTTTGTAGGGAGGTGGAGACTACGAATGGGAGGGGAAGAGAGTTCCAGAGATAAGGAGCACAATGGGCAAAATCTGGGAGGTGGGAATGGGTGGAAGTCACCAGTTGGCAGGAGTGGCGGCATACATTTGTGGAGTGAAGAGAGCGGTCAGGAGTGTAAAGAGAGAGAGCAGGTCAGATACGAATATAGTGTTCATTCTAGCACCTGCATCTTTTAAAACCTGTGCAGTTCCTCTTCTCTGTCTGCGTCATTGCTCTCTGCTGACGTGCTTCTAGCACAGATCTGGTCTGAAGATCAGTGCTGAAATACAGACCACACTGTGCTAGAAGCACCACAGCAGGCAGCGACACCCCAGGCAGGGAAGAGGAACTGCATGGGTTTTGAAAGATGCAGGGAGCTGGAATGAACACTTATAAGATTCCTTGATTTATAGATGATAAATGGTTATTAGCTAGTTTCATACAGTATAATCCCTTAACAAATTTACTTAAATTTGACTTAAATTTAATCAATTTGCTTTGAAAATCTATAAAAGAATCCACCCAGGCAGGACTTTTGCTAACTGCGGCACTGCGATGTGTTCCTCCTGAGTCAGTCTCACACACTACTGCTGGGATGATGCATGCAGTGCTATATGTTGAAACTGCGCAGGCTGCTACAGCACCAATCGTAAGGCGATTGCATGTGAAGAAGATTTTGGTGATGCTGCACCCACGCAGAACGCTGCGAGTACATGAAAGTTGCTGTGAAACTACAGTATATATACTTTAGATTAGAAAACCTTTTACAACCAATATTACTCTTATGAATGTATATTAATTTACTCAAGGTGTGCTCAGAGGGTCACAATGATTCCACCTGCAGGTATGTGTACATTTTTGCCGAGTAATCATTTATGTTTTTAAATATTTATACAACAAACAGTTTTTGAGATAATCTAACTGTCAGAAGTTGGCCTTGTGGCTGCCTGTGGTCACCATGGGGACACACAGATCTCAGGTGAGAAAATCCGGAGTAGGAGGTTGGATTCTTGAATATGCTGCAACAGGAACAGGAGAGGTTTCATTTTACCTGTTGCATGCTACTGAGTTATTTGGCGTTTTGATATGTACTCAAGAGATATCGGTCTAACTTAATGGTTACTGAGATCATATACTGTTACACTACTTATACCATTGGTAGGTAGAAATCACTGCATAAAAAACCCCCCAAAAAACTATAAATATGGATATCCCGGGTATACTTACTGTGGATATCTTATTATTATTCTTTGAAACAGGGGTGGACTAGGGCTATAATTTGGCACCGGCATTTGTTGCGCACAGGACAATGGGGGCATAGTCATGGCTCACAGGGTGTGCCGGGAGTTATGGGGGCGTGGCCATCTAAGCATACCAGCAGGGAGGTGGAGCCAGTTGGCCAGTAATTCACACTGGATGACCAGCTGATCTGACCAGTATAGGCAGTTGCCATGATTTCTATGGAACCTATTTTTAGAAAAACAGGCCGAGCAATATACTGTTTAAAGCTCTTACTTGAATTACATCTTAATTTTACGCCTGTGTTACAAGTTTCTGCGTCATACTATAGTTCCTTATTGTGAGTGCTCCAACAAAGATTAATCTGCCAAAACTATGCCCCTGCTCTTGCCACAACAGTCTTCCTGCATGCTCTGGAGCTGCATTCAGTATTAAGTGCTACTTACTGCGGTGCCGGAGCAGGTACAGCAAATGGAACAGAACGCACAAGTGTTGCATCCCCAACATCTCAGTTGGGCTTGGAGAGGCCAATCCCACGATTGAAAAACTGTCAATGCTGGGATTGGCCTCCTGACACTAGGAACCGCTTAGAAGTAGGTGGTGGAGCGGGTGGGCGGGGGGAGTGCCACAAGCAGAGCACAGGGCCGGCGGAGGCATCAGGAGCAAATAGGTGGGGGGTGGGGCCAGTGCTTGGATGCTGCGCATCCACACAGCATGTTTTTAGGGCAGCGCCTGAACCGAGCACTGCTCATGCTCAGTGCTACCTGGCAGAAAGGGACGAAATGCGCATGTGCATTATAATCTCAAAATCCCAGGATTGGAGGCTCGAATCCTGGGATTAAAATCACAGCCAAAAATCCTTGGATCCCGCTGATCTTGGGATTGGCATCCCGAGTCGGACATTACAAAGATGTTGGCAGAAAAAAAAAAATAAAGTGAAGAAAATTGCAGTTGCAGCTGAAAGAAATGTGCTCGGCAACTTAGGGGGGGGGGGGGGGGTACACACCAGAACGATTAGGGCTCAATTCCATCAATCTGGATCCAATTCCGACCGATTGGATGCAGATTGGGCATGTTTAGGTCCAATTCCCATCCGATTCCAATCCGATGCGCGTCCCCGCTGTCGTTTGGTCGTTTTACAGATCCTACCTGCTGCAGTGAGGATCTGTAAAAGATCCATTCAACTGGATACAGACTCAGATCGGATTGGAATCAGATTGGATGCAGATCGTTAGCAGATTGTGTGCTCCAACAGATCGTGCGAGCATTACACAATCTGCTAACAATCTACTAACAATCAGGATCGTTCTGGTGTGTACCAGGCCTTAGTGCACTGAATAGAATTGTATGTGTTTGAGGGCAGGGGTGGGGTATAGGGGAGGAGGAGCCTGTGCTGTGTCAGGCTGTAATTTATTACCCTCACTCCTCCAGCACCACCTATACCCAGTGTTTTGCCAGTATCCTTAATGGATGAAAGAAATAAAAAGTGTTTACCATCACTGCCTCCACGGAAACCACCCATTACAGTAATCTCTGTGCACACTGGCAATAGTTAATAATTCAAGTAGATGGGTGTACTGGTAACCATATGAGGAAACCCTCATACACGGGACGCCTCACCTCCAGCTCTTCCTTTTGTCGCTGCTCATTACGTTCCCTCTTTGTCTTCTCCTTCTCCAGAGACCACTGGAACTCTCTGCTCTTCTTTTGTTCATTTGCTAGCGCGTCGCTAATGCTTTCCAGTTCCTCTCGTTTCTTCTTGGTTTCCAACCTGATATAGAGCCAGTATACAGCAAGTTATAATACAATTCTAAATGATTCATAGAAAACAAGTGTTCTAGAAGATGCTAGCCCCTCAATAGCGTGTGGTCTACAAAGAGATCCATCACTGGGGAACATGATTCATGCTATAGACGGCATAAACTATATGGTCTGCACTATACAGGGGGATACACTACGGTCTGCACTATACAGGGGGATACACTATGGTCTGCACTATACAGGGGGGATACACTATGGTCTGCACTATACAGGGGGATACACTATGGTCTGCACTATACAGGGGATACACTATGGTCTGCACTATACAGGGGGATACACTATGGTCTGCACTATACAGGGGGGATACACTATGGTCTGCACTATACAGGGGGATACACTATGGTCTGCACTATACAGGGGGATACACTATGGTCTGCACTATACAGGGGGATACACTATGGTCTGCACTATACAGGGGGATACACTATGGTCTGCACTATACAGGGGATACACTATGGTCTGCACTATACAGGGGGGATACACTATGGTCTGCACTATACAGGGGATACACTATGGTCTGCACTATACAGGGGGATACACTATGGTCTGCACTATACAGGGGATACACTATGGTCTGCACTATACAGGGGGATACACTATGGTCTGCACTATACAGGGGGGATACACTATGGTCTGCACTATACAGGGGGATACACTATGGTCTGCACTATACAGGGGATACACTATGGTCTGCACTATACAGGGGGGATACACTATGGTCTGCACTATACAGGGGGGATACACTATGGTCTGCACTATACAGGGGGATACACTATGGTCTGCACTATACAGGGGGATACACTATGGTCTGCACTATACAGGGGATACACTATGGTCTGCACTATACAGGGGATACACTATGGTCTGCACTATACAGGGGATACACTATGGTCTGCACTATACAGGGGATACACTACGGTCTGCACTATACAGGGGATACACTACGGTCTGCACTATACAGGGGATACACTATGGTCTGCACTATACAGGGGGGATACACTATGGTCTGCACTATACAGGGGGGATACACTATGGTCTGCACTATACAGGGGATACACTACGGTCTGCACTATACAGGGTGATACACTACGGTCTGCACTATACAGGGGGATACACTATGGTCTGCACTATACAGGGGGGATACTCTATGATCTGCACTATACAGGGGGATACACTATGGTCTGCACTATACAGGGGATACACTATGGTCTGCACTATACAGGGGGATACACTATGGTCTGCACTATACAGGGGGATACACTATGGTCTGCACTATACAGGGGGATACACTATGGTCTGCACTATACAGTGGGATACACTATGGTCTGCACTATACAGTGGGATACACTATGGTCTGCACTATACAGTGGGATACACTATGGTCTGCACTATACAGGGGATACACTATGGTCTGCACTATACAGGGGATACACTATGGTCTGCACTATACAGGGGATACACTATGGTCTGCACTATACAGGGGATACACTATGGTCTGCACTATACAGGGGGATACACTATGGTCTGCACTATACAGGGGGATACACTATGGTCTGCACTATACAGGGCATACACTACGGTCTGCACTATACAGGGGGATACACTACGGCCTGCACTATACAGGGGATACACTACGGTCTGCACTATACAGGGGATACACTATGATCTGCACTATACACGTGATACACTATGGTCTGCACTATACAGGTGATACACTACGGTCTGCACTATACAGGAGATACACTACAGTCTGCACTATACAGGGGATACACTATGGCCTGCACTATACAGGGGGGGTGCACTATGGCCTGCACTATACAGGGGATACACTATGGCCTGCACTATACAGGGGATACACTATGGTCTGCACTATACAGGGGGATACACTATGTTCTGCACTATACAGGGGGATACACTATGGCCTGCACTATACAGGGGATACAGTACACAGGTCTATGCAATGAGGAGTAAATCACCTGACGGACTCTAGTTCTATAAAGTGCTTGTGCTGCAGCTTGAGTGCAGACTCCAGCTCCATCTTGGTTAGTGCGAGTTCGTTCTTGACTTCGGCTGATAGGAGCCTCTCTGAGCCCAGCTGTTCCTGCAGCTCCACAGCTTGTGCGCTCACACTGCTCAGCTGTGAGTGAATTTCCTGCACGTGTGAGGGCTGATTCTGCTGAAGGTACTGTGCGCCCCCTGCTGGAAGAGCAGTACATAAATAAGTATGGTTGCAGTGATCATATGATGGCAGTTTATTACATTACATACATTGTAGGCTGTAGACAAACACTACCTGATACATTTTGATACATTTGTTGTTTTTATGAAAAGCCGCACACACTAGGCGACCCTGCCGACACCGAAATATCGGCGATGTTCACCCAGCGGGGGTGGCAGCATTGGCAAGTGCTTACACACTTGGTGATGCAGGGTCCGAGTGATTGAGGGGGAGTGATGACCGTAGTTAACGAGGACGTATGAGAACATGCGTTGGAGCGTGAATCGTTAACGCTATTGAGTGTAGATATTAGAAGATAAAGTGAAAGATATCTTTGACTTTATCTTCTAGAGTGTATGGGGCTGAACTCTCTTAAATGTTTACAACTTTCAGGGAAAAAAAGTGTGGGCAGGAGAAGGGGAACACAGCAGATATGGAAGTAAGGAATACAGGGGAGTACCAAAATAGATGGGAAACAATAACACCGGAACCACTACAAGTCATGTATAAAATATTACGTACAGGGATGGGACAAAAAAAAAAAAAAAATCACATACACACCCCATATAACTGGTAATGTCGGCATCTCGGTCTCGCAGCCCCAAATTTGAATCAGAACACCCAAAAGAAGAAAAAAAACAAGCTACCTGCAGAGTTTGCATGAAACATTGGACTGATTTCAGCTCCACTCTGGACATGTGTCAGCTGGGCCCGGAGATCCTGAATCTCAAGTAACAGACTCCGCCGGTCAGCATTCTGTATGCAGTCGATGGCATTAATCTGCTCCATCCCCTGTAAGGAAAGGAACATCCTCAACCAGAGGTCACCGGATGTGCCAAACAGTAATACCGCTTTCAGGCATGCCACCCTGCAATTACCCAGGTATTTTGAGCCCCGGGTCATTTTGCCGGGTCTAATCTGACCCCCTTTCACACTGAGCAAATTACCCGGTAAAAAAAATTCAACCCAGTAATTTGCTGAATAACGCAGATTTTTTCAGTGTGAAAGGGTCAATCCCAGGTCTTAAATCCCGGGTCAGTGACCTGGGTTGACCCTTTCACACCGATGAAATACCCGTGTTATTCAGCAAATTGCCGGGTTGACATTTTGAACCCGGTAACTGGATGTCCGATGTGAAAGGGGTATAAAGAGACACAAGGTAAAGTATTATAGACATTTAAATCCCCCCCAACAATAATATAACCAATTCATAAGATAATTTAAAAAGATGGTTATTCAAAACACAGATCTATTTAATCTATCAATCAGGGCTGGCCACGTGGCTAGGACAGTACACCGTCACACAGGGGTCCTAAGCCAAGGTCAGGGGGGACCCAGGCCTCCCCCGTGCTGCAGATGGACCACTAGATGGCCAAATATTATTAGATCCAGCCATTCATTCCATGGAGCCGAGCAGCTGGATCGCTTCCGGCAGCAGTGGTTCCGGTAACTGTAATGCACACCGGTGGGTAGTAGCAGTCATCTCTCAACCACTCCTAAGTGCTCTCATGGCCATATCCTTGTAGTAAGTGTAGTCACAGATTACTTCCATGGCTGGATGATCATTTGCTAGAGACAGGTATAACAACTGCAGGGATTCCAAGCGAAGTCTTCCAACGGTGACCACAAACACCATAACATGTTATACAGAGACTCGCAAATCAATTGACAGTGACGACAAACCGCCCCTGAAAAATAAAGATCACATTCTGGTATACGTCGGAGCAGCCAATCACCTGCTCCTGTAGCCGGTGCTGCATCTGGTTCAGTAGCGCCGGTGCATTGCAGTTGCCCAGCGCGGTCAGCTGCGTATTGAAAGCAGACATCAGCACATCCTGCTCCCTGCAGAACACCTCCTGTATCGCCCCCAGCAGCTCCCCTCTCCAATCCGGCGTCAGGTCATGAAAATCTGTCCGTCTCTGAAATACAGATCAATCACAATAGTTAAACTATTGATATGAAGGGAAGAGTAATGGTGTGTACACACGGTCAGATGTGCCTTAAGATACGATCCACGATCCGAATCAGATCGCAAGGCACATCCGATTTGCATACAAGTCTGACTATATAGTGCAGATCTGCACTATATGTTCAAGGCAGACAAGACTTTCTGCCTTGCGATACGTGAACGCGCATCGGGATCGGAATCGCGATCGCAAGGGTTAAAACCCTTGCGATCTGCATCCGATTCGATGTTGACTATATCGTCAACATTGGAAGGCAAATAGTACCGTGTACACACCATAACATACATAGTAACATAGTACTTAAGGCTGAAAAGACGTTAGTCCATCGAGTTCAACCTATCGGACTTGTAACTACTGACTTGAGTAAGTCATATCTATAGGATTCCCTTAGTAGTCAAAAAATTATCCAGTTTTGATTTAAATTCACTAACAGAAGTTGCTGTAACCACCCCCACTGGCAATGAGTTCCTGAATGTTACTGCTCTAATGGTGAAGAATCCTCTTCTTAATTCAGTATGGAATTTATTTTCCTCAATCCTCAGTACATGCCCGCATGTCCTAAGTATAGGCCTGTTAGTGACCAATCATCTCCCAGTTCCATATGATTCCCAATCCTGTATTTGAACATACTAATCATATCACCTATTTAGCCTGGTTAACGTATAAATGTATTCTAGTGATTTGAGACCTGTTACTAGCTTAGTCGCCCTTCTCTGTACCTGTTCCAATTCATTTATGTCCTTTTTAAGGTGCGGTGCCCAGAACTGAACACAATATTCCAAATGTCGTCTTACCAATGCCTTGTAAAGAGGCACTATCACATTGGCATCCCTTGAATCCATTCACCTGTTAATGCATGCCAGTGTCCGGTTTGCTTTTCCTGCTGCACTTGAGCAGTATGCACTATTACCCAATTTATCATCTATGATGACCCCCAAGTCCTTCTCTACAGCAGAATACCCTTTAATAACTCCATTTAGCCTATAAGTAGCTTGTTCATATTTGTTACCATAATGAATTACTTAAAATTTTTCAACGTTAAACTGCATTTTCCACTTTTCCGCCCACCTTTCCAGTTTATTTAAGTCACTTTGTAGTGTTTCCACATCCTCTCCTGAGTTAATTTACTTACTCAACTTCGTGTCATCTGCAAATATTGCAATTGGGGCCAGATGCACTAATCTTTAAAAGTGAAAAAATGGAGAGTGATAATCAACCAGCCAATCAGCTCCTACCTGCCATGTCACAGGTTGTGTTTGAAAAAGGTCAGGCAGGAGCTGATTGGCTGGCTGTTTATCACTCTCCATCTTATCACTTTTGAAGCTTAGTGCATCTGGCCCTATCTCACTTCTTAATGGATATATTAAACAAGGTGGGTCCCAACATTGAACAATGCGGGACGCCATTTTGGACCTTACCCCAGCTGGAATGTATGCCATTTACTACCACTCTCTGTCCCCGATTGTGCAACCAGTTTTTAATCCAATTACAAATTTTATCTCCTAACCCTACATTACCTAGTTTCAGGCATGAGGATGGACATAAGCAACAACTGCTCAGGTGGCGCAATCCCCAGGAAGACGTGAACATCAAACTGTTTTGTGCACCAACCTCAGACTCCTTGTGAACCTGGATTTTCCTGATCAAGGCTTTCAGGGAAGCAATGGTCTCTAGTAAAGCTTTTCTTTCCTGATGCCAGGACTGTGCGCTCACAGGGATAGAGGTCTCTTTATCGGGGCTGGCGGCTTCGGTCAGCGACAAAACTTGCATTCCCTCCTGATGGACAGCCCTTAACAAGTCCTGTAACCAAGGTTGACATTTAGTAAGAGTGCCAGAATCATAGATATGAGCGGGAACATTGCTTTCTCCTAGTGACTAGTACCTTGATCTGGTTGGGAATTAACTCTGTTGGAATGTCGCCCTCTGCTGTCAGCCCTGGGAGCTGCTCAAAGCTCTGTGCATCGTATGTTCCCTGGCTCCAATCGCACTCTGACCCCACAGAAATAAATACAAAAATAAGGAAAAACCAGTTTAAATGAAAATATTAGATCAGACGTAGTCACTCACTCTTTACAGGCTTCTTTACGTGCATTTTTTGGCATGGGTTGAATGTGTAAAACAGACCAGCGGTGTGTACAAATATAAGCTCTGTCTTGAATCTTCACGGTCAGCTATGAAAATATATTACTAAGACTCCTCCCTCCTCCTACACAGTACCCCAGAGACTCTCAGTGCAGCTTTCCAGAGGCTGCAGGAGATTGCAGTTTTTGCTTGATTCTCCTGCTCGCCACCCCCCGCCACCACCATTTAGATGGTGAACTTTAAAAATTTTCTAATTCTATAGCTCTAGGAGCAATTAATGCATGTAGCAGACCACAATGATATGGCAGGGGCATGGTGGTAAAACATTTTCATACGCGGCAATGAAGAATGAATTGTGATTGTTGATTGGATACACTGAGCAGCAGGCGTCGGCACAACTACAAAACAGCCCTGAAAAGCTCATATTTGTGCAACGGTCCCTGCCGCCATCCCTGTTTCACTATCACCCCTGGAAATGGCAGCAGCATAATTGGGGGGCACTGTGAGCGCCACTGTAGGACCAGATCTGCACATGTGCAGAGCATCAACAATCGTAGTTGTGAACAAACCATCAGGTTAGTGTAGAACTATGAATCAGGAGCGATACTCCTTATAGACTGTAGTATCACTGATGAATTAGACGGACAACTCTGGGATTAGAACAGAGAATTAATGATCGCTCCAGGGGCGTAACTAGATATTACTAGACCCATAGCAAAGGTTTGTAAGGGCCCCCTATTTATCAACTGATGGTGACAAATGTATGTAAAACATATTACTTAGACAGTAAAGATGGGCCCCCTTCAGCTCTGGGCCCCATAGCAACTGCACCCCTTGCACCTATGATCGTTACGCCCTTGGATTGCTCTATACAAAACTCTGGGATCAGAACAGAGAATTAGCGATCGCTCTGTACACCATGGCGAGCATTGCAGAGTTAGTAACTCCTGTAACAGCATATATACATTCATCTCCAAATATTGCCATCTGACAAGAGATATAAGAATAAAAAATGATTAATGAAGTCCTTACATAGAGTGTTGCTGGCAATTATCCAGAACCAGAAGTTCTGGATAAGCTTTTAGTAAAATGCTTTTCAACACTATGCCTAAGCATATGACACAAGCACTGCTCCTATGCTCTCTCCACTCGGAATCAGTATATAACTAACTGTAGGAGCAGCAAGTTATTGTCCTTGCCTTGTATTTGCTCTCTCCCATACAGCTTATTTCATACATCACACATCCCTGGGCCCTGGCATCACGAGGCAGTGACACTGAAGTAGCAAATGCCTGGTATAGAGTGTGGAACTGTATGTGATTTGATGCAGGGAACTTGCATATAACTGGTACAGTTTCTTTATTCCGGGAAGAGCTTGTGTAGAACTAAATATTATATATATTAAATATTATATATAACACGTGTACTGTAGTTCCTGCACAAGGCCACATGTAGTCAGTTATTTTCAGGGGCGGATTGGGGACTAAAAGTGGCCCTGGAAAATATCTGGAAGTGGCCTCATGTGGGCGGCACCAAATCAACGATGGGTGGAGCCTAATTACAAGGGGTGTATCCTAGCCTGGAAAAATGGCGTGCCCAATACACATTATGTCCAGGTAATGCCCATTACATATTATGCCACACAACGTAATGCCCATTACACATTATACCACACATCATAATGCCCATTGTACCACACACCATAATGCCCATTACACATTATACCACAAACCGTAATGGCCATTACACATTGTGCCACGCACCGTAATGCCCATTACACCACACACCGTAATGCCAATTACACATTATACCATACACCGTAACGCCCATTACATGTTATATCACACACTGTAATGCCCATTACACATTATACCGAACACCATAATTGCAAGTACATGGTATACCACACACTTTGACGCCCATTACATATTATGCCAGGGGTTTCATGGCAAAAGATGCATCTTCTCCTGGTGGGGCGAGCGTTCCTTCAGTAGCGTAATTATACATTTTGCTCCCCCCCCCATGGAGTTTTAGTGCTGCTAACACGCATATTGCCCTGTGAGGTTATGCTTACTCACATAATGCCTCCTGCAGGGCCGCTTACACATACACAATGCCATTTGTGGTGCTGCTTACACACATAATGCCACATGAGGTGTGGCCAAGACCCCTGCACATGTACGCAAGTCGCTGACAGCCCAGCCCTTGTCAAGGGACAGCTGACACCTGTAGTTGCTGTCCCTGCTGCACTCAAACAAGCTGCATATATACAGTAGGTTGGTCTGTACACTTTCATGTATTATGCTTGACAAAAGCGCAATAAAGTGCTGAAACATTGCTGGTACAGCATAATCTTTTGTTTCGTTATTCGCACTGGATTGAAGCCATGGTGGACTTCATTAAATTTGTTCAGCACAGTACAATGTTTACCGTGGCTGGCTCACCTGTGTGTGTGTGTGTGTGTGTGTGTGTGTGTATGTATGTATGTATGTATAGAAGGGGTGTTACCAAGGTAACGTAAGCAGGCACTGCCAGGGGTACTTTGTCAATAGCAACCACTTAAAAGTAGGATTGTCAGTCCTACACAACCCAAGGAAATAACAAACAAAGAAATGGCACTTTGTTTGATGAAAGGGAAACACAATATATTTATTTTAGCAATAGTTATAAATGTTGATGAATTACATCAATAACATACACATAAACATACATAAAATAAAAAGTGAATAATTAAGAAGTGGATGTACCACTATAGCAAGGACCTAGACCATAAATGCTCCATAATGGTATGTATGTATATATATATTTCTCTATCTATCTATCTATCCATCCATACATGCATATACACACACACACACACACATACATAGGGGGAAATTTACTAAGAATACGAATACGAAATTTCGTATTCTTAATACGAATGAATACGACTGCATATGGCTGTTTCACTCTGTTTCACGCTCTGATGGCGTATCCATTCGTATTAACGGGCGCTAATACGAATTCGTACAGGCAGTCTGCACGGATCAGTCAGATCCGTGCAGACTGCATTGTGTAAAAAAAAATAGAAAAATAAATAAATAAAACGGCGTGGGGTCCCCCCCCACAGCCGTAACCAGCACCAGGCTGAAAGAGCCAGGGCTGGTAATAAAAAATCAGGAAACCCGGCAAATAGGGGTTCACCGATTTTTTTTAAAACTGGCCCCAGGCTCCAGGCCGCAGGCTCCAATCCCAAAATACAGGGGACAAAATGACTAGGGGTTCCCCCCGTATTTTAAGAACCAGCCCCAGGCCCAACCAGAGCATTAACCCTACCGACCAGCCAGCCTGGCCAGGGGTCCTGGGGGAGTGTGGACCCCCCCCCCCCAATAAAGGCCCCCCTCCAGGACTTACCAGACCAGGCTGAAGACTGGTGCTGTCCCCGGTGACCCTGGGGTGTGGTCACCGGGCTGATTCCAGTGTAGAAAATAGAATAAAGTATTGTTTAATACTGTGGAACTTTGAGTCTCAGCAAGCCTCCCCCGCATGCTGGGACTTGGAGAACCACAAGCCCCAGCATGCGGGGCATTAAAGGGCCCGCTGGCACTTGTAGTTCCATAGTATTAAAAATAGTCAAAAAAACACACACTGACACATGAATAATAAAACTTTAATACATCCAAAGCCCTTTCATACTGATACTTACCTATCTTACTATACTTACCTGTAGGTAGGTCCCCCACACTCTCACATGCCAAACTCTGACACCATAGTGCCCATTACACATTAGACCACACATGGTAATGCCCCATAATTATGCCACACGCCTTAATGCCCATTACACCACACACCGGAATTCATATTGCATATTATGCCACATAATTGGCGCTTACCTACATGCTGGTTGTCAGGAGGTACATGCTCTTTGCCACGAGGGATGACTTGATGTCAGGCAGAGTTAAATGCTCGTTGCTTCAAGGTATTATATACTTGTTGCCAGGGGGGATGAAATGCTCATTGCCACTGGGGATGGGGAATACATGCTTGATGCCAGGGGAAGTTAAATGCTGGTTGCCATGGGGGATTACATCCTTTCAGCGAGTGCACCCTGGGCAGAGCAGTGCACTTGCTGTCCCCATTAGAGCTGGACAGAGTGGTGTAATGGGAATATAGTTGCGCAGAGCGGTGGGCAACCCAGCGGCTCAGGTCAGGGGCTATTTCAAATGTCACACCGGCTTGCCAGCACACAGTCCAGCAGCCAATTTAGGAGCCACCACTGCCTGATAGGTTGCCGCCAGTTTCAATTGGCTTGCGAGCCAGCGGGACATTTGAAATAACCTCTGATACAGCCATGGTAACAGCAGGACAGCTGTACGCCCCCGCCATCTCTTCCATAGTAGGTACCAGCAGCCGCAGACCTTCTCCCACTGCTGTTCCAGGAAGCCGGAGCAGTCAGTGACATCAATCGAGTCCCGGCAATAATGAAAGCGGGGGTGTTCTGCTGCAGCTGCAAAGCAAAGTTACAGCCCACAGTATAACTAATGATGCTGCGGGACCTTTCTTTACACTGCAGTAAAATGCTGGAAATGACAGGGGCATGCACGGGCGAATGGCAGGGCAGCAGCTGAGTGTGTGACCACACCACGGCCTTCAGAGGAGCCGTGGAGACTGGTCACCTCACTTGGCTGCAGACGCATCAGAGGAGGGAGCAGAGCAGGCCCTAGCTAAGTTGATGCCCTAGGCAAAGTTTTGTCTGGTGCCCCCTAGCACCGACGCAAGTTCACCATATGCGACACACCATAATACCCGTGATACATTACGCCACACACTGTAATGCCCCTGTCACATTATGTAACACATCGTAATGTACGTGATACATTATGCGACACATCATAATGCCTGTGATACATTATTCTACATCGTAATGCCCTTGAATACATTATGTCAGACACCGTAATGCCCTGTAATGCACTGTAAGGAGGAGAAGCTGAGTTCAACTACGGGGATATTAAAGCCGTAATTTGCTGTGTGCGCTGCCACCATCCAGTGGATGGTGCCCAGCTGTGAGGGTTGTGGACGTGGCCAGCTGGGGGGAGCGGACACGGTACTTGTTTCCTAGCATGACGCTTGTCATATGCCATCGCATACCACTACTTAAGGTATGCGATGGGATGTGATGGGACCCGATTTTAGGGTTTTAAGAGCTGCACTGTACAATTTCAATATCGCATCGCATGCCATTACAATGGCATGCGATGCGATCAGACCCGATTTTTAATTGTATAGCCACGCGTCCTCCGACCTTTTCATACCCCCACTATCCACGTCGGCATGGAGTTGAATTTAGATAGTGTGGTGAGCGCAACGAGCCACCGAGCCCGAAGCGTGGCAAGCGCAGCGGAATACATGTGAAGTAATCAGCGTCCGCTCACCACGCTTCGGGCTCGGTGGCTCACTGCGCTCACCACACTATCTAAAATCAACTCCACGCCGACGTGGATAGTGGGGGTATGAAAAGGTCGGAGGATGCGTAGTGGGGGTGGCTTTAACAATGGGGGTGCATTTAACATAGTAATCACCCATCAGGGTGGCTGTAAAATAAAAAATCGGGTCTGGGGGTGCATTTAACATATTAATCACCCATCAGGGTGGCTGTACAATTAAAAATCGGGTCTGATCGCATCGCATGCGATCGGGTCGCATGCGATGCGATCAGATCGATACGATGGCATAAGATAAAAATCGTGGGCATGGTGCTAGGAAACAAGTACCGCTGACAATGATGGAGGGAGTGTGGTGCAGGTTTTGGGTATGACCCTGATGAAGGCGCACCCCCTGCTTGATGCCGCTGGTCCTAGCCTGGGAGAGGTCAGGAATGAGTTACTAAAGCTGCTTTCTGTTACCGATGGAACTGGAAAATCTGAGTGGCAGAGAGAAGGTGCACGCTGGCCTTGAAGGTGACAAGCACCAAAGGGGTGCTGGAGCTAGGAAACAAATCTCCCAGAGCAACAGTGAGAAACCTGCGTCCCACAGACCCAAAGCCAATCAGGACGATTCGCTTGGTGTTGGCCCCAAATTTAAAATGCTGCTGTCCAGGCTCATGAGGTTGCAGTATCCCCTTAAAGATGGAACTGCGCAACAGTTCACTGGGGTGGGAAGAGCTCATTGCTATGTCACTTCGCACACATACACACACACCTTGTTCCCCTCAGTCCCTACACCAGTACACACAAATAGCCTGCTCCCCTTAATCCCTACACAATACACAAAGATTGTTCCACTCAGTCCCTGCACACAAGCATTACCTTTTGCTCCAGAGACCGCAGGAGCCAGCAATAGGAAGGACCAATGGCCAAGGACCAGGCTGGCTGCTGCTGCTGCACTCAGTCTCAGACTAGCAGTAAAGTTGGGGGCGTGGCCTAATCACGGACCCGTGGCCACGCCCCTTTAAACCACAAGAACACTAAACAAACAGCGTCTGGCTGCAGGAGGAGGCCAGGAGCAGCAGGCTCCGCAATCCGGCTGTGTAACCGTAACCTGACAACCTGCTGAGTGCTGACAACAGAGGTGTGTGGCTCGAGTCTACAATAATGATGCTGCCCGCACGACCAGGTCCAGTACTCTGCAGGCTGTCAGACATATGCTGATACGCTACACCCGCGAGTGGGTGGAGCCATGTCTATTTTCGGCCTCACCTTTGTCCGGCCTCCCGGGAAACTTCCCGGTGACTTACATGGCCAATCCGCCCCTGGTTATTTTCACTAATAGCTTCTCTTTAAATCAGCATTTATTCTGCAGTACATTGATCTTACCACTAGAGGCAGCATCTGTGAAGTGAAACGGTGTAGACAGTGCAGAATCTGGAGCACCTGCCTGGAAGCAAAAGATACAGTTATATTAACATACAGTAACAGGCAACAGACTATAAAACGGACTTTTATGTTCCATACTTCGGGGAGTTAGACCAGACTTGCCCATCTTGGGTCTCTGCCAAATGGTCTTTCTATATTAATTAGTATAATATATTTGGAACTAAAACAGCAAAAGTCATTTATAAGATGTATCAAGCCTTCGAAAGACTGGATACATTTCTCAAATCAATCAGCTTTACTGTAGCTAGAATGTATCAATTACCTTCTATAAAACGACTTGATACATATCCCACATTGAAACTGTGCTAATATTTTGATTAGGCCTTATTGTATATATTTAGTAATAGGATTCAGTTCATATCATCTTTGGTCGCGGTCATTAACTTCCCATTAATGAACGATACTAGGAATGGGATCAACGTAATACCGCCAACCAGACACAGTATTACAAGTTTACAAAGGCATCTATTTTCTATGAATGTAATCGGCAAACGGATTTATCTTTTACTTAAATAATCTTACTGAGGTTTTCAAGGCGTCGATCACGGCTTTCAAGGCATCACACTCCTCAGTAAGCGCCTGAACCACAGCGTACTGATCTCTCCTCAAAGAGTCAGCCTCGCTGATGTGCCGGGCCTCCATGTCTAGAATTTCCGCGGCGTGGAGCTCCTGCATCTGGCCGATCTTATCTGTAAAGCGCTCCATTAATTCGGCCACTTCATCAGCACTGTCGCCCAGCTGCGTGGTCCCCAGTTCATTCTGCACTCCTATGTGCTTCTGGTGAACACGGGAGGTCTGGTTGCTGTTGTTAACATTTGAGACCTTCTCAGTCTGCGATGATGAGGAGGTCTTGTCGAGGGAAGGCCAAACTGGGCTTCCGACACTGTTCGCGGAGTCTATACCAGCAGGGCTTTGCTGTTGCTCAAGTTCCCTTTGCATGTAAAAAGCCAACTTCTCCTCAGCGTGGGCAAAACATTTCTTCAATTCTTGAAGGTCTTCCTCAAGATGGGCTAAACTGGATTCTTTTACCTGTAGAATAAGTAAATATGGATCAATTTAAGACAGATTAGATTTCAGCAGTAATGAAAGCATTGTTCGTATTTTAAATTACAGCTAGACTAGGTTAAAGGATGCATTACCACCTAGGAAGATGGCTCCTAGGTTTTCCCTCCCCAACAATTGTTGGTTGCTACTCCGCTGTTCTCAGAAAAATGGGATTGACGTATGTATGTCATTGCTCCCCCTCATCCCATAGCTGCCATAAAAGTGCCAAAGTCTCTGGCTGGGACATGTCAACTTAAGAAAAATGTTTTCCTAAGTGATAATGCCAACTTCTAGGCATCTGTCACCATAGGCGAATCTAGAATTATGGTAATGGGTGGTCCCAGATCTAGACATAATAGCAGTGGGACCTTTGCGCGGCATAGCTGCGTGGCAAAAGGGGGCATGGCCTCATGGGAAGGAGGCGTGACATCACAAAAAGGGGTGTGGTATTACACTTTAGACCATACACAGTAATGCCCATTACACATTTTAGCAAACTCCGTAATAACCATTACACATAAAGCCACACACCGTAATGCCAATTACACATAAGGCCACACACCATAATGTCCATTACACATTGTGCCACACATCATGATGCCCATTACATACTATAGAACAAACCGTAATGCCCATAACATATTTGCCACATAAGTGCTGCTTACCTACGTGCTGATTGCTAGGGGGTTCTTGCTTGATGGCACCATAGTACCCATTACACATGATGCTGCACACCATAGTACCCATTACACATGATGCCGCACACCATAGTACCCATTACACATGATGCCGCACACCATAGTACCCATTACACATGATGCTGCACACATAATGCCCCTTACACATGATGCTGCACACATAATGCCCCTTACACATGATGCTGCACATCGTAATGCCCCTTACACATTAAGCCAAACATTATGCGTAATGCCCCCCCATACCGCCACTTATAGCGTCCCTTAAGCAATGCCCCCAAAAGTGCCACTAATTTTTATATGAACCTTAGCTGCCGCTGCAGGGAGAGATGGAGAGCGGCGCAGCTGCTTCTATGGGCAGAGGAGCAGCGCGCAGTGCAAAGCACACTCCCACTCCCCTCCTGGTGTCTCCTCTAGCCGTTCGGACATTTGAAATATTGTGCGTGCTGTTGTTGTGCGTGACGTCGGGGGAGCATGCTGGGCGCCAGCACCACATGATTAAAGGGGGGGGGGGCGGGCTGAGGTGAAAGCGGGGAGAAGAATTGGAGCGGAAGCTGCAGGGGTGACAGTCATTGACAGCTGGGCAGAGAGCAGGGGGCTGCCCGGCTGTATTCAGAGCACTGCAGGTCACAGCTGTTTGAAATAATACCCCTTTCACAACAGAAAATGCAGGGATTTACCCGGGAATATGGTCCCAGGATCATGCAGGGACATTCCCAGGCTGACCCCTTATACACCAGCCTAGTCCCTGCATTTTCTGGTGTGAGGGGGAGAGACAACCACACCCCTCTCCCTACCCGCTTTAACCAACCAGCTCTATCTTCGAAACCAACTGACCCATTTACATGAGACCAGTATCATATTGAAGAACTTTTGAGTTGGCTTCGAATGATTTTGGTCCGGTGAAACTGGGCTGTTTGGTTCCAGAGAAACCTGCTCTCAAAGAACATAAACAGTCATGAAATTACATTTAAGAAATGAGAAAAAACAAAAAAAAAAACAACGGTTTAACCTCAATATTCCTGGAACCAATTAACCCATATGGATCCAGCCTGGTATCAGATTGAAGGCCCAGCGATTTAGGTTCGACTGAGATCAACCTTGAGCTTCAGTGATGCCGAAGGGGGAACTGGCAGCCGTTGAACTGGGTGGGGGTCCCATGTTATCCTATAGGGAAAATGTTCCAGGTTTGCCTGGCAGTATCTCCGGTTTCCAGGGGGCTAGAGACACAGGGGTGGGCTCGTTGGAAAGCCGCACCCCTCAGCTACAAAATGGTAATGCTAATGGGTGGTTCAGGTGCACCCCCGAGCCACCCCCTAGATTCGCCTATGTCTGTCACCTACAGTGGAGGCAGACATGACGGACTGAACTGAAAAAAGTGGCTCAACTCAGGAGAGGGGCTTCACATTAGCATATTACTGTGTAACATCCATTCGCAAACCCCTGCGAGCGAGGCGCCAGCCACCCATTCGCAAGACGGGTTTGGTGGACTCGCAAGGCTGCGAATTCAACCAGAATAACCTTCTAAGTATGCAGATTGTGACTCAATCAGTAAGGTGTCTGCTTCTAGTGGAAAAGGCCATGGGTTCTAGTACAGGGTGTGACACACAAATGATGTTTGAATAAAGAGTGTGTGACGTCTATTGTCCTGCAAGGAGAGGGAGTCAGCCTAAGAAACTATATCGACGACTTTCAATTAACGGAATCAAACTCGCAGGGGAGGAGAGGTGCCCCCTTGGGAGCAGGATCCCAGCAGCAGGTGACTCCATTGCCTCCCAGAGTTAAGCCTCTGTGTGGACACGCCTTCTTATTGACACTGTTCTATGGAATGGCTTGTTATACCCTCATTGACCAGTATTATACCTATTTTAGAAGGAGTTCAAATGTTTGCTCACCGTCAGCTCCTGTCTAAGTTTCTCTGAGATCTCTCTATAATGATTCAGTTCTTCTTTGGTTACTTTTTCTTCTGCTTCAATCATTTGGACTTTGTGTTGCAGATCCATTATGGTGCTATCAGATTCATAATCATTTCCCTGCAAACAGGTATAAATATTATAGCATCGGTTTTACAGCAAAACATTTCTATGCTCCAGTGTTCTCATTGTTAAATATAAGTCATTTTCTTTTAGAGGTGCGTCATTCTCATTGGTCTAGATGAAACCACAATCTAAACTATTATAAATCAATGTCCCCAAAACAAAAATTAACTGACGGACAGAGAGCTGGAAGGCTGCGCTACGTGTGGTTAGTCCGGGTGTGCTCGCCACCATTGCTATTCTCCCTCTAACGGGTCGTGGACCCGCATGAGGGAAAATAGGCCTTGGAAGTCGGGATTCCGATGTCGGAGAAATGTCATTCAGAATCCCGACTGTCGGTGAGTCATCCTGCACCCGTTCAGCCATGGAGAGCACCAACTTAACCCAGCACTCTGAGGGTCTTGTTTCAGATAGTATATTACATACTATATAATATACTATCTGAAACAATATTGTGTACCTATTAGTTTGCCAGGTGCAGATCTTCTATCTCTCTATGCCACATCTATGCTCCAAATGTCTAGACTTCTTCAAACTACAACCAAAATAAGGCTACGTACACATTTTGCTACCCGTACACTTATGCGATCAGATTCGATGTGACATTGAAGTGCAATGTTGCATTTTATGGTGCAAAACGTACCCCTTTTCGGCACCCGATGAAACATCGGGTGCTGAAAGAGGGCGGGAAGAGGGCGCTGGGGTAGCATAGCTCTATGAAGTAGCACTAGTGGCCCTCTTATTGGGGGCCCTCTCTCAGCCAATCAGAGGGCTGGCCAGGGTTTTAAACCATTCTGCCACCACCGCTGACCCCCACAAGCGCTACTTCTGATGGACCCTGCCAGTGCCTCCTCCGGCCCCCTATCTCAGAACCGACAACGCCAAAAGCGTTCCCTTCGCGCCCCCCCCCGCAGATTGCATTTGAGCGATCGCATGTGGCTAAAAACCACATGCGATAACTCCTGCAATTCGATAGATATTATGTGCAGCACATACTATCTAATGACGTGACATTAAATGGTGGGCCTGCGCATCGAATGGTCCATAAATTATGCCTACAATCATTTAATTTATGGAACAGATGTGGTCGAAATCGAATGATTGCATGCAAGATCTCACAAGTGTATGGGTAGCATTACAACGATGGGATCCAATAAGATATTGTATACAATTTAAGAAGTGGAGGTGACCTCGACCACACTAGGTAGGTCGGGGTGCAGGTGCGCCTGGCCGGAGCTGTGTATCCCTAGCTGCTGCTCTGAGACAGGGTAGTTAGTCCTGTACTGAGTCTACAAAAAAGGAAAGTGGGGTGGAGAGCTGCGCTTCAAAATTAATATATATATATATACACCTTAAAATAAGGAATTCTATAGATAAAAAAGGATGATGGATTGGTTGATCTAGTACAAAGAAAGTTTATTATCTAAAATTAGCACATAGCCAAAATACAATTGTGATAAAATGTATTACATATAAAAATTCATCTCACCAGATACAATTGGAATATGGGTAGGGCCCGGAGAGTCCAGAAAGTCCTATACAGGGCTGGGGTGGTGAAGCGTCCTGTGTAGGCTGGGAATAATACCCAAGTGGAGCAGTAGGGAGGGAGGACCAGGTAACGATGTAAGGAGTGGCTCGGGTTGACACAATATGCCGACTCCCTCCGCTAAGTTCACTGGAGCGGGATATGGTCCTCAACCTCTACCTTTCCTGCTATAAATTATAATCCAATATCAGGCCAGTTGAAGATGGTAATGCCGGACTGCAATTTTGTAGATGGCCCGATTGGAATCCACAGGTAGTGGGGCTTGGTTTGTGTCCCTGTTGTAGCAGATGGTGGGGAGGACTCGATGGTACTGACCGGGAGCGGCCCAGATTGGCACAAATAACCGTCTAACCGCGGAGGGAGACGGTTATTTGTGCCAATCTGGGCCGCTCCCGGTCAGTACCATCGAGTCCTCCCCACCATCTGCTACAACAGGGACACAAACCAAGCCCCACTACCTGTGGATTCCAATCGGGCCATCTACAAAATTGCAGTCCGGCATTACCATCTTCAACTGGCCTGATATTGGATTATAATTTATAGCAGGAAAGGTAGAGGTTGAGGACCATATCCCGCTCCAGTGAACTTAGCGGAGGGAGTCGGCATATTGTGTCAACCCGAGCCACTCCTTACATCGTTACCTGGTCCTCCCTCCCTACTGCTCCACTTGGGTATTATTCCCAGCCTACACAGGACGCTTCACCACCCCAGCCCTGTATAGGACTTTCTGGACTCTCCGGGCCCTACCCATATTCCAATTGTATCTGGTGAGATGAATTTTTATATGTAATACATTTTATCACAATTGTATTTTGGCTATGTGCTAATTTTAGATAATAAACTTTCTTTGTACTAGATCAACCAATCCATCATCCTATTGTATACAATTTCCCTTGTATCATATATGATTTGATGTAAGATCATAATATGTGCATAACATCACATCATAGCATATTACCATCAATCATGTATGCAGGACTATCATACGATGTCTCATAAGATGCCCGGGAGTGAGCATCTTACGACACATCGTGTGTACACCTTATACAATATCGTACTGAACTGTGACGATTGTATATAACAGTGGTTCTCAACTTCGGTCCTCAGGGACCCCCAACAGTGCATGTTTTCCAGGTCTCCACACAGAATCACAGGTGAAATAATTAGCTCCACCTGTGATCTTTTAAAATGTGTCAGTGAGTAATGAGTGCACCTGTGCATCTGTGAGGTGACCTGGAAAACGTGTACTGTTGGGGCTCCCTGAGGACCGAGTTTGAGAACCACTGGCATACAATATTGCATGATGTGTATGGACCCTAAGAAAATTAGTCGCAATACTATTAACTTGATCTGAGATTAAATTATTACACGGCATCTCCTATTGGTATATACTTGGTTCAACCAATAAACAAATTAGAACAAAAAGGAGGGAGAACACTCACTACTTTCCGCACATGCTATATTGCACCAAAGACTTGTATAAGAATAATATATCCAAATGTATTCATAATATCAAAAACAATCTTGACAAAGAGTAACACTTCAAATTCCAGCTTTCTCCACAAAACACCACATCTTGCCGTGCAGTTCGGCCATTTTGAACTTCATAAATGATCTAATTTAGGTAATAATCGTGATGCCAGGGGCCAACACAGGAAGCAATCTTTATGAGATGTCTAGTGATAGCTAGTGGCATTCCTCGTTCTTCAAATGCGATTTGGCAGGATCTGATGATTTGTAAGGAAATATCGAAAACTATCAAATTTTAAATCTTCGGCAAATTCTATAATTTTTGAGTCAGAATTGGAGAATCGAAGATTTCCAACATCCAGCTGATGACCCAACCAAGGCATCAGTAAAACAAGAAACTATTACAATTATTCATATACTTATGGGCCCCATTACCTTAACAAGTTTGTCATTTTTGCTCTATATATAAATGGTATAATAAAAAATATAAGACTTCTGTAGCTATTGCTGTTATTAGTCCATCTGGTTCAGTACCTTACCTGTGATAATGCACGATCTACAGTTTCCACATGACTTTGTGTCCAGTCCAGATCCTGCTTGCCCCCAGTGCTGTCCAAGACTTGTTGCAGTTCATGGATTTGTTGTTCCTTCTCAGATATCTGCTGGTGTGCCCTGTTGACCTGATCCCGTTCTGCTTCCAGCTGCTCATGGAGGTCAGACACCTGCTTCTCTATCTCTAGTAGTCTTAAAGTCAGTACAGTCACATCTGGCTCTGCTTTCTCCTCAGACACAATGTCCTGCAACAATGTTGACTCTTTCTCCAGGATGCTGGACGTATCCTCCCCACGTATCTGTTTGGTGTGCACTTGAAATGCTTTCAGTTGGACTTCACTCACCAGAGCTGCAGCCACTTTTTCCCTGAGTGTGTCCTCCATGGACAGTATAATCTGACCATGCTGATCACTTTCCACCTTTAACTGATCTTTTAGAGTTTCGATTTCTTCCAAATACAATAAAATTTCCAATTCTCTCTCTTTAATAACTTTGTGAAGTTCCTGCATCTGAGATTCCATGTTTTCTATTGTGCTCTGCATGGTCACTTGGACAGATGGGAGTAAAACTTTGTCCACATCACCATCATGGACAGTACTCAGTGTGACAAGAGTTGCATCTCTTTTCGATTCGTTCTGACCAGCATCATGTGTAAGAATCGTCCTTTTCATCTGTCCTGGCACTTCTTCAAAACAGTTGACCCCTGTTTTGGCCTCCACTATATTGGTGGTATCTGCTGTGTCACCATTCATCTGCTGGGCTAACTTCTCTGGCCGCTGAGCTATAAGCTTATGTGCGCTACTCTCTGATTTCTCTATAGAGGTCCACTGTTTGGTTTCGCCCGATTGTTGGCAAAGAGTGTCAATCACACCATTCAATCTCTCAATTTCCTTCACTTGCTGGTTGAGCAGGTTTTGTTGGTTGACATACTGCAGCAACTCTAAATCCTTCACCTGAATCTCTGTTTGAAGTTTTTGTAACTGTGACTCCATATTTCGGATAGCAGCTTTGGTGGCATCCTCCAAAGATGTAAACATTGCTTGGCTTGCTAAGAGCTCTGAGGTCTTTTCGATCAATGCTTGCTCCAGATGTGTTGCCTTTAGTCCTGCTTGGGTGGTTTCATGGAAACTGGATGGATTTTGTTCCATTATGTCAATGTGTTCCTGAGACTTCCTCAGTTTTTCCAACTCCTCTTTCAAAAAAGTAAGCTCTATTCTTGCCTCCTCAAGCTCAGTCTTAGCTTGAATGTCCTTGTCACATTCTAATTTTACTTTCTGTACCAAAAACTCCTCATTTTCTGTTGTTACTCCCTCATGGCTTGCAGAACTTTCTCCATCCTGTGTCGTAACTTCGGAATCTGTTTTCTCTTCTTCTGAGAAATCCTGCTTGATTGTTCGGATCACCTCATTCAGCCGCTCAACCTCCCTTGTTTGCTGGATGAGCAAGTCTTTCTGATTCACGTACTGCAACAATTCTGAATCCTTCTGCTGGATGACGTTTTGAAGGTCTTGCAACTGTAACTCCATATTCTGCAAAGTCTTTAACGTGGTCTCCTCCATGGCTGTGACCATAGCTTGGTTGACTAGTGTCTGTGTGGTCTCTCCAAGCAAGGTTTCTTTTAGATTGGTCACTAGTAGCCCTTCTTTGGCAATTCCATGTTTTACTGAATCACCACCTTCACTTGCATCAATACGTTTTTGAGATTCCTTTAGTTTTTCCAGCTCTTCTTTCAAAAAAGCCAACTCTATTTTTGTCTCCTTGAGCTCGGACTCAGCTTGTATTGCTTCACCATCACTTCCCTCTGCCTTCTGCAGTAATAATTTGTTACTTTCCATTAGGGTTTGACATTCTTTATCCTTTGCCTCAACGTTAAGATCCACCAAGGCATTCAGCCGCTCTATCTCTTGGTTTTCAAGCAGGTGTGTTGACCTTTCAAGCTGCAGCAGTTTTGAGTCCTTCTCTTGGACAGTTTTCTGGAGGTCTTGCAACTGACTCTTCAGATGATGTATTGTGCTCTCGGAGGCCTCTTGCACAGACACCAGCAAGGCTTCAACTGCTAAGTGCTGTGCGGTTTTCGCTCTCAAAGCCTCCATCAACTTCTCTGCGCTACCTGCATAACAAGCATCAATCTTGTCCTCTGATTTGTGTGTAGCCACCTCCTTCACTGCAACGTTTTCTGAAGCATTCCTAATGTTTTCCAGCTCTCTCTCTAATTGCTCTAGTTCGGCCTTTGTTGAATCCAGCTCACTATTCAAGGGGGTCACATCGGTGTCATAGATTTCAATTCTTGGAATTATTCGTTTTTCTCTGCTCAAAGAATTAATCTGGTGGTTAGAACATTCAACTTCACGGATTTTATGGTCTTTGTCTGCTAGTTCCAGCTGAAGCCTCCCGATTGTCTTGTTCAACTCTTGTATCACTTGGGTCTGTTCTTTCAGCGTCGTAACTTGATGATAATACTGTTTCAGAGAGGAATCTTTTTCCATAATATCCTGCTGCAGTTGTTGCAACTGAGACTCCATGTCCTGCATAGCTCTGCGCACGTCTTCCTGCAGAGGTATGGATACTTGGCTTGACGGACTCGAGACCTCTTTTTCCCTTTTGCCACTGGACATGATCTCAGTTTCTGCCACTATAGTGTTCATCATTTTATTGGCACCAAGCTTTTGTTCCTTCGTGCTGAGAAGAGCGACATGGCTTTCTGCAGCCAATGACTGTAAAAGGTCCTTCCCGTCAACATTGTCTGCAAACTGGTGCTGCCCGTCCTCTGCGCTGGTGACTTCCATAGGCACTTTTTGTTCTATGCGAGACAACTCCTCTTGTAGCTTCTCTATAACTTCATTGAGCTTTTCTACCTCTTCCTCGCTGTTCTTCTTCAAACGTTCCTGGTCACTTTTCAAACATTTGATCTGGCTCTTGTACTCCTTAAGTTTTTCATTTTTCTCTTCAATCACCTGAAACAAATAGAAAAATGGTTTGATAATTTCACTAACAAGTCAATAAAACTGGTGGAATCTATTGCAAACATCCTAGGGGCTTCATAGACTAACTTGATCACCAACCACAGTGCAATAATCGATGGAAGATTAAAGATCAGGGTGACATGAGAGGACAAGGGAAATACTCTCCCTCTCCTCTAATTGTGCAAGTCACAGGGCAACACTCCTGCAGAGATCAGCCAATGACCAAAGAGATGAAGGTTTGAAAATTTGTGCAAAAAAAAAAGTGTCATAAACTGACCAATAAAAACAATGATCTCACTTCTATAGCTAAAATGACTTAAATAATGGTGGTTCCTGCTATTTAACAGTCTGCACCACTTCTGGTTCAGCGGGACAAAGAGTCTCATTGATATAAGGAACCGAATGACAGTCTTGTCCTCAGTGGTAGAACACTTGTTACTTGCAATGGAAGCAGCTATTTCATTGGCTGAACCAATATTTATAGCTCATGTCTCAGTGATGTCACTCATTTCCAGTGAAGTGATCTTCACTGCTTTACCCCAAAGCTCAGAGTCTCAGGTATACTGTAGGAAACTGAGCGATTGCAGGCACAAATTACCTTGCTATACGTTGCAGCCTCAAGTTGCGCCTGGGAACGGACTATCTGCTCATTCAGTAAACCGATCTCCTGGTCTTTCGAAAGCAATATGTCCTCTTCCTTATCTGGTCTGAAATGATGCAGCTTGGACGAGTTGGTCTCATTTTGTGTTTTTTCCATTCCTTCCTTAGATGTGTAAAACAAAACAGACATTTAGTGTGTGAGCGGCCCATTGTGTGTGTACCACATTTCTTGTAGCTTTCTCATCACCAGTGTGGGTGAGGTTACTCTTCCATGGATGATAATTCAAAAATATCCCTACATTTATTAACAGGGTGGGAGGTCAGTACCAAGGCCAATGACAAAGCTCAATGAAAAAAATGTCTACAGCAGCAATTCTTCAATTCAGATACATGTGCTGCCCCCCCCCCCCCCCCCCCCAGGTGTGTGCCAGGCAAGGGGGGTCAGCCAAGGACCAAGAGTCATTCTAGGTTTTGTACCCTAAGCGGAGAAACAAGAGTAACAACATCTCACCTTCAGAACTTTGTTCTCCTGCTCCAGCTCCTGCAGTCGGGTTGCGGACTCCTTCCTCTGGATCTCTAGCTGCATGTGAAGCTGCTGGACCTCTTCATTCTTATTCTCTAGCTCCTCCCTGAACTGCTCCAGCTGCTCCACCAGGTTTGTGACCTGAATAATGTGGAGTTAAGAGGTGATGAGCGTTACAGTATATCCCAAGAACTACAGGTAGAGTGTGAGGCATCTCCTTCATGGGAAATACTCAGAGTAATCAATGAAAACATTGGTCCTGACTCAAACCTGATCGCTGTTGTGCGGATTCGCACAGCGGCCAATTATCGATAGACCGCGCGTGAGTCTGGGCCGCAATGCAAATGCACTATGCTGTCCAGCGATGGAATTCTTTTATTTCTAAGCGTGTTAGGGGAGGGTACGAGACTTCAGCTCCGGCCAAGATCAGGCCGATTTCATCGCAGCCGCCGAGTTAAGTCTAGGGCTACTCGGAACCCACGATCAGTGGTGACCAGTGGGGAAATCGTTTGATGATGAACGGCTTTCGTATGGATTTGGACATTTTTGGACCGTTGCCGTACACATCTATTCGCACTGTGAGCACATTAAATTCGCAAGGCGGGATTTCACTCTAGCCGGGTGGCGTGTACATGATCGATGGCCGCTGCAAATTCGCTGCCGTGCAATCAGGTCTGAATAAGGCCCAATGTGTCTTCATTGGCAATTTATGTTTAATACAGAAAATGTCACCTCTTTTTCTTTTCGGTCTATTGCTTCTCGCTCCACCTGGAGCTGCGCTTCCAGAGGCATTTCTCCCTTTAGTCCAATGACGATAGAGGTCCTCCTCTCCTCCACCTATAGGTAATGACATTATACAATCAGGGTTATTGCATAGCTGCAACATAAGTGTTTACAGACCATTTTTAGGCATTCTCCATCTAAGGCAACAAAAGATAACATGGTTCTCGTAGAAGTAAGCGTCACTGTCCCAAAACACGGAGATCCTGGCTTTTATTGCCAACAAGGCCCTGTGTGTAATGTGGGTGTGGTATGGCACTCCGACAGGGGGGATCCCGACATTGGAATCCTGACTGCCGGTGCTCCGACAGGGGGGCGAGCTCGTCACGCTGCGGGCACGGTGGCTCGCTACGCTCGCCACAGGTTCTATTCTCCCTCTATGGGGGTCATGGACCCAACACAAGGGAGAATAGCCCCTGTGAGTCAGGATCCCCCATCGGAGCACCGGCAGTAGGGATTCCGACGTTGGGATCCCCCCTTTCGGAGCGTCATCGAGCACCCGTGTAATATTAGTATGCTCTCTCCATGTGTATGGAGGTATTCTCAATTATGTGTATGGGGGTTACTTCCAGGGGTTCTGGTTTCCACCCACAATGCAAAAAAAAATAATAACAGGCGGGTTCATTTGAATATGACAAAACATTATCCCTTCCTTCCCCTGGTGAGCACTGTGCATGAAATAGTTTTAATAAAGTTATTTGAAAATAAAAAAATGTGCATCCACACGTCTAACCTCTCTTACTTTCCTTACCCGTTTCTGCAGCTTTAACCCACATTTAAACGAGAAGGGAGTGAAACTATCAGTCCGATAGCCACAGGTAAAGCATTGTGGAGAGAAAATGGCTGCACTACAGCAACCATAAATATCTCGCCAACAAATCACTGAAATGAGAATTTACTAAGGTGTGGGTGTGCTTAAGTGGAGTGGTTGCCCATAGCAACAAATCAGACTCCAGCTATTGTCTTCTAGAAGGTGCTAGATAAATAATAAATGCAATCTAGATCTAATCCTAAATGAAACAATATGCACACAATGAGATGAGAAGGGTGCGAGGTGCCATTCGGGTTCCGTTTTCATGTGTTTAAATGCTGAAAACAGCACCCAAATTAAGCTGATCTCGTACCCTTTTGCTAGGCCGAATTCGCTTAAAATTGCTGGTATCCCTATGGAGGTGCGAGTGCTTTTAAGCGAATTCAGCCTGCCGTAAAGTGCGCCCGGTTCTGTGATGATTCGCACCCGCACGGAATAGGATTGTCCCCTTAGGGGGGTATTCAATCACGGGTGAATTTTTCACCAGACGGAAATTTTAAAAAAATTCCCATTTTTGGGGGTGTTTTCACCCATCACGATTTGCCCCCCCAAAAAGGTGATACGGCATTGGCGCAAATGGACTAAAAAATGGGAGAAAATGACAGTGATTGAATACTAACTGCCGATTTTTCACCTGGCCAGTAGATTCGGCCGGGATTGAATACCCCCACCCACACCTTAGGGGTATATTTACTGATGCCATGCTCTAGGCATGTGGCATCACAGTGGCACTTGGGAGGAGAGCGGCATACACCCCTTTACCTTCTGCAGACTGTCCGCACTGATAATCAGTGCCTGCTCCAGCTCCCGGATCCTGCTCTCCAGCTTCTCAATCTCCTCGTTCCTCTCCAGCACGTCCCGTTGAAGTTGCTCCTTGGACAGCAGAAGCTCGCTGCACTTGTCTGTCTTTTCCTTCAGGCTGCTCTCCAGCTTTTCCACCTGCCAGGGACAGACATCAGCAAAACTCTAAACATTTAAAGAGCATTTTAATACCAAAATGATAACTAGGTGTGAGCTGGGACATACAGGTAATTACAGAGGGAACATCACACCTCCCTTACATCGGAGGGAAAGCAGACGTTTCATTGGATGAAGAAAAAGCCAAGACACAGCAGACTACGCGTTATATACTTCATGACGGAATAATACATAATATAACAAGAACTAATTATATTTTAATATAATGTCACATTATGTGACATTCCATTTCACGTCCTGCTGCATGTTACTGAGAAGTAATGATAATCCACCCAGAAGATTTTATTGAAATAATCACATTTATCTTCACCCAAATGACTGCGTTAGTTAAAAATACAAATATATCTATTATAAGAGTGGGGCAGACAGAAGGTTTATGGCGTAATATTATTTAGTGTGGAGTCTGAAGCAGCCATGCAAACCGTCCTAATACACTGCACACGTATAACAGGGGACGGCTGTGTTTGTATCCTACCTCATTGCTTTGATGATCATTAACAGGTTGATGTCTCTGTGGCATTTTAAGCTGCTGCTCTAGTTTCTGGATTTCCTGCTGAAACACATCTCTCTCGTGTTCCCGATCCACTGCCTGTTCCTGTGGACCAATGACAAGCAAGAGTGAGCAGGATACGTATGCGGTGTCGGACAGGAGTCAATTGCATGAAAATACAACAATCGTTGCAACAAACGTGATAACACATATTCGCCATTTCAGTGCATTAATCTTATGTTGTGCGATTGTTGGATGTTTCCATTGCAGTGCGTCTTGAGCACGGCAACGCAGTTCCAAACACATGACCATGCATTCACACAAGATCTGTTCTGTCACAGACAAATTTTTTTTTAAAAAATGCATACAGAACACACACACACACAAATATACACGTGTCCTCATGTTAAGATTTTTGAAACATGAACACGAAAAAAAAATACATATAAGTTACGTTTATATGAGGCTATTACAGAGGCTGCTGACCTTTGTTACACTGATATTATACCTACAGACTTTTTGATGAAAACTATAGATAGCTTTTTAAATAAAGCATCAAATGGACATTTTTTTTTAACAGTACTGTCTGAAAGAGATGAAGTAAAAAATTATTGCATGTTGTGTTTAAGGAGTTTTACTATTCATAACCTAACCGAGGCGGGTTATGGTATAGAACAGTTTGGCCACGCCACATCCCAGCATGCCTTGCTATAGTTTAAGCATTCCTGAAGAGCAAAACTGTTGCAAGGCATGATGGGACTAGTAGTTTCACAACAGCCGGAGGGTCATAGTTTGGCCATGCCTGGTATAAAAGATTAAGGGGGTCTATATAGAAAATGACTTGGTTGATTATTATTATTATTATAATTTTATTTATAAGGCGCCACAAGTGTTTCGCAGCGCCGTACAAAGGAACAATACAGGGAGACAAAACTTGGCTTAACATTGAATAAATAACAAAAATACAGTACAAATAAAGAGCACCACAGTTCAATACACATTACAGCTTAAATGTAAGTAGTGAGAACCCAATCAACATACAACTAGAGGCTTGAGGCCAATGATGGAGATGAGTATGAAGATGGTCACTGAGTGTTGGAGTAAAGGAGAGCTGTGAGTGAAATGTGAAGAGAAGTGGGCTTTGACAACAGGAGGGATGAGGGCCCTACTCGGAGGAGCTTACAATCTAATAGGAAGGGGAGACAGACAGATTACAAGAGGTGCAAGCGAGGGGGTGGTGGTTAGATAGCAGGATGTTAACAGGCAAGGGGTCGGAGAACCAGCTGGTTTATGCAGTGATCACTAATGGCCAATCGCAACTTGTTAGATGCCTTAAATAGACAGCAGCGTCTAGATCGACAGTAACTGATTGACAGAAGCAAAAGGTTGACAGGAATATGTCCACAGTGAGAAAGTCAACACAAGTTTTTTGTGTTTTTTTTGGTGTTTACGTAAGTGTGTCGCATCCCTCGTTGCGTTCGTCATGCTTCGGACACACTATTTTATTCTCCCTCTATGTCCACTTGGATAGTAAAGTATGAAGTCGGTAAGAAAAAAAAACCATGAAAAACGGTCAATGGTTGGCTTTGTCAGTGTCAACCATTTTCATGTCAACCTTTTGCTTGTGTCAATCGTCTGTCAATGTTGATCTAGTTTATGCCGACCATTTATATGCATCTAATCTAAGTCATTGTCGATGTAGACATCGTCGATCTGTTGACTGGATAAAGCCCAAGAGTAGGCAGCCTATGGCACTATGGCTGTTATGGAACTACATATCCCAGCATGCTCTGCCAGAGTGTTGTTGTTAGGGCATGCTTAAACTGTGCCAGGGCAGTCTGAGATATGCAGTTCCACAGCAGCTGGAGTGTCACAGGTTGTCTACCTGTTATTATATTAAAAGTTTCTTATATAGCGCACACATATTCCACAGCGTTGTACAGAGAATATTTGAACATTGTCCCTGCCCCAGTGGAACTTACAATCTATATTCCCTACCACATGTACACGGACACACACTCACTCTTGGGTTCATTTTGTTGGGAGCCAATTGACCTAGCAGTATATTTTTGGATTGTGGGAGGAAACCGGAGTACCCGAAGGAAACCCATGCAAGCACGGGAAGAAAATACAAACTCTGCACAGTTAGGGCGATGGTGGGAATCAAACCCATGGCCTCAGTGCTGTGAGGCAGTTACACCGTCCGTGCTACCTATGATCTAGCCACTGGGTGGCGCTGGTACATAATTTTGTATAGTCACTGATTGAACTATCACCCTACCCGGCAATGCATGCTCCCATTTTCAAGGAAATATTTTTATTCTATGCTTTAAAACAAAGAAACAAAATGAGAATTTCCCTTTCAAACAACACTCGATAACTAATCACATATAATGGTCTAAGTCAAAATAAAATAAACACTTGTAAAATAGTAACAGTCTCAGGTCAGAGCATGTGGCCTTGGCCATTCACTTACATCTAAGAACCGCCGAGTCTTCTCCAGCTGTTTCTCAAGGGAGATGTTCTTCTGGCGGAGATCCACCAGATCAGCATTTTTCTCCTGCTCCAGCTCCGTGTAACGATTCACCTGCTCTTCCAGTTCAGCCTCCAGGACTTTCACTTGTTTGTGGAGATCCCCCGAGTCCTTCTCCGCTTGGCGCTGGACCTCGATTTTCTCCTTCAAGAGTTTCTCGGTCTCTTCTAACAGCTCTGTTTGGGGAGGTCACACAGATCTCATCAGTTACCACTCAGGGAGATGGTGGATTTCCAATCACAGGGGCTCAACAAACCATACGCGCATGTTAAGAAAAACATCGGATCGGCTTGACATATCGGAATAATCTGGGAACGCAAAATAGAATGCTATTCTCTACCGAGTTTTAATTTGCCTGTGCAAATCGGTCCCCTTTATGGAGCAGTATGTGTGATTTCTATAGAACAATGCACAACATATCCACTGCTATATATAACGGTAACTGTTACGGTTTGCAAACTCACAATTTTTTTTTTTTACACCAAACTTTATTTACAAAAACATAACAGCATTATGGAATAACTTTAAACACGTAGATCATTTTCTAAATGATTTTTTTTTACACGTAGTTTATTATGTGATTCTAAAGTACATTTTAGGAATTTGAATCCAGAACCTCTCCCGATATGTCAATATTCCAAACCCGAGGTTATTCCCAACCACGTTGAAAGGCAGGACACGGGCACCCCGTGCACAGGTGTAACATAGTACTTCTCACAGTTTGGAGCAAAATGCAAACATCACCGGGTTCTGTTACCAGGGAAAGAGAACCGTCACAAAGATGATTAATGCGAAATAGACAATGAAAAGAAAATCACCAGGTACGGAGTGCAATTTTTTTTTATTGCCATTCCAGCGGGCCCTGCCTATTACCATCATCTTACGGAAGGGGCTGGACAGTGATCGCGGAAACGCTCTGTGATCCAAAAATAAAACATAAATAAAATCAAATGATATCGGAGGTTTGGGGGATAGATTTCTGAATGGGGAGTGATAGAGGGATGAAAGTCACTGGTCAATGACCGAGAGATAAGATGATGGTTATTTTATGGGAGTAGATGGCGGATGTTAATATTGATCAGTGATTAACCCCTTGCTAGCGAAAGGGGGTTTTGTAGCACCACAAAGGAAATGGTTAGGTAGAAGAGGTTTAGAAGCTGGTAATTAAGCGGTGGCAAGCGAGTATGGGTTAGTGCAAGGTATCGGAGTGCAGAAAGCCTTGAAAAGCCATTGGATTAATTCATTCCCAATCTGTGCCATTGAACACCCAATTAAAAGTCTGGCCATGCGGGATACAAACACACCTTCTTTGGGAGCTGCAACGACTGCAGCTTCTACTAAGCCTGGGAGAAGAGAACAAAACAATGCAGTGTAATTCACATGCCTTCTACAGTTCTTCTACAGTGTGACGATACAGGAGAGGAGACAGAGTAGCATAGGGAGAATAGGAGGTGAATTATGACAGGAGTAATGCAGTGACTGCTAAACTAACGTAATCAATGCACAGACCTAGAACCAGTTCCTGCAAACAGCTGATATCATAGCACCAAGGCAGGGGAAGGCTGTACACACCTGGTACCGCTTTCATCCCGCCCGGAGCGGTCACATTGATGTCTTACCGGTAATGGAGGGCGAGCGGGGGGCACTGCTTGTACATGTTATATTCCAAGGGCAAATCAAAATAACTTTTACATAAACCTTGTATGGGAGGAGAGATTCACGTCTCTAATTATTAATGAGCTTAGATGGGATGTAGAAAAATGGGGGGAAATAATGACCTAGACATGAGTATAAGAAGAAGTACAAACCTCTCCCCAACTGGACGAGTATCTGCTATATTGCTGGCTTGGAATGCTAACCATTCAGCCGGGCAATGCAGACCGATACTGATTTGGAAGTAAAGAAAAAAAAATCAAGTAACTTTGTATCTGGAACAAACCAGGTTGCAATGCATTGAGATATTTTTTTTTTCGTGTGCAGGGTAAATACCGGCTGTTTCTGCATGTAGCCTATAAATATTAGATTTATTTATTTATTTTTACAGTACATTTGAAATTTCAGTCTGGACACACCCCACCCAAATCTAACTCTCTCTGCACACTAGTAGCCGATTCAAATCTGTTTGTAAGAGGTCCCGCTCCGGTGGTTGGGACTTGCGTGTGCGCGAATACATGCATGCACAAACCCCGGGAGCTTCGGCAAGTTTCACACTCACTGGTCCGTTCGCTCTAGGAGGGGCGGGAAGGGGCAGGCAGGGGGTGGACGCAGGGGGACCCCCAGCGTTTTATGCCCCTGCTTGGGGCAGGCGGCTGAAATCACATGACATCAGCGCCTGCCCCGAATTCGTCAATCTGCGGCCATACTAAAAGGTATTCTAGACTGACTTTTATTAGCAAACGGGTGAGAAGTCGATTGTGAGCGGCCATCAAGTGATTTTTCAAACATGTGGCCGCATGCGAGGGGATGTGTTAGCGTACACATCCCCTCGCATGTTAGAGAAGGGATCGGATTGTCGCGGGGGGTGGGGTGGCGGGGGGTTTGATATGGTTTTGCCCAGATGCACAGTTCTGACGCTTTCAGATATGCAACCCAGGAATTTGCCGGGTCTCCTCTCCATGACCCTGGTCGGGAGCAGGGTTGTGGAACCTGGACTTAGGGGGTTATTCTGGTTCACTTGCAAAGGCACAATCACTCTTTAATAGACAAAACCATGTGCACTGCAGGTGGGGCAGATGTAACATGTGCAGAGAGTTAGATTTGGGTGAGTTATTTTGTTTCTGTGCAGGGTAAATACTGGCTGCTTTATTTTTACACTGCAATATAGATATCAGTTTGAAGTACACCCCACCCCCCCCCCCCAACCAAATCTAACTTTCTCTGCACATGTTACATCAGCCCCACCTGCAGTGCATATGGTTTTATCCATTAGAGAGTGATTGTGCCTTTGCGAGTGAACCAGAATAACTCCCATAGTCCCGGGTCGTTTTCTTTCAGACATACAGAAATCCCAGGTTGATGTTCACATGACAAAGTCCGGGATTTCCATGTCCCGTATCTGTGAAAGGGGTATCACTTTCTATTTTTTTTTATTTACTTCTCAAATCAGAACCAGGCCCATAGTCTCGTCAACACCTGCCTCAGGTTGTACAAGAGCAGACGCAGAACAAAGTCTGGTGTGGGGTGAGGAGAGACAGCTGGGTGAGCGTGGAGATTAGCATGCTAGTCGTTCTATGGCCAAGGGTTGGGAACAGGTAACATTTATTTTCTGTATTAAGGTTATATAAAGACAGAATATCACTTATTACTTTATTCAATACAATCTTCAAAATCCAGCTGGATGCCAACATTTTCATGAACAAAGAACCCATAGAAAACAATGGGGTCAATTCAATTCGGTGCCTCACGAATAGCGCTGGGAAGGAAGTCCCAGAGCTAATCAACGCGGTTATGCTCGACCAGAGGATCCGACTAAGATAGTGGCGCCTTCTGCCTTTAGAGCGACATAAACAGCATCGTATCGGGAGCAGAATTCAGAGAATGTCGAGTCTTGCAACTAAACACCCAACACGGCCAATTGAATAGCTCCGGAGCCTCCTTCCTGGCACTGTTCATATTGCGCTTAATTGAATTGGCCTCAATGATTGTTGTAACCACGGTAAAAAAGTGAATGAGAACATAAATGGTTTTTAACTGGCAGACAAGAGAAATTACAAGTTCTAAAGGTGATTTAATGGTACAAACTGCAATACATATTCTCATCCTGCCCATGTACTTATAACAATGGACGCCTGGAGGGAAATTACAGTACGGTGATACTCTTGTGATCAGGATACTGTTATCATCCATGTTACACTTTTACATAAACTGTACAATGAATGTACAAGTACTGGGTGCATAGTACTAGGTTTTATATATATTTACTTAATAATCCAGAAAATTCTAGAACCATCAGTAGATCTTATTCAATTTCATGGGAGAGCCATGCAGTCATTTATCTAGTTTGGCCCAGTATACTCAGAAAGAGAATGAAACAATAGAATAAGGTAGAAGGACACATATGGGTGCTGGACGACTCACCGACAGTCGGGATTCCGACAGTCATTACCCCAACGTCGGAATCCGTCGGAATGAGCTCCTTAGCGTGGACATCTCATGGAGTAGGCCAGGGCTGGGCAACACCGGCCCTCCAGATGTTGATGAACTACACATCCCAGCATGTCTTGCATCAGTTTCAGCATGGCCACATAGGAAAACGAATGCAAAGCATCCTGGGATGTGTAGTTCATTAACATCTGGAGGGCCGGTGTTGCCCAGCCCTGGAGTAGGCCATGCTAATTATGAGGCCAACTCCCAGATTGGCCTATTTACACTACTGAAGAATAAATTACCATTCTACCTAATGGCCATAATGAACTCATGCTGATGTTTCGGTGAAGAAGGAAACAGACTGAAAATTAGACGAATTGTGAGTTCAAAACGTAATTAAATAAAACTTGTTCACATCTGTAAAATGGAAAATCAATAAACACTCCCCAACTGCTTATAGAGGGACTATAATCAATGATATATATATATATATATATATATATATATATATATATATATATATATATATATATATTATAACCATTTTGGGATGACCATTCTGGGGCACTGTTCCAGTCAACATCAGACTTCCCTGCTACCCAGTGAGTGCGATTGGCACTACACAGATATTAGTACTAAGGTGGAAAGAGACGTTAACCGTGTTGTAATTGCGGTCATACTGCCGGGATCTGCCCCGGTGTAAAGTTCAATGATAACATTATGCTGTTGTAAGTGGATATAATGATGGTCATTATGTAAGCTGCCTGTCAGCTGTCTGGCGGGGCCCTGCCACATGTTATGTGCTGGCAGTGATGATGTGTAATAATGTGACTTGGCATCATATACCCATAACACTGCAGGTACAATAAATGTTTATGGTACGTACGCTGCTCGGCTGGTGCTGCGTCGGCTTTCAGGGCTTCTCTCTGCCGGGAGAGCAGCTCCTTTTCCTCTTCTATCTGCTGCCGGTCCTGCTCCAGTTCCTGCAATCGGTTACCTGTACTTTGTAGCTCCTGTTCGAGATGCCGGATAAGATCGCTCTTTTCCTGCAGTTGCTTTTCAAGAAAGACTCTCTCGTCCGTGTACCCATCGAGGAGGCCTGGAATGTGCAAAGGGATAAAAATGTTAAATTGTGCGGAAAATCCTCACTACCGGTTCTACAAGGTGGGATACGGTCATTCGGTCAGCAGCACTAAGGTTGACATGCATTGGGTCAGCCACTACAGATCGACATGCATCAAGGTCGAAATGGGGTTATGTCGACAGGGCCATTAGGTCAACAGTCAAAAGGTCGACATGTGGTTTTTCCCTTCTTTTTTTTTTTGAGCCGACATGTGCTGACAGGCTGTATTTCATGCCCAACCATCCACTAGGGCGTGGTGGGAGAATAAAATATTGTGCCGAGCGCAGCGAGGCACCGAGCTCAAAGCATGGCAAGTGCAGTGAGCCACGTGAGGGGACGCGGTGCACTTTTTTTTGGTGTCCATGTCGACTGTCAACATTTGGGACCAAAAAAAGTGAAAAACCCCATGTTTGACTAGCCCATGTCGACTTGATGCATGAGTTGACCTAATGACCCTGTTGACCTAACCCCATGTCGACCTTTGTGCTGTCGATCGTATGACCCATACCCCTAAAAAGCGATGGTGGTTTAACAAATTAAAAAAACAAACCACAAAGACAACACAAATAACAGTTTGAATGAGTCTCCATGACGATGCATATTCATGTTCATGGAATACTGCGATGGCCCCTTTTAGAACCCAGCGGTTGCAACATATTCGAATTTAGGATCGCAGAATAACCTGTCAATGAACAGACGGATGACATGAGTCAGAGCAGCTCTGTTTTGGTTTCATTATATTGTAATGTCAGGATTCAAGAGTTAGACAGAAGGAACAATGGCGGTGACATCACGGGTGGGGGGGGGGGGGTGGTGTTCTATTAATAGACAACTTGCACAAAACAAAGTGAGGAAAAACAGTTAAAGTGGAAAGGAATAAAAAAGAGAACTTCCTCTGGCCTGGGATGTTTTACAGATACAGTATCTTGAATTGGGATGCGGTCATCTATTAGAATGAACTTTGGTCTACAGTCATTAGGTCAACCCCACTAGGTCGACTGGCAGGAAGGTCGACCTGACTTAACCCCTTCCTGACAGAGCCTGTTTTTGCCTTCCTGACAGAGCCCTTTTTTTCAATTCTGACATGTCTCACTTAAGTGGGGATAACTTTTTTTTGCTTTTACTTATCCCAGTGATTTTGAGATTGTTTTTTCGTGACACATTGTACTTCAAGTTAGTGGTAAATTTTCGTCGATACAGTCTGTGTTTTTTTGTGAAAAATACCAAAATATCGTGAAAAAATGGAAAATTTAGCGATTTGCAAAATGTTAAATTTTCTGCTTGTGAGACAAATAATCTTACCACTCAAAATAGTGAATAACTAACATAGACCATATGTCTACTTTATGTTGACATCATTATTTCAACTTCCTTTTAATTTTTTGGGACACTAGGAGGCTTACAATATGAATAGCAAATTCTCAAATTTTCAAGAAAATTTCAAACACTGATTTTTTTAGGGACCAGTTCAGTTCTGATGTGACTTTGAGGGACTTGTATGTGAGACACCCCCATAAATGATGCCATTTCAAAAACTGCACCCCTCACAGTATTCAAAACAGCATTTTGGAAGTTTGTTAACCCTTTAGGTGTTTCACAGGAATTAAAACAAAGTGTAGGTGAAATTTCAAAATTTCTTTTTTTTTGCAGATTTGCAATTTTAATACATTTTTCTAAGGAACACAGTACATTTTACTAGAGAAATGTGACTAAAAATTGATTCCCCCAATTCTTTTGTTTTCATAAATATCCTATATGTGGCCCTAGTGTGCACGGTGACCAAACCACAGGCTTTATAATAGAAGGAGCACCTACTTGATTTTGGAGCCTCCTTTTTATGAGATTATTTTTTAGGCACCATGTAGGTTTCTAGGCACCATAACATGCTAAAAGTTAGGAACCCCCCCACAAGTGACCCCATTTTGCAAACTACACCCCTCAGGGAATTCAGCTAGGGGTATAGTGTACATTTCAAACCCGCAGGGGTTTCACCAATTGTGGTACAACTGGGCAGTGAAAATGAAAAATTATTTTTTTTACACAAAAATGCAGTTCTGGCTCCAAATTTGTCATTTTCAGAAGGTATGAAGGAGACAAAGCACCCTAAAATCTGTGCCCCAATTTCTCCCGAGTACAGCAATGCCTCACATGTGACCAAAAAATACCAGTTGGGTGCATGGCAGGACTCAAAAGGGAAGGAGTGATTTTTGGATTTTGCAGCTCAGATTCTGGTGGAATTTTGGTGGGTGCTATGTCGCATTAGCAAGACCCCCCAAGCACCAATACAGTGGAACCCCCCCACAAGTCACCCCATTTTGCAAACTACACCCCTCAGGGAATTCATCTAGGGGTATAGTGTACATTTCAAACCCCCAGGGGTTTCACCAATTTTGATACAAGTGGGCAGTGAAAATGAAAAATTACATTTTTTTACACAAAAATGCAGTTCTGGCTCAAAATTTTTCATTTTCAGAAGGTATGAAGGAGAAAAAGCACCCCAAAATCTGTGCCCCAATTTCTCCCGAGTACGGCAATGCCTCACATGTGACCAAAAAATACCAGTTGGGTGCATGGCAGGACTCAGAAGGGAAGGAGTGATTTTTGGATTTTGCAGCACAGATTCTGGTGGAATGAATGGTGGGTGCTATGTTGCACCAATACAGTGGAACCCCCCCACAAGTCACCCCATTTTGCAAAGTACACCCCTCAGGGAATTCATCTAGGGGTATAGTGTACATTTCAAACCCCCAGGGGTTTCACCAATTTTGATACAAGTGGGCAGTGAAAATGAAAAATTACATTTTTTTACACAAAAATGCAGTTCTGGCTCACAATTTTTCATTTTCAGAAGGTATGAAGGAGAAAAAGCACCCCAAAATATGTGCCCCAATTTCTTCCGAGTACGGCAATGCCTCACATGTGACCAAAAAATACCAGTTGGGTGCATGGCAGGACTCAGAACGGAAGGAGTGATTTTTGGATTTTGCGGCTCAGATTCTGGTGGAATTTTGGTGGGTGCTATGTCGCATTAGCAAGACCCCCCAAGCACCAATACAGTGGAACCCCCCCACAAGTCACCCCATTTTGAAAACTACACCCCTCAGGGAATTCATCTAGGGGTATAGTGTACATTTAAAACCCCCAGGGGTTTCACCAATTTTGATACAAGTGGGCAGTGAAAAAGAAAAATTACATTTTTTACACAAAAATGCAGTTCTGGCTCAAAATTTTTCATTTTCAGAAGGTATGAAGGAGAAAAAGCACCCCAAAATCTGTGCCCCAATTTCTCCCGAGTACGGCAATGCCTCACATGTGACCAAAAAATACCAGTTGGGTGCATGGCAGGACTCAGAAGGGAAGGAGTGATTTTTGGATTTTGCAGCTCAGATTCTGGTGGAATTTTGGTGGGTGCTATGTCGCATTAGCAAGACCCCCCAAGCACCAATACAGTGGAACCCCCCCACAAGTCACCCCATTTTGAAAACTACACCCCTCAGGGAATTCATCTAGGGGTATAGTGTACATTTAAAACCCCCAGGGGTTTCACCAATTTTGATACAAGTGGGCAGTGAAAAAGAAAAATTACATTTTTTTACACAAAAATGCAGTTCTGGCTCAAAATTTTTCATTTTCAGAAGGTATGAAGGAGAAAAAGCACCCCAAAATCTGTGCCCCAATATCTCCCGAGTACGGCAATGCCTCACATGTGACCAAAAAATACCAGTTGGGTGCATGGCAGGACTCAGAACGGAAGGAGTGATTTTTGGATTTTGCAGCACACATTCTGGTGGAATGAATGGTGGGTGCTATGTTGCACCAATACAGTGGAACCCCCCCACAAGTCACCCCATTTTGCAAAGTACACCCCTCAGGGAATTCATCTAGGGGTATAGTGTACATTTCAAACCCCCAGGGGTTTCACCAATTTTGATACAAGTGGGCAGTGAAAATGAAAAATTACATTTTTTTACACAAAAATGCAGTTCTGGCTCACAATTTTTCATTTTCAGAAGGTATGAAGGAGAAAAAGCACCCCAAAATATGTGCCCCAATTTCTTCCGAGTACGGCAATGCCTCACATGTGACCAAAAAATACCAGTTGGGTGCATGGCAGGACTCAGAACGGAAGGAGTGATTTTTGGATTTTGTGGCTCAGATTCTGGTGGAATTTTGGTGGGTGCTATGTCGCATTAGCAAGACCCCCCAAGCACCAATACAGTGGAACCCCCCCACAAGTCACCCCATTTTGCAAACTACACCCCTCAGGGAATTCATCTAGGGGTATAGTGTACATTTCAAACCCCCAGGGGTTTCACCAATTTTGATACAAGTGGGCAGTGAACATGAAAAATTACATTTTTTACACAAAAATGCAGTTCTGGCTCAAAATTTTTCATTTTCAGAAGATATGAAGGAGAAAAAGCACCCCAAAATCTGTGCCCCAATTTCTCCCGAGTACGGCAATGCCTCACATGTGACCAAAAAATACCAGTTGGGTGCATGGCAGGACTCAAAAGGGAAGGAGTGATTTTTGGATTTTGCAGCTCAGATTCTGGTGGAATTTTGGTGGGTGCTATGTCGCATTAGCAAGACCCCCCAAGCACCAATACAGTAGAACCCCCCCACAAGTGACCCCATTTTGCAAACTACACCCCTCAGGGAATTCATCTAGGGGTATAGTGTACATTTAAAACCCCCAGGGGTTTCACCAATTTTGATACAAGTGGGCAGTGAAAAAGAAAAATTACATTTTTTACACAAAAATGCAGTTCTGGCTCAAAATTTTTCATTTTCAGAAGGTATGAAGGAGAAAAAGCACCCCAAAATCTGTGCCCCAATTTCTCCCGAGTACGGCAATGCCTCACATGTGACCAAAAAATACCAGTTGGGTGCATGGCAGGACTCAAAAGGGAAGGAGTGATTTTTGGATTTTGCAGCTCAGATTCTGGTGGAATTTTGGTGGGTGCTATGTCGCATTAGCAAGACCCCCCAAGCACCAATACAGTAGAACCCCCCCACAAGTGACCCCATTTTGCAAACTACACCCCTCAGGGAATTCATCTAGGGGTATAGTGTACATTTAAAACCCCCAGGGGTTTCACCAATTTTGATACAAGTGGGCAGTGAAAAAGAAAAATTACATTTTTTACACAAAAATGCAGTTCTGGCTCAAAATTTTTCATTTTCAGAAGGTATGAAGGAGAAAAAGCACCCCAAAATCTGTGCCCCAATTTCTCCCGAGTACGGCAATGCCTCACATGTGACCAAAAAATACCAGTTGGGTGCATGGCAGGACTCAGAAGGGAAGGAGTGATTTTTGGATTTTGCAGCACAGATTCTGGTGGAATGAATGGTGGGTGCTATGTTGCACCAATACAGTGAAACCCCCCCACAAGTCACCCCATTTTGCAAACTACACCCCTCAGGGAATTCATCTAGGGGTATAGTGTACATTTCAAACCCCCAGGGGTTTCACCAATTTTGATACAAGTGGGCAGTGAAAATGAAAAATTACATTTTTTTACACAAAAATGCAGTTCTGGCTCAAAATATTTCATTTTCACAAGGAATGAAGGAGACAAAGCACCCCAAAATCTGTGCCCCAATTTCTCCCGAGTACGGCAATGCCTCATGTGTGACCAAAAAGTGGCAGGACTCAGAAGGGAAGGAGTGATATTTGGAGTTTGCAGCACAAATTCTGGTGGAATTTTGGTGGGTGCTATGTCGCATTAGCAAGACCCCCCAAGCACCAATACAGTGGAACCCCCCCACAAGTCACCCCATTTTGAAAACTACACCCCTCAGGGAATTCATCTAGGGGTATAGTGTACATTTCAAACCCCCAGGGGTTTCACCAATTTTGATACAAGTGGGCAGTGAAAAAGAAAAATTACATTTTTTACACAAAAATGCAGTTCTGGCTCAAAATTTTTCATTTTCAGAAGGTATGAAGGAGAAAAAGCACCCCAAAATCTGTGCCCCAATATCTCCCGAGTACGGCAATGCCTCACATGTGACCAAAAAATACCAGTTGGGTGCATGGCAGGACTCAGAAGGGAAGGAGTGATTTTTGGATTTTGCGGCTCAGATTCTGGTGGAATGAATGGTGGGTGCTATGTGGCATTAGCAAGACCCCCGAAGCACGGTGAAATTATGAACCTAATATTCCATAGATGTGTGGTATAATTTAAAACACTCCTTTATACATAGGCCGGGTTTGTCGGGGCAAGTGTCACACTGGAAAATAGTTTGCTTTCTTATTCCCTTTTTATAGCAAACTTTGCACCTTTTTTGTGTCCTGCCCTTTTTTCCAGTGGAGGGGATTTCATCAGGAAAATGCTGCCCTGGTACAATACGGGGGCCAGTACTAGAAGTACTGGGGCCCTCTGCCTGCTGGTTCCCAAATATTAGGCCCTTTATGACTTCCTCTTGAAAGTGCATAAATGTCCCCCTCTGGCCGGTAGAACGGAATAGCACGTAAGCGTTATACAGTGCCATCTGGATGATATACACGGCCACCTTCTTGTACCAGATTTTTGTTTTCCGCAGGGCACTGTACGGCTTCAGTACCTGATCTGAAAGATCCACTCCGCCCATGTACCTATTGTAATCCAGGATACAATTAGGTTTTGAGGTGTGGGTACTGGTACCTCGTACAGGGACGGAGGTGGTACTGTCTCCGTGAATTGTTGTCAGTATAAGGACATCCCTCTTGTCCTTATATTTGACCAACAACATATTTTCGGTGCATATTCCCCTGCTTTCACCCCTTCTCATTACTTGGGCAATGTGCGTTTTTGGGAGGCCTCTTTGGTTCTTGCGCACAGTACCGCAAGCTGCTGTACCTCTTGAACCAAGGGCCTTAAACAGGGGGATGCTAGTGTAAAAGTTATCCACATAGAGGTGATAACCTTTATCCAGGAAGGGGTGCACTAAATCCCAGACAATTTTCCCACTAACACCTACGAGGGAGGGGGGGCATTCTGGCGGTTGAATTCTTGAATCCTTCCCTTCATAAACCCTAAACCTGTGGGTGTACCCTGAGGTGCTTTCACACAGTTTATACATTTTTATGCCATACCTTGCCCTCTTACTGGGAAGGTACTGGCGGAATTTAACCCTTCCTTTAAAATGTATAAGGGACTCGTCGATACAAATAAATTTTTCAGGGATGTACACCTCTTCAAATTTGGCACTGAAATGATCAATGACCGGCCTGACTTTGAATAGCCGGTCAAAGGTGGGATCATCTCTGGGTGGGCACTGTGCATTATCGGTGTAATGTATGAATTTAAGAATTGTCTCAAATCGAGTCCGGGGCATGGCCATACGGTAAAATGGAGTACTGTACAGAACATCTGTACTCCAATATTGCCTAATTTCTGGCTTTTTTACTATGCCCATATGAAACACCAGACCCCAAAACGTCATCATCTCTACTGCATCTACAGGGGTCCACCTAGCAAATGATGACGTGGGGTTTTGAGCAATAAACTGCTGGGCATATAAATTAGTTTGGTCCACCATTAAATTTATAAAATCATCAGAGAAAAATAATTTGAAAAAGTCAATTTCTCTGAGACCTGTGGAATCAAATTGGATTCCTGGCATGGCCAAAAACTCAGGAACCTGGGGCTCAAAATTGTCTGGTGGTGGGGTCCATACTAGATCAATTATTGGGGGGGGAATCTCAGCTGATCTACGGGGGCGTCTTTGAGGGGGTCCCTCATCAGCAGAGGAGGAAGAGGAGCTTAAGGCAAATCCTTCAAATTCCCCGCTTGCATCACTGGCTGTGTCAGAGTCAGAAGCAAGCATGGCATATGCCTCCTCCACTGAATACATTCTCCTGGATGATTGGGAGGACATTTGGGAGGACATTTGGGAGGACATTTGGGATGCCATTTTTATTTTTGTGTTACCGGTAGTGAAATGTTTCAACACGTGTATAGTGTAGGGGGGGGCACAAACTTTATTTCAATCCGGGGGGTATGTAGTGTGTAGTGTGTATGTGGTGCAGAAAAAAAAAAAAATACTTTATACCAATAAAAAAAAAAAAAAATGAAGGTGTTAAAAAAAAAAAAAAGGAAGGGGTTAAAAAAAAAAAGGTCCTGCGCCAAAAATTGAGCACAGATGTTGGTCAGTAACGTCTGTCACTGAACAGCGCTCAAAGGCAACAGGAATTTGATCAAAAAAAAAAAAAAAAATAGATCAACCCTGTGCCGAAAGAGATGATCAGTGATGTACGTCACTGATCAGCGCACAGCGGCCACAGGACACCCACAAAATCACAGTGTGTGTAAAAAAAAAAATTAAAAAAATACCCCACAGCACACACACAAAAAAAAAAGGTGATCAGTGATGCGACACTGATTACCAGTGAGGTGCAGCAGGTGCACAACCTTTGGTGCAACTGACAGGTATATATAAAAAAAAAAAAACCTCTGTACCCCCAAAAAAGTTGCTGATCACCTCAGATATAGTGATCAGCACAAAAGGCGGGGACAGCAGACACAAAATTTAGCACTCTCTATCACTATCTCTCTCTATCTCTCTATCTCTCACTATCTATCACTCTATGACACTGCAGCAGCAGCACTGACAGGTATATCTATATATTAAAAAAAACCTGCGCCCCCAAAAAGTTGCTGATCAGTTAATTTATACTGATCAGCACAAAAGGAGGGGGCAGCAGTCAGTTATATAAAAAATATATAGCACAATCTGTCACTATCTCTCTCTATCTCTCTCTATCTCTCTCTCTCTTTCTCTCTCTATCTCTCTATAACTATCACACTGCAGCAGCACAAAATATAGCACTCTGTCAGTAGGCCTCTCTCTCTATCTCTCTCTCTCTCTCTCTATCTATAACTATATCACACTGCAGCAGCACAAAATATAGCACTCTCTGACACTATCTCTCTCTCTATCTCTCTCTATCTCTCTCTCTCTATCTCTCTCTATCTCTCTATAACTATCACACTGCAGCAGCACAAAATATAGCACTCTGTCAGTAGGCCTCTCTCTCTATCTCTCTCTCTCTCTCTCTATCTATAACTATATCACACTGCAGCAGCACAAAATATAGCACTCTCTGACACTATCTCTCTCTCTATCTCTCTCTATCTCTCTCTATCTCTCTCTATCTCTCTCTCTCTATCTCTCTCTATCTCTCTCTATCTATCTCTCTATCTCTCTATCTATCTAGCTAGTACACTGCAGCAGCACAATTTCACAGGAAGGCACAATTATTGAACAGGATCCAGGAAGCAATCAGCAGCGATCAGGTAAGTATTGCAGCAAGTATTCTGGTCAGTATGGCGGCAGGGGGGTACGGTGACCGCACTGCACGCTTTCCAGACCGGAATGGCGTCTGCAGTGCAGTCACCGTTAGTTTAAATCCCCCTCCTTGGCTGTGATTGGTCCGTCGGACCGACGGACCAATCACGGCCTTTGGGGGCGGGCGGGGTGAGGTGGGGTGACACCAGTGTCACCCTTACACCCCGCGGTGATTGGTGCTGTACTTTACAGCACCAATCACCTCTGATCCCGTGTCACCGGCGAACGTTATTCGCCGGTGACACAGGAAAACGCTGTGAATGGCTGTTCACACTGAACAGCCAATCACAGCGATCGCCGACGGGGGGGCGGCATCGCAGCCCCCCCGGGGCATGCACGGACATGTCTGCTGTCAGGGACAGCAGACATGTTGAAACTGTCACCGCGTCTATAGACGCGGTGACAGTTTAAATCCATGACGTACATTTACGCCATGTGTCGGGAAGTGCTTCCCGACCATGACGTAAATGTACGTCAAATGTCGGGAAGGGGTTAAGGTCGACATGGGCCAAGGTCGACATGACTTAAGGTCGAATTTGCATAAAGGTCGACATGAGGAAGGTCGACGGGTCATAAGGTCGACATGGGGTTTTTCACTGTTTTTTGAGCCGACAGGCGGTATTTCATGCCCTACCATCCACTAGGACGTGGAGGAGGTTATTAAAGCTGTGGCGAGCGTAGCGAGCCACCGTGCCCGAAGCATTGCGAGCGAAGCGAGGGTCCGATTCGCATTGCCAACTGTGTCCATGTCGACTGTGTCGACATTCGGATAAAAAAACCGTGAAAAACCCATGTCGACCTTATGACCAGTCGACCTTCATCATGTCGACCTTTATGCAAATTTGACCTTAAGTCATGTCAACCTTGACCCATGTCGACCTTAAGTCAGGTCGACCTTCCTTCCAGTCGACCTAGTGGGGTCGACCTAATGACTGTAGACCTAAGTTCATTCTGACAGATGTACCGATTCCCTTTAATTCTAATTGAATAAAACAAGGGTACTCCTATCCTTAAAGGCACACTCCATACCAGATATATTGGGTGCAGCAGGCTATAATAGTACATAGAAACATGACCACTGGCAGCCATTTCCCTGTAGAAATGTTATTGTACCCAAGTAAAATAGCGGCTCACAGTCATGAAAGCAGATAAAAGAGGTTCTTGTCTCAGAAAACCTTGTGTTACCTTGTGTGACAATAAACCTTAACATGGTTCACAGATACAGTAAGGTTCCGGAGATGACATGTCAGTTAATTATATTAATACAGTCAGGTTGGGTAAAGCAATATATACAGCTATATGGCCTGTAACAATGTTCTGTGGGAATCCCCTAGATGTCAACACAGGCACGTTCATGTAGAACGCATGCAGGATGACTGACAGATAGCAACCATTTAGGGGAGGCAATGGGGGGTGTAGTGTCCTTGGCATGATTTTGCCTGGTGCTCCCCACCCCCATCGACATATTTTGACCATGACCCAGCACAGCACCCACTTCCAGCAGCACAGATCACGGCAGCAGCCAGCAATATCCCTCACCCTTTACCCATAGCAATCCTCATCCACAGAGCCATAACTAGACATTTTGGGACTCAGGGATGTGGTCCTTCAGAGAAGGGGTGTGACCACACAGTTGTACCAAATCAAATTAAATGAAAGCTTTCCTTATTCATGCTATGCCACACAGTACCTCTTCACCTTATACACATTACGCATGTCTTAGTCCATTGCTGCCCACTGTCAATGTGAGCTGGCCCTATGCTTGGAATGCATGCCCATAGAAATTCCAAATGCCCATGACATTTGCCTAGTATGCCTAGGGCCGTCTATGTGTACTGCAACCACGAGCGGCTTGGTGTCAGCAACTGCATCTTCTTACGTACTGATTACAGCATCAGACTTATGACAGGCCAATCACAGAGATGGCCAAAGGTCCAATACTGCATCTTTGTACAGCAGCAAAAGATGCAGTGGCGTAACTATAGCACCGCATATGGGGGGCGCCGGGGGCTGCGGTGCTATAGTTACACCTCCCCCCAATCCACCACAGGCTTACCTATTTTGCTGGTCCCGGCGGCTCCGTTCTTCTGCTGAGGACCACCACAAAATGGCCGTCCCCATATAGCACACTGTTCTCTGAAACGGTCTGCTGTATGGGGGCGGCCATTTTGTGGTGGTCCTCGAACGGAGCCGCCGGGACCAGCGCAAAAGGTAAGGCTGCGGGGGATTGGGGGGTTTGAATGGGCGGCGAGGGGCGCCCAAAACGTAGCTACGCCGCTGAAAATATGGCAGCTGTGACATTGGATTATCTTCTCAGATCTGCTGTGTACAAAGTGACAAAAGTGACTCGATTAGAGTCCACCTCTGAATCAGGCCCTGTGTACGTCACTACAGGTACAGTTCTGCATGAACCTGAGGTTACAAGACATTTCTGTCATTACAAAATGACAAACATCACGGTTAGTAAAATGTACCTCTCATCTAGCGGAGGTGGCCATTTTGTAGGGGTATGCTGGGTACATGCTGCACGATGTGTGAGGTGTGGATCAACTAGGTCGACATGGGGTTAGGTTGACAGGGTCATTAGGTGGACATAAGCATTAGGTCGACATGGGGAAGGTCAACAGTCAAAATGTGGACATGGACACTAAAAAAAGTGCACCGCGTCCCCTTACATGGCTCGCTGCACACACTATTTTATTCTCTCACCACGCCCTAGTGGATGACCTTTTGACTGTTGACCTCCCCATGCCGACTTGTGTCGATTAAAATAACCCTGACAACCTTCATTAATGTCGACCTTCATACATGTCCATCTAATGCTTGTAGACCTAGTGACCGTATCCCTGATAACAACCAGCTCCTACCTGTCATTTTTCAAACCCAGCCTGTAACATGGCAGCTAGCAGCTGATTGGCTGGTGCTTTATCACTCTCCATTTTATCACATTTGGAAGCTTGATACATCCGGCCCTAACTATGAAATCAGCTTCCTCCTGCTCCTCTAGTAGAGGGAATCAGCACCTCGGTCTGCCCCCCAACCCTTCCCCGCTGCAATCACTGGTCCTGCTCTCAGCACAGTGGTGTGTCCTGTACCCACTGCCACTGTGGGAGGTCTGGCTCCCACCGTGCATGGTGAAGACAGGACAGACATTAGGTAATTATTATATAGATGTAGATCTGTAACCTTCCCGGCAACTAACATACTTCTGTAACTTTTTAAAATGTTTTATCCCCTCTCTACAGCGTTACAGGAACCCTTGTGATAATAAGGGATGCGGTCATCTATTGAATGAACTTAGGTCTACAGTCATTAGGTCGACCCCACTAGGTCGACTGGCAGGAAGGTCGACCTGACTTAAGGTCGACATGGGCCAAGGTCGACATGAGGAAGGTCGACTGGTCATAAGGTCGACATGGGGTTTTTCACTGGTTTTTGAGCCGACAGGCGGTATTTCATGCCCTACCATCCACTAGGGCGTGGAGGAGGTTATTAAAGCTGTGGCGAGCGAAGCGAGCCATCGTGCCCGAAGCATTGCGAGCGAAGCGAGCGATGCGAGGGTCCGATTCTCATTGCCAACTGTGTCCATGTTGACTGTGTCGACATTCGGATCAAAAAACAGCGAAAAACCCTTATGGCCAGTCGACCTTCCTCATGTCGACCTTTATGCAAATTCGACCTTAAGTCATGTCGACCTTGGCCCATGTCGACCTTAAGTCAGGTCGACCTTCCTGCCAGTCGACCTAAGTTCATTCTGACAGATGTACCGATTCCGATAATAATGACAATAGGAAGTGTAATCATGATGACCAGCACAGTACAATAACAGGAGGAAGATCTATATACACACACCTAGAACACACAAGTGATATATACACACACCGCGTACACACAAGTGCTAGGAGACCACAGACAACATATCATTACTGTACTGACACTCCAATACCAGAGAGGGACTCAATGTACACCACGCACTGTGTTGCATGCGATTACCTCTTCACGTATATCATATGAGTAGGTAACGAGCCGAGATAAATATTGGCTGGACAAGTCTCCACAGGGTTATGGCATTGTCTCTGAATTCCATCTGTCAGATCTACTCTGTATAAGGATTCTCACACCTGGAGACTATTGCAATATCCTCTATGGAAACACTGTTTCCAGATTACTAAATCCCTCCAACAATGTTAATTGTGTTTGAGATGTTCCGCGCTACTGGCAAAATAAGCGGACAGCAAGTAACGCTGAGCATCGCCAACATGTATTTAATACAGATAATGGAATATCATTTTTGCCAAAACCTTAAATTCAAATGTGTGCATATACAGCAAGTACTATATTATTATTACCCCTTATTTATATGGTGCTACAAGAGATCCTACATAAACGTAAAAGCAATACAGGAAACAGTGATAACACTGTTCTGCTTCCCAGGTAATTCCTCAAACTGTCTCCCACATGAATTATATAAACAAAAATGTACTGGTCCCCTAATAATAATTAGTATATTTCCTCAGCTGAGTGGTGGTATGCATGGCTGGCACTCAAGCTGGGGCTGCTGCTAGCAAGTGGGTGGGAAGGCGACATGGCGTGCCTGACCTATGAGTCATATCACGTCAGCATACGCCGGGCCATGTGACAGACTGGGCCGCGGAGGAGTGTAAGCACTACCTGGACCCTACACTCTAATGCTGGCAGTTGGGAAGTGCATCTCTCGCGGTATTACCAGACCACCACTGGCACAGCGGCTGGGAACCGCTGGTCTAGGTAATGCTAAGAGAAGAGCTATGTTGTATACCTGGGTAATGGTCATTATCATGCATACCGTCTCGTGTGTACATACTATATAACTAACGGTGCACTCCCGCATGTCATTAGCGATGTCCCCTGTTGATGACAGATAATATCGCTAATGCGAGCCTGCTACTCCGTCATACGATAGCACCTCATGTAAATAGGGTGTACATTCTAAGATCCCCCACCCCATACTGTAACTACGTCATACCCCGACATCTAACCATCGCTAATCGCGTCCAGCATCTGAAAGTGTGTGTGCACTTACCAATGCCGGCGACCCCGACGGGTCCCAACAGAGATGATGTCGTGCTGGGTACACATCGTATCCAGCATAAGAAGTGTTTTTTAAAAATCCAGAAAAATGAGGTGTGGCAAATCGAATGACAGGCACTTGAAGGCCTCTCTACATCATTTTTCATTCTATGGTTTTGATAAGGAAGTTTTGTGTGTTACAGATGACAAATACCAAAAACATTACACAACTGTACAGGTCTTACAGGTAAAGATAAGGTTGATAAGAGCATGACACCCACGTTAGCTTCCACTGAACTCTAGATTTGTGAGCCTCCCCCAATTCATCCACAGTCAACTTACTGCTTGGAATGTAAGAATACAACAGGTAAAGAAATCTGAAAAGGGAAACGCTGTGGTATACCCACTTAACCAAATATAACGCTTGATTCTAAACTATACAAAAATCTATGGGGCTCATTTACCAATGAGTGAGAAGTGATGAATGGTGCTACAGCCAATGAACTCCCAACTGTCATTTTTCAAACATGATGGTTAGGGCTGGAGCCTCATTTATTTATCGTAGACAATGAGTTTTATCATTGATAAACAAACCCCTATATTTGATACATTTCCCCATGGCCCAGTAACGCTTGTGTGCCACAAAGTGTGCTGAGCAGTCTCTGCTTAAGCACCCTAAAATCAATGGATTTTTTTTAAAGTGGTGCCAAGTTACAGAACGGTTTCCAGAAACCAAGGGGCAGATTTATTAAGCGTGGTGACTTGATAAAGTGTCTGGTTTTTAATCACCGACCAATCATCTCCTACCTGTGAAGTTACAGGCTTGGTTTAAAAATGAAAGGTAGGAGCTGATTGGCCGGTGATAAAAACAAGACACTTTATCACTTCACCGAGCTTAATATATCTACCCCCAAATGAGAAAAGTGAAAAGCTTGGTCTGAACTGAATGTAATGTACAGGCCTCAACTGCTGTTAGGAGCTGATTGGCTGATACACGGCAGTCAGTAGCTGATTGGCTGGTACTCTCTCTCCAAGGCACAGTAAATTTCCCTCATAAAATTCTACAATCTAAAAAGAGTATAAGGGAAACTGATGAATGTATTTGTGACTATAGGAAACATTGATCCTGCTGAGGATTCAGTGATCCAAGTGGTGTGTAACTCAGGCGTACTGTACACTGTGCACCTAGAGAAGAGAAATAATAAAACCCAGAAACCATTAACGCCCAGCAGTAAGCCAACATAAGCGGTGATATTCTGGTGCCGGATATAAGGTGGCACTGAGACGCTGTGGGGTGGATAGGATGCAGCTACTCAGCTGCCCAGCTTACAGGAGTCACAACTAGCAATTAAAATAATACATATAATAACATATCATTAGCAAAAACAATTAGACTTGAAAGGCGGTCAGGGAGCTCGCTGTGCACTATATAATCTGCAGAGAAAGAGAACATTCATGTTACTAATAATAGCTCCTAGGAGAATGACATATACTGAGTGTGTAAGTGTGTATATACATTATATATAGTGTCTATCGGCTGGAGGACGCTGTACGATGAAGTGTATGCAGCATTCAGTGTAATGGGATTGTTACTACAAGTTCTGTAAAAAATGTGCAGACTCATCCAAACAGAAGGCTGCTTGTGAGCAAGTTCAGGTGTATATCTGTCTCACACATCTGCCCTGTAGTCAATTCCTTCCTCTGCAGACTACACCACGTCGCCCCATCAGCTTTATACACCTAGTTGCTGATGTAATACAGAGGATGTAACACATTACACCCAACTGGTCTCCGCAGCGGCAGCAAAATGAGTAACAGTGGGGCAGAAGCCTTAACAAGAGATAAATGCAAGGGTGATAAAGAGAGATAAACGTCCAGCCAATCAGCTCATTACTGACTTTTTTTTAACCCCTTCCCGACATTTGACGTACATGTACGTCATGGCCGGGATGTACTTCCCGACACATGACGTACATGTACGTCATGACTTCAAAGTGCCACCGCGTCTACAGACGCGGTGACAGAGGGACGATGTCTGCTGTCCCTGACAGCAGACATCCTCCCTCATTGCCCAGGGGGGGCAGCGATGCCCCCCGTCATGGGCGATCGCTGCGATTGGCTGTTCAAACGTGAACAGCCAAAAGCAGCGTTAAACTGTATGATGTGTAAAATTTAGACTCTGCTGCCCCCTAGTGTCCAAAAAAATTAAAGGAGCTTGCAATAATGATTTAAAAATAAAGTTTAGATATGGTCTATGTTAGTTATTAACTATTTTGAGTGGTATGATTATTTGTCTCACAAGCAGAAAATGTAACATTTTGCAAATAGCAAAATGTTCCATTTTTTTACGACATTTTGGTATTTTTCACAAAAAAAAAAAAAACTGTATCGACCAAAATTTACCACTAATTTAAAGTACAATGTGTCACGGGAAAACAATCTCAAAATCACTGGGATAAGTAAAAGCAAAAAAAAGTTATCCCCACTTAAGTGATACATGTCAGATTTGAAAAAAAGGCCTCTGTCAGAAAGGCAAAAACATGCTGCGTCGGGAAAGGGTTAAACACAGCCTGTAACATGGCAGTTAGGAGGTGATTGGCTGGATGTTTATCTCTCTTTATCACCTTTGCATTTATCTCTTGTTAAGGCTTAATACATCTGCCCCAGTGTGCAGATTATAAAATACGGTAGCCACTATGGGGTGGTGATGCATCAGTGTACCATAGCTTTGCTCCTGGGTATGTATCCACTAGTATTGGGAGGTACACAAGATCCGTCAGACGTATGTGAGATATACTAAATAAAATCTCCTCTGTAATACAGCAAGTCTCGTCTTGTGCCTTGTGTACAAATGAAAGTGGCAAAGAAACAAGGCGTTCTATATTAAGCCCATACAATGAAGGAAGACACAGCACCTATCAGCGTCAGAGGTCAGTACACAATCGGTAGAAGCTAGTTAGTACAGATGGCGGTGATCACCAGCGAGTATCTGTACAAGCCTGAAGGTAACACCACGAGTGGCCGGTATATCTGCGAGCACAGACTGGTCTGGTGTCAGCATTACAGGAACATTTATTGTAGAGTAAGATCTCCCCTTCCCTCTCACCCTCAGTCATATGGACATGCGAGTAAACAAATCAGAATACAACTTCATTTGTGCATAAAAGCAAATAAACAGCCTTCTGTTTGCCCCACTCAGCTTCAGTCCTACGACGTCAGTGGTTCCCAAATGAGGTCCTCAAGGCACCCCCAACAGTCCAGGTTTTAGGACTATCCCTAAGACATGCACAACCAATTTCATAACATTATCTTACTGTGTAGTAGGGAAGCCAATCCCGGGGCATTTTTTTCAATACCGGGATTCGGGATTGAAAAATGCTCAATCCCGGGATTCCAGGGATCCCGGGATTGGCTTCCCTAAAAAAAAAAATGCCCCGCATGTTTACTCACAGTCACAGGGCAGGGCAGATGCGGCCAGGAGTCCGGTGGGTGGCTGGTCATGGTGACGTTGCCGGGAGCTAGGTGGGTGGGCGGGGTCATCGGGAGCCGGGTAGGATGGGTAAGCGAGTTCTCCGGGAGGTGGGTAAGCGAGTTCTCCGGGAGGTGGGTGGGCGGGGTTACCGAGAGCCGTGCAGGATGCGGCCAGGACAATGTAGGTAAGGCCGGCTTAGGCTGTCTGTGCGCCTGTGTGGCCTGCGCAGCGTGACCTATGACCTCGTCACGCTGCGCAGGGCCGCAGTGCCGCGTACATGGGAAGCCGGGCAGTGGCCCTTATTTTGATCGGTGCGGCCAGATCATAAATATGCGGCCAGGACCGTGCAGGCGAATCCCCGCCTTCCATACGGATCGCCACCTCCGTCCGTACGCAGATATGTGGCGGTCCGCATGAAAGTGGACGGGGATACGCCTCCTCCGTCTTGGGAGCAGCCCCTGCCTTCAATGGTCGCGAACATCGAATGCAGGGCCGCACGCTCCACCAGTGCCCGCCACCCTAGACCACACGGACACTTGTCCGTATGAAATCATGTATGGGGGCGGGCAGCTGACATCCGGCGATGTCAGATGCCCGCCCCCTACACATGCGTCACGGCTTCATTACCATGCATACGCCCTGCGTTTGCATGGGAACGCCCATGAAACGCGGGGCGTATGCATAGGGTAATGAGGCTAAGTAGCCCTTCACGCCCATCTCCGCCCCCTGTGCGGCGTCTAAAGAATACGTACGGCGAAACCGCTTGCACATGCGCAGAGTGACCTCTGCACATGCGCAGTCGAAAACCATCGGCGGTACGACCGCATGCGGAAAAATCCGCACCGATCAGAATAAGGGCCAGTGTCTGAGCGATGCTCAGATGCTACCCGGCATTAGACTGCGCATGCGCAGTCTAGTCCCGAAATCCCGGGATTGGAAACGCCAATCCCGGGATTGAAATCCCTGTGTTTTGGGGGCCAAATCCCGGGATCCCGCCGATCCCGATCCCGGGATTGGCCACCCTACTGTGTAGCCTAAAGTTACCCATACACTTATACGATTTGGGCCCTTTTCACCCGATTCAGACACATCAGGCAGAGAAATTGGGTGAAAAGCATCCAATCGCATGTATTTAACCACCAATTCTGGTCCCGTGTGCATCGGATCGGAAAGCAAGTGCTGCCTTAAGGATCAATCTGATTCCTCAGCCATGGCTAGGATCACATAAGATAGATTGTATGCAAAAGAACTGCACAAATTGTATCGTATGTGATCCTGACGCTGGGGAGTTCAAGGGAAATCGTATGCCGCGCCAAGCCTCCGAGAAGTCACATGATACGTGTATGGGGACCTTATCAATTCACTAGGACCAAATACCCTCACCAGAAAGAGGCAGACTAAATGGGCCAAGTGGATCTCTGCTGCCCTAATATTCTATATTTTTTCATGTAATGCTGGGTACACAACAGGACGACTAGGGCCCGATCCCCTCAATCTAGATCCAATTCCGACCAATTGGATGTAGATTGTGTGGTGATTGGGCCCTTTTCTGTCCTGGTGTGGACCGATACCGATCCGATGCGCGGTCCCGCGGGTCGGTCGGTCGTTATTGAGATCCTACCTGCTGCAGGTAGGATCTCAATGACGACCATACAGCCGGGTGCGGGTCGCCATCGGATCGGACCCGCTCACGGTGCACATCGTGAGCGGGTCGTGCCCCCCCGCGTCACCGTGAGCGGGTCGGACGAGCCACTGACGACCCGCTCACGATGTGCATCGTGAGCGGGTCGTCCTGGTGTGTACCCTACATTAGTTGCCATCACTGAAGCATAAAGGGGGAAATACTGTATATCCAACACTGCTAAGATATAGAGTTCAGAGAGATAAAGTACTGGACAATTAGCTTCTAACTGCCATTTTACAGACATTGGGGTAGATGTATGAAGCAGTGATAAGGGAGGAGAAGTGAGCCGGAGAAGTGGCTCATGGCGAACAATCAGCACTGAAGTAACCTCTATCATTTGCATACAATAAAATGACACAGAGCAGCTGATTGGTTGCCATGGGCCACTCCTCCTCTGGCTCACTTCCCCTCCCTTACCACTGCTTCATACATATACCCCAGTGTTAATACAATAACATGATTTGTTATCACTTTCTAGGGTTGATATAAATCAACCAACATGTTTGTGTTTTAATTATGCCTTTAATACTACAATGAATAAGCTACATTGTAATAAATACTGTTACAGCCCATATAATGGGTGCCACAATTGTATATAGGCGTTGTCTCCATCCTAAGTACATTGATTTATCAGTGATAGATTAATGTCCAATATACAAGACAAGACACAACAAGTATGTACTGTAGAATACTCATTATAAAGCAAGTAAATCATCCAGGACGCACTGTACTGGTTAGATTACTACAAATAATTTCTTGTTTCTGCCTGTACATACTGTAGCTATAAGCAGGCAGCAAGTAATTATCGGTACTTCTTTACTTTCACGGCGCCACTAGAAATCGCGGTCATCGCGGCCATTGAATGCACTAAAAAATCGGGTGCGACGCGATGCCCGCGATTTCCCATAGGGACCAATGTTAAATTTCTCAATGGACACGATTTTCTGTTCAATGCCTCAGTTGACACGATTTTTCCATAGGAAACAATGTTAAATGGGCCACAGAGCACAAATAGTCACCCTCAAGTGTGAAATGGCCCCCACAATTGTTAACGCCACCCCACGATCAACGTCAACCCGAAGCGTGGCGAGCGCAGCGAGCCCGCGAGGGGCGGCGGTACGCGTCCTCCGACCTTTTCATGCCCTACTATCCACTAGGGCGTGGAGTGAGAATAGAATAGTGTGGCGAGCGCAGCGAGCCACCGAGCCGGAAGCGTGGCGAGCGCAGCGAGCCCCGCGAGGGGACGCGGATACCTTCACAGGTAAACGCGTCCCTTCGCGGGCTTCACAGGTATCCGCGTCCCCTCGCTGCGCTCGCCACACTATTCTATTCTCACTCCACGCCCTAGTGGATAGTAGGGCATGAAAAGGTCGGAGGACGCGTACCGCCGCCGCTCGCCACGCTTCGGGTTGACGTTGATCGTGGGGTGGCGTTAACAACTTGAGGGTGCCTATTTGGCCTCTGTGGGCCATTTAACATTGTTTCCTATGGAAAAATCGTGTCAATTGAGGCATTGAACAGAAAATCGTGTCCATTGAGAAATTTAACATTGGTCCCTATGGGAAATCGCGGGCATCGCGTCGCACCCGATTTTTTAGTGCATTCAATGCCCGCGATGACCGCGATTTTCTATCTGTCCTAATCTAGTGGCGCCGTGAAAGTAAAGAAGTACCTAATTATCTTGTAGGGAGAGAGTTTGGCTACTCGTCAGTGCTGTACACAGTGGGGCTGATTCAGAGGAGCAGTGTAGGTCGGTGCTGCGTCTTTGGTCGCAGTGGTTCTGCATGCATCATGATAATTCTGGTGGGACCCTCTTTTGTAAAAGCACACCCACTGCAGGCTTCTCAGACCCACTGCCTGCCGCATCCGAACCACAGTGTGAACATCAGCTGGCCCATCAGCAACTGAGTGACCATAGGGTCAAAACTATGCGCACTGCATCTCCGACCCATGCACAGTCCCCTAAGCATCGCTCAGCTCCAGTGTTAGCCTGGAACATGTCTGGAATACCGAGAATTTCATACAGACATTCCAGCCATGCAGGGGATCAGTACAACCTTGATCGTATGTCCTTCAACTTAACCTCTTGACCAAGGTGTCCTAGAATATCTGTACCAATAATAAAGTAAATTGAGCTTAACTGTCACCCTTGGGTTCCGTTATGTGGTGGGGAACATCGCTGTGGTTCTAACTGTCCATACCTATTATAATTGGCAGCCACCAGCACTGGTTTTGCCTATAACCTTAAGCATAAATAATTTATTTTGGTCATGGACTCCCAACCTGAGGCATCCTTGCAAACATCCCGAGGAACCCCAGGGTGCCTAGGCACACAGTTTGGAAACCACTGTACTACAGTAATACCATACCTCCCAACATGACCCTCTCCAGGAGGGACAGAATCCTGGACTTCCCTCTAAATGTATGATTGCCAATACCTCTTTCACACAAGTTAAATGACAAGAAAGGTGCTTCAACACAGGTGATGGTAGTCATACATTAAGGGAGAAGTCCAGTAACAAAGCATTGTGTCGCTCCTGGAGAGGGTCATGTTGGGAGGTATGCAATACTAACATGTCTTAATGCCATTTTATATCATTCTCTGCACATATAATGCAACTCTTGCTGCAACACAGACGTTGGTCTTATATCTAAGCAGGAGTCATATAGAAGGTGCACTGTATACATTCCCCCTAGCCAGCTTCTGCCCTGATTCCATCACTTTGGTGACCTGCTCTGCCAGTAAGAAAGGGAAATCCTGGGAACACTCATGACTGTTCTACAGATAATAAAGATGCTAATGATAAAGGTCCTGGTGCAGGTTAACCCTTTGTGCATACCTCCCAACCTCTCCAGGAGGGACACAATGCTCTGCTCCTAAACTTCCCTCTTAATTTAGGATTGCCATCACCTGTGGTGAAACACCTTTATTAGTTACCCTGTTCAAAACAGGTGACAGCAATTATAAAGTACAGTAATGCTGTGTACACACGGGGGCGATAGGGGCTATAAATCGCTGGGAATATGGTCGCAGGCGACCATATTGCCAGTGATTGGAGTGCGCACCAGCGATAAATCGCCGGGTGCGCGCTCCCATTTTCTGCCCCATTGTAATCGCTGGTCGCAGGAGCTTGCTCCTGCGACCAGCTAATTACCTCTGCGGCTTCCCCAGCAGTGGTTCCTTTTCATCAGCGACCATCTCTGGTCGCTGATGCAAAGGAGACACTGGGCAATATATTGCTCAGCAATATATTGCTAGCAATATATTGCTGAGCAATATATTGCTGAGCAATATATCTCCCCCGTGTGTACGGGGCTTTAGAGGAAAGTCCAGCAGCAGAGTAGTTTGTCCCTCCTGGCATGGGTCATGTTGGGAGGTACGCTGTGAGTGCCAAGTGGATTTGACAAAATAGGTGTGAAAGTTGCCAAGCAAACATTCTATTCATCATAATGACCTAAGACATTTACTATATAAAGGAAATACAATCTTTTGTTATACAACATTTTTTTTTTTACATTTATATAGGGGATATTTTGCACATATCTCAGAGATGTTGACACTCAAAGGGTTAATGTGTTCAGCTAGGTGTTGGGGATACGGGGATCCAGTAGGAGGGTAGGAAGAGGAGCTGAAGAATTTGTTGTCTAAAAATGATGTGTATGGTTGTCACTAATATTCATCAGACTGCTGCTTACCCGGGACAAATTACCGGCAATCCAACCCTGCTAGGGTTGTTCCCGGGTTCAACCCAGGGACCTGGCTGGTGTGAATGGGGTAGGGTATATTTACCCGGGTTGACGGTCCTCTGTGTCTTGTCCGGCCGGGAATCCACGCAGGCGGCGGGCACAAATGACTGCACAGGCAGTGGATGATGATGACGCCATCTTCATCCGCCGCCTGTCCCGTCATTTGCGCCGCCGCCTGTGTGGATCCCCGGCCTGCACAGAGGACAAGCAACCAGGGTGAGTATTCTCACCACCTCCTGCGCCATCCTGCCTCCTCCCCACCTCCTGCCCTCCTCCTTCCCGCCCCCTTCACACACCAGAAAATGCAGGGACTTTTCTGGTCTGAAAGGGTTCCAACCCGGGAATGTCCCTGCTTGTACCGGGAATGTAATTCCCGGGTTTGTCCCTGCATTTCTGGTGTGAAAGGGGTATTAGTAATGCAAGGTGGGGGAGGTGCCAGTGTCTGTATGTAATGTAACGTCTGTAATGCTACATTACAGGGATTAGCAATATGTACGGTACAGGTAGACTCACTGCTTCTATGTCAACTCGAATATGAGCCAAGTTATTGGGAGGGGACTATAGGATCTACAGTATTCACTCATCCGTCTATAAGGAGAGCTGGCCCTGGAGGGATCGTTCAGTGTCAGACATGGGAAAGAAGAGAAACCACACAAAGAGTATTACTGTGCAGCCTGAATATGATACGGTCATTATAACCCTATGTACAAAGCACAATAGCTTTTGTTTCCCAGTTTGCTCTGCCCTGAGACAGACAAATCAGTATCACTGAAAGTTTTTAGCATCTCTGGTTGCTCACTGATCACGGCTGATTCCATGATAAACAGGTTCACCCTCATGGATGACAAAACCCTGGCTGGTCACTAAGCCTCTTTGGAGTAGGATGGTTTATAAGGGTACAGCATAAAGCCCAATACACACAAGACGATACGCTCCAGAGCGATATCATCAGAGCTCCTAGGAGAACGATATATCGCATACACACTGACCAACATCATTAACAATATCGTTCAGTTTCGTTGTACGGCCCCCGCAGAGACATGCATTGTTGACAATATACTGTAGTCAAGGATGAGCTACATGTAGGGATGAGGAAGGGGGTCCTTAAGTAAACATAGAATTTGATGGCAGATAAGAACCACTTGGCCCATCTAGTCTGCCCCTTTTTTAAACATGTTACCTCAAACCATATTTGATCCTTATTTTTTTGTAAGGATATCAATATGCTTATCCCAAGCATGTTTAAATTGTACTACTGTATTTGCGTCTACCACCTCTGATGGGAGGCTATTCCACTTATCTACTACTCTTTCTGTGAAGTAATTCTTCCTCACATTTCCCCTGAATCTTCCTCCCTCTAGTGTCAGTGCATGTCCTCGTGTTCTGTTGCTCCTCTTCCTGTGAAGAATGTCTCCCACCTGTACCTTGTTAAAACCCTTGATATATTTGAAAGTTTCTATCATGCCCCCCCTTTCCCTTCTCTGCTCTAAAGTATACATATTAAGAGCAGAGAAGGGAAAGGGGGGACATGATAGAAACTTTCCGTGGGAGTGTACATCGTTAACATCATTGAGTGCACACATAATGCATACTTGCCCACTTTTGAAAACTAGTTTCAGGGAGATTATAGTTGGTACTAGAATTTTGCACAGTGCCCCATTAAGGGGACGTGTCATGCTCCACCCAAAGGGCATGTCTAGTTCCATATATGGAGAGATTGGGAAAAGAGATTGTGAATGTGGCACCTAGAAGCATGGCTGTGCACTGCTACATCTGAGAGGAATCTGTAGATGAGATGTAGATGAGCCCCAAAGCAGTTAGCAAGAGCTACTATACTTGGTAAAGTGCTGGGAAATTGTGCTGATGATTCAATGTAAATGTATCTGTATCTCATTCCTTTTTTCCCCAAAAAGGTAACAGTGTAATGTAGGATAGGTGATATGAGGGAGATTTCTAGACTAATGAGGGAGAGAGGGAGATTGCTGCTATTTCAGGGAGTCTCCTGCAGAATGCAGGAGGGTAGGCAACTATGATAATGCGATATTATAAACGACATCGCTAAGAAGTGAGAAAATGAGTGATATTGTTTATAATGTGATAAAGTGATTCTCACCCACACAGACTACAGCAATTCCACACGTATGCTGGTGTTATATTTTGACTTATAATGAGAAGAGACGGAGTAACCAGTGTCCCCAGCCAGCAGGGGAGAGCCTGGCTTATGTACAGCTTATGCCTCCTGTGCTGCACCTCAGGCCAAAGGAGGATACGTTCTGACATCCCCCACATACCTCCTTCCCTCAGCCTGGAACCTCCACTTCAATGACGACAGAAGGGAGCTAGGAAGGTATCATTCACTGACCATCAGGTACTTAGAAAACAAAAATAGTTTTGTCTCTATCTGAAATCCATTTTCATTTAGTGATTTTTAGCCGCGGCCGAGGGTGGGGGTGGTGGTTTTATTACTGCTTCAAACACTTTGGAAGTAAAGGTGGACTGTATAAATATTTACACCATTTTTCTAAGGTCGCTTACAGAGAACAACGGCGCCCTGTATCTGTGCTACGTCCCATGTTATTGCATACCTTCCGCTTTGCTGAGCTCCAGGACAAGGTGCTCTCTCGCGCTGGCCTCCTCGTTGAGTCTTTCTTGAAGCTCTTCCTGGCATCTGAGCAGGTCAGTAGTCTCCTGCTTCCTCTTGATGGATTCCCGCACCAGTTCTGTCTGTGTGGCTTTGGCATGTTCTAGCTGCAGAAGGAAAGAGACATATGATGAGAGAATGTGGGGGGCATCACCACAGACAGTACACATTATCATTATCCTTTATAATGTAACACGTGGGGTCTGCATAGACAAATCACTGCAGAACAGGAACTACATTGTTTCGGAACATTGTTGCATCTGCCCCATTATGCACAAATAACCAGAGGTGACTGCACCCGAATGTTTGGTGCCATTGTTGTCAGTGAGGAGCAGATGATGGTATACAGTAAGTGTAGGAAGAGGACCCTGCTTGTGACAGATTATAATCTAGGGGAGTGTGGCAGACAAACAGGGGGGACACAGAGGGAAGAGATAGGCGGAGCACAGAGGGAATGGACGGGATGAAAAAGAGGGAAGAGACAGGTAGAACAGTGTAGGAGACAGGGGTAGAATAGCCAAGAGGGGCACAAAGGGAAGAGACAGGGGAAACACAGAGGGAAGAGACAGGGGGGGGGGGGGGGGGGGGGCAGAGAGAAGAGATAGGGGGAGCTCAGAGGGAATAGCCAAGAGGGGAACAAAGGGAAGAGACGGTGGACACAGAGGGAAGAGACATATGGGGGGGGGGGGGCACAGAAGGAAGAGACGGGGGGGGGGGGGGACACAGAGGGAAGAGTCGGGGAAGCACAGAGGAGAGGGAAGAGACGGGGATACACAGAGGGAAGAGACCAGGGGGACACAGAGGGAAGAGACAGGGGGGGAGACAGGGGGACACACAGAGGAAAGAGGCATTGTGCAATTATTACACAGAGAATGGAAATGAGAATCTCCTTTACAGGACATTTGAGCAGGTTCCCATGTGTATTTTATTACATACATTCATATATACCTAATCTACAAAAAATAACCAGATGCAAAATGTCTGAGCAATGAGCGTTTACCAATTTAGAAACAAATATGTGCCATGTGATGGGAGGGAATAATAGTGCGCCCCTCCCTTAACCAAAACAAGGTGACAGTGTTCCAAAAAAAATAAAACATTAATTATCAAGTGTACACATTATTTCCTTTAAATAGATGCTGTAGTTTTCTACAGTATTTATTGGTGGCATGACCCGGACCAAAAACCTATTTATCATAGCAGTGTCCATGCATAGGAAGTGATTCTCCCAGCTGGCAGGACAGGGGTATGTAGCAGAGGCGGAACTATGGGAGGCAATGGAGTCATCTGCCACTGGGCTCCTGCTCCCAAGGGGGCACCTCTCCTCCCCTGCAAGTTTACATCAGTTCATTAAAAGCCATCCATATTGCTTCTGTGGCTGAGTTCTGAAGTGTGTGTGTGTTCTCTCTCTCTATATATATTTTCTAGAAGGGTGTGTGCGTGTTTGTGGTGGGGGGGGGGGGGGACCAATATATACCTGGTCTCTGGACAACTGGGATGAACTTACGCCACTGTGTCATAGGCTAGACAGTGTCTCGATCAATAGGTCGACCCCAAAAAGATTAAGATGTACAAGGTCGACTTTGACAAAAGGTCGACTCAAGAAAAAAAAGTCTATATTCCTTTTCCTAGTTTTTTGGTGACAACGGAGCACGCGGATCCCTCGCTACACTCGCCAAGCTTTGGCCCACACTTTACCATTCCCACAGTCCACGTGGAGGTTAAAGTATGAAAAAGTCCAAAAAATTATGAAAAAAACGCATGTTAACCTTTCCATGTTGTTTTTGCTTGTGTCAACCTTTTGTCAATATCGACCTATACTGTATAATGTCAATTTACAATCCAGACAGCACAGAACAGGTGGAGCCCAATGACTTCAGCTACAGTACATAACTCCTGTCAACAAAATTATACAGTTCTAAACTTTTTTATATTCTGTTACAGTAGATGTTTTTGTAAATAAAAGAAATTCAAATTCATAACAAAAGGTTAATTTTTACATACAATAAAGTTAAGAAAACGGGGATTTTTTAAAAATACATAATTTCATTTTGATAGCTACATAAAACAAACTTTTTGGGTTCAACTTTTTTTTCCCCTCATTAGCGATGTAGAACAAATATCAGATTTGCAGAACCCAGAGTCAAAATTTGTGTTGAGCGGTATAATCAATGGAATTCTAAAAGCTCTGGGGGTGCTGGATAAATGAGAGGCATGGCTGCGGGTAGGATGGGTAATTAAGTAGAGGTGCACAGCGCACTACCTACAGATGCTTACCCATACACTATTGCCGCAATTGAGCCAGACAGAACTTCTCAGCCCGCCAGGTCCCATGCCACTTGGCTTACGTTGAGCATCTTTTTTTTTTTCCACAATGCGGCGTGACAAAACCGCTCAATAAGGACTACACACATTAATTCCATATTTGTAGTTCCACAACAGCTGGAGGGCCGAAGGTTCCCCATCCCTGTCCTAAACTAAAGGCTAAACCTAAACTCTCAGGAGGCAGGCCACATCTACTGTATAAAAGCCGATACTACTCTTCACCCCTCTGAGGTGAGCTATCACCACTGACCACTAGAGGTCACTCGACGGACCAATTACTCCTTTGTGTGCTAAAAGATGTTATAACAGAAACTGAAAGCAAATTTTTGAAGGGACACTGATCGGTTTCAAACTTGCTGGATACACAGAGAGGGAGCTGTGAGGACAGAGACTGGAGGTAGGAGCAGATAGGGACTTGGAGTGGGGGTAGAGAGTTTGTGGGTTAAAAAACTGTCACAGCGCAAAGTGAAAGTATATTGCAGAAGCCGTCATTTTGATTGGGCTTTTAATCAGTCTGAAAAATAAAGCGGTCTGCATCAGATTTTTATTTAAGCGATCTATGCACAGAAGTGATTGGAGTTTGTATATTCTTCCCGTGCTTGAGTGGGTTTCTTCCCACAATCAAAAAATATACTGGTAGGTTACTTGGCTCCCAACAAAATTAACCCTGGCGTGAATGTGTGTGCGTGTATATGTGGTAGGGAATATAGATTGTAAGCTCCACTGGGCAGGGCCTGATGGGAGTGGCCAAATATTCTCTGTAACCGCTGCGGAATGTGTGTGCGGTTTATGAATAACTGGTAATAAATAATAATAGATCTTCTGTTTAGAGAACTGAAGACCACTTAAACACTCCAATACAGTACAGGTTGAGTATCCCGTATCCGGGCATCCCTTATCCGAATTATTCCAAAAAACTTGTTTTTTGTTTTTTTTTAATAATTAATAATTATTTTTTTACCCCCCCTAACCCTTTTTTTTTATACTTACCAAGTCCCCTGGCGTCCACGGCAGGCCTTCAGCATCGTCTCTGTCGTCTCCAGGAGTGCATTGCGGGCGGCACCGGCGCACCTGGGAACTCGCGCAATGCACTCCTGGGACCGCTGGAGATGCCGGAGACGGTGCTGGAGGCCTGCCGGGGGACAAAGTGGACACCAAGAGACCATCAGGGGACAGGTAAGCATACTTACCTGTCCAGAAAAGTCCCTTATCCGGAATGCTTGTGGTTCCGAGCTGTTCGGATAAGGGATACTCAACCTGTAATATGATCAACTACAGTAAATTGTTCTATTTATACTAGACCTGCTACAATTGTTTAAAAAGCAGATTTTGTCAACTGAATGACTATAAACTTATAAATAACCTGCAAAACCAGCACAGTCAATCCACGCGGCTCTCAAAGTGTTCTAAACAAATGACCTAGTTCTTTATTTTCCCTTTACGTTCTCACAGTCCAGTTTGGTTCATTTAAATATTCCTGCTACAAAGTTCTAGCTTAGGTACAAGCACAAACATTCCAGAACGGACGGAAACGGAGTACAAAGTCTCGTGAGTTATTGATACATAATTTGGCTGGTAATTTCCGCACACGCTCATACAGTATCACCTCTTTCTGAATACAAATCTATTACAAAGGTGAACAGTTCTCAGATTTTCAGAAAAGTAGAATTCTATTATCTTATAGAACACGGGTACATACAGTATAAGCCTGTTTAAAAGCACCATCAAATCATTGAGCTAAATACTGGGGTTAGAAGCAGCGGACAATGCCTAATTATTTCTAAATATAGACATTTCACATAAGAGAAAATATGTAAATACTTTGGCAGAGAACAGAGGCAAATTCCGATCATTTCCCTTTACACAGAGATTGGTTCTGGTTAGGTATTAATACAAGTAAAGCACTAATAACTGAATACCACACTGCTGTACTGTTCTCACCTCGCTTCTGGGAGATGTAGACGGGAGGTAGAAAATTCTGTGCATGGGGGCACAACCTGTGACATCAAATGGGCTGAGCACTGGAATCATCACACCCCTGCCACTCTGGGGTATATTCAATGCCAGGGGCGAGCTGTGACAGCGAGCAATGTCAGTATTTAACTGACCCCCCCCCCTGCATATGCCGATTCCCCACTCGCTATGTTTTTGAAACCACTGAAACAGCGAGACTCGAGGATAAATGCAGCAGGCTGCCTGCATTAGCCGCGAGCCTCGCTGATTGGGGGAATCCTCGCCATCCTGCAACAGCGAGTATTCCCCCATAATGTTGAATATGGTGAGCGGCTTGTTTTCTGCGATCCCCGCCGTTTAACCCCCTCACCGGCCGCTATGAATACGGGCCAAAGTGCTATCTAAACGGGGGGTTAGGTGCCATGACCTGATTCTGACAAATGACACTTAGGAGTCAAATGGCTGGTAGTTTATTTCATACTTAAAAAAGTACATAGAACCCTTTATCTATCTCCAAACATTGATCAATATGCCCCCTAGTGTGCACATATTCTGGTCTAGTAGCCCAGACCCAACAGAATGATCAAACGATCACTTTGTCAATGCATCCGAATAATAGGACGCCTTTTACTAGGAGTCACATCTACTGTATGTAAGAGAAGAGCCTCTGTGCCACAGTCTATACACAGGTATGATGTAACCCACATACCATCGGCTGAGCTATTCCCTCTGTAATGACTACAGTAGTAGTTAATCTGTAATGGGACGTGAACAACACTGAACGTAAGGTCATTGTAATACCTGACCCAAGGTCAGAGCCTAGACTGTGACGTTCCGTTTCCCTTGCGCAGTATACGGAGCAGTTATATCGCTACGTCCACTTACAGGATCATCAGTCACTGAAGGAATTTGGATGAGGCCTGTGAGAAACGCGTCCTTGCTATATACAGAATGTACTTGCAGCGCTGAGCACAATGAGCTTATTAGGAATGTGCACTGAACAATCGTTAATTATTTACGCCAGAGTCTAAATTGCTACGATACGGTTTTTGCTTTGGGTAGGACGGAAGACTGGATAGCCATGTAACATGATAGCCAGGCCGGCGGATTGCATTACTTCCATTCACACATATTTTCCAGAGCAGAGACCCAATAATGAGGCTGATCTAGATGATAGGGCGACAGTTAAATAGCCGACATTCACTGAGTTGACACTGACACGATGCCCACACGTCGTCGGTACATGAAAAGGTCAATATGAGGTTTTTCACAATTTTTGGGGTACTTTTTCATATCTTTATATCCCCTTGGACTGGGAACACTAAAGTGGAACAAGGTATCTGTCCCGAAGCGAGCCATGTGAGGGTACTCGCCACACTAATTTTGGGGGCCACGTCCTCAGGTGTCGACATTGACGCAAAAAACGTGAAAAAAATCATGTTTACCTTTTTCTGGTGTCGACCTGTTGTCTCTTCAACCTTTTGTCCATGACAAGGAATGTCTACCTTTTTATGTTGATCTGGATCCACACAATCTTCAATCATAGGGCATATTTTTAGCTTAAAAAGGGAACCCTACTTTGAACACAATGGGAATTGGACGCCGCAAGAGACTTTGCCGACTCAGTCGCACACAATATCAAATTCACAAAGCACAGTCTCCTTTTGCGTCCGTGTCACACTGTGCCACAGAGCACAAATAGTCACCCTAAAGTCTGAAATGGCCCCCACAATTGTTAACGCCACCCCACGATCAACGTGAATCCGAAGCGTGGCGAGCGCAGCGAGCCCGCGAGGGGTGGCGGTACGCGTCCTCCGACCTTTTTATACCCCCACTATCCACGTCGGCGTGGAGTTGAGAATAGAATAGTGTGGCGAGCGCAGCGAGCCACGCGAGGGGACGCGGATACCTTCACAGGTAAACGCGTCCCTTCGCGGGCTTCACAGGTATCCGCGTCCGCTCGCCACACTATTCTATTCTCAACTCCACGCCGACGTGGATAGTGGGGGTATGAAAAGGTCGGAGGACGCATACCGCCGCCCCTCGCGGGCTCGCTGCGCTCGCCACGCTTCGGGTTCACGTTGATCGTGGGGTGGCATTAAAAATTGTGGGGGCCATTTAAGACTTCAGGGGGACTATTAGGGCTCTGTGGCCCATTTAACATTGTTTCCTATGTAAAAATCGCAGCCATTGAGGCATTTAACACTAAAATCGCGTCCAATCTGACTTTTAACATTGATCCCTATGGGAAAATCGCGGGCATCGCGTCGCACCCGTTTTTTATGTGCATACAATGACCGCGATTTTTTACCCCACATACCATAAGGTTGGGGCGGGGCACCAATACACTGTATATCTTGCCTCCGGGCAACTGTGACAAACTTAAGCCACTGATTAGACTTTCAGGTTTAAAATACAAACTGACAATTTTCTACATACTGTACATCTCACATGGGAGTTATTTTATAATTTTAACACATTCGTTCAATATTGGGGATGGACAACAGGAACTAAAATAAATGTCCCAATATCATTTACTGCACAAGGAAGGGGAGTACAAGATATTCGGTGTGGTATGGTGGTCCGAAAGGAGGGATCCCAATGGTCAGAATCCCGACTGCCGGTGCTCCAACAGGGCGGTGAGCGCAAAGAAGCCCCTTGCGGGCTCAGTGGCACGCTTCGCTCGCCACAGGTTTTATTCTCCTCCCTTGTGGGGTTCCACGACCCACGTAGAGGAATAGCCCCTGTGAGTCGGGATCCCCCCTGTCGGAGCACCGGTAGTCAGGATTTTGACCGTCGGGATCCCCCCTGTAGGGCAGTCATTCGGAACCCCAACATTTGATCTGGTCACTGTCCATACTGGTGTATAGTCTTATTGACTCTTGGGTAATCCTTACCTAGGTCTTGGAGTCCTGCGCTGACTTAACACCACAACCACTGGTGTACAACTGTGAGAGATTATTCTAGGTCTACCTTCAACTTATTCTAGTTGATTTGACTATATAGTCAAAATCGATTCAAAATCAAACGTTTTTCCAGCCGCATTCGATGCCGATGCGCACTCCTATTAAGTGGAATTTGCCCAGAAAAATAGAATGCGCAGGCAAGACTGTATAAAGGTGCGCATACGCACTGCGTTTTAGCAGGATGCATTAGAACAGGAGCTGTTTAGCAGGATGCTTACTGAAGAGGATACATACACAAGCCTGTGGCATCCTGCTAAAACGCATTGGCCCTTATTAAGATCTGACCTCAGTACAAATTTCTTCTCAAAATGGGCAAAACCATGATGCACTGCAGGTGGGGCAGATGTAACATGTGCAAAGAGTTAGATTTGTGGGAGTTATTTTGTTTCTGTGCAGGGTAGTGTGCGTGCGTCCCCTTCTGTCTGCGATTATATTGCCAGGAGCAGCTTCATCCAGAACTGCTGCATCTGTAGGCTGTTCTATTACAGTGACGTTTCAGTTTAGAATGATTTAAATCAGCAGGACGTGTATTTCCTAACGAGTAATAAAAAATTCAAATGATCACCTGTCATAGAGGGCGGCTGTATGTCTCTTAAACAAAAATATATTAACAATGCATGAGGAAGTTAAAAATAGATATTAGATTCTTATGGATTCCTTATTAGCTGTTTACTTTACAGGTAAATCTATATAAATGACAGCGAGCCATTGTCAGAGCAGCCTATAAATAAGAATTCTTATAGAGTAATAACGGGTGAGAATGAGGGTAATAGGCCACAACACAGACGTATGTAACCTGCTGTGGGTCTGAAATGTAAATGCTACCAGGCAATATTATAAGAGACCACACATAACAATCGGAGCCTTCTCTTTACCTCCACCATGAAGGGAAACAGTCATCTGTCAGACCAAACTTATGCCGCCCATACACGCTGCGATCCCGGCGGTACGATGTGTGCTTTGAGGTGCGTGCTCCCGCGGCACCTCATCGCACAGTACAAAAAGTATGTGCTGCACATACTTTTTGTACTTGCTTTTCATCGCATTGCATGCACAAGGCATGCAATGCGATGTGATGGATGCTATTTAAGCCCACAACGCACGCCGGGATCGCAGCGTGTATGGGCAGCTTAAGGTCTACAGTCATTAGGTCGACCCCGGAAGGTCGACTGGCCCCAAGGTCGACAGGGTTAAATGTCGACATGACTTAAGGTCGACTGGCCCCAAGGTCGACATGGGTTTAGGTCGACAGGCATTAGGTCGACATGAGTATTTCACGGTTTTTTGAGCCGACATGTACCGACAGGCGGTATTTCATGCCCTACCATCCACTAAGGGCAGTGGTGGCCAACCCGTGGGTCTTGAGCCTCATGCGGCTCTCCCCCTTGTAAAGTGAGGCTCCTGCTCCCACTGCTGCCCGCCGCCCACTGTCCGTCCCAGTCCCCCCTGCTGCCGGTTCCCTGAATCCCTTCTCCTTCTGAGGGGAGGAGAGCACGCACTGCGCATCTCTCCTACCCCTTACTGTGCATCCTTTTGACTAGGCTGTCCGCCAATCAGAGCTCGCGGGCCAGCAGCCAATCAGGAGCCAGCCAGCGAGCTTTGATTGGTGGACAGCCCAGTCACAGGGAAGTGAGGGGGAAGGAGACGCGTGGTGTGCTGTGCTCTCCTCCCATCAGTGACATGACAGGAGGACTGCAGGGGGACACCAGACTGTCCTCTCCCCGCCCGGCAGCCACAGCAACAACGGTGAGTGCTGCTGCTGGGAAATTTGCACTGTGGGGGCATAGCAGTTTGTGGCACTGTGGGGGCATACCAGCTTTCTGACACCATAGGGGCATACCCGCCACCGTGTGGTGCATACCTGGCACCGTGGGGGGCATATGTGTATCTGGCACTATTGGGGGCATATGTATATATGGCACTGCACTATTGGAGGCATATTTGTATCACACCCACCCAAGGGGTCAAAATAAACTACGCCCCTTTTTTTGGTTCATGCGCCTTCGGCGCGCGCATGATGTCGGCTCTTTAGCTTGACTACCGATATTTTTCGGCTCTTTACCTCTGACCGGTTGGCCACCCCTGCACTAGGGTGTGGTGGGAGAATAAAATAGTGTGCCGAGCGTAGCGAGGCACCGTGCCTGAAGCATTGCGAGCGAAGCGAGGGGCTGCGGTTCAACTCCAAGTGTGTCCATGTCGACATTCGGGTCAAAAAACAGTGAAAAACTCATGTCGACCTAATGACTGTCGACCCAAACCCATGTCGACCTTGGCCCATGTCGACCTTGGCCCATGTTGACCTTTAACCCTGTCAACCTTGGGGCCAGTCGACCTTCCGGGGTCGACCTAATGACTGTAGACCTGAATCTGGTCTGACAGATGTACCGATTCCACCATGAAAGACCTTTCAGGTACAATTCCTCTGACTTAGTGACCTTACAAACCACTTTTAGTACAAGGTCCCCTGTCGACCCAACGCATCTGTATATGTACATAGTCGCGAATGAGATTAGGGTGGCTCTGGTGGGTGTCGATCTCCCTTTTAGGCAGCAGCACCACTTGCGGCGATTAGCAATTCCGTAGCATAGAAACCTCTATCTATGTACAAACTTGAAATAGGCCCTCAGCAGAGTGAGGCCGACACAGAGGTTACAATCAGGGTCTTCTATAGCTAGCTACACACTAATATATATATCAGATCAATTGATCTACAGATATAACCTACAGACAGATTGAACAGCGTGTTCTCCATACATGCTGCCCGGTAGATTGGGATGGACGTCCCAACAGGGCGTGTACATGCCTATTGAGCTTTCAGTCACCACCGGCTCTGGTGCAGGTGTAGGCAATCAGTGGATTGCCCGTACACACAGCACGTTGTACCGATCAATATTTGGATGTGTTGCGCTGCCGGCACAATAGGTCTTGGAAGGATACTGTACACAGACATATCGCTGGAACACACAAGCCAATTGTCCGGTGCTTAAGGCCCAGTCATTAGTACTCCTTTGAGGTGGTGTAAATTTACACGTGGTGCAGCAACTGCTTGCAATATAGGCAAATAAGACACCGCTTACCATTGTTTTACAATGTTTTTTCTGGTTTCCTCCACCCAGAGATAATAGCTATGAACTTATTCATTTGCATGTCACTATGGGCCTTATTCTAGTTCACTCTTAGAGGCAAATTCCTTCTCAAATGGACAAAACCATGTGCTCTGCAGGTGGGGCAGATGTAACATGTGCAGAGAGAGTTAGATTTGGGTGGGGTTTTTCTTCAAAGTGAGATCTATATTGCAGTGTAAAAATAAAGCACTGCAATCTAATTCTCTCTGCACCTGTTACATCTGCCCCCCTGCAGTGCACATGGTTTTGTCCATCTGAGAAGGAATTTGCCTCTAAGAGTGAACCAGAATAAGGCCCTATGTTAGGAAGGCAGGACAGACAAGGAGTGAGGGAGTTTTCCTCGTGGTAAAATGAACAGACGACACCCTCATTTTTGGATAATACTGATAGTCAGCTGTATTCCTGAGACTACCCCATTCTATAGCTAGCGAACGTTGTATTGACTGGCGAAACGGACTAAAGGCCTACTGCGTCGGCAAGTCACACCGAATGTCACACTACAAGCTGGTAGTTGGGGGTACTTCCTTCATATGAATGTAACAGGCCCACACTGCTGGCTGACAACTGTAGGATGGATGCAGCCAATCCATTCACTTGGTGCATCCCTGATTCCTGCTTCCGGTTGATAGTTCTAGTGTCTAGATAGACAAGGAAAGGTAGACATGCAATAGGTTGTCAGGGTCAGAATGCCGACATGATCAAAAATGTCAACATAAAAATAGTAGACACATACCGTTGATATGAGTTTTTCATGTTATTTTTTTTTTAACCGACTCGTTCGTACTTCACCATCCATATCGGATGTAGGTGTGCCGAAGCATAGCATGGGAAGTGGGCTATGCCAGGGTACACATCACACTAATTGGGGGTCCATATCGACAGTTGTAAACATTGACACCCCAAAAAATGTGAAGAACTTATGTTGATCTTTTCATGTTGACATTTTGGCCCTACTGACCTTTCTCATGTCGACCGTTTGACCCCGATGGCCTACTGCACATCGACCTACTGAGTGTCTATCTAGGAACTGTGTATCTGATAATCCACACCCACTGATTCCTATAGGGGATTCATTGGCTGCAATTGACTATAAAGCAGGCCCAAAACAACTGCTGTGTACCCCTTAGAGGGGTAGATGTATGAAGCAGTGATAAGGGAGGAGAAGTGATAAAGTGCCTGGTACTTGATCACCGGCCAATCAGCTCATATTTAAACCCAGCCTGTAACTTAACAGTCAGGAGCTGATTGGCCGGTGATAAAGTACCAGGCACTTAATCACTTCTCCTCCCTTATCACTGCAACATACATCTACCCCAGGGTACCTGGCCACGCTCCTTCTCGCTCTCCATATACAGTGCAGTGTTTTCTTACAGTGGGGACAATGGGACAGGTGGCGTCTTTACTTACTGCAGAACAAACAGTGATGTCACATCCTTGTCTTCCCGCAGCAGGTCCTGGCAGAAACCACTAACTGTTCCCTGTCCATGTTTACTGATTGCATGTTCTATTTGCTGATCATTACAGTGCGCTTGTTAACTACATACAAGTGTACAAAGCGCACACATAATCCCTCTAATCTTTCCTCCCATAGATGTGCTCACCCGATAAACACACACAAGTGGTGAGAATGCTAAATGCCATGTATGAAACTGGAAGGACCGCCCTATGAACTGAGGGGATGCATTCATTTCATAGACAATAACAATGTAGACCACACTATGACCTTAACGATGTCAACGCTGTTGAAATGTCGACAGGCAACTGTTGATAGTCTCAGATGTTGAAACGTGGTCACAATGGACTAAAGGGACGGTGGACAGTTAGGGTTAAGCATGAGGGGGGCTAGACCTGGGGAAGGGATTAGGGTTAGTGTACGCAACAGAGCAGTGCTCCATCAGTTTCCTACACTGCAACCAACAGCTGCATGACTGCCGGGATCAGGTAGATGACAGCCATCGGGTGTAAGTCAACCCTTGGCCGCCGGGGACGATATTTAATCAGTGCTGACATGATGGGCGGGTGGCACTGTGGAAGCAGGGGTGCAGCACTGTGATCCTGAATATACTAAGAGGGTGGACAGACGGGCTCAGAGTTATCAGTGGTAGAACTGGAGACAGAGGAAGAAATGTATCCTGGTGACAAGGATAGTGCTGGGAGCAGAGAATGTAAGGTAGATGGCCCAGCCTCCTGTAATAGTATTTGTGTTGTCATATGATATGTGAACATGATCTCTCTGTTAGAGTATATTTAGCACTTCCTTTTATAGCTGTGTCTCTATTATGGAGACACATGTAGTTCCTGGTCTGTGGCAGGGCATGCTGGGACGTGTAGTTCCACAACAGCTGGAGGGCCATGAGTTTGACACCGCTGATGTACATTGTCTGCCGAGGGTCCAGGGCATAATGTTCTACTGCCCTTCTAACCAGTGACTTTCCGAAGGACAAGTGGCTCAATACTTCTGCATTTGCAAATTCGACACCTCTGCTACATTGATGCTCATCTAGAGAGAAGGACTTATTATAGGTATATGGCCTACAGTGAATGACTAGTTCCAGGGAAGGATTCCATGAATCTGTAGAACTATGTCATAACACATCCACTGGGGATACTGGAGGGCCAGTGTGGAGAACCATGCCCCAGATTAATCCCTGGAGAACCCAGAACCAGGTCTTCACACATCCACTGGGGATACTGTAGGGCCAGTGTGGAGAACCATGCCCCAGATTAATCCCTGGAGACACAAGAACCATCTCTTCACACATCCATTGGGAATACTGTAGGGCCAGTGTGGAGAACCCTGCCCCAGACTAATCCCTGGAGAACCAAGAACCATGTCTTCACACATCCACTGGGGATACTGGAGGGCCAGTGTGGGGAACCCTGCCCCAGATTAATCCCTGGAGAACCAAGAACCATGTCTTCATACATCCACTGGGGATACTGTAGGGCCAGTGTGGAGAACCATGCCCCAGATTAATCCCTGGAGAACCAAGAACCATGTCTTCACACATCCACTGGGGATATTGTAGGGCCAGTGTGGAGAACCATGCCCCAGATTAATCCCTGGAGAACCAAGAACCATGTCTTCACACATCCACTGGGGATACTGTAGGGCCAGTGTGGAGAACCATGCCCCAGATTAATCCCTGGAGAACCAAGAACCATGTCTTCACACATCCACTGGGGATACTGTAGAGCCAGTGTGGAGAACCATGCCCCAGATTAATCCCCGGAGAACCAAGAACCAGGTCTTCACACATCCACTGAGGATACTGGAGGGCCAGTGTGGGGAACCCTGCCCCAGATTAATCCCTGGAGAACCAAGAACCATGTCTTCACACATCCACTGGGGATACTGTAGGGCCAGTGTGGAGAACCATGCCCCAGATTAATCCCTGGAGAACCAAGAACCATCTCTTCACACATCCATTGGGAATACTGTAGGGCCAGTGTGGAGAACCATGCCCTTCGTAAAGGGACCCCTTAATGACCTGAAAGAATTATATTGGAATACAATCTCTCGGTGCATCGGTAATAAGGGCATGTGGATTACACTGATGTCGCAGGATTATATTGGGCGGGACACATTCACTAATTACAGGACACATCCCGGACTTCCCAATATTATCACTACAGACACGTTTACATAAAACACTTGATACCTGTAAATCATCTGCAGTAACATACAGGCCACTGATAAAAGCTGCAGGACAGGGCCAGGACGGACAGGAACAAAACTCCTTTACATCATTGGCCCATATCCCGGTACAAGTCTAAATAGATAGAACATAGTGTAAAACGTACTTGTCAGCTGCAGCCATTGGTACTGTGCTATAGTGAGGAAGCACAGGAGGCAGAACTGAAGGCTGTGGGCCAGGGCGGTTTAATTAAAAAAATCGGGATGCCAGGCTGACGGAGGCAGATATGCCAATTCTAACAAATGGTTCGGAGGCCAACTAGAATAAAATGTTGTAATACGCAGGTGATGTTAGTACATGCAGAAACTGCTGTAAATAATATCGGTTACATCTGTATAAACAGGAAGTTCTAAAGTCGTCACTTCCGTATTCATAAGAAAGATGGGCTTAATAAAGCAGCAATGCAAAACCTAGTGTACATTAATAGTGGTTGCATATAGTATCCTGGCGGCCAGGTTGCCGGAGTTCACCATACCAACACCTGTAGCGTGACTACCGCTGAGAGACCGATGCTGAAAGCCAGACATTAAATAGGATGCTGGCACCAGAATACCAACTGCCGGGATGCCAAACATAAGTATGCCGGGGTGGGTTAAGGTCAGGGTGGGGATATTCGGGTTTAGGCACTAGCGGGGTAGTGGGGGGACTTAGGGTTAGGCTGTGTGGCAGGGGGGTAGGTTTAGGCAGTGGGGGTTAGGGTGTTATAAGGGAGGGTGGGAGGGGAGGGGAAGTATACTTACCTGATCCCTGTTGGGATTCTCTCCTTTGGGATGCCGGCATCAGAATTACGACTACTGGTCATCCATACGTAACCCATTACTAGTTATTAGAAGTCAGCTTTGGATTCTGTCACTTGTTTAAAGGCTTTGCCTATCGCATTATGGTTTTACATGGTCACAGAAGTTCTTGGTAGGTTCTAATGCCCCATTACAGTAAGGAATGCATGGGCCTGTATATTATCAGCACTGCTTAGTAATGCAGCGTTAGAACCACAAGCCCTGCTGTATAGAAGACGCTATGGGGTAATATAATGCGTAGCCACGCAGCCACTAGAAGAGATCTCTAAATAAAACCAATCGATCAGCAATGTTTGTTTCCACAGCACTTGTGTAACCCAGCGATACATGTAACACAGCACTATTACCTGCAGGGCTGGGACGAGCACTTCACATACCAAAGCACAAGCTACAGACATATTTCTATTATGTTAGTCAAACTTGTGTGTTAGAAAACAAGACGTCCACTAAAAGAAAGAACATATTTGGAACCGGTATCTTGAAACGCCAACAGTACAGTATGACCCTGATTTTGTGCTATGGATACTGTTATGCTGCTTTCAGACCGCAAAACTGGCTTTGACCGTGTATTTGAAAACGTTTCCAAAAACGGGTCTGCCAGGTAAAACCCCTTTCACACCGCATCTCTTAAACGGTATATTACCGTTTAATTGCGGTTTTTTTTACACTGGCAGACCCGTTTTTGGAAACTTTGTCAAAGCCAGTCTTCAGCGCGGGATGTTAACCCGCGTGCGGGGGGGGGGGGGGGGGGGTGGCTCCAGTGCTATGAATTTAATGAGCGCTCATTAAATATTCACTGCGCTGAATTTAGTACCAAGCTCATTGGCTGGGTCCTAAATACCGTTTCAGACCCGATTTTGATGCCAAAATACCGGGTCTGAAACGGGTAGGACCCTCCATTTTAACCGTTTTACAAAAACGGCTTTTGTAAAATGGTAAAGTGGTCCTGCACCTTTCAGACCGCACAGATTACCGTTTTAAAATGGTTAAAAATCGGCAAAATACCGTTTTTTAAGTGCGGTCTGAAAGGGGCATTAGAAGGGGAATGGGTTTCAAAGCCAAGATCCCGGCACCAGCTGGGTCCCAAAATGTTACTCTATCTGAATCGAGCATTGCTGAATGCAGGACAAGTGTATTAGTTAAAAAATTAGTATCACCGTGTTCAAAGATGGGCAGGGTTTAATATGTGTGGAGTTTGTATGTACTTTGCATGTTCTTCATGTAGGATTCATATTTTATCCCATGGTCCACAGACATAAATGTACTGTAGATGACATATAAAAGTGGCTCTAGTGTGTGGCAGAGGCTGGGGGCAACCCAGGAGCTTCCAGGGTGCTGGGCCTGACCCCAGCCTGACATGGGCAAGTTCCATTAGGGTGTGTGGCCTAATAGGACCAAGGTCACGCCCCAGAGGTCACAATCTGCTGGCGTTCCTCCAACCAAAAGACACTGCACCTGTGTGTAGTGTAAACGGTGTGAGCCAGGACATTCCCAGCAAAAGGGTAAAGTCCCGGGTGTGACCAGGCTTTTAACCGTGTTTTAAATCCTGAGTCAGATCTGGTACTTTGGGGGTAGGGGTTTAGGGCCAGATTAACAATGGGGTGGATGGAGCTGCAGCACCAGACGTTCACATAAAAATAGGCCCATGATGATCACCTGTTGAAAGTGGTGTAGCTTGGTTCCACGGTGCCCGGAGCAAGGGCATGAATCACTGGTATAGGAGAACATGCTGAATCTGTATATCTTGGCCTATACAAGGGATGGGGAACCTTCGGACATCCAGCTGTTGTTGAACTACACATCCCAGCATGCGTTGCAACAGTTTCAGTATGGCCAAAATAGCAAAACTGTAGCAGGGCATGCTGGGATGTGTAGTTCAACAACAGCTGGAGGACCGAAGGGTCCCCATCCCTGGCCTATACTAACAATTAGATGCCTTCCGCATCTTCCAGGCGCACCTCATAAGTGTAATCTATGTACAAGCACAATCTTGCCACACTTCAATGAGTGACAGCAATATATGAATTAAAGACAGTCACTTAAAGACATGGAGCATAATATAATGTAATGAGGACCTGGGGTGAAATGTAATAAGGTGAGAGATTCAGAAAGTGAGAGATTTGTTAAGAAATCTCCAGTTTTTAAAGCGGCAATCATTTACACTTCAAAATCAAACTGGTTTTGCAGTGTAAATGATTGCCGCTTTAAAAAACCCCTGGAGATTTCTTACCAAATCTCTCACTTTCTGAATCTCTCATCCCATTACATTTTACCCCTGGTGTGTAACTGCCCCCAATACGATCTCACAAACATGACATATCCAGAGATGAGTTGCTATTATATATGAACTAGAATAAGGCGGCGGACTGAAATAACATAACAACTACCACACCATGTTTGTTTATCCCGTGTGTGGAACCTCTGTCACCACTTGCCAAGAGGTGACGTCCTGCAAACACAAAGCTGGGGGCCCTGTCAATCGACGAACAACCCAATCTCCCTCTTAGCCGCTATCCCTGGATTGTACACATTCCCTTCACCTCTGACAAGTACATTCTTATAACCTGGCCAGTCCCACCTGTCATTTCACGTTGTCATTAGGGAAATTGCAGGATTACCGACGGGGCACCTTGTCAGCATCGATTAAGGCCATTAAAAATAATGGGAATGCACAACACCTATGGGTGCAACCCATTTATCACTATTACAAAGCCAACATGAAAAGAGCTAGTTTCAGGTGGAACCACAAATACCAGCATACCCTGTCAGCAAGTTGCTCTTGCTCTCAGTGTACCTACCAGATAAACTATAAAGGGTGCAGCACGTTTCTACTCACCGTATATGGTGGGGTGGGTAGAGATATTTTGGAGACTACTTTTAGTAAGTGCCCATTTTTTTTGTGGTTGACATGGGCGATGGAGGTGTTCACTACTATGGCGTTTTTGTCATTCAAATTCCAAGTGAAAGGATAGGGTTCCGGCAACGGGACCAGAGACTCCACTTCATAATGGTCTTCTTCGCGGTCCGTGGGCCATAGACCGCTCAGAATGTCCGACGACCAGACGGACTTGTGGGAATCCATCGGAAGCGTTACAGATGTGGGGGATCTCACCCCTCTACTCTCAGAAGGCAAGATGTTGCCTCAGATTCCTTTTGACCACCACATGGTCAGGTAGTGCAGGTAGAAGTGAGGGCTCCTGTCATCTGTCATTGTGGAGGAGCTCTGAGCCCACTATCGATGGTGCAAGCAAGATCCACAGCAAACATTACACAGGAGCGTGAAGCATCTCTAAACATAATCCTCTCATCTCTGGATGTCTTCTCTCCGGCAGAGGAAGGTGGATCCGTCCAGAGGCGCCGGCCACATCATGCAAAGCAGGTTGTACTGACTGAGCACATCAATGATCCTTGGCACCACCAGAAGAAGGATAGGCTCAGGTCAGACCTCCAGTTATAGGGGCGATTTCACCGAGGTGGAGCAGCACGGAACCTCCGCAGTTCGAGGCATCAACTTTCTTCAGCAGCACTTTGCAGAGCCGAAGCCTCTTCAGCCGTGCATTGCAAACCTGCTGCCTCCCACGGAGTAGAAGTTGCTTCGCTCCCTGGCTTTTCGTGTGAAAGACACAGGCGGAGGGAGTGGCCTGATACCTTCAGGCAGGTAAATATTAACTCCGTACAGGCTGGAAGGGCATGCAGACAGGGAACTCTAAACAATACAGCAGCCGGCCTGGGGCACTAAGTGTGCTGATGTATCACGCCTACGGTCGCCAGTCTGGCATACCCTTACATGATGCCGTGTGCGGTGGCGGAATAAGCAGAATGGCTGTTATAGGCTGCCACATATACATGTATTTATATGTGTGTGCGTGTATTATATATAATTAACTGGTTGTTACAGACTGCTAAAGGGGCAGTGACTACGCAGGTTTGCAAGTATATCGTTGTAAGCTTAATATCAGTCATATAAGTATGTATGTATTTATATATGTATGAATGGCTCATCAATACTCCAAAGACAAGTTCCCTCCAAAGCAGCCGGTTCAAAGTTTGCAATTCCCTTTAAATCTAGAATTAACCCCTGAATGCCCTGTACACTGCAATGCAGCTCATGCAAATGACCTGCTAGTATTCTTATGACTAGAACGCCTCCAGGGATAAAGGAGGGTTAGACAGATGAGGCGAGCATCGGAACCAGTGACGTCACCCCTCAGAATGCGGACAGGTATAAGACTGCACAAACCTCGGGCACCTGATGAAATAGAACCCTAATACGAGGGAACGTGGGTCTCGGTGAGATTGCAGAAACGTTATTTTGTGATTCACATAACATTCGTCCGTCTAGTTAATAATTAATTCAGTGATGGTCTTTGCCTTATATTACTGGTTTGGTACATTGTAGTTCATCAATAAAATCAGGCAAAAAAAAACCTCCTTGGCTAAACACAGGAGCTTTCCAGGAGCGAGGCTCATACAGGGGCAATGTAGCCTCATAAGCTCTGGTTGTACATCTCCCCCCATCTCACCCATTATAATAAACACATGAGTTTGGCTACTAAATTTAAAATAAAATGCATTGCATATATTAGGTGCAAGATAGTTAGATGATAGATTGCTAGATATGAGATGGATAGACAGATACTGTATAAGTAATTCTGTGTACACACGGTGTAAATAATTGTAGGGACAGTAAGCCAAAATCGCACTGTGTAAGGGGCCTTTCGATAACGATGCACGGCCCGCGGCGGTGGTATGGCAAGACACGACTGTGCAGCACGGTCTTTTTCTACTAGATCATAAGGAGCACCATGCTGCTTCCCTCTCGCTGTCGCACCCTCTTTGTCATTCGATGCCAGCACCCCGCCGGGTCCTGGCAACGGCCAATAATAAAATCTATATATGCGGCCGCCAATCGCACAGTGTCGACAGCGATAGATAGACATGAGATAGACAGATATGAGACAGATAGATATTAGATATATTGCCTATCATATCAGTATCCTATTTATCAAAGAGATATGATGGACAGAATGTAGATATTCCATTGATTGTTAATAACTCCCTCCCTCATCCTGCATGTTCAGGCAAGGGAGGTCCTTGTTAACGATGGCCATGGTGCAGTTGCAGCAAGGCCGTCGCTCTTCCCCCCGCCACTCCCTTCCCTGCCATGTATGCACCCCGCTGCCACCAATATCAGTGTTGACGGGGAGTTGGCTAGTTTGTAGGGAGCAATAGACAGATATAAGATAGATAGCAATGAGACCTTGAACTCCCCAGAGACAAAAGATATCTTCAGCGGCCACATTCAGGAGTATAGCGGTCATTCATGACATAGTCAGGATTTTACTGCATGTACAGAAGACAGAGGGGGAGTGTGAATCGTTAATGATGTAGAACGTATCCACAAATTATCATTAATATCACTATTGTGCAAATCATTTATATAATTATTTTTTAATGTGTACCCAGATACAGATAGGGGGGTATTCAATGTTGGGTTACGTCTGTCGAGCTGGCCTGACTGCCGTGACCCTGTCCCGTTCTCGGTCTGCTCGCCTGACGTCCCGCCTGCCGCAGGACAAGAAGGGGGCGTAGCCGCGAGAAGTGGCAAGCTGCAGTCAGGAGCTCGTCAATTCCCGGCCGTTCTCAGCAGAACATGCCCAACTGCTTGTGAAGTCTGGCTCGTTCTGCGAGATCCCCTGTTCAATTCTGTCAAGGAAGACAGCATTGAATAGGGCCCCGCAGCCACCTCCCCCGTCGGAAGATGGCTGCGGGAGATTGAATACCTCCCATAGACTTTCTGATCGTCAATACTGTATGCACCTTCTCTGATATAAGTTAATGCTTGAAAAGTCCATCAAGAATAGGACGTTTTTATTGGAGATGTTGCGCTCCAGTTTTTCCCGAATTTACTCGGATCTCAAAGTGGGATCTTATTGGCTATCAAAACACGTCACAGCCCACAGCCAATCGGAAAAATCTTTGGTACTCTTTACCTAGAAGGGCGCCCATCGCGGGCATCGCATGTACCAAAAAATCGCATGCGATGCGACCGACGCGATTACCGCGATTTTCCATAGGGAACAATGTTAAAAGGCCCACAGAGGCCAAATAGCCACCCTGAAGTGTGAAATGGCCCCCCAATTGTTAACGCCACCCCACTATCAACGTCAACCCGAAGCGTGGCGAGCGCAGCGAGCCCACGAGGGCCGGCGGTACGCGTCCTACAACCTTTTCATACCCCCACTATCCACGTCGGAGTGGAGTTGAGAATAGAAAGTGTGGCGAGCGCAGCGAGCCACCGAGCCCAAAGCGTGGCGAGCCCCGCGAGGGGACGCGGACACGGACACCTGTGAAGCCCGCGAGGGGACGCGTATACCTGTGAAGGTATACAAAGAATGGTTTCCCCTGTCGCACACCGCGCTCAAAAACTAGTGATGGTATCTAAACGATAGTCCTTGGCGGATAATATTATCCTGTTCCAAGAGATTTCTTTTCTTCTTTCTTTACTTTCTTTCTCCTTTCCTTCCCTTTTCCTCTCTCCATGGCGGGAGTATGAAAGAAAAACAAAAAAAGGAATATAGTGTAGTATGTTCTAGAACTGTTAATGGATTGTTTTGTAACCGCCACCCTAGATAGAAGTGGAAATTTTTTATAAATCCAGAAGGGTAGCGTACCCTACTCACACCAAGATAGAGATGTGCTCCTCAAATAAAGGTTTCTTTTCCTGCCTATAGGTAAGGCCTTTTTCCTATCGGTTCCTCTCCTTCCCCAAGATCTGAATAAATCTCCACCCGGTGCAGGTCAAAGAGGATAAGACCGGGGACGTACCCCACTTACACAACACGGCGTGACTTCAATCCTATCTCGGTTTCTTTACTGTGATCTCCTTCTGATTCAAATTCCTTTTCTTATGTCAATAATATATATCAAAAGAAAAGGTAAAAAATACCGATATAATAACGGATAACCAATTTATTTGAAAGGACAATTAAAATATGGATCACAATGGGCCCGTACAAAACTGCACAATACAGATGGAAAATAAAAACTTAACTTTGTTCAGGGGATCAGGTCCGGACTGATACCCCTGAAATAGAAGTAAGGTGCATGCAGCAGTACAGGTCTCCAGATATGTCCCAGACTCTCCACCAACGCGTTTCAACCTTGCCAGGCCTTCCTCAGGATGTGAGAGTCTGGATGAACAGTAGGGTTTATATACCCGTATATAAACCCTACTGTTCATCCAGACTCTCACATCCTGAGGAAGGCCTGGCAAGGTTGAAACGCGTTGGTGGAGAGTCTGGGACATATCTGGAGACCTGTACTGCTGCATGCACCTTACTTCTATTTCAGTGGTATCAGTCCGGACCTGATCCCCTGAACAAAGTTACGTTTTTATTTTCCATCTGTATTGTGCAGTTTTGTACGGGCCCATTGTGATCCATATTTTAATTGTCCTTTCAAATAAATTGGTTATCCGTCTTATATCGGTATTTTTTACCTTTTCTTTTGATATATATTATTGACATAAGAAAAGGAATTTGAATCAGAAGGAGATCACAGTAAAGAAACCGAGATAGGATTGAAGTCACGCCGTGTTGTGTAAGTGGGGTACGTCCCCGGTCTTATCCTCTTTGACCTGCACCGGGTGGAGATTTATTCAGATCTTGGGGAAGGAGAGGAACCGATAGGAAAAAGGCCTTACCTATAGGCAGGAAAAGAAACCTTTATGTGATGAGCACATCTCTATCTTGGTGTGAGTAGGGTACGCTACCCTTCTGGATTTATAAAAAATTTCCACTTCTATCTAGGGTGGCGGTTACAAAACAATCCATTAACAGTTCTAGAACATACTACTCTATATTCCTTTTTTTGCTTTTCTTTCATACTCCCGCCACGGAGAGAGGAAAAGGGAAGGAAAGGAGAAAGAAAGTAAAGAAAGAAGAAAAGAAATCTCTTGGAACAGGATTATATTATCCGCCAAGGACTATCGTTTAGATACCATCACTAGTTTGTGAGCGCGGTGTGCGACAGGGGAAACCATTCTTTGTATTCCTTGTCTGTATTGAAGGTTGGGTGACCTCCATTTCCCTGTACCCACTGCAGCTTTCTGTGCGCCAATAGGATACTGTAATCTTTTTTTATACCTGTGAAGGTGTCCGCGTGCGCTCGCCTCGCTGCGCTTGCCACACTTTCTATTCTCAACTCCACGCCGACGTGTATAGTGGGGGTATGAAAAGGTCGGAGGACGCGTACCGCCGCCCTAGTGGGGTGGCGTTAACAATTGGGGGGGTCATTTCACACTTCAGGGTGCCTATTTGGCCTTTGTGGGCCATTTAACATTGTTCCCTATGGAAAATCGGGTCAATTGGGACATTTAACATTGTTCCCTATGGGAAATCGCGGTACGATGCCCAAGATCAAAATCGTGGGCGCCCTTCTAGGTAAAGAGTACCAAATCTTTTCATGGCAAAAACTGACTAAATCCAAACCATGGAGATTGAAAACATGGACATTTTAAAATCCCCTATGTACCGTGTGTTAAATGGCAACACAGGAAAAGTGCAATAAAATTGACTCAATAATGCAGTTTACAAGCATTTTACCAGCGCATACATGTGCATGAGCCCTACTTGTGTGTGTATGTGGGCAGTGCCGACAGAAGCAGCACACCAACTCATTTGGTTTTATTATTTATTCACTAAATCCATAGGGTCCAATTTTATGAGCGTGACATGATGGGAGTTCATTAAGAACTAGTCCAAGACAACCAGGCAAACCAAAAAAAGTTTTGTAAGTCGGAATTGTGAAGCGGTTGTGGACTGTATGGTGCTAGGAGGGCTAGGTGTACACGTCACCTACACACACAGCTGCGGAGGCCATGTCATAGGCTGAACCACTGATGTGACAGTGACACTAATACCTCAATGAGTCACTAAATCCTAGTAAAATAATAGGCTGCATTCCTACCAATACTGGTTCTGCCTCCATTGTGTGTAAGTAACAGGCGTCCGTAAATCACAGCAGAGACAGTCGCTGTGCCAGGTAGAGGGAATATAAATCAGGGTTTATATACAATTCTCTGCACTAATCCTTTGGGTTTTCTCCCAAATCCCTTAATGTATATAGGCTTATTGTACATAGAGGAAAGTAAATTGCCGGTTTATCTAATTATTTACTAGCATTATTACTTTGTGGCAGCTAAGCAATATCAAGTACTGCAACAAAGTAATATAGGAACAGTTTGTGAGGTTGAAAAAATACATAATTCCATCAAGTTCAACATATATATATAAAATTATACCTAGCATTCCCTCAGCCCTTGCCCGATATTGACCCTAGTGAACCTCCCACTATGCATTATAATTAATGGTTGTATCCCCAGATATCTTTCTCCACTAAACATTGCTCCAACCCTTTCATAAATATAGTAGTACCCCTTTCACATTGCACCTAATTACCAGGTTCATGCTGGTTTCTTGCCAGTTCGACACGGTAATTGGTGCAATGTAAAAGGGGTTACAGCTAACCGGTAGCAACACAGCAATAGGAACTGAGTAAAAAGAAGGGTCCTTACCGGTTCGCTGCCGTGTTTCTGTGCAGAGTGAATGGATTAATCGAGCCGAGTTTCCCGTTTACACTATAGAGGAGCTCCAGCTCTAAACGCCCCCATACATTATGCGATTTGGGGCCATGAAATCGGCCCAAATCGCATGTAAAGCCATCCCCTTCGACCCGATATGCGGTCCCATACGCATCGGGCCGGGAGGTCGGACAGGCTGCACATAAGATTTTTTAAATCCTATGTGCAAGCCTGGAGCCGGGCAGGGGACGCAGCAGGCGGTGGGCCGTGAACGTGGCTATGGCCGGGGGACCAGAGCGCCAGATAGGGGAAGAAGCAGCCAGTGAGCGGTGAACGCGTCGACGGCCGAGGGACCAGAGCGCCGGGTAGGGAAAGAAGCCAGATGGCAGGCACACATAAAACAAAAAAACCCATACAAATGAATGGGCAGCCAGTGATTGGCTGATAACTCTCTCAGCCAATCACTGGCTAACCATTCATTTGTATGGGTTTTTTCTATGTGCGCCCGCCGCCTGGCTTCTACTACTAGTACCCGGCGCCGTGGTCCCTTTGGCGCATTCACCCGCCCACTGCCTGCTGCATGCCCGGTGCCCGGCACTCCACAACTGCCCTGCCAGTCTTACAGCTCCCTTTGCCTGCAGCTCCCCGGGAACTGCATGTGATAAATCGCATGTGATTTATCATATGCAAAACTTGGCACATCAAGCAAGTATGTATAATGTATGGGGGCTTTTAGCACTGCCTCCTCCCCCACCCCAGATGACGATCTGACCAGCCCCCACATGATGTCAGCGACCCGGCAATAATGCAGGTTTGCTGATGCGATCTGAACAGATCACACATGCAGGGTCGCACCGGGACTGAACCATATCAAAGTACCCTTCATTTGCGGTCTGAAAGCGGTATAAGTGAATCTGTCATCACAACAGCAGATAATTCCACATCTTTACTGCCCTAACTGTGAAGAACCCTTTCCTTTGCTGCGTGTGAAATCTCCTTTCCTCCAACCTTAGGAGTACCCTAGTGGCACATCACAGCGCTGGCTGAATATTCTGTATGCATTAAACATAAATAATAATTATTATAGAACACTTCCCGTGAACATACTAAATATTTATCTACTGTACGGAGGCAATAATTAGTACCAATCTAATTAGCTGGTACAACTCTTGCTGTACTGCTATGTCATCAAACTTAAAACTGAAAGTGACCATTGAAATGGTGATTTTATAGACTACACCAGGGGTCCTCAAACTATTTTGCTCTGGGACCCCATCAGACAACAAAAATAATTACAGGACTCCAGCAAGTTACCGCAGAACGTCATCACATCACATGTGTAGTCAGCAGACAGCACATACATGGCAGCATTGTGGAGGCACAGAGTGATGGGAGGAGTCTAATACTGTATACCATAACCCATCACATGTGTAGGCAGCAGACAGCACATACATAGCAGCATTGTGGAGGCACAGAGTGATGGGAGGAGTCTAATACTGTATACCATAACCCATCACATGTGTAGGCAGCAGACGGCACATACATGGCAGCATTGTGGAGGCACAGAGTGATGGGAGGAGTCTAATATACCATAACCCATCACATCACATGTGTAGGCAGCAGACGGCACATACATGGCAGCATTGTGGAGGCACAGAGTGATGGGAGGAGTCTAATATACCATAACCCATCACATCACACGTGTAGTCAGCAGACAGCACATACATGACAGCATTGTGGAGGCACAGAGTGATGGGAGGAGTCTAATATACCATAACCCATCACATCACATGTGTAGTCAGCAGACAGCACATACATGGCAGCATTGTGGAGGCACAGAGTGATGGGAGGAGTCTAATATACCATAACCCATCACATCACATGTGTAACCAGCAGACAGCACATACATGGCAGCATTGTGGAGGCACAGAGTGATGGGAGGAGTCTGATATACCATAACCCATCACATCACATGTGTAGTCAGCAGACAGCACATACATGGCAGCATTGTGGAGTCACAGAGTGATGGGAGGAGTCTGATATACCATAACCCATCACATCACATGTGTAGTCAGCAGACAGCACATACATGGCAGCATTGTGGAGGCACAGAGTGATGGGAGGAGTCTAATATACCATAACCCATCACATCACATGTGTAGTCAGCAGACAGCACATACATGGCAGCATTGTGGTGGCACAGAGTGATGGGAGGAGTCTAATATACCATAACCCATCACATCACATGTGTAGTCAGCAGACAGCACATACATGGCAGCATTGTGGAGGCACAGAGTGATGGGAGGAGTCTAATATACTATAACCCATCACATCACATGTGTAACCAGCAGACAGCACATACATGGCAGCATTGTGGAGGCACAGAGTGATGGGAGGAGTCTGATATACCATAACCCATCACATCACATGTGTAGTCAGCAGACAGCACGTACATGGCAGCATTGTGTTGGCACCGAGTGATGGGAGGAGTCTAATATACCATAACCCATCACATCACATGTGTAGTCAGCAGACAGCACATACATGGCAGCATTGTGGAGGCACAGAGTGATGGGAGGAGTCTAATATACCATATCCCATCACATCACATGTGTAGTCAGCAGACAGCACATACATGGCAGCATTGTGGAGGCACAGTGATGGGAGGAGTCTAATATACCATAACCCATCAGATCACATGTGTAGTCAGCAGACAGCACATACATGGCAGCATTGTGGAGGCACAGTGATGGGAGGAGTCTAATATACCATAACCCATCAGATCACATGTGTAGTCAGCAGACGGCACATACATGGCAGCATTGTGGAGGCACAGAGTGATGGGAGGAGTCTAATATACCATAACCCATCATATCACATGTGTAGGCAGCAGACGGCACATACATGGCAGCATTGAGGAGGCACAGAGTGATGGGAGGAGTCTAACATAACAGACAATTCAACAGATCTTTCAGACTCCTTGAATCACTGACTGAGATTAGAAAAGTCACCAGCCTGATGGTCAGCAACATGGAGTCACGACCCCATGCTGAGAAGGTCGGGACCCACAGTTTGAGAACCACTGGACTACACCACTATTCATGAGACTGTAGACTGGGACTTACAGACAATATGTAGCTAGTCCATCAATATGTTGACAGTCAATAGCTCCACAGTGACAAAAGGTCGATGTGTAAAGTGTCAACACAGGTTTTCATGATTTTCTGTCCTTTATCAATTTTTTTTCGTGGACTTGGTCCTACATTACCAGCCACATGCACTGAAAAGGGAAACTGTAAAGTGTGCCGAGCTGTGCTTAACACGCTACACTAATAGGTGGTCCACATGCAAAGGTAGTGACTTTAAACCAAAAAAACACATGTTGATGCTTTGTCACTGTTGATGTCGACCTATTGACTGTCTAGCTAGATATTGTGATCTATGCCACACCCGCAAGGTGAGACTGCAGCCCATCACTTCCCTAGGGACATTACTGAGGGGGTAGCACTATACCCTACCCCTTCACCGAGGACATTACTGAGAGGGAGGGGGCGCTACACCTTACCTCTTCACTAGGGACATTACTGAGGGGGTGGCGCTACACCCTATCACTTCACTAGGGACATTACTGAGGGGGTGACGCTACACCCTACCACTTCACTAGGGGCATTACTGAGGGGGTGGCGCTACACCCTATCACTTCACCGGGGACATTTACTGAGGGGGGGGGGGGGCACTACACCCTACCACTTCACTGGGGACATTACTTAGGGGGTGGGAGACTACACCCTATCACTTCACTAGGGACATTACTGAGGGGGTGGGAGACTACACCCTATCACTTCCCTAGAAACAGTGGTCATCAGTAGAGGCCTGACAATGCAGCCTACAATTTCACCAGGAACCAGTGACATCACTGAGAACCTCTAAATTCAGCCTATTCATTGCTGTACTTTCATCATTCAATTTCTACACTTTAGGGACAGCGAACGCCAATTACCTCTGAAATTCTAATGATTAAAATTATTAAAGCGGTCATGAGTATTTCTGTTAATGTAAATAATGACCCTGCATTTTAAAGTGATAGAAGAGGTGTAGCACATCAAGGAAACCTTTGATTCTTTGCGACATATACACTATAATCACATCTTTGTCTTACCAACCTTGTTTAGTCACTGTCTAACTTGGCACCAGGACAATATGTCATTGTTAGAACATGGCACCAGCTATAGGACATGTGTGAAAATCCTTAAACAGCAAACATCAGCACACTGTCAACTATGAAGTAATTATTACAATCTGACGACCAAATGATTAAACTATTACAGGATATTCAATCAAACACTTTGATTTTAGATGAGGTGAATAAGGCGTAATATATCCGATTATAGCCCAGCACATGTGAAACATGAAGTCTATATTGCTCAACCAGACAGCTAAAGCTTGCAATCAGTGACCGCTGGTGGGGCGCTGGGTGAGGTAACGAATTAAATCACCCGTCCCTTACTGTAACTGCAGCCAGGGAATTAAATGTAAGATATACCGAACAAGAACACGTACAAGCAAAATAGACAAGAAATAGTACTTTCCAGCCAAATTAATGAATTTGATCATAATTAAAATACAAAAATAAATGAAGTTTGTACAAATATAAAAAATAACCCTGTTATCCGTTTGACAAAAGACAGCAAAAAACTATCCTACAGGGACGGATTGATGCCATACCCCCACAAATCCCCCTATTTTTGACTAAGCTTCACTTTTTATTCTGCATGGACTGGACAGAGGCCACTGTTGATAGAGGTAAATACGTAGACATTTTTTTTCTTTATTGAGAATCTTACCACGTGATATCTAACTAGACTGGCTGCTCAATGCCCTCCTATCTCTCTTGATGGAGTATGTGAATGTAAGGTCTACTGCCCTCCCTTAATTAACCTTAAAATGTTTTATATGATGGTTAAAAAAGAACTATGCTGGACAAATACAATTCAATAAGCACCGTATTTATTTGAACCTTATATTATGTACGACAATATGTTATGTAACATATATGTATTGTCTCAATAAAAAAATGGGTACTTGTTTCCTAGCATGGCGCCCATCGCATCGCATACCATAAGCCATACAATGGTATGCGATGTGATGTTACGCGATGTCAGCCGATGTTATACAAATTTAAATCATATACCATCGCATCGTATGCCATATACAATGGTATACGATTTAAAATTGTATAAGTACCCTAATGGGTGTTTTCAATGTTAGATGGGCCCCCTATAAGATTATTAATTGTATAAGCGCCGTAAGGGGTGCTTACAATGTTAAAAGCACCCCCACTATCAACGCCAACCCGAAGTGTTGTAAGCGCAGCGAGCCCGTGAGGGGCGGCGGTACACGTCCTCCGACTATTTCATATCCCCACTATCCACGTCGGTGTGTGGCGAGCGCAGCGAACCCCCGAGCCTGAAGCATGGCGAGCGCACGCGAAATACATGTAAAGTAATACGCGTCCGCTCGCCACGCTTCAGGCTCGGTGGTTTGCTGCGCTCGCCATACTATATAAAATCAACTCCACGCCGACGTGGATAGTGGGGGTATGAAAAGGTCGGAGGACGCTTAACGCCGCCGCTCGCCACGCTTCGGGTTGGCGTTGATAGTGGGGGTGACGTGGGGGTGCATTTAACATTGTAAGCACCCATTAGGGTGCTTATACAATGAAAAATCGTATAGGGTGCTTAAATCACATCGCATTGCATGCGGGTATATGGCATGCGATGCGATACAATGCATAAGATGCCATACGAATGAAAATCGTGGGCGCCGTGCTAGGAAACAAGTACCAAAAAATGTTTGAAAAAAAATATATTAAAAATATCGAATATAAAGATACTTTTTTTATTAAGGGGACTTAGAGATGTGAATTTTAGCACCATGATGTTTAAAACGCAACCACCACAAGACATAACCGTGCACTTTTAGCACAATATGATGGTATAAAGACACACAGCGGCACAATGTCTTCAATGTGCGGGTGTCTCTACACACAGCGGATGTGGTGGTTACAAATGGCTCCAAACATTTCCCAAGACTGTTTGCCACAGTGACCACCAGAAACCCCACAGGGCTGCTCTCGAACGAACCAAGGGTCTAATACAGATCTAATACACACCTGATCGAACGCCTGATCATTTTTGGAACCCTACAATCAGGTATATGCCGTCCTGCCAGAGTGAAATGCCACCCTGTGCAAGACTACGAAATTGCTTAGCAAGGCTTGCGAAACTTAAGGTGCCCATACACGTTACAATTATTGTATACAATATTGTATACAATATCGCATCTCATCCGATCTGAGTTTTGCGATAATATCAGATGAGATGAGATCTAGTACAAAAAGTATGTGCAGCACGTACTTTTTGTACTAGATCTCATCTCATCTGATGTCATCGCAAAACCCAGATCGGATGAGATGCGATATTGTATACAATATTGTATACAATAATTGTAACGTGTATGGGCACCTTTAGCTGGATCGGCGATTAGCTGCAAATCCATTCGCAAACAGCTCACCATTGAATAATTTCCACACTGTGCGCAGTCTGTGCATAACCCAGGACATACTTGGTGGCTGCAATAGAAACCAGGGGCCTGACCTGATGTTACGCACCTTCCCCAAAAATGCCTGGGCATGCTGACACACTCAGAAAATGACTGGTTACCACCACTAAATGCCGGCTTTCTGTCAACCACCCTGCATACGGACAGCGAGTTTACAGACGTGTGATCAGGTCTGAATTAAGCCTAAAGTTTACAATAAAGAGCAGTTAGCCGTGTGTAGTTTGTATATTCTCCCTGTGCTTGTGCGGGTTTCCTCTGGCTACACTAGTTTTCTACCACACACTAAATAATTAACAGTTTCTTATATAGCGCAGCATATTCCGTTGCGCTTTACAATAGGAGACAGTGAGACAACAAACTGGGTATTTACAGACAGTCAAATGTATGAGGGCCCTGCTCGCAAGCTTACACTCTATAATATAGACTATAATCTGTACTAGGGCGCTGCGGAATATGTGTGCGCCATATAAATAACTGGTAGTAATAATAATGCTCATCAAAGGGCAGGAGCAGCCACAACCCATCCCTGGCACCTGGGTCCACCGGATGTCTTCGGTGGCCAACTGACATCGGTGCCCATTTGTACACTATAGCTCTTGATAGAAGGTGTGCGATCAACTGTTACACCCTTGGACGCAGCGCTGAACTGCTCTATGAAGCAATAACAGCTGCAGAGTTAAAGTGCTGTAAACATCAGGCACAACATAGTTTTAAGAAAAAGATCCTCAAATCATATATACAGTATCCAGTGTTATTTTCTCACAGCTATATTGTCTGTGCTTTCCTTTCCTTAGGAAACACCTGTCTACTAATGTGTGAGCTTTCAGACTGTGGGGTTAGTCTAGTGTGTACTGCCCCAATGTCAGATATCCTGGGGCAACATAGAAGCAGCAGTAAAGCATTTTATCCTATAAGGAGAAACCAGGCCACGGGCGACAAGTATACAAGATCAGGATCGTATCGCTACAGTTACACACCCAACATCTAACAACAATTTTGCATATTAAATATTCTCCAGCAGGTTCCAACTGGCCCTTTACTACAAGCCGTACATCCTGGGGCCCTGCATTGTTTTACGGATCCCAAAAAACAGGTTTAGTAGATCAGGTGTATTATCAAAGCAAAGACAAGAACTAGGACATCCCTCTAGCTATAAGTTCACATTCACTTTTTGCCACACAAGGCAGGTCTCGACGAGGCATCGCATACAGATATTTACTGTATACGGATATAAACAGGAGTTTTATAGGGTGTTGGGGAGATACTAGAACCCACAGATTAGGAGTTGAGGCAGTCGGTAGCAAAAACAGCGTATTCCCACCATGGGCAGGATTCAGGTGCAGTTGCAGCTATGCTAATATGGGAAGAGCGGAGCATAGGGACGCCCACTGCGGTGTCATCATTTCCAACCAACGGCATGCAAATGTAGAAACATCGGTAACATCGGTATCATCGGGTCCATATCGGGACATGTTGCAGAATCTGAGTGCCTCTATGTGGAATCGGTACATCTGTTAGAATGAACTTAGGTCTACAGTCATTAGGTCGACCCCACTAGGTCGACTGGCAGGAAGGTCGACCTGACTTAAGGTCGACATGGGCCAAGGTCGACATGACTTAAGGTCGAATTTGCATAAAGGTCGACATGAGGAAGGTCGACTGGTCATAAGGTCGACATGGGTTTTTCACTGTTTTTTGAGCCGAATGTCGACACAGTCGACATGGACACAGTTGGCAATGAGAATCGGACCCTCGCATCGCTCACAATGCATCGGGCACGGTGGCTCGCTTCGCTCGCCACAGCTTTAGTAACCACCTCCACGCCCTAGTGGATGGTAGGGCATGAAATATCGCCTGTCAGCACATGTCGGCTCAAAAAACAGTGAAAAACCCCATGTCGACCTTATGACCAGTCGACCTTCCTCATGTCGACCTTTATGCAAATTTGACCTTAAGTCATGTCGACCTTCCTGCCAGTCGACCTAATGAGGTCGACCTAATGACTGTAGACCTAAGTTCATTCTAATAGATGACCGCTTCCCCTCTATGTATGTGCCAGGCTGAGCTGCTCTCCAGGTCACATCTAAGTTATGCACGCCCAGAAAACATAGGGCCTGATTCAGTTCTGTACGCTAGACTGTGCAGCCTAGTGAGCAGGTAAACACCACCCCCTCCAATACACAGACTAGCATGCGAGGGAATGCGTACGCATACATATCCGCTCGCATGAGGCCGCACGGTAGAGAAGTCATTCGATGGTCGCTCACCTTCATGGGAATTTTTTCCCCCCTTTCACTAATAAAAGTCAGCGTAAACGGATTCTTGTTGTGGCCGGAGATGGCAGAATTCAGGGCAGGTGCTGATTTGCACATGTGAAAATGCGAACATCGGAAAGCGATCCAAAACGTACCCATAGTCTGAACGGCCATGCCGCTCCTGCATTTGGCAGACCTGTTATCACCCGCAAACAGTCATCCCATCCACATAAACACAAGAAAGTGTAGCCGCGCTCAGTAATACACATTTTGGTACGATCAGATGGTCTTGTTAATAAACACATTTATTTTAATGCAAAATAATATTGTGAGTGACACAAAAACGTCATTAAAAATACAGCGTATAACTAAAATGGTAACTCAATATTCTATCACTGGTGCTTTATTTTTATTGACGTTTTTATGTGAATCACATTACTCTTTTGGTGTGACCCCCTATCCCAATTCAATCGCTGCGTGAGCATACCCCGGCTCAGATGCATGCATTTTAACATGTGTATACTAAGCGTATTCGAGTGCAAGTTGTAAAAAAATAAGCCAAAAACATTCCAATCGAAAAATACGAATCTCAAAAATACGACACCTTTGTAAATTACGCTCCAGAATATGAATGAGTAAATGAAATACTCCACTGATAACAGTCGCATTCAGTCGTATCCAAAATGCAAATACCACTGAGATATAGCCGTATTCTTAGTGAATTTTGCCCACTTCTGTCCATTTTGTACCCATATTGTAAACCATTTTATTTATGTGCCACAAACTCGCTTGGTATCATGAATGGAACCTCCCTGACGTGTTATGCAAAATTAATAAAAATTGCTTAACCGCAATCTGCCAGCAACAAGAAAAGGACCACTGGCCATCAGGTGGTCATTAAGTCGGTAAACAGATGCCATGATCCCGATTTGCACCTTGCAATGCCACAGAACAAACAACTACCAGCTCAAAATACCTGTAGGAGAAATACACGTTTGTGTAATGCCTGTACCTGATTGCTTGTCTCATTAATGGCCTCCAGCAGTTTCTCCACAGCGGCCTGAAGTCGGGTGCTGATGTTGAGTATCTGGGCTTCATCTTCAGGGCTTATATCTGTCCCACAAATGTCGCTTTCTGTGAGCTGCAGGGGAACATCCAGCTCCTCATCAGCGGCTTCTGACCGTGTGCCTGGTTCCTGTCCCCCAACGCAGGCTTCCGCATCATCATGACCTGCTAGAGAGAAGACCATCATCTTCATCAAAGGCGGTAACATATCAGCGGCATTACAGAAACATCACAGCTTATAACTAAATTAGATCAGCTGCCACCGCAGTTCTTTGGCCAAAAGGAATATGAGGTATCAGTCTTACAGACTGCAAGGGAATGATGCACATTATAGTGTGGTGGGGTTCTTTACTTCTACAGTATGCTTTATACAGGTGTAGGCATCCCAACTGCCTTCAGAACACCGGTGCTAGAACTTGGAACGTATCAGGATGCTGATGCCGGAATACAAACAAGTTTGCATCCCGATTGGGAAGTATGTTCCGCTGCGGAATATGTGTGCGCTATAATTATAACAAATGTAGGAAGGCTAGCGTGTGGCTGGGGTAGCGGGGAATTTAGGCTCTAGTGGGGGGACTTTGTTTAGGCTGCGTGGAGATGGAGTTAGGTTTAGGCTGCGGGGCAGGAGGGGGTTAGGTTTAGGCAGCGGTTTGTGGGGGTTAGGGTGAGGGGGGGTGGGGTGGGGGAGAGGGTTAGATCCCTTATGGAGCTCCTGTAGGGATTCTCCATATCGGGATGCCGTGGTTGGTCTTTTGACCACAGAAATCCTCAAGGCCAGACATCATATGTATCCTATTAGGAGGACAGCGGGAAAGGAAGACAGCAGGAAGGGAAGACAGCAGGAAGGGAAGACGGCAGGAAGGGAAGATGGCAGGAAGCGAAGACGGCAGGAAGGGAAGACGGCAGGAAAGGAAGAAAAAAGATAAGAAAGGAGGGTGGCGGGGGAAGAAAGAAGAACAAAATGTAAAGGCAGAAATTGTCAGACAAGGAAAGGAGAAGAAAGGAAAAAGGAATAGCAAAGAAAGGAAAGAGGAAACAAGATGAAGAAGGAAAAAACGGACAGGCGTGGGACCATAATTCTCGGTGACAGTCCCAAGTAGTAATAATGTGTCCCTGAACATATTTCAATGCACCTGACAAATAGCCAATCGTCCCTATTTTAAAATGTCCAAACCTATTATATTACTGGATGGTAATAAATTAAATGTGAACAATGATTATTCTGTGAATAGACCAATTTTATTTGACATGTGGTTAAAACATAGGAACACACTGATGCATGTTTGTAGAAGGGACTATTAAGCATTACTACACACTGCAGACAGATAGGTGTTTGTATAGCACCACCCAGTGCCCGTGGAGATAATGACACCACAACTGTGTTTTCTAGGCTTAGTTACTGTAAAGCAGTATGTGATTCTAAGTAAATATCTACTATGTATTGCTTTGCTTTCCTAGTCAGACTGGTTACTACACTAATGTTTGATGCAGTTATAATTACACATGTTTGGTATACAATAAAGATAATTAAATTTAAACCTACATATTAAGATCAGTACTACCCTATGGACTATTTGCCCTTATTTTTGCATTGGACATATCATTTGCACCTTTCTCTGTCAGAATTTGGTCTCGAGGTTTCCCTGGAAACTCCTGTGCATCAGCACCCACCCAGAGGGACAATTCAGGAAGCAGTGAACAGAGTGGAGAAGTGAGCCAATCCGATTTGCTGTAATATTTATAAGTAGCAGCTGATTGGTTGACCCCCTCTTTTCACTGCTTCATGAATAGAACCCAGTGTGTCTCAGTGCAGAGAGTGTTGCAGTACCAGGCTTTGTGGCAGGAAACCGCATACATTAACATGCTCAGGCGTCGACACGGACACCAAAAAAACTTTTTCATTGTCAACCTTTTGTCACTGTTGACCTAATAGAGCACACCCACATGAATCAGAGTGCATAGGTTATAAACACAACTAGAACACACTAGTACAATTGGTACAAGTATACAGGTAATGGTAAGAACAGAACAAAATACATTTGCTCTCAGACACTGAGAGGTAGATGTATGAGGCAGTGATAAGGGAGAAGTGAGCCAGAGGAGAAGAGACCCATGGCAACCAATCAGCTGCTTTGTATAATTTTATATTATGCAAATTATAGATGTTACTTCAGTGCTGATTGGTTGCCATGGGCCGCTTCTCCTCTGGCTCACTCCAATACTGGTGAACCATGGAAACATATGTAAAATTTACATAATATTATTTAAAAAAATAAAACAGAACAACTTGAAATAATAATAATGAAAAAAAAATATATAAAACATGAAAAATCTCTAAAAGAATACATCTGCAATACAGTAAAATAAAATAAAAGCCACACATGCAATACCATTCAACGAAAACGAATACGAGCAAGGAAAAGTAACAAGTTATTTTGTGATTTTAAAAATAAATAAAGTTGCCGATGCCTTTGTCACCAGTCAAAATCTTTAATCAGAATACAATAGTAGACGATATATTGATTCCCAAATACAATGATCCTATATACAATATTCCAATATTTAAAAGGGTAAAGCTTTTTCTAGCACTTTCTTGCTAGTAAAAGCATTGCCCTTATAAATATATGACTTTTCAAACTATCATACCTCCCAACTTTTGTAGTTGGGAGGTTGGGACGTTCGCGCGGCGAAGCCTCGAGAAAAGGGGGCGTGGCCTCACGGGATGACGCGAACTCCGGCCACGCCCTGTCTATTCAGCGTCGGCGCTCAATAGACGCTATGCGCATGCGCACAGTGTCTATTCTTGGCAGGCTAGGGGGGCTTCCAACTGTCCCCCCCACCGCGGGACAATGGCGGCCCCGGGCGGGACCCGGGAACGTCCCTGAATATCTGGACGTTCCCGTGGTAAGCGGGACAGTTGGGAGGTATGTACTATAGAGGGAGTATTTAATTCTGCTGAGTTTCCGACACTCGACAGTCGAAACATTTAATTCCGGCTGTCGAGTTACAGTCGAACGGAACGAAAATGGCCCGGGATTCCAACTATCAGAGCGCTCCAACAGTCGGAATATCAGGCCAATTACATTCTGTTTGACTGTAACTCGTCAGCCGGAATTCAATATCGAGTTTTGGAAACTCTGTTGACCGGCGAAAACTTCTGTGGATTGTTGAAAAACGTCCGTGAATTCGACAATCCGAGTCAGTTTCCAACAAAACAGATCCGACTTATTTTAAAGTCGGATCTGTTTTGTCGAAAACTGCCTTCGATGCCGTCGGTAACGGCAGCATTGGGTAAGCGACGGCCGCTATTTCTGCAGGAGGAAATAGAGGCTGGGATTGAATTCCCCCTATTCCTTTAAACTGGGACACATGAATTACACAGGTTCTGTGGCTGGCTAACTTCTCACCTGGTTTAAATCAGTGACAGAAACTGTGTAATTCATTCCCGGTTTAAATGAATGGTATGGTAACCCTACATAGTGCAGTATTCAATGCTGGTTTTCGAAATGTGCAACGAATCCTGTCAAGGATTCGCTACACATTGGCAGGGTTCCGGAGGGCTGGAGCTGCATTCGCTGCCAGCCCTCCGTGTCACCCTATTCAATGTGACAGAGGCAGCGAGCCCCTGGTGACGAATTTTAACCGCAGGGAGCTGGGGGATGGCGGCAGGCTGGGAGATGGAAGCCTCCCTGCCTGCGCCGGACACGGAGGGGGTTAAGGAGAGGGAGAGCCCCCCAAGAGCAGGCAGGGGGCTGGGATAAGGAGCCGCTGCACTCACTGGTCCCGATCCTGCATATGTAATGATTGGGACCAGAGTGCAGTGAATATATGAATATTAATGAGCGGCTCCAGTTCACCTAAAAAAGATGACGAATGCAAAACGGTTAAACATGGCAAAAATCACTGGAGAAAGCAGTTCTCCATTTGAGCAGTGAATACACTCCCAGCGAATTACACTAAAAACCCCCTTGAAAACCACCGGCAAATTGCGGCGAATCGCCAGACATTCGCTGTTCATTGGCAGCGAATCGTCTGCATTGAATAGGACGAATTGTTTTTACTGAGAGATAATTCGCCATTACACCGGCGAATTGCCAGATTCGCTGTAAAATATGGTGAATCAGAGGCATTGAATACTGGCCATCGATGTGATCAGAAGCGCTGTGCGTCTGCAGAGGAGGAAGGTGGGACCGTCCAAGAGAGACACGTAAATGTTTTCCTGTGATGTGTATTACAGGAAGGACACATACATTATGCCTGCGCTCATGAACAACTTTCCCGAGGTCTGGAACCCAATGTCCAGAGTTAAGTTGATTACTTAGACATGTCCGTGCTTGCTGAGAAGATAAAACAAGCTGGGTCTTGTTGGCAAACTGACGAATTGGACACACATTGTGCAGCTTGGCTGCTCCCAGGCCCGGCACAAGCCAGTCAGTGTTCTCAAAGACCATTCTGCATCCTCTTTACTTCTACCAGGAAATAAAACCTTAAATATTGCCCCATCCAAAACAGTCTCCTTAAGAAACTCCACAAATCTGGTCTTCAGCAGAAAACATTTTGGTAGTGGCGGAGAGATGCCTGGGTAACTAAAACTCCCAGCTGTGAACACAGATTCCTTTTCAGGGGGTAGGATTTTGCCCCAAAACAGTATTACTCTCCTACCCAGCATGGTGCCAATAAATTCTTCTTTCCCTACAGCATAAAGAGGTCTTCTGCAGGGGGGCAGCGCAGTCTATGACAAGTCCTAATGTTAGAAGATGTAGCACAACTCACAATGACGTATGGCAAAACTGCCCTGCTTACATGAGCACTGTACTAAGGACAGTGGGTCCCACAGACAGGACTGTCCGGATTCTCGCATCGGTATTCTAAAGGCCGGCACCCCCACCGCTGCTGATCCGAATGCATCTTGTGTGAATCACATATTGTAAAACTACAAATTTAATAAGTAATTTAAAACTGCCATGGTAGTTGCAGTAATACACACTGTGTGTGCCCCATTCAGGGATGGACACAGAGCACATCACTACTTCCAGGACAGTAAAGGGGCATACACACGGACCGATTGTAACCCCATTTCTGAAGATGCACGGTACCGCCAGTCACTATCGCCCGCAGCGATAGACAGTACTTGTACGGTCTATGCTGGTAGATCGCGGGGATTTGCCGATAAACAATAGGAAAAGCCCTACTCAGCACATCGTGTGTGCATCGCTTGTGTGCTGCGATGTGTATTGAGCGATGTGTGCTGAGCAATCTGTGCTTAAGCCAGCTCGCTCAGCACAGCTCCCTGTCGCCCCGTGTCACCACTCAGCACATCGGCCACATTATGTCAGCAAAATATAGCACACCCATGTCAGAGTAACGCTGAGTTAGTTGTACCTTTATTTGAGGGCTGTAGTGGTCCATTGATTGATGATCAATTTAATTTCACAGCAATGATCATGCACGGTTAGCGGTGGAGATAACACGACGCGCTTCGCTGAAGGCTGCCATGACCTTGACTTCCCTAGACCTTTGTTTTAATCATATTTATGGTGCTATAACATGTATCTGCGTTATGGGTCAGCAGCCCAACGCATTAACGGGCCCATAAATTTCAGTAGATGGGACTTCTGCAATCAGAGTCTCTGTATATTTGCCAAGAACACGAATTAAAAAAGTGCACATTGCTGCTCGGCAATACTCCAAAGTCAGCAGTGTCAGGCTGTAGTAACCCCAGGGGCATGTCCTAACGCGCTCGCTGTTCCCCAGCTTCCACTGTATACTTGACAAATCAAGGAATTATAACAGGCACTTATGAGAACGTCACAGTCTGTTTAGCACCCTCTGAAGAATATCCTGTACTTGTGTCCTCTTAAATAATGACAAACGTGTCCCTACATTCCAAAAATATCAAACCCCCTGCTGCCTTCTACTCAATGGTCCCATTCCTGAGGGCTGGGCAACGACAAACACTTAGAACTGCACTAAAAGCTATGAGCATGGAGCTTTAGGTCGGGAGTATACAGTGGTTACTGGGATAGTATCTATGTACAGTATCTATTTCATAGGCACAATATGTGAAGCCATTTTTGGCTGTACCAGGAAAGCCCACAGCCTGCTCGCCATTGATATCTAGCATACATTGATCAGGAAGGAACAAGGAACAGCTGTGGCCAGTGCAAGAAGACGTGGAGTCCCACCAATGACAGACAAAACGCGTTGGGCTTGCTGTACCTGGCCCCTATGTGGACAGATAAGATCATTTATGTTTTTAATCTCGTACGTGTGTGTTTTTACCATGTGGCTGGGGATATAAAGATTTAATATTGCAATGTGTGGAATATTTATGGGACCACTGTGTTCCTCATAAGGTTAGTTACATTTTATAGGTTTTCCTTTGATGCTTTTATGTAGCATTCATTTGATGGTCTTCTGACCGAAGAAACCTTTACTAGATAAGTGCTGGGTCCATTTTGCTTTATGTTTGGGTGACTTCACCCCATCACAGGCGCTCCCACTCTTCCTTAGTTACGCTTTACCTTGTGATGCATTTTCCAGCACATCATTTTATTGATTAAGGAGCTGCCGCTCGCACAACCAGTAGTGATTTAATGCATTTTATTGCAGTCACTATTTTTCACCTCAATAATACATGGGTGCCCCAAGATCTGCATTTTACTCACGCTCTCTAAATATATGTCTAGGTAGTGAGTGCAGGGATGGTATTGCAGGATAGTGGCAGTAGTAAAGTGTGTACGGAAGGGGGTGATGGGTAGCGGTGGTACTGTAGAGTGTGTGGAGGGAGGTGCAAGATAGCGGCAGTAGTGTAGTGTTAGCGGGAGGGAGGATGAAGGATAGTGGCGTTATTGTAGTGTGTGTGTGTGTGTGTGTGTGTGTGTGTGCGGGATGCAGGGTAGTGGTGTAATTGCAGTGTGTGTGGGGGGTGGAGGGAGGTGTAAGAAAGTGGTGGTAGTGTAGTGTGTGCATGCAGGGGGTGAAGGGCAGCTGCAGTATTGTAATGTGTGTGTGTGTGGTGAGAGGTGATGAGAGAGGGGGTGATGGGTAGCGGTGGTGATGTATGTGTGTGGAGGGAGGTGCCAGATAGCAATGAAAGTGTAGTGTGCGGAAGGGGGTGCAGGATAGCGGTGTAGTGTAGTGTGGGCAGGTGGGTGGGTGCAATGTAGTGGCGATATTGTAGTGTGTGGGGGGGTACAGAGGGAGGTGCATGATAGTGGTGGTAGTGTAGTGTGTGCGGGAAGGGTGCAGGTAAGCTGTGGTATTGTAGTGTGTGTGGGGAGGGAGGTGCAGGATAGTGGTGGTATTGTAGTGTGTGTGTGTGTGTGTGTGTGTGTGGGGGGGGGTGCCCACAGGTTAAATATGCCACGTATAGAATCATGTAGAACACATTCATTAGAAATACCTGGTAATAGTCTATCGAAAACGTCACGTCTTTGAAGATACTAAAGGCACCAGGGAACGTAGGTTCAGCACATTCATTTGCCCTTTGTATCCCCCTCCATAAAAGTCACAGATCATCAAAGGTGTTTTAAGTCTGACATTTGCTTCAAAGCAATACTTTAACCATAGAAAGAACACTCACACCATCACCCCCTGTAACATCTACAGTGGTATCACATACGATTGGAAGACATGGCTACTGAACCAGGATAAAATGGACGATAACTTATATGGAGCAGCAGATTTGTTAATCTGACCTCATACGCTGAAATCCTGTCAGTAATAGAGAGTGATACAATCATTACTGGGCATTGTGGCCTATCTGTCTAATTTATACTTATCTACTTTAAAATTGGAGAAGCCTGAAGATGACAAACAGGTGGGCTGTAATGGGGGCGGGGCCGGAGCACTGATGTCATTAGGACCCAACCACTCACGGCAATGGGAAGGTGGACATGAATTTTTCAGGTTTTTTTTCAGCCAACAGGCGGTATTTCCTGCCCTACCATCCACTATGGCGTGGTGGGAGAATAAAATAATCGGTCAGTGAGCCATGCGAGGGGACGCGGTACACTTTGACAGTGTCCATGTTGACTATGTCAACATTTGGGACTAAAACATGAAAACCTCTTGTTAATCTTCCCATTGTCGACCCAATGCTTGTGTCGACCTTCCAACCAATACAAGCCAGGTTCTGCTCTGTATACATAGTCAGCGACGCACAATATACAAGTGTCATTTAATGTGTATAATTTGCAACTCCGGCATCATAATGGGGATGTGCCCGGCACCTACAGAGCTTTCCCCCCCCAAGCTCTCTGATTAATATGAATAGATGCAGTGTAGGTGCGGTGGTGGTGACAGCAAGGGCAGGCCGTTATAGCACGGCGCTGCTAAAGGGGCAGGGCACATTTTGCCCTTAAAATAAAATTGGGCAGGGTGCGTGTGCTATAACAGCCTAGCATGAGGGTATATTTAATGCCCTTAGGCGAGCAATGATGATGAGCAGTGCTGATAGCCGTCATAGCTTGTGGGTCAGTATTCAACGGACCACTGACGGCGAGGATTTCCCTGGAACATTGCATACGGCGAGTGGGCGGCGAGGATGGCTTTTCTTCACCCCAAAAAAAAACCCCATCCTTGCCATATAAACCCACTTTCTGCCACTCACCCACGGCATTGAATACCGCCCTATGTCATATAAAATTAATCAGCACAGTCTCCGTGGGCATCCAAGCTGCATTCCGTTGTGAACAAGACAGTTCCACAGGACCTGGCAGCTCACTCACATCAGGCATGTCATATTGAGGCTAGGTGTATGAGGACACATTTGTACAGACGACCAACTGCTCTGATTCAAAAGGTTCCCATAGCAACGTATCAGCTTCTGCCAATCAACTACTGTACAGTCTATAAAATGACAGCTAGTAGTAAATCGGTTGCTCTTTCCCATAAACACCAACACAAGATTACATCCATGGACAAGAACTTCAACCTGCCTAAAAGTTAATTAACACATTTCAAAAGACAATATTATTTTATGTTACTTTTCTGCTTATCTTAATACTCAAGAGTGACAGTAAGTGTTCCTTGTAACAGGGCTGTATCATCATCCTTACCAGTAACGGTGACCCCCGCGGCAGAAGCAGCCTCTATCTTCTCCGGCTTGGTGCTCCAAACAAGCACCTTGGGAACGGACTGCCGCCTTCCAGGTTTGTCTAGCAGGCTGAGGACGTGTCTCCCTATGGTCTCTTCCACCGCACCCGTGGTCTTCACTACATCCAGAAGAATCTTCAGCAAGTGCTTATTGGCCCTCTTCAGGCTCTTCCTATAGATACAGGATTACAAAAGGTATGACGTATAAGAATGCGCAATTTAACCACAGTGCTGCTAAAACACAGATCCGCAGAGTAGGATTACACCTCACAACTACTCAAAAGATAGACACAAACCAGAGAAAGAAGTGGGTCTGAAAAATAGCGCTCAGTGATTGCTATGTTCATAAAAGGTGATTAGCCTTAAATACAAATGGATTGATACAAAACCATATACTCCGTATTCACACTAGAGTTGGTCTCAGTATTGCAGTAGAATCCAACACGATCTCCCCTAATATGCATACAGGGGAGACATAATAGGACAAGACATAGTGCAAACCAGTATGGTATAAAAAGGTTTTTAATCTAAAAGATGCACTTACAAAGTGTAGACGGTTAAAAGAGCATAATACAATGGTTCCCAGGCAATACAGCATGCAGGTTGATGTGATGAGTCCTCCTCTGTTCTGGGTCCCTTGGTCCCGTACCGGGGGGGGGGGGGGGCAGTCCAGGGTTCTCCTTAGCTGCTGACGCTGAAGTCTGGTCACCAATGTCCTTATGTCTCTGTACCACGCTTAACGCGTTTCGGAACGCCAGTTCCTTCCTCAGAAGCATATGAGGAAGGAACTGGCGTTCTGAAACGCATTAAGCGTGGTACAGAGACATAAGGACATTGGTGACCAGACTTCAGCGTCAGCAGCTAAGGAGAACCCTGGACTGCCCCCCCCCCCTTGGTACCGGACCAAGGGACCCAGAACAGAGGAGGACTCATCACATCAACCTGCATGCTGTATTGCCTGGGAACCATTGTATTATGCTCTTTTAACCGTCTACACTTTGTAAGTGCATCTTTTAGATTAAAAACCTTTTTATACCATACTGGTTTGCACTATGTCTTGTCCTATTATGTCTCCCCTGTATGCATATTAGGGGAGATCGTGTTGGATTCTACTGCAATACTGAGACCAACTCTAGTGTGAATACGGAGTATATGGTTTTGTATCAATCCATTTGTATTTAAGGCTAATCACCTTTTATGAACATAGCAATCACTGAGCGCTATTTTTCAGACCCACTTCTTTCTCTGGTTTGTGTCTTCCTATAGATACACACATACAGCGGGGATCATTAGCTGCGCTCACATGCTGCCAATACAGGATATGCAAAATAACAGATACCAAAAAAGGAACGTGGACATTAAAAAATGTTCTGAAAGGTTTAGGCTTTACAATGAATAATAAAAAAAAAAATGTAAAGAAGTATGTTTATAGGCTAACCCATGAGAGCGGTCAACCAGCCTAGCACCTAATATGCTAGAGACTTATATTCTTTGGGGTTAGTGCTGCGCTCAATCTTATGTGCTGGTGTTGATTAAATAGATAAATAAATAAATGATGAATGTAACACAGTGTTTTAATCTAAACACAAATTTACTTGGTAATTAGTCCATTGATACAATGATGCACACAATGTAGGAAATCCGTCACGCTGCGTGCACTGGCCTTGGCCTCTGTACACGCTCTGTGTGTGGGATCTCCCTGTGTGTATGCTTGCACGTTTTAATATGTCCAATCCTGGCTGCCCGAATTGCAGCGTTTATAAAAAAGTCTCAGTTTATGCCTATAATCTGTGTACGGCGTCCCGTTACACAGGTGTTATAGAGATACAAGTAGGTCTTCGGGTACCCCTTTAATTATAATCCGTTTTCTGCGGATTTTCGGAGGAGGGGGGGACTGGTGCAGCTTAGGGTGCCGGTTCACTGCTGCTACTGGGGTTCGCAGAGGTGCCGCGTGAGTGATAGTGCACTCAATGCGTCACACGCCGCTGACACCCGTTCGCTGCAGGGACTTTGGGTTGCGGGGATCAGTGTGTCAGGTGGTGACGCCGCCGTCAACACTGCCTCGTCTAGCCGCCCGGGATACCTCCTGCCTCTCTGGACCCTCTCTCGCTCCTACTCACCCTCTCCACGCTGATGGTGTCGCGTCGGCGTTCTGCCGGTTCCGGATCGTACGTCTGGTGATATTCTCAGCCCGTTTCCTTGCTTGCTTGGATTAGTGTGATGTCTCCAACGCGTTTCAGCTTTCCGCCTTCTTCAAGGAGATGTGTGTTGCTATAGCCCGGGTCTGTTTAAATCCCCTGTATGGTTTCTTTTGCTGTCTGCTGATTGGTCTACATGGGTGTCAGTCATCATTGATCATCTGTTTTCCCTTCAGCTTAATTGGTATCAATCTCAGTTAATTGGAAATGCGGTCCAATCTTTTTGTCAGTGGTGTTCATTCTGACATATTCTCTATTGTATAATCGGTTCTTAGTACTCAATTTATTCTATTCTTTTCTTTTCAGTGGGGGTGAGGTTATGATGTTCTCCTCTAATTAAAGTAATTGCTGTTGTGCGTTGCAATTTTGTTATAAATGGTACTTGTTTTTTTATATATATAAAAGTATTCAGCATCTCATTGCTTTAATAGGGTCTTGTATCGCTAGTTTATGTACCTATGCTTGCCCTATAAATGATATTATCCTGTATCCTTGATCTTGATTGTCATTTTATTTTTTTTTTTTTTTTTTTTTTTTTTATTTTTTTTTTTTTTTTTTTTGCCAATGATTGATTTGACCTCATTATCTAGGTTCAGTCCTCTGGGTGAGACTGAACCTAGATAATGAGGTCAAATCAATCATTGGCAAAAAAAAAAAAAAAAAAAAAAAAAAAAAAAAAAATAAAAAATAAAATGACAATCAAGATCAAGGATACAGGATAATATCATTTATAGGGCAAGCATAGGTACATAAACTAGCGATACAAGACCCTATTAAAGCAATGAGATGCTGAATACTTTTATATATATAAAAAAACAAGTACCATTTATAACAAAATTGCAACGCACAACAGCAATTACTTTAATTAGAGGAGAACATCATAACCTCACCCCCACTGAAAAGAAAAGAATAGAATAAATTGAGTACTAAGAACCGATTATACAATAGAGAATATGTCAGAATGAACACCACTGACAAAAAGATTGGACCGCATTTCCAATTAACTGAGATTGATACCAATTAAGCTGAAGGGAAAACAGATGATCAATGATGACTGACACCCATGTAGACCAATCAGCAGACAGCAAAAGAAACCATACAGGGGATTTAAACAGACCCGGGCTATAGCAACACACATCTCCTTGAAGAAGGCGGAAAGCTGAAACGCGTTGGAGACATCACACTAATCCAAGCAAGCAAGGAAACGGGCTGAGAATATCACCAGACGTACGATCCGGAACCGGCAGAACGCCGACGCGACACCATCAGCGTGGAGAGGGTGAGTAGGAGCGAGAGAGGGTCCAGAGAGGCAGGAGGTATCCCGGGCGGCTAGACGAGGCAGTGTTGACGGCGGCGTCACCACCTGACACACTGATCCCCGCAACCCAAAGTCCCTGCAGCGAACGGGTGTCAGCGGCGTGTGACGCATTGAGTGCACTATCACTCACGCGGCACCTCTGCGAACCCCAGTAGCAGCAGTGAACCGGCACCCTAAGCTGCACCAGTCCCCCCCTCCTCCGAAAATCCGCAGAAAACGGATTATAATTAAAGGGGTACCCGAAGACCTACTTGTATCTCTATAACACCTGTGTAACGGGACGCCGTACACAGATTATAGGCATAAACTGAGACTTTTTTATAAACGCTGCAATTCGGGCAGCCAGGATTGGACATATTAAAACGTGCAAGCATACACACAGGGAGATCCCACACACAGAGCGTGTACAGAGGCCAAGGCCAGTGCACGCAGCGTGACGGATTTCCTACATTGTGTGCATCATTGTATCAATGGACTAATTACCAAGTAAATTTGTGTTTAGATTAAAACACTGTGTTACATTCATCATTTATTTATTTATCTATTTAATCAACACCAGCACATAAGATTGAGCGCAGCACTAACCCCAAAGAATATATGTTATTGTACCTTGGGATATAGTCAGATCCCACAGTGTGATTGCAGCTCATCGCCATCAAATCTTTCAGTGCGCAGGTATCTAAAGAAAACTGCAATTTATGCTAGAGACTTGCCTGGCAGTGCCGCATCCCCATCATAGGCACGCAAGATCATTAAAGAATGACTTACGGTGCATACCCACTGGGCGTGGCTGTGGGGGTTCTTCCTGGCAAGACTAGTCACACCCGGGACTCAGTGTGCTGCGATATCTTATCTCAAATAAAATCTTAATGGCCGCGGGTGCGGCTAAGATGCATGCGCATGCTGACATGTACGCTCAGCACAAGTCGCACCCGGCCATGTCATGGCTACATCTGTATACAGGGAACTGCATAAGAGAATGCAAGTGTTGGATACACCCTGGCAGAAAGTTTATCCAGCAAAACAATTTGACAGCAAAGATACCCTACGGTGAATACCGTATGCGCAAAACACGCCTATTTTATAAGAACCACGTGGCCCATCTAATGCACCTTAAACACATGTACCGAACACTCTAGGGTTATTTGTTGTTGGGAACCAGTTGACATACCAGTATATTTTTGGAGTTTGGGAGGAAAGCAGAGTACCCAGAGAAAACCCAGCGCAAGCACGGGAAGAATATACAGACTTCACAAAATTAGGGACGCAGTGGGAATCGAACCTATGACCTCAGCGCTGTTTTGCACAAGTATTCTCACTCCAAGTGGATTCAGACAATTCTCCCTAAATGAATCCGTATTGTCCTGTGTTGTCTGCGTCTCACTGCACGCTGCTATATTATCGCCACTCGTTCATCATCTTGTAATTATACAAGTGCTAATTATCTTTTTATTTCAACATATTTTTTAAACATGACGTTAATTTTTACTTCTATAAATGATGAGATTATAGTGTAAATATAAAAATACTACTTAAATCTAATTACCAGGAAATGTGGAGGTTTCCAGTTCCTTGTAGCCTTGGCAAGCAGCGAGACTGGTAATGAAAGTAACTAGGCCACGTGGACAGACGTGAAGGCTGTTGATTGATGTGACATTTACCCGTGCTAGCACATGAACGGCCTCCAAGCTCACAGCCGGTTGCCAAGAACAGAAAACTGTATGAATTAGCAGATTCACCAGTATTCCGTATAATGATAACTTGTTCTGGGTCCTCATTAACAATCCACTGACTAAACAGTGCCATTACCCCTGCTTAAATAAAGGTGCTTTATTCAACAAGCGATGGCACTGGGTGCTGGAAAAGCTGCCCTGAAGTACGGGGTTCTAGTGCACAGGGAAAATAGGGGTTCATAATCAGGGACATGAAGGAGTGGATGTTTTAATGTAGTGTTCATTCTAGCACCCTGCACCTTTTAAAACCTGTGCAGTTCCTCTTTCCTGTCCGGGGTGTCGCTCTCGGCACTGTGCTAGAAGCACCAGGCAGTCTGTATATCAGTGCTGAGAAACAGACCAAATTGTGCTAGAAGCACCATAGCAAAGAGCGAAATATATAGGACACAAAATAAAATCAGCAATGTGTAGCGTTGTCATCAGCTCTTCAAAAATAAAAGTCCAAATGGAAGAATGTAAGGGTGGACTGAATAAGCACTCGCAATAAAGGGAGATGGTGTCACGTGGCGCACCCAAACTTGCAATTCTAAGCGTGTAAAGGTATCTTTTATGTTCTGCTCGTTTGTAAGGATCCTCCTACACGCACACAGACATTCTAGGGTTAATTTGTAAGGAGCCAATTAACCTACCAGTATATTTTTAAATTGGGCTCTACTGGGCAGGGGCTGATTTGAATGTCACATATTCTCTGCAAAGCGCTGTGGAATGTGTGTGCGCTATATAAATAACTGGTAATAAATAAATCTACTCGGAATCTTTGATGCCGAAAAGGGCTGACAGCTTGGTGTATTGGGGCATTGACATTGCCCTGTACGGGAATCTGAGGTATCGCATGCAGCCTAACATGCGTTACTGCTCACCAAAGAGCCGCAGGGCTTTGTGGGTGGCAGGATCGCATACGGTATATCTTATGTGCTCCTTTTGCATACATTGTATCGTATGCATTGCCATAGACTGACACAGGGGGTGAGATTTAATAGGATGACAGATTCAGAAAGTGAGAGATTTGGTGAGAAATCTCCAGTTTTTTAAAGCGGCAATCATTTACACTTCAAAATCAAACTGGTTTTGCAGTGTAAATGATTGCCGCTTTAAAAAACCTGAAGATTTCTCACCAAATCTCTCACTTTCTGAAACTCTCATCCTATTAAATCTCACCCAGGATCCGTCAAATCCACGTGGCAGCAAAGGTGATTTCTGAATCTGATCAGATGTGCACAGCACCGCGCATCGGAATGGATACAGAGGTAAACCACACACCGATGGGTCTAAATCCTGTGAAAAAAGGGTGATATTGAAAGTGTATATGTGACAATATATCAGAACGATTTCAGGACCGAACGCATGATTTTGAAGGCTGTATGTATTTTTGTGCACATAGGGAGGCGTTTTGGTACAATTATGATCCAATGCATGGTCCCGTGGGTCGTAATATGATCTTATGTACTGTATACAACCAATAACTAAAAGAAAATTACAGTATGTGGGGAGTTGCAGATCTTATGATAGATATTATATGAAATTACACACATAAGATCTATCGTGTTTCTGGGAAGCTGCCGGGGATTTATAGGGAAATCGTGACTCAAGAGTCAAGGGGTAGGATTCCCAGCATGGCCCTAACTGTGCGGAGTTTGTATGTTCTCCCCGTGCTTGTGCGGGTTTCCTCCGGGTACTCCAGTTTCCTCCCACAATCCAAAAATATACTGGCAGGCTAATTGTCTCCCAACAAAATTAACCCTAGAATGTCTGTGTGTGCGTGTACATGTGGTAGGGAATATAGATTGTAATCTCCACTGGGGCAGGGACGGAAGCGAATGTTCAAATACCTGTATTCTCTGTAAATAAAGTGAGAAATATCCCAGCATTGGCTGCAAATCATCCTGATTGGCTGTGATTAATGTAAAAAAGATCATCAGGCTTTTTCTACACCTAATTTACATAAATCCGAGGGCATATGTGTACATGGGGCATCATTTCCTAGCTTGTTTTCCCAAGAACATTGTGCGTATCTTATTGTTCACCAAATTGGCACATTTGTAAAAAATAACCAAAAAAAACCCTCCCCAAACACTCCTTTGCCGCAAATTCTGATGGAATTCCTGTGATTGGACCAGCCAGATCTTTTCTGTTATCTGCTCAGGTAAAAATATAGGGATAAAAAAAAAAAAAGCAGACGCCACTTTGAAAATCCCTACTGATTGGGCGAGAACGTCTAGCTCCCTGGCGTGTCTATTTACCACTGTACTAAAAGGGCTTTCCACCTTCGGATTACTGTCATTTATTTATTGGCTTCTACAATGATTGTCAGCCGCATCTAAGTACTGCCAAATAACATTTAAAAAAAGAAAATGATTGCCCTGGGATAGGACGCTAAGCCGTTCTCTGGATGGAGAACACAGCAGTGATGTTTTATACCCAGAGGCAACATTATGTAACTATATGGCTGAAACCTACAGAAAGAAACTGTGAATAGTCAAAGGACCCATGTCTAACCCAATAACGTATCACAGCTGCTGAAAAGCAACACGCAGTTTGCACTGGGATCAGTAGTTCTCCAACAATTGAAGTTCCATTCGTTTCCAAGGGGTAGATGTATGAAGCAGTGATAAGGGGGGAGAAGTGCCTGGTACTTTATCACTGGCCAATCAGCTCCTGACTGTTAAGTTACAGGCTTGGTTTAAAAATGGACAGTTAAGAGCTGATTGGACAGTGATAAAGTACCAGGCACTTTATCACTTCTCCTCCCTTCACTGCTTCATACAGTTCACGATTATAACATTACCGCCCTCAGGTGGTGAATAAATATCAGTTATACACACTCAGATACAACAGCAGGGCATTCCGGAGGACGGGCAGCTATACACGTGACACACAATACATACATGTGCAGGAAATCACTGGCCTACAAAACATAAACAAGGAACTAAAGCAGCGAAGAACAGCCGCTAGCAGAGCTGCTGAATACAATGGAAATATAACTGGCCATGGACGACTGAAGCGTACAGCTTATAAACAGTGACACTCTGAAATAAGCTGTCTGGGCATTATCAGAATTTATCAGATCAAATGCTCTAGTCAGGGTCACTCGCACATACTTCTGGGGTCACACACACACACAGGCTGCACACACACACTCACCCACATTACTGGGGTCACACACACAGGCTGCACACACACTCACCCACATTACTGGGGTCACACACACAGGCTGCACACACACTCACCCACATTACTGGGGTCACACACACAGGCTGCACACACACTCACCCACATTACTGGGGTCACACACACAGGCTGCACACGCTCCCCCCCACATTGCTGGGGTCACACACAACCTGCACACACCTCTCATGGCATGGGTCACATACACATACTAAATTCATTAATCACTGCTGGGGCACTAACTCGCAGGCACACACACACACACACACACACACACACACGGCACACTCATTTCACCTAGCATGGGGCACTCACACAGCATGCACACGCCCCTTACTGCAGGGGGCACTCACACAGCACACACACCTCACTGCAGGGGGCACTCACACAGCCAGCATACACATCTCACTGCAGGGGGCACTCACACTACATGCACACACCACTCCCTGTAGGGGGCACTCACACAGCATGCACACCCCCTCACTGTAGGGGGCACTCACACAGCATGCCCACGCCCCTTACTGCAGGGGGCACTCACACAGCACACACACCTCACTGCAGGGGGCACTCACACAGCCAGCATACACATCTCACTGCAGGGGGCACTCACACTACATGCACACACCACTCCCTGTAGGGGGCACTCACACAGCATGCACACCCCCTCACTGTAGGGGGCACTCACACAGCATGCCCACGCCCCTTACTGCAGGGGGCACTCACACAGCACACACACCTCACTGCAGGGGGCACTCACACAGCCAGCATACACATCTCACTGCAGGGGGCACTCACACTACATGCACACACCACTCCCTGTAGGGGGCACTCACACAGCATGCACACCCCCTCACTGTAGGGGGCACTCACACAGCATGCACACACCACTCCCTGTAGGGGGCACTCACACAGCATGCACACCCCCTCACTGTAGGGGGCACTCACACAGCATGCACACACCCCTCACTGTAGGGGGCACTCACATAGCATGCACACCCCCTCACTGTAGGGGGCACTCACACAGCATACACACACACCCCTCACTGCAGGGTGCACTCACACAGCCCTCACTGTAGTTGTCACTCACACAGCATGCACACACCACTCCCTGTAGGGGGCACTCACACAGCATACCTCTCACTGCTGGGGTCACTTGAAGGGATCTCCTTGTCCTCCGCCTTCCCGTCTCCATCGTCTTGCGCACACTCCTCCCTCTCCGGCTGAGTCTCAGGTCCATCCTGGTTGAGTTTTTGCAAAGGTAAGTAGGAGAAAAGAGACAGGAAGCCTGTCATGCCGCAGTCAGCACAAAGAGTCAGACATAAAGCCGGTCACCTGCTTTCCTTTCTAAAGGCAACTTAAAAAAAACTTAAAACAAATCAGCATTCACCTAAACATAAAACGTGTCATTAGCATGCAGGGAAGTGACATTGCTGTGATCCCACAGCCAGACAACTCCCCACAACACTACGGTAACCATAGATGGGAGCCAATCTGTCATATCAACCCTGTAACTCCACCCTCTCCCACTGCTATCAGAACACAAGAGCTAGAACTTGATACTGGAAAGGAAAAATAAACAGTGTACAAGCAAAAGCCAAGCACTCAGCATCCAGACATGATCCTACCTGCGTCTGAGCGCTGCTGTCCTGCACAGTGGTGACAGGCGTCCGGCCAGAGGCTTGTGCGCAGGTCTGTTTTAGGGTCTCCAGCTCCTCCAGCAATATCTTCTCTCTCTCCGTGACCTGATTTCCGCTGATCGCTGATGCATTCTGAACAAATTATACTCATTTCACTTCCTTGCTACATAATAGATCGTTTCCACAGTTACAGGAAAGCTGAAACGTCTACATATTATTTATATTTGGAGAGTGTTAAAGGAAAAGATAATGGGTTGGATATTAGGATTCACTGACCGAATCAGCCTATAGATAGAAGCAATGCCTAGCAGCTGAATCAGGCCCCCGGGACATACTGATCTGTCCACTTAATGCTATGTACCAAGGGCCTGATTCTGGTTCACTTGCAAAAGCAGATTCACTCGCTAACGGACAAAACCATGTGCGCTGCAGGTGGGGCAGATGTAACATGTGCAGAGAGAGTTAGATTTTAGTGGGGTTTGTACTTCAAACTGATATCTATATTGCAGTGTAAAAATCTAGCAGCCAGTATTTACCCTGCACAGAAACAAAATAACTCACCCAAATCTAACTCTCTCTGCACAGGTTACATCTGCCCCACCTGCAGTGCACCTGGTTTTGTCCGTTAGAGAGTGAATTTGCTTTTGCAAGTGAACCAGAATCAGCCACTGAGTGTCAATTACGATGAAGTCACATAAAAGCATACAGCTATCATTACCCAGCGTGTATAATACAACAATGCGGAATCAAGGACGCAGGCAGGCTAGGGACAGCCGAGATGCACTGTCCCATTAGAATACTGTGACTGTCACGCGTATGACTGCTCCATCTGTCCACATGCATGACAGCCTGTCCATCATTAATCAGTGAAATGCAATATCATTACACCATACATCACCAAACCATCCTGTGATCGTAGCTTTCTCCTGCACCCCAGCTACAACCATTTATCCTAAACCTGTGACTGCTGCCCCCTTAGTGCTAATTCAGGAGTTGTGTTGGTGAATGTCTCATCTTTAAAAGCCATAAGTTGTTTGGCAGATGGGCTTTAAACCAGGAAACAAGCACATGGTCAGTCTAGCTATAATGTGCCAGCAGTCGCCAGCTTCTTTAAAAGACTGGTTGTTAGTGTAGGACTTGCAGTGAAATGGGGTCCCTTAGCGATGGGCTGCAAGCTTAAATGCATTGATAAATTATTTTTTGGGGATTATTTGTGTATTGTGGTTAAGGTGCACATGCACTAGTCCGATTTGGGCCGATTGAACCCAATCCCAATACATTAAGCCAAAAAATGGTCCCAAATCAAATGTGTTTGATGTCCCCTCGGGTCCAATGAGCGGCCCCCATGCACATCGGACGGGCCTGCTGCCCGTCCCACCTCCAACGCGACCCCCCTTCAGCAATTCGCGGCACCCCCCTGGAATTCGCAGCAGCCCCAGGATTAAATGGCACATGCAAAACACTGACATGGCTATGGTCGACAATGAAAAAGGTTGACATGAGTTTTTGAAGATTTATTTTTCATTTTTTTTATGTTTTCATATTCATTGTCATGTGTCGACATGGACACCAATGAAGTGCCACACTTATGTCAACATTTGCATGTGTTGACCTTTCGGTGTTGATTTTTTCATGTGGCGATTCGCGTCACATTCCCCCCGCGCAACGCCCCCTCCCACGTTTCGCCGCACCCCCCGGCACCCCCCCTCCCACAATTCGCGGCAACCCCCCACCGGAACCCCCGCGAACCCCGCCCTCCCGCGATTGGCTGCACCCACCCCCCGCGACCCCCCCTCCCGCAATTTGCGGCACCCCCCCCCCCCACCCACCGCAATTCACGGCAGCCCCAGGATTAAATGGCACATGCAAAACACTGACATGGCTATGGTCGACAATGAAAAAGGTTGACATGAGGTTTTGAAGATATATTTTTCATTTTTTGGTACTCTTTACCTAGAAGGGCGCCCACGATTTTGATCGTGGGCATCGTAAGGTAAAAAAAAATCGCGTCGGTCGCATCGCATGCGAGCAAAAAAATCGCATGCGATGCGACCGACGCGATTACCCATAGGGAACAATGTTAAATGTCCCAATTGACCCGATTTTCCATAGGGAACAATGTTAAATGGCCCACAGAGGCCAAATAGGCACCCTGAAGTGTGAAATGGCCCCCCCAATTGTTAACGCCACCCCACGATCAACGTCAACCCGAAGCGTGGCGGCGGTACGCGTCCTGCGAACTTTTCATACCCCCACTATCCACGTCGGCGTGGAGTTGAGAATAGAAAGTGTGGCGAGCGCAGCAAGCCACCGAGCCCGAAGCGTGGCGAGCCCCGCGAGGGGACGCGGACACCTTCACAGGTATACGCGTCCCCTCGCGGGCTTCACAGGTATACGCTGCGCTCGCCACGCTTCGGGCTCGCTGCGCTCGCCACACTTTCTGTTCTCAACTCCACGCCGACATGGATAGTGGGGGTATAAAAAGGTCGGAGGACGCGTACCACTGCGCTCGCCACGCTTCGGGTTGACGTTGATCGTGGTGTGGCGTTAACAATTGGGGGGGCCATTTCACACTTCAGGGTGCCTATTTGGCCTCTGTGGGCCTTTTAACATTGTTCCCTATGGAAAATCGGGTCAATTGGGACATTTAACATTGTTCCCTATGGGAAATCGCGGTAATCGCGTCGGTCGCATCGCATGCGATTTTTTGGTACATGCGATGCCCGCGATGGGCGCCCTTCTAGGTAAAGAGTACCCATTTTTTTAATGTTTTCATATTCATTCTCATGTGTCGTCATGGATACCAATGAAGTGCCACACTTATGTCAACATTTACATGTGTTGACCTTTCTGTGTTGATTTTTTTCTTGTGGCGATTCGCATCACCCCCCCCCCCCCCCCCGCAACCCCCACTCCCGCGATTCACAGCACCCCCCCCCCTCCACCCTGCGACCCCCACTCCCGCGATTCGCGGCACCCCCCTTACCGCGATTCGCGGCACACACACACACACCCCCCACACCCCCCCCCCAGAATTCGCAGCAGCCCCAGGATTAAATGGCACATGCAAAACACTGACATGGCTATGGTTGACAATGAAAAAGGTTGACATTTGAAGATTTATTTTTCATTTTTTAAATGTTTTCATATTCATTGTCATGTGTCGACATGGACACCAATGATGTGCCACACTTATGTCAACATTTACATGTGTTGACCTTTCTGTGTTGATTTTTTCTTGTGGCGAGTCGCATCACAACCCCCCCCCCCCCCCCCGCGCGCGATTCACGGCACACACCCCCTCCCCCCCTGCGACCCTCGGCACCCCACCCCGTGACCCCCCCTCCCGTAAATCGCGGCAAACCCACCGCGACCCCCCCTCCCACGATTTGCGGCAACCCACCCCCCTCCAGAGATTCTCTGCAACCCCTCCCCTCCCACAATTCACAGCAACCACCCCCACACCCCCCCTCCCACAATTCGCGGCATCCCCCGCGTCGCCCCCTCCCGCAATTTGCGGCATCCCCCGAGACCCCTCCTCCCGCAATTTGCGGACACCCAAGTTGCAATACAGGGCATCTTTCATACAATTCTAACCATATTTCTCATATACAAATGTTCACAAATTAAGGGGGCGCAGCCCCTTACGACGGTGTGAAGAGCGCCCGTAGGGCGCGTTGAATCACCTAGTTTTATATATATATATATATATATATATATATATATATATATATACATATATATACACACACACACACATATATACACACACACACACACACTCGGTCCTCAGGACCCCACAAAGTTCACATTTCCCGGGTGCACAGGTGTTACTCACTGATACATTTTAAAAGATCCACAGGTGGAGCTAATTATTTCACTTGTGATTCTGTGAGGAGACCTGGACAACATGCACTGTGTGAGATCCAGAGGACTGTGCACTGGAGGCCACTCGACAGATCAAATTACTACTTTGTGTGCTAAAAAGATGTCATAACAGAAAGTGAAAGCAATTTTTGCAGGGACACTGATCGGTTTCAAACTTGCTATTGGAAGTAGGAAAAGATAAGGTCTGGGGGGGGGGGGGGGGTACGGTGGTCAAAAAACTGTCACAGCTCAATGTGAAAAGTACACTGCAGAAGCCGTCATGTTGATGGGCTTTTCATGAGTCCGTTATAAGTCACTCCCTGCCCATTGCTGTAACGCCAGCTTTTGCCTTTCTATACACGGTCTCTGCCAGTATTTCTGGTTAGCCATAAAGGTCACTATTTCTGTTAGCTGCACAAAGGTATCTACGGCTACACATTTGGCTAACATAGGGCAACATTGTTTGTGATTACAGTGTGGATCCGATATGATTTCCCGGCGGTCGGGATCCCGGCGGTCGGAATCCCGACACTGGAATCCCGACCGCCGAAATCCCGACAAGGGGGGGACATGGATCGCCCCCCCTTGCGGGCTCGCTGCGCTCGCCACGCAGCGGGCCCGGTGCCTCGCTACGCTCGGCACGCTATTTTATTCTCCCTCTATGGGTTTCGTGGACACCCACGGAGGGAGAAAGTTTCGGGATTTCGGCGGTCGGGATTCCAGTGTCGGGATTCCGACCGCCGGGATCCCGACCGCCGGGAAATTAACCGCATCCCTACAGTGTGATGCAAATCCTGTGTTATTCTGGATAAGCCTGTTCCTATGACAGCGGAACCCATCACCTCACCTCTGCTATTTGTGTCCTGAGCTGGTGCAGATCTGCGAGGAGCTGTTCCTGGTCGTACATCTGTCTCTCCAGCTGGGCCGTGTGAGCCAGCCTCAGGGCCTCCGTCGCTTGCTGGTACTCCTGCTCCTGCCTCACCAGCTCCTGCGACATCTCCGCCACTCGCTCTTCATACATCTGCTTGAATTTGGCGCTTTCTGCACCCATAGCAACCATTTGGTTATAGTCCTGCAGGAAGTGGACGGATTCAATTAATACCCACCACATGTCACTCGCAGACCTCTCATATTCTATCCATAGTAATAGGCATCTCGTGTTCCTCTAGGATGTCCATTTATATAGAAGGGGTTCTCTTTCATCAGGCTGAACATACCTTACACCACTACTTGTGCCACTGTGGACTCTGCTTATTCCCCTCTATAACTCTGGGTCTGTTGTTCGTCTCCATTTTCCTACCAATGTTGTGGAACTGACCCGGTCACATGCAGCTCTGCCCTCTTACTAACACACAACTCGACTCCTGATATACTCTGTGCTGCTGGGGCCACTGCTTCTTCCACTATATAACTTGAGTCTGTGGCTTCCTGCTGCCTTCATTCCCCTCCTCACATCCTGTCACTGCACACGTTACATACAGTCCATGCCCACTGATAGCCACTACAAGCCTTAATGTGCCCAATGCCAACCACTACAACCCCCAGCATTCCCACTGCTAGCCACAACAAGCTCCAGCATGCCCATTGACAACTACTATGAGTTCCAGCCATATTCTGACAGCCACTAATAACCCCAGCATGCCCACTGACACTGCACCCGTCCATCACCCACCTGCAGTACCCATACACACCCATACCTCCCCCACCACACCACCATCGGTCCCGTACCCACAGCAACCCCGCAACTGCCCTTCACTCAACCAGTGCACACCACCAACCCACACCACACCCAATCAACATCCTCCACCCACGGCATCCTCGCCCCTGACCCTCACCCACCCACCACTCCACTACCCACAGCACCCCCACATCCACCTGGGAAAATACCATACCTGCCCTTCCCGCACAAACCATATTTCACGCAATAAAGGCATTCACAGGTTAAGGGGGCGGAGTCCCTTACGACGGTGTGAACAGCGCCCGTAGGGCACGAAGAATCACCTAGTATAATATATATATATATACTAGGTGATTCATCGCGCCCTACGGGCGCTCTTCACACCGTCGTAAGGGGCTGCACCCCTTAATTTGTGAACATTTGTATATGAGAAAGATAGTTAGAATTGTATGAAAGATGGCCTGTATTGCAACTTGAGTTATAGGTGAAATGTGTTGGTACTCTTTACTTAGAAGGGCGCCCATCTCGGGCATTGAATGCACTAAAAAATCAGGTGCGATGCGACAGACGAGATGCCCGAGATTTCCCATAGGGAACAATGTTAAATGTCTCAAATGTTCCTGTTCAATGCCTCAATTGACCCAATTTTTCCATAGGAAACAATGTTAAATGGGCCACAGAGGCCAAATAGGCACCCTGAAGTGAATAATGGCCACCCGAATTGTTAACGCCACCCCACGATCAACGTCAACCCGAAGCGTGGCGAGCGCAGCGAGCCCGCGAGGGGCGGCGGTACGCGTCCTACGACCTTTTCATACCCCCACTATCCACGTCGGCGTGGAGTTGAGAATAGAAAGTGTGGCGAGCGCAGCGAGCCACCGAGCCCGAAGCGTGTCGAGCGCAGCGAGCCCCGCGAGGGGACGCGGATACCTTCACAGGTATCCGCGTCCCCTCGCGGGCTTCACAGCTGTCCGCGTACGCTCGCCACGCTTCGGGCTCGGTGGCTCGCTGCGCTCGCCACACTTTCTATTCTCAACTCCACGCCGACGTGGATAGTGGGGGTATGAAAAGGTCGTAGGACGCGTACCGCTGCGCTCGCCACGCATCGGGTTGACGTTGATCGTGGGGTGGCGTTAACAATTCGGGTGGCCATTATACACTTCAGGGTGCCTATTTGGCCTCTGTGGCCCATTTAACATTGTTTCATATGGAAAAATCGGGTCAATTGAGGCATTGAACAGGAAAATCGGGTCAATTGAGACATTTAACATTGTTCCCTATGGGAAATCTCGGGCATCTCGTCGGTTGATCGCACCCGATTTTTTAGTGCATTCAATGCCCTAGATGCCCGAGATTTTTTACTAACGATGCCCACGATCAAAATCGTGGGCGCCCTTCTAAGTAAAGAGTACCAATGTGTTAAATAGAGAGCATATGATGTGGAAGGGGGTGTGTATTGTTTTGTTTAATTAAAAAGCGGTTACAGAGTAAGATGTACATTGATAGTGTGGATGGTACAGTGACATTTGTGGGTGTGAGGGGGGGGGCTGTGTGTGCATGTTGTTTAGGTGTGTGTGTGTGCAATAGTATAGTAGGGTGTTTTTGAGTCAGCGGCTCCCCACTGGCGGAGGTCACGACACAGGAAACAGGAGGCTGGGTAGTGATAGGGGTGTGTGGACATAAGGGGGACTAAAGAGGAGGGTGAGAGATACTGTGCAGCTTCTGCCAGTGGGTGAGGGTCCAGTGTGGCAGTACAGGAGTACAGGATGGTGGCCCTGAGTCAGTGTCTCCTCCTACTGGGTGGGGAGTTAGGGTACATGAGAGCAGGAGGCTGGGCTATGAGGCATGATAGGGGCATGTGGGCAAAACAGCGTCAGCGACTCCCCAGTGGTGGAAGTTACAGTTCAGGAGAGCAGGAAGCTGGGTAGTGATAGGGGTGTGTGAGTATACGGGGGACTAAAGAGGGGCTTAGGGGTGCCGTGAATTGTGGGAGGGGCGTGGGGGGTGCCTTGAATCAAGGGAGGGAGGGGGCGCAGGTGTCCGCGGATCGCGGGAGAGGGCGGGGGTCCGCAAAGCGTGGGAGGGGGCGTGAATTGCGGGAGGGGGGTGTGTGCGGAGGGTGACGTGAATCGTGGGAGGGGGCGTGAATCGTGGAAGGGGGGGGGGTGCGCGGGGGGTCCGTGAATTGCGGGAGGGGGGTGGCACGGGGCGCGATAAATCACCTAGTTGGTTATATATTCTTGTAGAAGGATGGTAGGATGTTGCTGTCATTCAGAATTCATTTACATAAACAGTAATAGTAGCAGTAAAAGATCTGACTTAAAACACCTACAGTAAAACAGAACAGGTGTTATATATTATACAAAGAATTGGTTGATGATGTGTAGGTTGACGTGCACATATTTGTCACTGTAAAAAAATTGCTACAAGAAAAAATCAACACAGAAAGGTCAACACATGTAAATGTTGACATAAGTGTGGCACTTCATTGGTGTCCATGTCGACACATGAGAATGAATATGAAAACATTAAAAAAAGAAAAATAAATCTTCAAAAACTCATGTCAACCTTTTTCATTGTCGACCATAGCCGTGTCAGTGTTTTGCATGTGCCATTTAATCCTGGGGTTTCCGTGAATCGCGAGCGGGGGTGGGGGGAGGTGAGATGTGTCCGCGAATCACGGGAGGAGGGGTCGTGGGTGGATGCCGTGAATTGCGGGAGGGGGGGTCGCGGGGGGGTGTGGGTGCCGCGAATCGTGGGAGGGGGGGACGCGGGGGGTTGCAGTGAATCGTGGGAGGGTGGGTCGCAGGGGCGGGGGGTTGCCGCAATGACAGGGGGGGAGAATCGCGGTAGGGGGGGTCGCGGGGGGTGGGGGGGTACCGCGAGGAAGGGGGGGCCTAGGGGGTTGGCACATCGTGGGAGGGGGGGTCGCGGGGTGCCACGAATCGCAGGAGGGGGTGTGTCATGGGGTGGGGCCGCAAATCGCGGGAGTCGCCGCGAATTGGGGGGGTGACCCTGGCAGTCTGGCACTGTGGGCTCACTGGGCTGGTTCTCTGTCGTGGGAGTCAGTCATGTGAGTCAGAGGCTCCACCCAGCGTTACAGCTTCAGGCACACTTTGAGTGACAGATGTAGCCAAATATATAAGAGATTTATATGTATATCTCCTATATATGGATTGTTGGGCTCCTGTGCTGTATATCTCCTATATATGGATTGTTGGGTTCCTATGCTGTATAGCAGATATACAGCACTGGAGCCCAACAATCCATATATAGCAGATATACAGCACAGGAACCCAACAATCCATATATAGCAGATATACAGCACAGGAACCCAACAATCCATATATAGCAGATATACAGCACAGGAACCCAACAATCCATATATAGCAGATATACAGCACAGGAACCCAACAATCCATATATAGCAGATATACAGCACAGGAACCCAACAATCCATATATAGCAGATATACAGCACAGGAACGCAACAATCCATATATAGCAGATATACAGCGTAGGAACCCAACACTCCATATATAGCAGATATACAGCACAGGAACCCAACAAGCCATATATAGCAGATCTACAGCATAGGAACCCAACACTCCATATATAGCAGATATACTGTACAGCGTAGGAACCCAACACTCCATATATAGCAGATATACAGCACAGGAACCCAACAAGCCATATATAGCAGATCTACAGCATAGGAACCCAACAAGCCATATATAGCAGATATACTGTACAGCGTAGGAACCCAACACTCCATATATAGCAGATATACAGCACAGGAACCCAACAATCCATATATAGGAGATATACAGCACAGGAACCCAACAATCCATATATAGGAGATATACAGCACAGGAACCCAACAATCCATATATAGGAGATATACAGCACAGGAACCCAACACTCCATATATAGCAGATATACAGCACAGGAACCCAACAATCCATATATAGGAGATATACAGCACAGGAACCCAACAATCCATATATAGCAGATCTACAGCATAGGAACCCAACAATCCATATATAGGAGATATACAGCACAGGAACCCAACAATCCATATATAGCAGATATACAGCACAGGAACCCAACAATCCATATATAGCAGATATACAGCACAGGAACCCAACAATCCATATATAGCAGATATACTGTACAGAGTAGGAACCCAACAATCCATATATAGGAGATATACAGCACAGGAACCCAACAAGCCATATATAGCAGATCTACATCATAGGAACCCAACAATCCATATATAGAAGATATACTGTACAGAGTAGGAACCCAACAATCCATATATAGCAGATCTACAGCATAGGAACCCAACAATCCATATATAGCAGATATACTGTACAGAGTAGGAACCCAACAATCCATATAGAACAAATATACAGCGTAGGAACCCAAAAGAGTTCACCCTGCAAGGAATAACCTACACGTTTTAATCAAAAAAGACAAAGCAAGCCCAAAACTGACAACATAATATAAACCCCTATCTGCACAATTGCTAAAACAATAACTAAACCCCAATCTAGTGAACAGCATGTGCGACTTACAGCAACACAGCACACCGCAGCCCCTCTCCTGACGGACTGAGAGATCCTTCCGGACTGATTCTCATTACCTGAACAAATATTTGACTTTCCAAACAAGACACTTTTCCGACACAATTCAAACTTGTTTTCCCAGAACCCGCACAGTACAATGTGCTGATTGTTTAACAAATTGTCACAACCTATGACCGAATAACAAATGTCTTTACATCGAATCATGTAGGCGCATCTATACGTCCATCAAACAAGACCCCATGATATCCAGGTGTAGCATGCGTAGCCGTGAGCGGCCCAACTGGAAAATGACCATGTTGCCCGAAGCCCGCTACTGCCCTGTATACCGGTGTATTCATTTATCTACAGCTCCATAACTATAGAGCAGTGGTTCTCAAACTCAGTCCTCAGGACCCCACACAGATCACGTTAACCGGGTCATCCAACAGGTGCACTCATTACTGACTGACACATTTTAAAAACAGATCCACAGGTGGAGCTAATTATTTCACCTGATTCTGTGAGGAGATCTACAAAACATGCACTGTGTGGGGTCCTAAGGACTGACTTTGAGAACCTGTGCTATAGAGAGACACAGTCCATGGTAACGATCAGATGTACAAACACATTCCCTGCACCAGTACAGATGATTAGGGACTTACCTCTTCTTTAAGGACCACGGTTTTGTCCTTGGAAGGTGGCTCTATTCCATGGTCTGTATCACGTCCATCTGCGGTCACCTCTTTTGTGTTAGAAGCTGTAATTGAGGACTGTACAATAATTAAATCCACCTCTTGCACGGCACCATCGGGCATTTCCTTTAATTGGATATCCCCCTGAAGCTTCCATTCCGGGGACTGCGAGCCTGGCCTCTGTCCGTCAGACGGCTTCTGTCCATCCTGGTCAGTGACATCAATATCATGGAGCTCACTGTGGGGACAGTCCTGCTTCCCTGCTAAGTCTACAGGCTTCTGGGAGGACAGCCGTGTCAGCTCTGTCTGCTGGGCGAATGCTATGGTCATATCAACAATAACCTGATGCAGAAAAGGGAAACAGAGGGTTAACAGCCAAACTGAGCACAGGAAGGTGAGGAGATAAAGAGAGAGGGTCCACAGTAGTAGCATGTACATGTAATGGGGTTATTCACAACCTGCACAAACCTTGCATTATGAAACGTTAAAACACAAAAGAGGAAGAGTATTACAATAGAAGCATGACTTGGACAATGGATGGATTCTTAATAAACCGTTCAAGCCAGTAATATTTACATTTGAATCATTTCATATAAGAGGGCTTTTTGTGCCATAATCTGGAAACTGTAGGCTTGTATGTGTATTGTAGGCAGGAGGGGGGGTCTTTCCCGAGAGCATTGAAGAGACATCTTGGACCCGACTTTAAAAGCTGTTTTGCCGAGAACAGGCGTGGATTGTAGAGATCACGGCCGTATCTCGACAAACCACAGGCATTTTTGCAGACACGCCCCCTTTTCGCAGATAAACAGGCGTGCGGGATGAAAAACGGACCCCGTTTACGACTATCGGGACTTATTGACAGTAGTGAACGGGGATTGAATACCCCTCTTTATGTGGTTTCTGTTTATAGATTGTATGGACATGGATCTGGAGGTCCTTTGAGGACTGCTCGACACTGGTTCAGAGGCCCTTTGAGGACTGCACAGCATGAGTTTAGAGGCCCGTTGCAGACTGCATCAGACGTGTCTGGAGGCTTATGCGAACCATGCAGCACAGAGCCGGAGGCCCTTTGTGGACTGCACACACGTGTCCGGAGGCCCTTTGCAAACTGCGCAGCACGGAACCAAAGGCACTTTGCGAACAGCCCGGCACAAAGCCGGGGGTGCGGATGGTATTGTCAACCTGACTTAGGTCGACAGGGATCTAGGTCGACGTGGGTGAAGGTCGACAGGGGACAAGGTCGACATGGTTTTAGGTCCACAAATGCGTTTGGGTCGACAGGTCGCGAGGTCGACATGGGTTTTTTTCACTGTTTTTTGACCCGAATGTCGACATGGACACAATTGGAAGTCAACTGCGGCCCCTCACATCGCTCGCCATGCTTCGGGCACGGTGCCTCACTGCACTCGGCACGCAATTTTATTCTTACTCCACGCCCTAGTGGATGGTAGGGCATGAAACACCGCCTGTCAGCACATGTCGGCTCCAAAAACAGTGAAAAAGCCCATGTCGTCCTCGCAACCTGTTGACCTAACCCATGTCGACCTAATGCATTTGTCAACCTAAACCATGTCGACATTGTCCCATGTCGACCTAGACACCTGTCGACCTTCATCCATGTCGACCTAGAACCCTGTTGATTGTCGACAATACAACCGTATCCCCAGAGCCGGAGGCCCTTTGCTGACTGCAAAGTTCTAGACTCAGTGCTCTGTTTAATAATACAAAGAATGACGGTGCATTTAAAAAGCAAAGTCTGAAATGTATTAATTTATATGACATGGATTACAGTACATTTACAAACCAAAGTCTGGCGATTACTCATTTATATGACAGACGGATTAATGATTAAATGAGTTCAACTTTAATATTACGCTAACCCAGTAGAGGACAGTTCATAGCAAAAGAGAGCAGAAAAGTAACAATACTCTACATTACGGTGCAAAAGGACAGCACTAGGCCCTTCTCTATGGTTACAGTATAGATGCTAGACCATGTCTAGGTCGACAGGAACTAGATTGACCACTAATGGTCGACGGCGATTAGGACAACACCTAGGGTCAACATATCTTAGGTCAATACTGCCAAAAGGTGGACACAAGCTTATGGTCGGACTGTACAGTCAGAGCCACAATGGATCGGTAGTGGAGGGTAAATGAAGACAAAGGAGTAGTCATATATGGGACCTTTAGAAGAGGGCTTACAAGGAGCATCAACAAACCTCCCAACATTTTAAAAAGCAAAATTGAGCCCCAATAAACCCCTCCCCCCCAGATCTACCCCAGCCGTGGCCACATTCTCACAGGCCCAGTCTCAAAAATAGGGTGTGGCCCTTTGCCTGAAGCATGGCGAATGAAGCAAGCCGGAGAGGGGATACATTTTTTACTTATGGTGGTCACATATGAACAAACATTAAATTGACCCATAAAAATGGGAAAACTTTTTGCGTCCACCATGGTGTGTCGGCCTTTTGTTCCTATTAACCTTACCCACTGTTGACCTTTTGTATCTGTTGACCTTTTACACCTGTCAACTTACTGTACATATTGTATGTAGATCTTCTATAGAACAACCCGGGGAAATCAGAAGCCAGTTTTCTCTGGGGATAGTATAGTTCTTATACAGTATACTGGTAATAAACAGGTGCACGAAATGCTAATCATCACACATAATACTGTACTCCTGATCAATGCTACCAGATCAAGCTCAGAGAGAAGAGTATTCTCCCTGTGGACGCAGAGCAAGAGCGCATAACGTAACCCATGAAACGTAAACTCATCCCTGTCATATCTGCTGCCGGAACACAACTACCGGATCTGATGACAAAAGTGCCTGTTTCTGTATGACTGGGCCCTGACCTCAGGAGAACAATAAAACCGGGTACACAGCCCCGGCAAGCACAAGAGCCTGCCCCCACCAACCCCCCCACCCCCTGGATACTAGAGAACGTTTGATTAAATATATAAGGAATTCCCAGTAAATAGAATAAAAATGATCTTCTAAACAATACTAGCTGGGCTTCAGGTGATTACAGACGCCCGGTACACAACATGACAGAAATGAGTTTACTCCGCAGGGTGACGCCGGAAATGACTTTTTCGTTTTTTAAATCTACCCGAGAATTTTTTTTATGGCCGGTTATTGTTATAAGGGTATTTTATGTGACAGAAATCAGAAAGGACCGCTTTTATTCTACAATTGGTTTGCTAAGAGCAAACCAGACAAAAAAAAAAGAACAAATACTTTCTAAACATAGATATTCTCCTAGGGTTACATCGGCATAGAACAATTCCAGAAAGTGATTTATTTGTCTAGTTCTACAGCAGTAATTCCCAACCTCCACCTACCTGTGTCCGCAACAGGTCATGATTTGTTGATTTCAGTCTGGGGATGCAGGCGGGATAATGAGAGAAGACCTTTCCTGCACCCGATTGGAGAGATCCACAAATCATGACCTGCGGATTGGTACTTGGAGACTGGAGAGGAGAACCTGTGTCCTTTAGCATATAGGGCCTGATTCAGGGCTTTTCGCTAGGCTGCATATGCGCACATGCAGATCCACACCATCGAAAAACTGAGCTGAATCAGCCACATAGTGTTCATTCTAGATCGAGCGGCAGACAGGGCACCAGCAGGGGACAAAAAAAAAAAAAAAACCCACGTCTGTGTGTGTGCGGAAGACGCACGTTCCGGTCAGGGGTTTACGGTTGCTTGGCCCTGGCTATGTGACTTTTGTGAGCTGCAACAAAGAAGCTCAAAGTTAAAATGGTGATATGTAATAAAGTCTTCAAGAGAGGGCAATGGCGGAAAACACCCATGGCAACCAATTGGTTTCTATCTATCTTATTTATGAAGTACATTCTAAAAAAATGAAATCTTTAAACCTATTGGTTAGTACGGAAGCTTCTGCGTCTGTCCTATTTGGAAGGTTTGATACAGAACATCTTCACTTTGGTTCTAGGGCAGGCATGTCCAAACTATGGCCCTCCAGCTGCTGTGAAACTACAATTCCCATCATGCATTACCACAGTTTTGCTATTAGGGAATACTAAAACTAAGACAAGGCATGCTGGGATGTGTAGTTTCACAACAGCTGGAGGGCTATAGTTTTGACATGCCTGTTCTAGGGGATACAGTCATTAGGTTGACCCTATTAAGGTCGACATGCATTGGGTCGACCACTGACGGTCGACAGGTCTTAGGTCGATATGTGAAATAGGTCAACATGGGTAAGATCGACAGGGTTGGAAGGTTGACACAAGCATTCGGTTGACAATGGGAAGGTCGACGTTCAAAATGTCCACATGAGTTTTTCACTTTTTTTTTACGCCGACAGGCAGTATTTCATACCGTACCATACGACGTGTGCCTAGTGCAGCGAGCCAGAAGCATGGCGAGCCATGCGAGGGGACGCGGCACATGTCGACAGTGTCAACATTTTGACTGTCAACTGTCCCATTGTCGACCTGATGCTTGTGTTAACCTTGCGACCGGTGTCGACCTAAGGCCTGTCAACCTTCAGTGATTGACCCAATGCATGTCAACCTAAATTGGGTCCACCGAATGACGCAAACCCGTTCTGGGCAGGTCATACTCTGACTTCGCATCTATCCCAGAGTTCTAATCAACAATTACATTTCCAATGGCTAGCAGTGTGCTGATAAATGTTCTCACACAACAGTGGGATAGCCAGGAGGGGTCAACCTCAAACTTACATACCCGGCATTATAACCCGATACAGTTGTGGCGGTTACATTGTTCCAGCATAATGTAGCGAGAGAGGAGGACAATGTATAAAGAGGTGAAACGGTTCCGGCTGGAAACTGGACGATCAGTAGGAAATAACACGGACTCACCTTTGCAACTTCTTCCTCAATTTTCTCATGGTAACGTTCCTCCAGTAACTGATTTAAGTCCACAGGAATCTTGTCCTCTGCCCGAGTACCCGGCGTAGGCTCCTGGAGGCTACCATTGAGGATTTCTTGCTTGGCGCTGGTCAGGTGAGCGATCTCCTGCTTTAAAGAGGCGTTTTCACAGTCGTGTTTTTCCGTCAGATCCGCCCTCAGCTGACTCAGCTCAGCTTCATGCTGCTTCCTCAGGGCGCTGACCTCTTCTACGTACTTTGAGAACAGCGCATGTCTCAGAGTTTGCAATTGATGGTAAATTGGACCGCCGGACATCCTTACTGAATGGTCTACCATTTGCGTTACCTCACCGGTCTGTTTAGAGATAGAAAAAAAATGTATTAACAATTATAATAATGTTTCTTTGCCGGAAACCAAATTGATGACTTTGAACAGATTTAGCACCCAAAAAAAGTAATCAAACAAGAACGCGAAAATTATAAAACAGTAAAATAAAAAGCAGAAGTTTATAGAGAAACAAAGCATTTAGGACAAAAGTTGAAAAATTATTAAAATATCAGAATCTGCTTTATTGGCCAGGTATACTTGCGTATTCTAAGAATTTGTTTTCGGTTTGCTGTGCAGCAGCCAGGTGGGTAACAAGTACACAGCATAGTGTATAAACAGGTGGGGGAACATGTACAGTCATACAGAAAGTTATTCCGAGGGGACACCGTGTTAGGTTATGTGCAAAGGGTTATGGCGCGACTAGACTGTGAGGTGTTCATGAGTTCACATGTCAGCAGCTGAACCGCTTGAGGAAAGAAACTTTTTAGTTGTCTGCGGACCTGGTGGGAATAGCCCTGTAGCATCTGCCTGATGGCAGCCGGTTAAACAAGCCATGGCCAGGATGTAGTTGGTCCTTGACTATCTTTGTCGCACGCTTTTTTGTTCTGGACAGGTCCAGGTCCTGGACAGAGGGAAGGTCTGTCCCGATTATCTTCTCCGCAGTTCTGACTACCTTTTGGAGTCTGCACTTGTCTCTCTCTCTCGCTGGCGGAACCGTACCAGACCAGTGTTGAGGATATACATATGTGATGTCAATAGAAAGGGGTAGACCCTGGCCTCGGGACTACTTCTCCACCCCCAAATGGCCGCAGCCACATCAGATTTATACATAAGCCATTGGGTTTGTAACACAAATCGAATTAGACTCAGAGTCAACAACCAATTCCCAGAGAAGCAGCAAATAAACACCTAAATAGTATAACCTCATACCCAGATGAGCCAGCCCTCCCCTCTCCCTGGGGGATATGGTTCCTAGGCCGACACTATGAAAGTCGACATAAATTAGGTCAACTAACGGTTGACAGGGCTTAGGTCGACACATGCATAGGTCGACAATGGGAAGGCTGGCAGACAAAAGGTTGACATGGAGTTTTTCACTTTTTTCCCCCCAACTCTCCAGCTGTTGGTAAACTACACATCCCAGCATGCCTTGCCATAGTTTTAGCATTTCCAAATAGCAAAGCTGTGGCAAGGCATGATGGGACTTGTAGTTTCGCAAAAGCTGGAGGGCACTAGTTTGGACATGCCTGCACTAGGGTGTTGAGGGGGAATATAACAGTGTGTCAAGCGCAGAGAGGCACCGTGCCCGAAGCATGGCAAGTGAAGCATGCCAATGCAAGGTGGCACGGTACACTGACACAGTGTCCATGTTGACTTACGGGACAAAAAAAAAAACTCACAAAAAACTCAGGTCAACCTTTTGATTGTCCAGCTAATGCCATGTCGACCTATTTCATGTGTCGACCTTTAGTGGTCAACCTTCATAGTGTCGACCATATGACCGATACCCCTCCATGGAGCGACATGAGATAAAAGAGGTTTCAAAGAGAGCATGTAAGGCAGGCATGTCCAAACTATGGCCCTCCAGCTGTTGTGAAACTACAAGTCCCATCATGCCTTGCCACAGTTTTGCTATTAGGGAGTACTTAAACTATGGCAAAGCATGCTGGGATGTGTAGTTTCACAACAGCTCGAGTGCCACAGTTTGGACAGGCCTGGTGTAAGGGGAATAAGGAAACAGGTGGGTAAACTCTACCTATAACCAGGAGTGGAAGCTGCTGCCCCACATGGGACTGCCCCTTAACATAACCAAGCGAAGGGCGGATATTACTGAGGAGAGTAAAAAAAAAAAAATACATAAGAATTTCAATAGTAAGGATCAGCTTAAAGGGAAACCAGGACAGGGATATCTAGGGACTTCTCCCAATTAATCGATATACTATAAAAAAAAAATAAAAAAACAGACACCACGTCATGAAGCGTTGTATATTAGACAAAACAATGTATCACTGCATACAACTCCTCCTCCTGGCCCAATTTATTTACTTACAGTTTCTTATATAGCGCAGCATATTCCGTTGCGCTTTACAATTGGAGACAACCGTGATTAAACAAACTGGGTAGATACAAACCGACAGAGGTAGGAGGGCCCTGCTCGCAAGCTTACATTCTATAGGACCAAAGAGCATAAGCCCACAACAGCAGGAGAACTATGAGTGGCATAAGCTAAGGGCTCAATGAGAGAGCGGGAGAGCAGGATCCCGCATGTGGCACCCCTGCCCAAAAACATATCCAGTAACAGAACCTCCAGCCAAGGGACACCATCACCCGCCCAAAACACGAGGGAGCACTTCCCAAAAAATAAGACCAATTCAAAAGCTCAAGCTGGGTACACACCAGGCGGTGTGAGACCGATTTGCCATTTTGGCACTTATTAGAAACTGAGAAATAAGATAATATGGAGTAAAAAAATAAAATGCACTTTAAAATGAGACAATGAATATTCAGCGGCTGGGTTTCCGAGCATACACACAGCGAATAATAGAAATGCATGTAAAAACCAAACAATGTACATTTATTACTTACCATCAGCTAGTGCAACATGTGACAACTCAGATCTATCAGTTAAACCCCCACACCCTGTGCCTATATAAGTATATATAAGCAGAAGCAAGAAATCCATTAGAAAGTGCCCCAGACAGACAGTACAAGTGGCCCAGACAGGCAGTACAAGTACCAGTGTCCAGCACCTGCACGCATTGCTTGGTCTGTTACCAGCCAACACAGTGCTACACAAACAGAGACTGATATCAAACACTCCATCCTCTCATGCCCGTTGTTTACCTTCTGCAGATCAGGAACTGGAGCACACACACTCTGATATATGGCCGCTTCCTGTAACCCGAGCTCCGCTCCAGCTTCATCCACACACAGCTCCCTAAGATTGCAAAGCACCCCAAAAATACAGAGTCAGTAGAGAAAATCTCTGCGGCAGCCTGCAAACTGAGAATGTCATTTTGGTACTTGTTTCCTAGCACGGCCACAATCGCGGCCATCGGGTGTCATTTTTAGTGGTATACGACGCGACCGACGCAATGCCCCCGATTTTCCCATTGAAATGCATTGAAAAAAGTCAAAATCGCGTCGGTCGCGTCGTATGCGGCTAAAAAAGGCTTAAATGGTCCAGACGCGATGCCCACGATTTCCCCATAGGAAACAATGTTAAATGGCTCAATGTACCCGCGATTCCCCATAGGGAACAATGGTAAATGCCTCAATTTCACCAAATCATCATAGGGAACAATGGTAAATGGGCCAGAAAGCCCCAAAAACACCCCAAAACAGTGAAATGTCCCCCAAAAGTAGTTTACGCCACCCCACGATCAACGCAAACCCGAAGCGTGGCGAGCGCAGTGAGCCCGCGAGGGGCGGCGGTACGCGTCCTCCGACCTTTTCATACCCCCACTATCCACGTCGGCGTGTAGTTGAGAATAGAATAGTGTGGCGAGCGCAGCGAGCCACGAGCCCGAAGCGTGGCGAGCGCAGCGAGGCCCCGCGAGGGGACGCGGATACCTTCACAGGTAAACGCGTCCCTTCGCGGGCTTCACAGGTATCCGCGTCCGCTCGCCACGCTTCGGGCTCGGTGGCTCGCTGCGTTTGCCACACTATTCTATTCTCAACTCCACGCCGACGTGGATAGTGGGGGTATGAAAAGGTCGGAGGACGCGTACCGCCGCCCCTCGCGGGCTTGCTGCGCTCACCACGCTTCGGGTTTGCGTTGATCGTGGGGTGGCGTAAAATACTTTTGGGGGGACATTTCACTGTTCAGGGGTGTTTTGGGGGGTTTATGGCCCATTTAACATTGTTCCCTATGATGATTTGGGTAAATTGACCCATTTAACATTGTTTCCTATGGTAAATCGGGGGCATCGCGGCTAAATTGAGGCATTTAACATTGTTCCCTATGGGGAAATCGCGGGCATCGCGTCGCGACCATCGCACCTGATTTTTTAGTGCATGTGATGGCCGCGATGCCCCCGATTTTTCCTCACGATGCCCACGATCATGATCGTTGTGGCCGTGCTAGGAAACAAGTACTGTAATTTTTTTAAAAACAAGACAAAATTTGGCTTTTTACAACTTGCTATTTAAATAAGTGATGCGGCCACATTGTGAGTGGAATCGACGTTCATGACAATGTAGCCTATCAAATTCACAAGAAGCCAGGGATTCCTTACCGGAATTTGTCAACCTCTTTTTGAGGCTACATTCAGATAACTACTGATTCATCGCAAAATGTGGGTGCCTCCATTACATGTAGATAGTGAAAGGGAGGAAAAGAGCAGGAGGAAAAGAGAGGGAGAGAGAAAAAGAGAGGGAGAGATGGAGACAGGGCAGAGCAAGATGGGAGGGACTAAGGAGGAGGTGGAAACAGAGATAGAGAGGGACTAAGGAGGAGGTGGAGACAGAGAGCGAGAGAAAGAGGGAGGGGGGAGAGGGAGGGACTAATGAGGAGATGGAGACAGAGAGAGAGGGGGGGGGACTCAGGAGGAGGTGGAGAGCGGGGGACTTAGGAGGAAATGGAGAAAA